>NW_027507790.1:192010090-193210090 GCF_037356315.1 Lithobates pipiens
CTTTTTCACAGCCTGGCCAGGGAGCACAGTCAGGTGTTCTAGGAGCATAAATTACACATCTAACTTATTGACTACTTTTTACACTTTTGAAGGCTCTGGAGCACCAGGCCACTGATGTTACGTGGCACTGACAGCAGTGTTTAGCAGAGAAACGACCTCAAAGCAAAATGTTTACACCTCCATGCTTGACTGTAGGGATTGTGTTCTCAGGGTCATACTCCGCATTTTTCTTCCTCCAAATGCGACGAGTCCCCCTTCTCAAGAAGGCACATGTATAGTCATGCCAATGAACATATAAATGATCGGGAGAAAGTTCTGTGGTCCGATGAGGCCAAAATTGAGCTCTGGTTTATATTCTGTTTCTATCATTTAAAATACACCTATAATAAAAATTATAAACTTTTTTCATTTCTTTGTAAGTGGGCAAATGTAAAAAAATCAGCAGGGGATCAGATTTTTCCCACTGTGTATGTATGAACGTACAGTGAGGGGAAAAAGTATTTGATCCCTTGCTGATTTTGTGCATTTGCCCACTATCAAAGAAACAATCAGTCTATTATTTTTAATGGTAGGTTTTATTTTAACAGCGAGACACAGAATAACAAAAAATCCAGAAAAGGACATTTCAAAATATAAATTGATTTGCATTTTATTGAGTGAAATAAGTATTTGACCCCTTTGCAAAACATGACTTGGTGGCAAAACCCCTGTTGGCAATCAGAGGTCAGATGTTTCTTGTAGTTGGCCATCAGGTTTGCACACATCTCAGGAGGGATTTTGTCCCACGACTTTTTGCAGATCCTCTCTAAGTTGATAAGGTTTCGAAGCTGACGTTTGGTAATGCGAACCTTCAGCACCTTCCACGTTTTATATGGGATTAGGGTCTGGGGACTGGCTAGGCCACTCCAGGACCTTAATGTGCTTGCGCCACTCCTGTGTTACATTGGCCATGTATTTTTGGATATTGTCATGCTGGAATACCCATCCACAACCCATTTTCAATGCTCTGGCTGAAGAAAGGAGGTTCTCTGGGCCCAGCCATCATCCCTTTTAATGCAGTGAAGTTGTCCTTTCTCCTTAACAGAAAAACAACCCCAAAGCATGTTTCCACTTCAATGTTTGATGGTGGGAATGGTGTTCTTTGGGTCATAGGCAGCATTCTTCCTCCTCAAAACATGGCAAGTTGAGTTGATGCTAAAGAGCTCGATTTTGGTCTCATCTGACCACTTTCACCAAGTTCTCCTCTGAATCATTCAGATGTTCATTGGCAAACATCAGACGGGCCTGGGACGACAGCCATGCAGACCAATTTGATGCAGTGTACAGTCTGAGCACTGACAGGCTGATCCACACCCCTTCAACCTCTGCAGCAATGCTGACAGCACTCGTATGTCTATTTCTCAAAGACAAACTCTGGATATGACGCTGAGCACGTACACTCAACTACTTTGGTTGACCATGGTGGGGCCTGTTCTGAGTGGAACCGGTCTTGTTAAACTGCTGTATGGTCTTGGTCACCATGCTTCAGCTCCATTTCAGGGTCTTGGCAATCTTCTTATAGCCTAGGCCGTCTTTATATAGAGCAACAATTTTTTATATTTATTTTTTTCATATCCTCAGAGTGCTTTGCCATGAGGTGTCATGTTGAACTTCCAGTGACCAGTATGAGAGAGTGAGAGCGATGATACCAAATTTAACATATCTGCTCCCCATTCATACCTGAGACCTTGTAACACCTAACAAGTCACATGACACCAGGAAGGGAAAATGGCTAAATGGGTCCAATTTGGACATTTTCACTTAGGGGTCGTACTTACTTTTGTTGGCAGCAGTTTGGACATTAATGGCTGTGTGAGTTATTTTGAGGGGACAGCAAATTTCCACTGTTATACAAGCTGTACACTCACTACATTACATTGTAGCAAAGTGTCATTTCTTCAATGTTGTCACATGAAAAGATATAATAAAATATTTACAAAAATATGAGGGCTGTACTCACTTTTGTGAGATGCTGTATATATGCGTGTTAAAATTCTATTTGTATTACATAAAGCAATTTCATACAGTATAAAAGTCAAGACAGTAAAATCAGACACAATTACTGGTGGTGAGTGATGCCCAGTGCAATATACATGCAGGGACTGGAAAAAAACAAATGCGTTTCCCCCCCCCCCCCCAGTCCCTGCATGTATATTTCACTGGACATCACTCTCCACGAGTAATTGTGTCCGATTTTACTGTTGACTTTTGTATACTGTATGAAATTATTGCTTCATGTTCTACAAATATTTTTTTATTAATATGTATGTATATATGTATGTATGTATGCATGTCTACTCTTTGAGCCTTTAAAGAGGAAGTAAACCCTGTTGGGTTTTACTTCCTTTACTCCTGCAAAGTAAAAGCATAATGTGCTAGTATGCATCGCATACTAGTATATTATGTGACACTAACCTGCAAACTATGCCTGTGCCATCCCCGCTGCAGGCTGCATCCATGTTTGTCCCTCTTCCTTCCGGGGCCATCTCTCTGACTCTCTGACCAGTCATGGCACTCAATCGTGAAGAAAACAAATCGGCCCAAAACACAGTAAATGGCTTCTAAACGGCACATGTTTAGGAGATATTTACAGTATCTATAGGTAAGCCTCATTTTAGGCTTGCCTATAGGTACGACTTCCACAGAGAGGTTTACAACCTATTTAAAGTCCCATACATTATGATGGAAATTCCCTAGGGTCTATAGTTATCTGGAATTTGACAATACATTGCAGAAGTATCCTCCTAGTATTTTCATAAAATCACTACAAACACCTGCTACTTAACAGTAGTTCAACATATACCCAAATACAGACACGAAGGCATGGATCCAATCATATAGGCGTGTAAAGGTCCATCGACATACCGGAAGGTATGGATAAATATCAAAAAGTCAGGTCTGTAACTCCATGCGTTTTTTTTGTCAAACATTTTGGACATTTTCCTGCTCCCAACTTTGTGGGAACAGTTTGGGTTATGGCCCCTTTCTGTTCCAACATGACTGTGCACCAGTGTACAAAGCAAGGTCCATAAAGATGGATGAGTGAGTTTTGGGTGGAGATTTGAAGCCGTTTATAGCTGCAAAGGGTGGGCCAACTCAATATTGAACCCTACGGTCTAAGATTGGGCTGTCATTAGAGTTCATGTTTGTGTATAAAATCAGGTGTCCCAATTCCTTTGGTAATAGTGTATGTGCTATTGTATTGTGTGTGTGTGTGTGTGTGTGTGTGTCCACCCCCCCCCCCCCCCAAAATAAAAGTGGCGTTCCCTTTAGGTAAAATCTCTCTAATGGGATACAAATGGCGAAAAAAACAAACAAAAAAAAAAAACGTACAGTGGTATAAACATTTTATTCAATATAAAATGAAAAAATCTTTAAATTTTAGTTCTACTTTAAGCAATTTTGTTGTGGGTTTTTATTGATTGGCATCAAACTGTATGCTGTCCCACTGTGCCTATAGGTGAATGTAAGTGTAAAGCCTTTCTAAGCGGAAAAGATTCATGAAATATTTCTGCTTGGAATATTACATAACCTAGAAATAGTTCTTCTCAGTGTGAGCTGGTGGGTCTATTGAAGCAATTGCCAGCCTCTAGAAAGATGTCACTCTAATGGATAGGTCCAATACATTTCTTTATGCAGGAGCATTGACCGCTGAAACTGAATAAACATAATGGAAATAAACTTACTACAGAGATCTTTTCATGAATTAATTGGCTCTATGTGTCCACCATCTTTACACTTGTGTCATGTGTGACATTTGCCTTTTTTATAGATTAGAAGCAGTCAGTCAATAGCACTTCAGGTGTCATGGCAGTACGTGTTGCCCATTCCTGCCACTTTATGGCTGGCTTTTGTGCTGGGACTGCTAATTTCTCAGCAGAATGCGGTCACATTGGCCTGGCCGTGAAAGGGGGTATAGCTTCTGGAGGTTATATGGGAACTAAACCTAATAAAAACTGATGGGTAGGTTTTTATGATAGTCTATTGGTCTCAGTTGTCGTAAACCCTTCTGCCTGTCAGTGTTTTGTGTGCACTGAGCTGTACGTACGCAACGTACATTTACAGCACCAGCCTATGGCATAATGTGGCGTGTGCACAGGATCGACATCGCAGCCAGGCCAAACAAGTGACTAAAGAGACAAACCTGGAAGGAAGACAATTGCAGTGCCTGTGACTGATGGGAGCTCTGACAGCGCAGGACCAGAGAATTTTACGAGTAGTTTACTGGGGATGCAAAATGCTGAGGGTTTATTACTACTGTTGGTAGGCATGCTATGGTAGGCATGCTATCTGGAATATACACTCAGTGGTCCAAGATGAGCTGCTAATGGTTCAAAGCTTTTTTTATAAAAAAAAAAAAAAGCAGACTCTGACCTGCTTGCTGTAAGTGGTGTTTTCTTTGGTCTGAATTCCAACTAAAAGACCTTATTTTGAGTGCAGGGTAATTTGGGCAGAAGATGTCTACATTTATTTTTGCCTCTTGAGCCTTTATGTAAGAAAAGCCCCAGGATAAGTTCACAGTAGCAGACGTGGTTCTGGATGAAACTGTGTGGGTAGCAAATGGTGATTAATAAATCGATCAGTGTGGTGCTCCCTATAAACCAAAAAAGCTCTAATGAATAAATAACAAGACCATTAAAAAAATAAACAATCCTAAAGTGCACATACACATCAATGATTAGACAGATTCATGTATTACTGTGCAGTACCATAAAGTGCTTATAGTGTATGTAAACATACAAATAAAGTTTTATTATTTAGATCGATCTATGCATGTAGATCCTTTATAAAACACGCTTGTGGTATTTAAAACTTGTGCCCGCTACTCCAGTGCTGCACACACATTGACTTAACACAGATTTTTACTGCAAATTCATTTGTTTTGTGATCACAACTTCAGTGCAGTGGAATCCAAACAACTATTTGGTGCCCACAGCTAGACAAAATTATATTATTGTGCTGTCATCTCAGTACTTTAATTATATGGCCTAAAGAATTTCAGGTCTTACCGCGCGTTGGGGTATTTATTGATCTACCCCCTTCACACAGCAAACTAATAGCTTGATTCCTGATACAGTGGTAAGTATCCCTTTAAAAGGATCTGGTCCCGCTGCTGGCATCATCACATCAGCTGTCAAATTAATATCAAAAGAAACAAAGTGGCTGCCATCTTGTAGCAAGTCTAAAAATTGCCACTCGCAGGATAAAAGAGTAAATTCATATGTATCAGCAGAAATACCGCTCTAATGTTCCAGGACCAAGCTTTCCCAGTTATCACCTGTGATGTAACTCGGCTTCGCCCTACACGTTGCGTCACTACTCACGTGGCTTCATCAGGGGTTGGGCTAAGCACCAGATGTCTCAATCTTAAATTTCCTCTGTATCAGTGGGTAACAATACCCCGTTTCCCCAAAAATAAATAAGACCTAGCGTGATTGTCGGTGATGGCTGCAATATAAACCTTACCCCCCAATAAGCCCTGCCCTGAAAATAAGACCTACAAGGACTTCAACTAGGGCTTATTTGGGGGGTAGGGCTTATATGGCAGCCATCACTGACAATCACGCTAGGTCTTATTTTCAGGGAAACGGGGTAGAAACGGCTTAATAAATGTTATGTAGCCAACCAGAGTACAGGGGAGGCCAACTTGCTGGAAACCAAAAATGAATAAACCCATAGTAGCCACCTTCCCATGAGTAATTTGGTGATTACTTGGAAAGCACGTGTCGCTTATCACCTCCACTGAGGACGAAACAGGGTTTTTGGGAAATGGAAATAACTTTGTTCTCAATTTGGAAGGGAATTTTCAATCGCTTGGTGAATGTGGTGAAAATTCTCTTTGCAAAGAACACTCATATGGGAAAAAAAAAAACATTATTTTTGCTTGCACATGATTGAATTTAATTTGATAAGTCTGCAGAGCTCCACCTTATTTGCTAAGCTAAGGGAAAATTCCCTTGAAAAGTGAACAGTATAGTAGTAAATCAACCTCTGCCTCAATGTTGTACTGGTCCTATAGTTGCTCTCTTGTTCTCCAAATGTTTTATCAATTCTTAATGATCTGTAGTTTAATGAGTATTTGCATGCACGTCAGTGGTATTGGCTTGTGCCTTGTCAAAAGTTACACGTCAGTGATTTTTCATTGAAATTTCCCTTTTTTTATATAAATAAATTAAAGTTTACAATAGCACAGATGGAAAAGGATCGTCAAAAGGTGTATAAGAAGGTATTGAGATCATAGCTCAAGTAACAGTGGTTTGCCATACGTCCCATACTGTACATAGTTAAATAACCAACAAATGGAGAAGGCAACAGTCTAGACCTCTAGATATATAGAGATGTGTGCAATTAACGCACCCAGGGAGAATAGCGAAATTTCCTTGGTTGGATTTTTGACTGCATTAGAACAAGAGTTGTTACAATATTTGCATGGGTTCTTCTACATAATTTTTCACCAGGAAAAATAAAATACTGGATGGGTAAATTCACGTTTGTTGAAAAAAAATTAGGGCTGATTAAAATGTTCATGTCCGATTTTTAATCAGTTTTTTTTTTTTTTATTGATCGACTAATTTCGATTAATTATAAACGCACATACAGATCCAACTACTTTTAGCTGATTTCCTTGCATTGCAACTCTGCATTAGTCAGTGGTAAATGTGGTATACACTATATACAATCACCCACACTAGTTCGTTTCTACAATCCATGACTTAACTTCACAGTTAACAAAAATACGTTTTAAATTCAAACTGTAGCACTGACGTAAGTAATTTTTTTTTCCCCACAGTAGCGTGACAATCCCTCCACCTCCGGTCTAACTAATCACTCTCACCTTGGGGTATGGACCCCTGAGCAAACATGTGGTCATGCAAGCGGGTATCAAAAGGGTTAACATGGACCATAAACTTCTCTCACGTCTCTTTAGATCTCAGCAAGGACGCCAGGTCATGGGTAGAAAGAAAAGATCTAAGTGCTCACCACTTAAGTATAAGATATCGTTTTTGTGTTCAAACACAAACTACTTGCATAAAGATGTTAAAAACAGAATGTAAAGCCAACAATCGTGTTCCGTAGGACATCACCGGATCAAATAAATTTATAGATCCATCGAGGAATTAATCTTTTAATTTCCACAGCCTTAAAAAAATTAAGGAACTTTTTAAGGATTATACCTGCTGCAGTTCTGCTAGGATTAACCCATGGATTCCAGTTACTTATGACTCCCTGTGTCCTAGTTGTCGGCAATACCACCACAAATCGTCTGATCAGCCTCATTGTTATAACATCTGGATGGCAAAGTTCCTTTCTGGACACATTTGTGTCCACGGCAAGCAAGGTTTCTTTGCTTAGTGCATACACTGCACGCTCCCGGCACTGTAACAGAGCTGTCTCAGACAGCTCCTAATATTGGTTTATGATCCGGAGCTGGTGGGATGAGCACCTGATCATGTGACCACTGTAACAGCCAATCAGTGTCGCAGGACCAGGAAGTCCATCCTGCCTCCTGATTTAAAGGGTTCAAGGGCCACATGGAGGGAGTGAGAAGGGGTTAATACTTGTAAACAAGCATATCTGTATTAACACATTTAGAAGTGTTTAAGGCACTGGCAAGTGTTTTAGAAAAAGTACCCATCCTGATGCCTATGTTTTAAGTCTGCTACTTTAATAATATGTACCGGTACATTTTTATATGTCATTAAATTATGCTGAAAAAAGGACATTGTTAGTCTTTAGTTAAAGAGGGCTCTCAATGGTTCCACTTGGTAGGTAGGTTGAGGTATTTGCCTAGGACTTGCTGAGAACTACTTCTACGTTATGAATATTCGTAACTCCTTGTTATCAGTCTGTATCTTCAAAATTAGCCTTTGCTAATACCATAGGCAGAAGTTAATGGAATTTATAAACAGAGGTATTACTTGCTTTGTGTAGCGATATTGCACAGAAAGCAGCAAGGCAGGTCCTAAGGAGGCACTCGTGCATGCACAGTCCCAACAATGGCTGTGTTTCCATAGATGCGCACAGTCCTGGTATGCCCTGCCCCCGATCCCTCTTCACAGCTTGCTACAGGGGTCACCCAAGCTGATTCAGAGCTCCGTGTATCCATTCAGTCACTAAGCCCTGACCTGGTCCCGCCCCCCTCTCTCCCCTGATTGACTGACTTTGACAGCCGCTGGAGCCAATAGCGCTGCTGCTCTGTCTCAGCCAGGAGGATTGTGCTGGGCAGCTGAGGGGATCGTCAACATCGCTGGAGACCGAGATGGAGCTCAGGTAGGTAATTGGGGGATGGGGGTGCTGCTACATACAGAAGGTTTTATATCTTAATGCATAGAATGCATTAAGATAAAAAAAAAACTTCTGCCTTTACACCTTTTTAAGCCTGGTACACGCAGGTAGTGGTGTAGTGTGTGTTTTTTTTTTTTTTTTCATTCCACCAATGACTTGATACTTGGTGGCAAAACTCTTGTTGACAATCGCAGAGGTCAGATGTTTCTTGTAGTTGACCACCAAGTTTGCACACATCTCAGGAAGGATTTTGTCCCACTCCTCTTTGCAGATCCTCTCCAAGTCATTAAGGTTTTGTGACTGACTTTTGGTAACTCCGAACCTTCAGCTTCCTTCACATATTTTCAATGGGATTAAGGTCTGGAGACTGGCTAGCCCATTCAGGACCTGAACCACTTACGGACTGCACGTCGTCGTTATACGTCGGTACGTTGAAGAGGGATACCGTTGATATGGCAGCAGCTAGTTGCTATAGCCCCGGTATCCTCTTCTTCAGCTGGTGGTCCGCTTTCAGATAAAAGTGGTCTCTGCGGCGTATTCACCGTGAGATCACTCTATCAGTTGCGGGAGAGGGCCCCCCACTGCGCTCCGGTGCCCTCCGCCGCTTACTGGAGCCGTCGGCAGCATCAGAGGTGATCGGTTCTTCTCCCTGTTCAGGGTGGAGACAAGTGAGGGTAAGATGGCTCCCACCCATCTCCATACCATTGCAGGGTAGAAACTATGTCAAAACGTCACTTCTGCCCATAGACTTTTTTTTTTTTTTCTATTTTCTTTTTAAATTACATTTAACATTTTTTATTTATTTATTTTTTTTATTGCATTTTAGTGTAGATCTTTTTGACCCCAGATCTCATATTTTTAAGAGGTCCTGCCATGCTTCTTTTCTATTATATTTTGTTTAAATTCCTTGTAATAGGAATGGAAGTTTTTTTTTAAAGTCTAAACAGTAATAATAAAAAAAGTAAAAAAAAAAAAAAAAAAAAATCTCATCCCGACGAGCTTGCGCGCAGGAGCGAACGCATACGTGGGCAGCGTCTCATATATAAAAACGGTGTTCAAACAAAACATGTGAGGTATTGCCACGATGGTTAGAGCAAGAGCAATAATTCTAGCCCTAGACCTCCTCTGTAACTGAAAACATGCAACCTGTAGATTTAAAAAAAAAAAAAGAAAAAAAAGTTGCCTATGGAGATTTTTAGGGGGAAAAGTTTATTGCCATTCCACAAGCTGGGCGAAATATTGAAGCGTGACATGTTTGGTATCAATTTACTCAGCATAACATTATCTTTCACAATATAAAAAGCATTGGGTAAAGTTACTGTTTTATCTTATATTTTTTTAATTAAAAAAAGTGTATTTTTTCCCCCAAAAAAAAGTACCGTATATACTCGAGTATAAGCCGAGATTTTCAGCCTCTTTTTTGAGGCTGAAAGTGCCCCCCTCGGCTTATACTCGAGTCATCGCCGTCTGACTGCTCGATCAGCGTATCGAGCAGACAGACGGCGGACATACTACAATTTGAAAGCCGCGCCTCCTTCTCCGCCTCCGCCTGTGATAGGCGGAACACTGAATTTCCCAGCAGCCTGTGTTCCGCCTATCACGGACATCGTCTCATCCTCGTCCGTAGTACGAGGATGAGACGATATCGGTGATAGGCGGAACACAGGCTGCTGGGAAATTCAGTGTTCCGCCTATCACAGGCGGAGGCGGGGCTTTTGAATTTTAGAATGGCCGCCGAGGCGATCCTGGCAAGGCACGGGACGGAGGCAAGGCAAGGCACGGCACGGGACGGGACGGAGGCAAGGCACGGCACGGGACGGGACGGAGGCAAGGCACGACACGACACGGGACGGAGGCAAGGAGGCAAGGCACGGCACGGGACGGAGGCAAGGAGGCAAGGCACGGGACGGAGGCTCGGGACACAGGTAGGCTGGACACACACACACACACACACACACACACACACACACACACACACACACAGGGATGGATGGATGGAGACACACACACACAGGGATGGATGGATGGATGGAGACACACACACACAGGGATGGATGGATGGAGACACACACACACAGGGATGGATGGATGGATGGACACACACACACACAGGGATGGATGGATGGATGGACACACACACACACAGGGATGGATGGATGGATGGACACACACAGGGATGGATGGATGGATGGACACACACACACACAGGGATGGACGGACACACAGGGACGGACACACACACAGGGATGGACAGGCATGTCTCACCCTCGGCTTATACACGAGTCAATAAGTTTGCCAGTTTTTTGGGGGGTAAATTGGGGGCCTCGGCTTATATTCGGGTTGGCCTATACTCGAGTATATACGGTATGCTTGTAAGACCGCTGTGCAGATACAGTGTGACAAAGTATTGCAGCAACTGCCATTTTTATAATTAATTTTTAGGGGTTCTAAGTAATTTTCTAGCAAAAAAACAAAACCGTTTTTAACTTGTAAACACCAAATCTCAGAGCTTAACCAGCTTAAGACCAGACCACTTTTTGTGATTCTGCACTGCGTCGCTTTAACTGACAATTGTGCGGTCGTGCGACATGGCTCCTAAACAAAATTGACGTCCTTTTTTTCCCCACAAATAGAGCTTTCTTTTGGTGGCATTTGATCACCCCTGCGTTTATTTTTTATGCTATAAACAAAAAGTGACAATTTTGAAAAAAAAAAAACATTTTTTACTTTTTGCTATAATATCCCCCAAAAATATATATATATAAAAAAAAAAAAAAATGTATTCTTCTTCTACATATGTTTGGTAAAAAAAATCCCAATAAGTGATTGCGCAAAATTTATAGCGTTTACAAAATAGGGAATAGTTTTATGGCTTTTCTTCTTCTTTTATTTTTTTTTTTTATTTTTTTTGTGACTGCAACATTTTATGGCGGACACATCAGACATTTTTGACACATTTTTTGGGACCATTGTCATTTATACAGCAATCAGTGCTATACCAATGCACTGATTTCAGTGTAAATGACACTGGTAGTGAAGGGGTTAACCAAGGGGTGGCAGTGTAGGGGTTAAGTGTGTTAGGCGTGTTACTAACTGTAGGGAGCATGGCTGTGTGTTAGTGAACACTGATCTCTGCTCCAATCACAGGGAGCAGAGATCAGTGTCACTTGTTGCTAGGCAGAAGTAAACAGCATCTCCCCATTCAGCCTCCCGATGAGACGATCGCGGGTATCCCCATGGCTATCGAGTCTGCGGGACCCGTGACCGGACTCACGGGGTCCCGACCGGCATGCACCACTGGCGGCATGCACGTGATGGCACGGCGGCAATTTCAAATGGACGTACTTGTACGCCAGTTTGCCTGCCCATGCCATTCTGCCGACGTACATCGTCTTGCGTCGGTCGGGAAGTGGTTAATGTGCTTCTGCTTGAGCCACTCCTTTGTTGTCTTGGCCATGTGTTTTGGGTCATTTTCATGCTGGAATACTCATCCATGACCCATTTTCAATGCCCTGGCTGAGGGAAGGAGGTTCTCGCCCAAGATTTGATGGTACATGGGCCCTGTCCATCGTTCCTTTGATGTGAAGTTGTCCTGTCCCCTTGGCAGAAAAACACCCCCAATGGACAATGTTTCCACCTCCATGTTTGACTGTGGGGATGGTGTTCTTGGGGTCATAGGCAGCCCTCCTTCTCCCTTCTCCTCTACCCCTCCCCCCAGCAGGGGGATCTTGCAGGCACTACAGGATTTCAGTCCTTCATGGCATAGTGTTGCCAATTGTTTTCTTGGTGACTGGTTCCAGCTGCCTTGAGATCATTGACTAGATTCTCCTTTGTAGCTCTGGGATGATTTCTCACGATGATCAATTCTCATGATCAATGAGGTGAGATCTTGTTTGGAGCCCCAGTCCGAGGGAGTTGATCATTTTACTTTGATTCTTCCATTTGCAAATAATCACACCAGCTGTTGTAACCCTCTCGCCAAGCTGCTTGGCGATGGTCCAGTTGCACATTCCAGCCTTGTGTAGGTCTACAATCGTGTCCTCGACATCCTTGGACAGCTCTTTGAACTTGGCCATAGTGGAGAGATTGGAATCTGATTTTCTGTGGACAGGTGTCTTCTATACAGACAAAAAACTGAGATTAGGAGCAATCTCAGCTCGTTACCTTTATAGAAGACACCTGGGAGAAGAATCTTGCTGATAGGGGATCAAATACTTATTTCACTCATTAAAATGCAAATCCATTTATAACTTTTTTGAAATGCGTTTTTTTAATATATTTTTTTTGTTCTGTTAAAATCTACAATTAAAATTAGACTGGTCATTTCTTTGTCAGTGGGCAAATTGTACAAAAACAGCAGGGGATCAAATACCCCCCCCCCCCCCCCTTGCTGTATGGTATATACAGTACATTGTTACATTGGTCCAAGCAGGACCAGTATAACTATGTAAAAACATACCATGCCTCGAATTCATCTGCAAAGGCTGGTATGCGGCTGACTTGTGGCAGTCGCTACCAATTGTATGTGTTGTATCCCAAAGGGTTTCCCTTATGGGGTTTTAGGGTAAAATCGGATCTTTGGGGCTGCATCTATAGCACATAACCGAGAAAACTGTAGCTATCCCTAGAATACCCAGTATTTATTTATTTTTCCTGATAAGCTACTTCAAGAAACATTTCACTCTGTGCATTCATTTACATTTTCATTTTCCATAATGAATGATTGATTCTTCCTGGAGTTTGAGGTGAGCTATTTGTGGCTGTAGGCTCCTTTGTTTACATACATAAGCTGTGCTGTTGGCTTCTTGAATAGGAAGATGTGGGAATATTGATTATTTTATCCTTCTATTGACTCTTTCTCCTCGGGGAGTCAAGCTCTTGTCAATAAACTTGAAAGCTTTATGCACAGAAGAAAGCTGTACGGTGAATTTTTGTCTTAATCCATCAGCATCCCGTTCATCAGATACGCTTAAAATCCTATCACTGGTAACCTCAAATTTTATTGTTTCAATGTTTCTGTAATTACCTTGTTGTTGTGGGTGACAGTAACCTTGCCCTTCTAGTCTACGGAGACAGCTCCCCCCTTATCTGTACTCTCTGTATCAGTCAATCAATATTACTAGAATAGGTGGGTCAGCTGGCTGCTTTGCTGATTTGTAACATTGCTGGATTAAATTATTTTCTGAAGAACATTATACACATGGTGACCATAAAAACGTAAATTGGAAGCAGTGCTGGTCTACTTGACTTTGTGGGGTCATTACCTTTTGTACTTGTTGGTAGAAATTGATAAAATGTATGTCGTTATTGATTTGGATTCTAATTTAGTGCAACATAAAGTGTTTTATGGACAGGTATATGTAATCCTATAAAGGAAGCACAGTAACCCATAGCAACAATGTGGAAAACGTCTTTCCTTATAACGCTAGAGGAAACAGGTGGATTATTAAATAGGGCTGACTGCTATTGGCTCTAGATCTGATCTTAAAGCAATTAAACAAAAGTTGTAAAATGTTCTATTTTCCTATTTTTGGCCCAACTCACACTTTTGTGCATGTTAAATTGTTGCGTTAAGGCAGCCCATTTGTTTGCATAGACTGCCTATAGCCTAGTACACACGGGCTGAATGTTGGACATCGTCGTGTGTATGGCAGCCGGTCCAACAGAAGTCAGTGTTTTTTGTCTGCTTCTGTCAGATGAGCATGCTGGAAAACCAGCAGCTGACCAGCTCCCGATCAGTGCTCTCGGCCAATGGGGAATTACACTACAGCCCTGGAAGGCGGTCATGTACAATGCAGCACCACTGATCCTGCATTGCATGTAGTGGTGCAACGGATAGTCACCGATCTGTGATCCGAACGGGTCAACCTGTTTGGATCGGCACACCATGCGATCCAGGGAGTGCTCCGCTGCCTCGGCCTTAGGAAAGGCCTCGGCTTCGGCCTAGCTCCGGAGCGGCGGCTTTCTTGGTACACCCGGCGGCAAGCTGCACACTGACACCATCTCCCCTCTGGCCAGCTTCTCTTCTGGTAAGGTAAGACTAAACACTAGTCTTCCTATACTGAATACAGTGGGGAGATGTCTATTACAGTGGGAGAGATTGTGGATATTACAGTGAGTGGGGGAGATGACGTGGATATTACAATGGGACTCAGATTGTGGATATTACACTGGGGGAAATGACGTGGATATTACAGCAGTGGAGGAGGTGTTTTTTTGTTTTTTTTGCTCTTCCGAAAAATGATCCAATCCGTGACACTGATCCGAGTAACGATCCGAACCGTGAGTTGTTTGATCCATTGCACCCCTAATTGCATGTAATAGTGGGTGAGGGAGCAGCTTTGGGGAGCTTGTGTTCTATCTTGCAATCAACAGACAAGGTGGCTGTAGAAGAAAAGGCATTGGGCATTACCTTGCATTACATATAAAAACAGAACATAGCCCTGGGACTTTGAATGAGGTGTACCACAAATGGGCACTAAGTCAGAAGTAAAAATAGTAAAAGAATTAATTGAAGTAGATACAGTTGGCATAATACATAAATTGCAATTCCATGCATATTGAAAGTATCTACAATGTAGGCTACATGCTTGAAATTTGCAATGTCAATACATGATAGGGCATCTTTAGAACTTAACGTGTTTCATGAGCTACCGCTGTACAGGACCCCATACTTACAAATCGGCTGAGCCAGAATGCCATAGCATTGTTTCATTCAGGTGGCAGCCAAGTCTAGCCTGGGAGCTGTAGTGTCGAAACACGTCTTTGGAGAATGACTGGGCCTGGGAAAGGAGGGGAGTTGGGGGGGGGGGGGGAGTGAAAAAAAAAAAGCCACCACATCCTTCACTTTTCCTTTTTTTTTTTTTTGTTTTTTGTTCTAGTGTTTTATATAAGCTTCTAGTACAGCTTGTAAATACTATTATGCATAGCGTTACAGTATGTGTTGGTGCCTACAGGAAACAATATCTCCCATGTTTGTCTAACCAGGCGGAAGTTATAACTTTGTTTTATGTATTTTATGTAAAAAAAAAAATGGCTTAAGCACACGTAGTCAACCTAAAGAGCCTGTTCCCCAGCTCTTCAGCCAGTAACAGCTTCATTATTAGTTCTTAGTTTAAACTACTAAGCATATTCCTAACACTAGGTATGCTATTGTACTGTATCCTGGCCACAGGTGCCCCATGGAAGTCTGAGTCTCACCTGTTCTCATCCAGCAAAGTAGCTCCAGAAGTAGAGTTCCGCTTTAAAGGAAAAACCTCGCCCAAAAGAGAAGCTGTTTTCAAGTACGTTCCCAGTAAATGGATTTTACTCTGCATCCAGTTCCTGGTTGTTGAATGCCATAGTTTAGCATGGCTTATCATGAAGCCTGAAACTGTATATTTTATCTTTTTACCAAAGTCTCAGTCCTGCCTGGCAAAACTTTAGGCTAGGTTCACATCTCTGCAGATGGGGAATTCACGTCAAATTTTGCATGATTTCCAAACCTGCAGAGACACACTGCACTTAGCAAATGCGTGAGGGTCCATTCATTCTTCATGACTGGTACTACACAATTTAAAAAAGTGGCAGGTTTTTTTTGTTTTGTTCCCCCCCCCCCCCCCAAGGTATGGCAGCCCATTGAAATGAATGGGCTGCCCTACTAGCGGAAGGCAGTCACACAGATTTGAATGGGGAATGAATGATCTCTGCCTTACATATTGACCCAACTATTGATGATTCTGTCAGAAACCCGGTAAGCTGCAAACCTATTGTGGTGACTACATGCGAATCCCAAGCAGTGTTGTCTTCCCTTGCTGGACTACAGAACACCATCTCTCTCCCCGACTCCTTAAATTGTTCCTAAACCCAGGACCCTGCATTTACTATATCTGGTTTAACACAGTAATAGTAATAATAATAATAATAATAATAATAATAATATAATTAATTATTATTATTAAGGATTTATATAGCGCCAGCAGTACACAGAACATGGAGGTGCAATTTAGTAAATATAAACTGGCAAATACCTTTCTTCATCAGCAGTATATAGCAGTCTTGTGACTTCTATCCGTGTCTGATTAAAGCTTATAGGAGGATTTTTCATTCTCCCCCGATTGTCCTATGAGGCTGCAGGACTCCTGAAACTCTGGTCAGTGCTGATTGGCCCTGTGCTGATCACATATATGCTCCAAAGAAGAAAAAAATACAACGCTCTAGCAATACACACCAAAATGAGCATGTGCAGCTTGCCCCCAGGGCTCTGTTTTATCAGCAGGTGGATTGGGGACTGTGAAAGAAGAGGTGGATCAGAAAAGATGAAATCAAACAGCATTTTTACACAATGCAGAGGATTAACCCCCTTAGGTTCCACAGTGAATATAACAAGTATCCTTTACTGCATATACAGACTTTTTTTTTTTTTATTGTAGGTTTAGTAACGCTTTAACATAAGGGCAGTGTGTTTTGTGGTCCAGCAAGGGAGAGTTTAGGTAGTACTGACCACACTGTTTGGGATTTTACGTCAGCATAAACATGTCATCTCATTGCAGGAAATTAGGAATCCACTGGATTACTGGCAGATTAACACATTTTTAAAGTGAGAAACCTAGGGAAAAATCTATAATATAGAAAAAAATTAAAAAAATCTATAGCCTTCCTGGGGGCTGGTCAGGAGGACCAGGACATGAAGTCAGCACATCATTCTGGACCGGAACCCCCGAACCACATGATGTCCGCATCTTAAATACCCTCTCCCAGAAAGCACAGTAGAGCGCCAATCCCACTGGATGGGCTCCGAGAGAATGTAACTTAAGCACCTAACCAGACCATATTTCCATGCCTGCCAGAAGAGACAGTGCCCCCTGTGGCCAGGCTGAACATCTCACAGACCAGTCAGACTGATGCTCAAGTCTAATTTAGATAATTGTACCCACACCAAACTGCAGTTTAGGCAATTTAAACTTTTGAAAAAAACGCATACGCGTGCTCTTCAGGAGCCGTGTGTGTGTATGTATATGTGTGTGTGTGTGTGTGTGTGTGTGTGTGTGTGTGTATATGTGTGTATATATATATATATATATATATATATAATTAATATAGTGCGTGTGTAAAAAAAAAAAAAAAGTGGAATCCCAAATGTAAAAAACTAAAGGCAAACTTGATGGACCATGTCATTTTTTTCTGCTATCACTCTTCTATATTTCTATTAAATGTCCATGTATTCTAGAGATGTACTGAATGTTTGTTTTTTTGTTTTTGTTTTTTTAAATGTATTCTTTGCCTAGACATAGAGCACATCTTTTACATGTAAGCTTCTATGCTTCTAAACATCGCGTCAGTGTAATTGAAGAAATGTTTTCTCATCGTGACTCTCGTTCACAACGTGTAGGCACCTGATGTAATGAGGCGCTGGGACCGTGATCTAATAGTTATTCAACCCGTGCTGATAGTCATCCCCTTCTCGCTTGGTGTGTGTTGGAACACGCATTGCTTGGTGTTGTGGAAACCTCTGCATGCGCTTAAATATCTTGATAACGAGACAGCAAGTCTAATAATTTTTACATGGTTGTGGGATGGGAAGCTGAATATGACAGTTGTTAATTTACTAACAGCAGCATGTTTTTTTACTCATGACCTACTTTTTCTTCTGGCAGGAGGATTCTGTATGTGGAACTCTTTTCACGTTTGATCTGCTTGATTTTCAGCAAGATACTTTTATAGTTTGTATATTTTTATCAGCTGCAGCCCAGCTACATAGTGTTTCATGCAGTGCTTACAGCAGGTTGATTGTGGTGACATAAGCAGTGTTCTACTTAGTGGGCCCAGACTTGGCTAGACACAAATCTGAAAGTCTGAATTACGGAGCAGCTAGATTCTATGACAATAATAATAATAATACATTTTATTCATAGTGCTCTTTTCATCAAAAGATCTCAACGTGCTACAGGTTAAAACAAAGGGGGGGAAAAAAAATAAATTTTATATAATGGAATGAAAAACTAAAATGGTCAAAAGGCTTTGCTAAAAAGAAATGTCTTTAAGACCTTTTTTAAAATAATCCATAGTTTGAGGAGCCCTTAAAGTGGGGTGCCCCCTTAAAAAAAAAAAAAAAAAAAAAAGTCAGCAGCTACAAATACTGCAGCTGCTGACTTACTTGTCCCAGGGTCCAGCGATGCGGGGGAACGAAGCCCCCCCTCGTTCCCCACTGTGCATGCGCGAGCGGCGCATGTCGCCGTGATACGCCGCACAGTCATCTGGGACACGTGACAGGTCCCAGATGACTGTGCGGCAAGAGGGGAAGTGATGTCACCAGCTTGGGCATTGAAGAAGGCAGACTACGAGGTACCCCCTAGCAACAGGCATTTAGAAGTGAGTAAATGTTTTTTTTTTTTTTTTTTTTTTGTTTTTGTTTTTGTTTTTTTCCCCAATTTTTTATTTATTTATTTTTTATGAATTTTAAGCTATTTTTTATTTTTTGGTGGCAACACCACTTTAAGGTGTCAGGTAGGGCATTCCACAAGTTTGGGGCAGCTGCACAAAAGGCCCTGTCTCCCATTGTCCTGAGTCTAGTTCACAGTATATGAAGAAGGTTTGAGTGATTGGAGCGGAGGGGTTTTCCTCACTCGCGTCTGACAGACACGAGTAGAGGAGAGCCGATCGGCGGCTCTCCTGATGGGTGGGTCTGCACTGATTTGTTTATCAGTGCAGCCCCCCCTCGGATGCCCACACTGGACCACCAGGGATGTGGGCAACATGTGGATGGCCAGGTATGTAACCCATGGCCATCCACATGTGCCCAATCTGTGCCCACAAATGGGTAGTGACTGGCACCATCATGTACAAAATAAAATCAGTGATGCCAAGCAATGCCACCCATCAGTATCCAGCAATGCCGCCTACCAGTGCCACCTATCGGTGCTGCATATCAGTGCCAGTCAGTGCCGCCTATTAGTGCCGCCTATAAGTCCCACCTATCAGTGCTGCCTCATTGGTGCCCGTCAGTGCTGCCTCATTGGTGCCCGTCAGTGCTGCCTCATTGGTGCCCGTCAGTGCTGCCTCATTGGTGCCCGTCAGTGCTGCCTCATCGGTGCCCGTCAGTGCACCCATATCGGTGCCCGTCAGTGCACCCATATCGGTGCCCGTCAGTGCACCCATATCGGTGCCCGTCAGTGCACCCATATCGGTGCCCGTCAGTGCACCCATATCGGTGCCCGTCATTGAAAAAAATACTTATTTACAAAAATGTTAAACAAGTTTTTTTTTTTTTTGTTTTTTTTTCAAAACTTTCAGTTTTTTTTATTGCGCAAAAAAATAAAAACCAGAGGTGATAAAATATCACCAAAAGAAAGCTCTATAAATGATAAAAAAAATGTGTTTGAATGACATTTACGCGGTCATACAACATTGTACTCAAATTGCTACAGCGCTGAAAGCTGAAAATTGGCTTGGTCAGGAAGGTGTCTAAGTGCCTGGTATTGAAGTGATTAAGATAGAGGGCAGGCATGTCCATGGATACACTGATATGTGAGGAGAGAAACTTTATACTCATTCCTGGTGGAGACAGGAACCCAGTGGAGAGACTGAAGAATGGGGATAATGTGCTAATGTTTCCGCACTCTCAGGATCCTTGCTGCAGAGTTTTGGATGTACTGAAGCCTTTGTAGACTTTCTAGGAATCCCAACGAGAAGTGCACGTGACGTTTAGGTTTATAATGCAAAAAGGTAAGTTCACACTCCAAATATCCTGGACCAACCCCCTAGAACTTGCTGTACTTATTATTCATGATTCCCCGTGTTGCCGGTGTTATATCAGATTACCGCTACCCATCAGATTGTTCATCAGAAGTGACGTGCCAACCTAAAAAACTTACTGTGCATGCGCGATGCATTTCGCCATGCAGTCCACATACTTTTTGATCTGACGTGTAGCAGTATTTTGATAGAACTCCCAGCAGGACAATCCTACTACACCCAGCTAGTCTTGAATTTCAAATAATTTTGTCAATAAAGTGAATGTATAGAAATACAGTATATTGACATCTGTGATGCTGTTTTGATGCATTTTACATGAAAGAAGATGAACACAAGCAGTAGGAAAGTGGGGGAGGCCATGTTGGTACATCCCACACTGGTCAGCACTTAACATTTTAGGCAATTAAACATCCAAATAGCATCACGCATATAAATGTATTATATTTATGTACGCTCACTTTTTATTCTTAAATAAAAATAATTCTTGAATTACTCTGAAATTCAAGACATAGCTGGGTGTAGTAAGATGTCCACATGGGTGTTCTATTAATTACTGCTATCCATCAGATCATAAAGTGTTTGGAACGCATAGCGCCGTGGAACAGGTAGCGCATGCACAGTAAGAAGTTTTTTGGTCGACACATCACTTCCGTTGCACAATCTGATGGGTAGCAGTAATCTGATAGAACATTGGCGTAGCAGACTATGCACTGCTGTACACAGCCCCAGAGTAAGTATCCTTCATGATGCCTGCAGTGACAACCACTCATTAGTCAGTGTGACTGTGAAATTCCCAAATCGCAGATCTATAGAATGAATAATACAGAAGCAGGGAGATCTTTCCAAAATACAGTGGCTTAAAGCAGAACAATACTTGCCTCCGCTCATGCGATGTCTCCTGACGGCCGGCTTCCGGGTCTCAATCGCCATCTGCTGTCATTGGCCAGGCGGGGATGACATCGGGGCGGGGGTTCATTTAGATTCAGCATTGCCGAATTCGCACTAGTGTGCTGCACGAGCATGGCTCATTGTACAAGGGCAGACAGGCAGGTAAGTAGCTTTAATTCAGAAAAGAGAGCACATCTCTTCTGCATTAAATATCCTGCCTGACAATTTGAATTATGTAGCCTAAAGTGCCACTTTAAGCTGGCCACACACAATCTATACAGAGCGGATGAATGATTCTCTTGTTGGCCACAAAGCCGGAAACTTTGTCACAATTTCCCAGGCAGGAGGCGGCCAAGTGGACCATCCGCTAAGCAGATTTTGACCAGTTCCTTGCCTAGCTCCCTCAGTTTTTCGATGAGCTGAAATAAACAGCAGTAAGGCCCCCTTCCCACTTCATTTTATGAGGGGGGTGGTTACCTGGTTTTTACAGGTACCTACTCCCACTTCCGGTCGGATTGCCAAGTACGATTCAAGCAGAAGTTGAACATAACCCCCCCCCCCCCCCCCACCTACCTTCCCCTGCAGCCCTCTGGGACAGGTCACAGGTTCCAGAAAGATGTGGGACCATTCACAAAGCACAGTGCATGTACAGTGGGAAGCCGACTAAAGTCGCAAGCAGTCACAGTTGGCTTCCCAAAGTGAACATGTTGGTAGGTACTGGTAGGTTAATTGGCTCCCCAGACTGGTATAATAAAATTGCCTGGTCCATGTATGCTGTAAAGCTCTTTAAAATTTGCTTAATGGGCCCTAGTATGTGTATGTATAAATGAGTTGGGGATCTTAGTTTGTAAGCTCCTTGAGGGCAGGGAGGGACTGATATGAACGTACGATATTAATGTAAAGTGCTGCGTAAATTTTCGGCGCTATAGAAGTACCTGTAATAAATATTAGGGATGCACCGATACCAGTTTTTTAAGATTGAGAACGAGTACCATTACTTTTTCTCCAGTACTCGCCGATACCAATTACTGATGCACCTTTTCTGCGGGTGCGCTGTGATTTGAGCCCTACAAAATGAATCGCTCAAATTGCACTGCAATGAATCGTGTGATTTGAACAGGAATGCAGTATGATTCCTGTCCTGATCGCATGCGGTCTCCTGCACCACAAAAGTGTGAACTGAGACTCGAGGGGTAACAGTTTTAGTTTCAGAGCATTTGCTCGAGTACAAGAACTTGTGCAAATGCTTAATATTGGCATCTATACTGGTATCCATGCAATGCTACTAAAAATGTACACAATTATCAAACACTTTTTTTATTGCTTGTTCAGAGGAGCATTGAGAGAACAATAGACAAGCATTCATTCACATGAATAGGTCCTAAGAACTACAGGTTCCTCAACTATCTTTGCATGTTCTTATTTGCTTTCACAAGATTGCCTACAGGTAAGTTTTCTATTTACATGACCCTTCATAATGCCAGCTGTACTCATGTTTGTGAGCACAGGAAGCTTTAACACTGAGCTGCCAAGTATATGCATTATATTTGGTATTTCTGTTCTCTGCTGGGTGTGCATTTACTGAGAGCGTGTTCACTTGGTGCACTAAGCTTGTAGTTCTCAATCAACTAGGAGGGCGCTGTTGAGCACTCTAGATAGTTCAGAGTTTCCTGTTCTTCAGTAATTCCCTGCCTGTATCGGAGGTAAGGGCAGACAGCTACACAGACAGTCTGCAGGACCGTGGCATTACATCCATGATCTGCTAATCAGGGGTTTACCTGCAAAAAAATTAAGGCCCTTTGAACCGCCTTAAGGGAAAGGGAGCCTTGACTGCTGTAAGCATGGCATTACTGTGGGCGTGAACCTAAAAGGGAAGATAAGTAGCTCCAGTAGGATTGACTGCAAGACCAGAGGTGACTGGGTGGAGCCTGAACTCTAGGAAAAGGCTATGCTGAGATGCATCCAACTGCTCTGAGGAGATTCAGCTGACACCTTCCCGCCCGTTGGGATGTTTTGACCTTGCCAGCAATTGATGTTGCTTTATGGGCTATGCCCTCAAATTAAATTCTGGGGTCAGTCTAATGCCTGTCTGGCACTGATGGTAAGGACAGGCCTCTTAGACTATGGGAGTTTATATTTATGGGTGTTCATGGTATACTGTGACTGGCATTGTTTTGTACATTTGGAAAGGTGTACGTTTGAAAAGTTCAATAAAGCTGTGGCCTTGTCCTATTTCCAACTTAATCAGCTCCTGTGTCTTTTGGGGAGGGCAAGATATTGGTTTATTGGTCATAAATGAGCCTATGCTTCTCACCGGTCATGTGCACTTACTATTTGTTTTGTAAAGGTCAATTTATCCTTTTTAAAGGATAAGTTCTCCTTTTGACAAAAAAAGTGCATTTATTATTTTTGGTTTTTGGGAGCATGTAAAGCATTGCACCATCGATCAGCAGATCGCTGGTGACATGCAGGTCTCCTTCAGAGCCGACTGGAAGACTTCATGAACTATCCCAGCACTTACAGTGCCATGGTAGTTCATTGAAAACTACAAGTTCACAGCCGCAAAGGCTTTAACTTTCCATTCACAGAGGACTGTGTAAATGAGTAATGCAGCTGGGTGGGTGAAGCTCCACACAGCTGCATCTTTTTTGAATTGTGGCACCAGACACTGGGAGAAGATCCCTGGTCTGCTGTCATGCGGGAGCCGGTGCATTCATAACATGTTACACCCTGAATATAGGTGTAACTTTATTAAGGGTGAACTTATCCTTTTAACAAAAAACATATGAAGCATCAAAACGCATAAGAAAATGCGCAAAAAATGCTCTGCAAAAATGTGCCAAAAAGGCATTAACTGTACAGGAGTGAACCTAGGCTAAGAAGATTCTTCTATCAAATTTATAGCATAGCCCTGTACATGACCCTGTACCAGTACCTCCTGTGAGGTGAATGCTCACTACACGTGATTGACTATAGGTGTTGGAGAAACAAATCAGTGGCCCTGGAGGTTCTGCAGCATCTCTGATAATGGTCCCAATTCTAAAAGTCCTGACCACTGCTTCAAGTCTGAGTCGCTTTTCTTTTCAGAGGACTCCCTAGCTCGTTCTGGTGCACACCCATCTTTCTGTATTTCCAAAGAGGAGATCTCAGCTACTATGTATGCTTTTATGGGAATGTGGTCTGCCCTGCTTGAGGACACAAACGCACAGGGGGTGCTACATGACTCTCTCTGACTTTCCTGAAGATTCCATCTCTGAGTCTCCTCTTACAGCTTCTACTGTACGCTCCCTAAAGAGGAGGAGGGTTGCTCATCTGGCTCAAAGGACTTCACTTAGGAATAGGGATGAGCCGAACACCCCTTGTAGAACATGCGAACAGGCAAAAAATGCACGCGAACATGAAAAAAAAAATCAAGTGCTCATTTTGAAGGCTTATAGGCAAGTTATTGCCATAAAAAGTGTTTGGGGACCTGGGTCCTGCCCCAGGGGACATGTATCAATGCAAATAAAGTTTTTATAACTGCAGTGATTTAATAATGCTTAAAGTGAAACAATAAAAATGAAATATTCCTTTAAATGTTGTGCCTGGGGGTGTCCTTGGTATGCCTGTCTTTAGTAGCACATCTTTCCCATGTTTATAACCGTGCCACAGCAAAATGACATTTCTAAAGGAAAAAATGTAATGCAAAGCTTGTGGCTGTAATGTATTATCAGATCCCAGCAATATAGATAAAAATACGAAAAATAATGGCGTGGATGCCCCCCCCCCCAATCCATACCAGGCCCTTCAGGTCTGGTATGGGTATTAAGGGTCCCCTAGGCACTATATACTCTACTATACGGCCTGCCCTATATACTCTGCAGAAAATTGGGACTTAGGTGTTGGTGGTACCAGAACACTGTAAGCTCTCACAGTTACTCTTGTGTTGGGTGCAGGAACGGGCCCTGCTGTGAAAAATATGAAAAATTGTAATTGCATGCCCCTGTTAAATGGGCAAAAAAATTGGACCTTAGGTGGTGATGCCCTAAACCAAAAATATTGTTGGAAGCTAGCATCATCAAGATAGAGGAGGAATAGGATATTCAGCATAGGCAGTTTTCAAGGGATCCCACATCCATAGAAAATTGAGTTCATTACATCAGCATCAGGTGCTTGATAGTTGCTGATCCAAGACGGATTAATTTTTATGAATGTGAGCCTATCAATGGAGTCTGTGGACAGGCGCACTTTTTGATCTGTTACAAACCCTCCAGCAGCACTGAATGTGCGTTTAGAAAGCACGCTGGATGCAGGACAGGCCAGTAGCTCAATTACATATTGAGCAAGTTCTGGCCAGTAGGCCATCCTTGAGACCCACTCTACAAGACTCTGGCCTGGCCGCACCTGGAGTATGCTTTCCAGTTCTGGGCACCAGTCCTCTGGAAAGATGTACTGGAAATGGAACGAATACAGAGAAGGGCAATAAAACGAATAAAGGGTCTGGAGGATATTAGTTATGAAGAAAGGTTGCGAGCACTGAACTTATTCTCTCTGGAGAAGAGACGCTTGAGAGGGGATATTTCAATTTACAAATACCATACTGGTGAGCCCAAAATTTTTTGTTTTTTCTTTTTTTTCAATATTGTTTCTTTTTTCAACCTCACCTACTATGTAACTATGAGCATCGATGGTTTAAAAAAACTATTCGATTTTTGCATTCAAGGATGATTTATCTTTGATCAAGAAAAGTTTGAAACGTAATGTCTTTTCCAAAAAGGAAGCAAATTATCTAGATCCTAGTGCATGCAGGATGCCCATTATCTACTTCCTGACGAAGATCCATGAGGATTCACAGCTCCCTCCTGGGAGGTCCAATTGTGAATGGCATTGGGTCAGTTTCTGCAGGACTTGGATAGTATATATATTTTCTCAAACCTTTTAGTTTGTAACACCTCAGCCTTTCTAATGGATACTAAACATATTATCAAGATATTGGAGGATCTCCCTTGTAGCAATACTAGTTTAATTATAATGGCTGATGTTGGTTCTCTATATACCATCATTGGCCATCAGGGTGCTATAACATCAGTGAGATGGGCTTTAGAGAAATCGTATCCTGGCAAAAGACACATTAAGTTCCTGCTACAGTGCCTTCAGTTTTTTATTTATTTTATTTATTCAGAATTATTTCTGGTATAACAAACAGTTTTTCCTTCAGATCATGGGAGTTGCCATGGGGGCCAGGTTCGCTCCCAGTGTGGCAAACTTGTTCATGGCACTGTGGGGGGAGGAAGCTGTCTTTTGTGACCATCTTAGGCAATTGGTATGCTATAAAAGATACATTGATTTGATTATGGTCTGGGATGGCGATATGACAAGTCTAGAGGCTTTTATGCTCAGGTTGAACAGTAGCCCCAAAAATATCTCCCTGTCTTGGAACATTGATACCCAACATATGATGTTTTTCGATTTGGAGATATTTAAAGTAGAGGGCCACCCTGAAAAACAAAATTTAGATTAAAATTTTGCAAAAAATCAGAAAAAAATGGAAGAAAATTAATTTTTTTAAACTTACCAGAAATGCCTGTTGCTAGGCATATCGTCCTAATCTGCCTCTTCTTACTCCGCGGTGATGTTTGGTCTTCTCTCCTCCGTGCGGCGTCTTCTGGGTAATGGGGCGTGCCCCATTCACAAAGCGCTGTGCGACTCGCGCATGCGCAGTAGGAAATGGGAAGTGAAGCCGCAAGGCTCCACTGCCCGTTTCCCTTAGTTGGAATGGTGGCGCCGGGACCCGAGAGCCAAGGGACGGGTCAGCCTCGGGCGGCCGACATCACGGGCACTTTGGACAGGTAAGTCTGCTTATTAAAAGTCAGCAGCTACAGTGTTTGCAGCTGCGGACTTTTAAAAAAAATATATTTTAAGCTGGGCCTCCTCTTTAAGGAAGGACTGCATTTCAAGACCCGCAACTGCTTCAAGCCTATAGATGGGAATGGTTACATTCCACTTGACAGCTGCCATCAAAAAACCTGGCTGTGTAACATTCCCATGGGGCAGTTTATCCATTTGAGATGTAATTGTACATCAACATCTGCTTGTATAACCCAGTCGCGGGTTTTGGCAGATTTCTGCAGGAGGGCTATCAACAGGAACAGATTACCAATGAGATTCAGTCCATTGATCTTGATAGAAAGGAATTGGTTTCCACTTTAAAAAAAATCAAATCAGTTAAACATGAATACAAAAGCATTTTTGCATTATAACATTCAGCATAAACAGTTTGAAAGGATAGTAAAAAGAACATTGGGAAGTCCTCGGGAAGGACAGGGTGTTGGGTGCAGTTCTCCTGATTTCAACTTCAATTCATTTATAGGCGGGCCCCTACACTTAAAGATGTTATTGCCCCTGGATTCCGCCCAGTATTAAGGAAAATATGATTTTAGTTATTTTTTCCCTTCCTTTAAGGCTTTTATGCTTGCAGACGCTGTTCAGCGTGCTGACATTGCAAGGGTAATGTCGAAAAACAAAATAATTTTTCATTTTTCTCCTAATAAAAAATATCAGATGAAAGACTTTTTGGCCCTTGAGTGTCTGTATTGCGGAACGTGTAAATAACATCAAAAAAGGGCTTGGGTCCCACAGTGTTTCAAGCCATTTTAGGACGTGTCATGATAGCGACCCCAGAGGACTTGGATTCTGGGTTATTGAAAAAGTTAGCAGACATTGGCGAGGGGGTGATTAGTCATCTCAACCAAAGGGAATCCGTCTGGCTTTTTGAGGTCAGAGTTTTGACACCTGAAGGGTTAAACTAATGTTGATTTCGACCTTATTTTTATTTCTGAAAGATGGGTGTTTATTTAGATAAATTTTTGTATAAATTTGTGACCTTTTTTTTAATTTTACAGTGCCTTGCAAAAGTATTCACTCCCCTTGGCATTTTTCCTGTGTTGTTCCTGTGTTGTTCCTGTGTTGTTCCTGTGTTGTTCCTGTGGTGTTGTTTTTATTTATTTATTTATTTTTTGCCTCAAAACCTAGAATTAACATGGATTGTTTGAGGATTTGCATCATTTAATTTACAGAACATGCCCACAACTTTGAAGAATTTTTTTTTTCTATATTGTGAAGCAAGCCACAAATAGGACAAAATAACAGAAAAAGTCAATGTGCATAACTATTCACCCCCCTAAAGTCAATACTTTGTAGAGCCACCTTTTGTAGCTATCGCAGCTCCACGTCGCTTTGGATAAGTCTCTGTGAGCTTGCTACATCTTGACACTGGGATTTTTGCCTATTCCTCCTTGCAAAACTGCTCCAGCTCCTTCAAGTTGAATGGTTTGTGCTTGTGATTAGCAATCTTTAAGTCTGACCACAGATTTTCTATTGGATTGAAGTCTGGGCTTTGACTAGGCCATTCCAATACATTTACATGTTTCCCCTTAAACCACTCAAGTGTTGCTTTAGCAGTGTGTTTGGGGTCATTGTCCTGCTGGAAGCTGAACATCTGTCCTAGCCTCATCACACAGTGGTACAGGTTTTTGTCAAGAATATCCCTGTATTTAGCACCATCCATCTTTCCCTCAACTCTGACCAGTTTCCCAGTCACGACTGCTGAAAAACATGATGGTGTTTTTTGGGTGATGTGATGTTGGGTTTGCACCAGACATAGCGTTTTCTTTGGCCAAAAAGTTCCATTTTAGTCTCATCAGACCAGAGCACCTTCCTCCATACGTTTTCTCACATGCCTTTTTGCAAACTCAAAATGTGCCATTTTGTTTTTTGCTGAAAGTAATGTCTTTCTTCTGGCCACTCTGCTATAAAACCCAATTCTATGGCGCATATGGCTTATTGTCGTCTTATGTACAGATTTTCCAGTCTCTGCTGTGAAACTCTGCAGCTCTTCCAGGGTTACTGTGCTGCTCTCTGATTAACCGCTTGCGGACCAGCCGCCACAGTTTTACTGCGGAAGGCTGGCTCTGCTCCGTGAAATCACGTTATTGTAAGTGATCTTGCAAGGGTTGGCTAGCGGGTGCGCGTGCCCGCCATGTGCTCTGTGAGTTCGACAGCGGGTCCTGCGGACTCTGTCCGTGGGCATACCCACGATCGCCTCATGGAAAGGAAGAACGGGGAGATGCAAATGTAAACAAGCATCTCCCCGTTCTGCCTAGTGACAGTGTCACTGATCAGCTCTCGCTGTGATCAGGAGCTCTGATCAGTGATGTGTCACACACAGCCCCCCACAGTTAGAATCACTCCCTAGGGCACACTTAACCCCTACAACGCCACCTAGTGTTAACCCCTTCACTGCCAGTCACATTTACACAGTAATTAGTGCATTTTTAATTGCACTGATCGCTGTATAAAGGTGGTCCCAAAATCGCACCAAAAGTGTCCGATGTGTCTGCCATAATGTCCCAGTCGAGATAAAAATCGCTGGGATCATCAGATTTTGATATTATTTTATAACCTAACCCTGACTTGTACTTCTCAACAACATTGTCCCTTGTTTGGAGAGTTCCTTGGTCTTCATGAGTGTTTGGTTAGTGGTGCCTGTTGCTTAGGTGTTGCAGCCTCCGGGGCCTTTCAAAAAGGTGTGCATATGTAATGATGGATCATGTGACACTTACATTGCACACAGGTGGACATCATTTCACTAATTATGTGACTTCTGAAGGTAATTGGTTGCACCAGAGCTTTTTATGGGCTTCATAACAAAGGGGGTGAATACATACGCACATGCCAATTATCAGCTTTTTATTTCTGAAATAGTTTTATGTATATATTTTTCTAATTTTACTTCACCAACTTAGACTTTTGTGCTCTGATCCATCACATATAATTCAGATTAAAAAAAAATTTAACTAAAGGCTTTAATGTAACAAAATAGGTAAAAAGCCAAGGGGGGTGAATACTTTTGCAAAGCACTGTATGTAGTAATATCGATTTGTCAGATTAACACATTTGTAGGTTCATTTTAATTGTGAATTTTGGATTTGTAACAGGATGGCAGAGGATGCATATATTTCTGAGGATGCATATAGTCCTACATTTTTAGAATTCATTTATTTGGTTAAATAGGGGCAATTTTTGTCATATTTATTCCATTTTTATATCTTGGTCTGCCCTTTGGGTGGATAATCGTGTGGATATGTCTCTACACGATTCTCATGCTTGTAGCCCCAACATGTTAACTGCTGACGAAGTTCTTGTAAACGTAACGTGTACGGGGAGAGGAGCTACGTCTGAAGTCGCTCTCTGCTATCCGGATCATTCTGGAGTTACATTTTATGCTCGTTTTATCTGTCTCTGAGTATTTTTTTATTTTTGTAATAATAAACTGCTGATTCTTCTCAAACGGCGACCGCTGTTTCCTGGGCTCTTTTGGATTCACCATTTAACTTTTATATGGACTACATGCTCTTTTATCATATTTTATTTATGTTTCATTTTTTGCGCTGCGCTATTTTTAATTGTTTTTGGATATTGTGAATATCTGTGTTCAGCCACAGTTAGTTTGTTTTAATTTAGTCCTTTTGTGCTGATTGCTTTCTATTTTATATCATTTCACAACCGTTGGCCGTCTCCTGCACACAGCGTCCACCACTGGAGACCAGAACGGATCGGCTTCCAAAAAGGAATGTATAGCAATTTCTTATTTATGAGTCTAGATAGGTTAGTCTTGGATTGTGGATCCCATTAAATTTACAGATTTTAGTTTTAGGGTGGACCTAGATTTAATATGGAAAAAAAACTGGGCCAAAATTGGTGCATAACCACTGCTGCGATTTCCTCTGGCAGACTACAGGCATGGACTAAGTGAAGTCACCAACTACTGAGGGGCCTGGTTAACCTTCCTGGGGCCTGACCCATCACTGCTTCAGCTTCCAGCCTGATTTATTTTTATTTTTTCCCTGAGCCGATAATAACTTTAGGCTGGAATCTAAAGCAGTGACGTGTCGGGCCTCAAGGAGGTTAGCCAGGCCCCTCCAGTAGTTGCTGACTTCACTTAGGCCTGGTTCACACCTATGCATTTTTTTGTGCGTTTTCAGGTTTGCAGAAACACACTACAGTCCATTTAACATGGTTTCCTATGGCTGTAGTTCACATCTGTGCTTTTTAAAGAAAGGGATAGGGATTTTTTTTCTGGTTTTTGGTTCCATAGACTTCAATGGATCAAAAATGTGTAGTGAAAAAACGCAAAATGCACCTGGAGCTGCAACCTACATAGGTGTGAATCAGGCCTTAGACATTAGTACTTGTCTCTAGTGAACTAGAGGAAATTGAAACGGCTGATGGCAAGAAATGCAAGTCTCTTATTGCACCTAGAATGCCTAATTTGCATGTGAGGTTAGGAATTTAATTCCAAGAAAGTATTCCATACAGGACAAATCCTGGCCTTTTCCCTGTCCTGTCTGGACAGCCTACAACCAAATATCAAGTTTCAGCCCATTCTTTTCCAGGAGCAGCTTTCTCCTTGGTCACATTATTCCTCTGGTGACACTGTGGGACATCAACTTGTTTTTTTTGCCTTACTCATAGAGTTGCCTCTCTTGTTGCCTTCACTCTGTGAGAGGCATCCTGTAGAGAACTCTTACTAGTAATACACAGGGATAAGGTTGTTTTTTTGGCCTATTACCTCCTTTCTTCCCAAGGTGGTTTTCCTGCTTCCATGAGGTATTGTGCTCACCTCTGTATATCCTGCTCCAAAACTTTCCAGGTAAATTTCGCTCAACTGTTTGGTTGTGATCTGTATTGCAGAAGTCTATCGAACAGCTACAGCGTCTTTTAGACAATTTGATGCTTTTTCATTCCTCAGGGTACCCACAAGGACATCCTGGCTCTTGTTTCATTTTTGAAAGGCAGATTAGACAAGTCCTTATTCGAGCCTACAGTCTGAAGTGTAAAGTTCCTCCCTTTCATGTTAAGGCACACTCTTCCAGATCGATCACTGTATTGAGGGCTTCAGCATCCGTTTTCCAGATTTGGAAAGGCTGTCATCTGGTCTTCTGCACACATTTTAAAAATAATTCTAAAGGTTCACACTCAGAGCGTGCAGCAGGAGAGGCCTGGGAGAGCCGCTGCTCTCATGCACACTGCTGGATCAAGAAGGGGCTCAGATAATTATGGGGTCGCTGCACGTGGAAGGTTGTTTACCTTAATGCATTGAAAACTTTATTTTCCCAGTTAGATGTTCAGGCCTCTGCTGATGCCATTTTCAGGTATAAGGTGCTTCGGGCTGCTTTCTGGGTTTTGAGATCTGTTTGTCCACTTGGGCTTGTTGGCATTTGCTTACTATGTTACCCACCCCTCTGTTACGTGGCTTTTGGACATCTCAATGGTCTAAGCATAAGCTCCTGTGTCCTGCATTGTTCAATTAAGAATATAAACATTTTGACTTATTGAACATTTTGACTTATTTTTAAAATCCTATTCAAGTATATTACAGGAAACTGGTCCCTTCCCTCTGCTCCTTATTGACTCCTTATTGCTTGCTGAAAGTGGGAACGTTTATGCTAGGACTGTCCCTACAGCTTTGTTTACCAGTGTTCACTCATTTGAAGATAGCCACGTAAACCAGTGGTATAATACTAAGTTCCGATCTGCTGTAATGTACTCCAAGTAAAGGATTTTACAGCTAAGTCAATACCCTATTTTACCTGTATGTATCATGTTAGAATACCTTTTTAATATTTGGATAAATATATTTAGTCTTCTGGTCCGGGTGATTACTTGTTAAGAGCTTGTTAGTAATGGTAAGCTCTACATAGATTTTTTTTTTTTTTTTTTACATTTTATATGGTTTATAAGTGACTTCATGCAGTATTGAATTCATATAATTAAAACACAGGTTTTCTTGAGGTCTGCATGCTGCAATATGTACTATGCGTAGGGTGTACTATACAAAGACGCATTGTTAGTGGCAGCTTGCCTCTTCAGTGGCGTTGGTGTGTGTTACACAATGTACAATAAGAAACCCAGCACTTAGGATACAGTTATTACAGAACGCATTTAAAAATCTGCTCTCTTCTAATAACTTTGCCTGAAAGCTATTTTATATGGATCTTTTGTATATTGATACATTGAAAATGGTGTATGTAAAGCCAAAACCTTTTTGTTTTTAATTTTAGATTAGAGTTAAAGTAATTATAAAGTCTCTTGTGCTAATTAAAAAAAAGTCACACTTGGCTCATTTGTGCAGTTGGGTTTGGCACACAGCAGCCTGGGTCCCTCTTCACTCCTCTTGGCCGCTCACCCCTGTCGAGTGCCCCCATAGCAAACCGCTTGCTATAGGGGCATCTGTGCAGAGTTGCAGCTCCCTTTGTTCATTCAGACAGAGCCCCACCCCCTCTCTCCTCTGATTGGCTAACTGACTTTGAAAGCTGAGGGAGCCAATAGCTTGGCTGCTGTGTCTCAGCCAATCAGGAGGAGAGTCCCAGATGGCTAAGACACTCATGGACATCGCTGGAGAGAGATGGGGCTCAGGTAAGTAATTAGAGGGTGCTGGGGAGGCTGCTACACACAAAAGGTTTTTTTATCTTAATGCATAGATTGCATTGAGATAAAAAAACCTTCTGCCTTTACAACTCTGTTAAACCTCTACCGGGTTATTTTTTGCTGTTTGTATCTCACCTGGGAGATTTCCTTGGACTTCTTCTAATGGAGATATAACCGCAAATGAGGTGAAATCCTTTCAAAGTGAACAATTTCTGTCCTGGAAAGTTGTCTTAGGAACAAGTGCCTCCATTGGAGGAATTCCCCCTCACCTCTTACTCTGACAGCTCCGGATGTTTTGATTTTCCTATTACTTTGTGTCAGTGGTCAAAAAATTGTTTTTAAAATAAAAGGCAAAACATTTGTGTATAGATATAAAACAAAATCAAATACACTTTTTTTTAAGGATCACACAATTTCTGTTTAGTTGCATAACGGGCTTAGCGAGGAGGGGATGGAGAAACTGCAGAACACTGATCTTCCCTGTAAATGGCCTTGCAGGGGGGTGTGTCAGGACATGTCTGCCCAGGAGGAAAACTGACCATGCCTAGTGAGGTCAGTTCAAAATGGGAAAGCAGAGGGACTGGCAGGATCACCATCTTTATACTAGGCGACTTGGGGGGGGGGGGAGGAGCCAGGCATAAAGATGGCCAGTGTGGAACGTATTTCAGTGGGTAGTATTGGGGGCATTAGTGGTAGGTTGGCTAAAATGCCTAAACCCATGGGAAGTATACTAACAAGTCCTATTTGCAACCTCGTAACACCCAATAAGGAGATAGTATGCGTCTGGACAAAACTGAGGAATGTTCACTAATGCTAGGAGTCTGGCGAACAAGATGGGAGAACTAGAGCTGCTACTGTATGAGGAGAAATATGATTTTGTGGGAATTTCAGAGACCTGATTCAAAAACTCTCATGATTGGCTGGCAACCATTCAAGAGTATTCCGGATATCACAGGAAGGGTAAAAAAGGGGTATGGGTATGCCTGTATATCAAAAATGATATACAGGTGAATGTGAGGGATGACATCACTAATAGCACAAGGGAAGAAGTGGAATCCTTATGGTTAGAGTTTCAAAGGGAGGAAACTAAGGAGAAAGTTATACTTGGGAGTATGCTATAGGCCAGGGGTAGGGAACCTCGGCTCTACAGCTGTTTTGAAACTATAAGTCCCATGAGACATTGCAAGACTCTAACAATCACAGACATGACTCCTAGAGGCAGAGGCATGATGGGATTTGTAGTTTCAAAACAGCTGGAGAGCCGAGGTTCCCTACTCCTACTATAGGCCTACCTATCAGTTTGGAATGGCGGCAACGATGGGAAGTGTCCTAATAGGGGATTTTAATTACCGTATATACTCGAGTATAGGCCGACCCGAGTATAAGCCGAGGCCCCCAATTTACCCCCAAAAAACTGGGAAACCTATTGACTCGTGTATAAGCCGAGGGTGAGATATGCCTGTCCATCCCTGTGTGTGTCCGTCCATCCCTGTGTGTCCGTCCATCCCTGTGTGTGTGTCCATCCATCCATCCCTGTGTGTGTGTGTGTGCGTCCATCCATCCATCCATCCCTGTGTGTGTGTGTGTGTGTGTGTGTGTGTGTGTGTGTGTCCATCCATCCATCCATCCCTGTGTGTGTGTGTGTCCATCCATCCATCTGTGTGTGTGTGTGTGTGTGTGTGTTTGTGTGTGTGTGTCCGTGCAGCCTTGTGTGTCCAGCCTACCTGTGTCCCAAGCCTCCGTCCGGTCCCGTCCCGAGCCTCCGTGTCGTCCCGTCCCGAGCCTCCGTGTCGTCCCGTCCCGAGCCTCCGTGTCGTCCCGTCCCGAGCCTCCGTGTCGTCCCGTCCCGAGCCTCCGTGTCGTCCCGTCCCGAGCCTCCGTGTCGTCCCATGCCAGGATCGCCGCTCTTCGTCGGCGCCCTGGCGGCCATTCCCCTGTTCAAAAGCCGCGCCTCCCGCCTCCGCCTGTGATAGGCGGAACACTGAATTTCCCAGCAGCCTGTGTTCCGCCTATCACGGACATCGTATCATCCTCGTCCGTAGTACGAGGATGAGACGATGTCCGTGATAGGCGGAACACAGGCTGCTGGGAAATTCAGTGTTCCGCCTATCACAGGCGGAGGCGGAGCCGGAGGCACGGCTTTTGAAAGGTAGAATGGCCGCTGTCTGTCTGCTCGACACGCTGTTCGGGCAGTCAGACAGCGGTGACTCGAGTATAAGCCGAGGGGGGCACTTTCAGCCTCAAAGAAGAGGCTGAAAATCTCGGCTTATACTCGAGTATATACGGTATCCAGAAGGACTGGGCAGAAGTCACTCATCTAATGCTCGCCATTTCCTAAATGTCTTGCAGAACAAGAAACAATGCGTTAATGGGAAAACTTAGGAAACTGCAATCACAGGTCAATTTGTTTCAGCATTAATCACACAAATAGGAAACATAAGGGGAATACAAAGACGCTGAATTTCAAAAGAGCCAATGTGCAGAAACGACGCTCCTTGCTAGAAGATACTAAATGGGATAAAATTCAGAGGAAAGAGGAAAAATGGGTGTGCTTTAGGAGCATATTAAATAAGGCTATTAGCCAGTGCATCCCAAAGGGTAATACATTTTAAAAGATCTAATTAAAACCCTGGGTGGCTTAACACAAATGTAAAAATTCTAATAAAAGCAAAGGAGAATGCCTTCAAAAAATACAAGGCTGAGTGTCATCAGCATTCCAACTGTACAAAAAATGCAATAAGAAATGTAAGGGTATAATCCAGGGCGGCTAAGAGAGAACACGAAAGGCACATAGCGGAGAAGAGTAAGAAACATCCCAAGAAATTCTTTAAGTACTGCATTAATCGGCATATAACACGCACTTTTTCCCCCTTAAAATCAGGGGAAAATCGTGGGTGCGTGTTATGCGCTGATCCCCCGCCGATTGTCAGCTCTTCTGCCTTTTCTACCGGTCTCTGCAGCTTTCGGCTATTTTCGGCCATTCTCGGTGGCTTTTGGAAGCCGACGAGAGCTACTGAGCGCCGCTGAGATACACAGGACATCCGCTCTGTATCTCGGCGGCTCCATTTTTAAACAGAAAGCCTGCAAAAGAAACTGACAAGGCTGCAATGGAAGGCTGCAAATGACATGTAAGGCTGCAATGGAAGGCTACAAATGACACTGTCAAGGCTGCATTGATGGGCATTTAAATGCAAGTTGTTTTTCCTTAAACTTCCCTCCTAAACTTGGGGTGCGCCGATAAATACGGTACATAAATAGTAAAAGAGGGAGGACAGATCATATTGTCCCCATAAAGAATGATGAAGGGATTCTGGTTACAAAGGATGGTGAGATGGCAAAGGTTTTGAATGTATTCGTCTCCTCAGTCTTCACAAGGTAAACAGGGGGATTCAGTAAGCAAAACTGCAATATTTATCCTCATGACACATCACAGGAAGCACCCCCATGGTTAACAGAGGATAAAATCTGAAACATACTTGAAAAACTTAACAGAAGTAAGCCACCGAGACCAGGTGGCTTGCACCAGAGGGTCCTTAAGGAGCTCAGTCAAGTAATTTCCAGAAAGTTTGTTCCTAATTTTTACAAACAGTCTACTGACTGGTATGGTACCAGCTGATTGGAGAAAAGCCAATGTTCCACCAATCTTTAACCACTTGCCTACCAGGCCCATTCTGACAGTTCTCTCCTACATGTAAACACCATCATTTTTTTTGCTAGAAAATTACATAGAACCCCCAAACATTTATATATGTTTCTTTAGCAGAGACCCTAGAGAATAAAATGACGTTGTTGCAAAACTTTTTTTTTTTTTTTTTGGAAAAAACTGTTTAACGCTTAAAAAAAAAAAAAAAAAAAAAAAAAAAAAATGGTAAAGTTAGCCTTCTGCATGCATGCACACCGGGACAGGGGCACTTCATTTTTTTTTCTTTGATCGCTTTTATTCCTATTACAAGGAATATCCCTTGTAATAGGAATAAGCATGACAGGTCCTCTTTACAGTGAGATATGGGGTCAATAAGTCCCCACATCTCAACTCTAGGCTGGGAAACCTGAAATAAAAACATTTTGGCTTCCCAGCCGAGGCAGTGCCACTTTTTTCTAATGCAGAGGTCGGGCATAACATCATAACATCCTGTCCGGCTTCCAAACTATCAGAGACCCCCGGGGACCATCTTGTACACCGGAAATCTCTATCATCAGCATACGGCTCCAGCGGTTCCCTTCTGACTCACCGATGACATTGGTGAGTCGGTAGAAGCGGGGGGGGGGGGGGGGCAGCTTGAAGTCTTTTGTGGTATTTGTGGATGAGGCTCTTTATCTTCTCAGATGGTAAAGCTGCCCATTCCTCTTGCACGTTTTGAGAGCTTCCCAAAGTGGCTCAATGATATTGAGGTCAGGAGACAGATGGCCACTTCAGAACCTTCACTTTATTCTGCTGTAGCCAATGATAAGTCAACTTGGTCTTGTGTTTTGGATCATTGTCATGTTGGAATTTCCAGTAACCCCCATGCTTCCTGGTTGATGCAAATGTTCCTCCAGTATTTTTTGATAACATACTGCATTCGTCTTGCCATCAATTTTGACCAAATTTCCTTTCTCTTTGTAGCTCACACATCCCCAAAACATCAGCGATCCACCTCCGGGTTTCACAGTAGGAATGGTGTACCTTTCATCATAGGCCTTTCTTCCAAATGTAGCGTTTATGGTTGTGGCCAAAAAGCAACATTTTGGTCTCATCACTCCAAATTACTTTGTGCCAGAAGGTTTGAGGCTTGTCTCTGTGCTGTTTAGTGTATTGTAAGCGGGATACTTTGGCATTTGCGTAGTAATGGCTTTCTTCAAGTGCCTACTTATTGTGCATCTTCGAACAGCCACACCACATGTTTTCCTGTATTTCACCTGAAGTTATTTATGAGTTTTTCTTTGCATCCCAAACAATTTTTCTGCCAGTTGTGGCTGAAATTTTAGTTGGTCTCCCTGAACGTGCTTTGGTTTCAACAGAACCCCTCATTTTCCACCTCTTGAAAAACACTGCTGATTGGCATTCTCAATTCCTTGGATATCTTTTTATATCCCTTTCCTGTTTCTATACAGTTCAACTACATTTTCCCGCAGATCCTTCAACAATCCTTTTTGCTTTTCCCATGATTAAGAATCCAGAAATGTCAGTGCAGCACTGAATGAAAGATGCAAGGGTCTATCAGGAGTCCAGCAACTCATTGAACTTTTATGCACACACGCACACACATACTAATTACAGGTGAGGGATGGTTACTTTTAATATCCATTCAAACCCCTTTGTGTCAATCAGTATGTAAACTTTTGATCAGGGTCATTTGGGTAGTTTGTGTTGCCATTTATGATTTAAAAAGAGTAAACACAGTGGATTGATAATAAATGGCTTCAGCCAAACACTAACCATGAATGAAAAATGTTTGTCATCTCTGAAAAAGGGCCAAGAAATCCCATAAATTCTGCCAGGGTGTTAGCTTATGAGCACAACTGTGTGTTTGTGTGTGTGTTTGTATGTCCACATGCAATCCAACGGTATTGTGCAAATTCATCTTTGATCAAACCTAAATTAGCTCACTCCAGGATCCGTGCCACTCATTAATATTATAGTGTGTCATTTAAGAAGGTTATCGCCGCCACCCCTGAGTGCAATGCCTGCTCACCTCATCAATAGACCCCCTTGGGTCAGGTCACGCTTTAGTGATGCAAGTAATGCCGCGTACACACGACCGGACTTTCCAGTGTTCTGGCAGATGGTGTCCTGCCATCATATAGCGCCCGCCCCGTACGGTGCATGCGCAGTACGGGGCAGAAGAAGCTTCGGAAAATCTCTGAAGCTGAACAGCGCCTGCCCTGTGAGTGGAGGTTGTAGCCCCACCATCCAAGCGGACATAGGGTTGTGAAAATTAGATGGCTCCTCACGGGCTCTCTTCGCTCGCCACGCTTCTGGCTCAGCCTCGCCGCGCTCGGCTCTTTTTTTATTCCTACTCTGTCCACTTGGATGGGGGGGGGGCTAGAACCTGGACTCGCGGCGCAGGCGCTGTTCATCCTCAGCTATTTTCGGAATCTGTGTTGCTGTGTACTGCGCATGCGCAGTACCCAGCGGACACTATCTGATGGGGGACCTTATATGATAGGACACCGGCAGAAAAAGTCTGACGGAATCATTTCATTGGATAGTCCGATCGTGTGTGGGCTTTATCTGACTTTTTCCTTCAAAAATTCTGACCTAGAAATAGAACATGTTTTAAATCTTTCCGATGGAATCAATTCCTATCGAGAAAACCGTTCGTCTGTATGCTAGTCCGACGGACCAAATACAACACAAGGGCAGCTATTGGCTACTGGCTATTGAACTTCCTTTTCTAGTCCCGTCGTAAGTCATTGCATTCAAAACGAACGGACTTAGTGTGATCATGTGTAGGCAAGTCCGTTCGGTCGGAACTCCGTCTGAAAGACCGTCAGAGTTTATTCTGATGGAAAGTCCAGTCGTGTGTACACTGCATAAGAGGTCAGCCACATTGGAACTGCCCATCTGCTGTTGGTTAATGGATCCTGTGTATTCCTCTGTACACCTTGGAACCCACTCCTTACGGTTAGATGCTCAAAGCAAACTAAAAAGCATCACGCAAGATTGTAAAAACAATGCTGGTTTATTTAAACATAAAATAATCCACTCATATTTGGTACATCTTGTACAATGCCTGGTTAAAATTAGAACACTCATGGACAGCTCTCCTCCTCACCATGCTTCCGAGGACACGAGCCACTGGAAGTGACATCACTGGCTCCTCCTGAAGCGTTGGGTCACGTGGCTTTCTCAAGGGAATAGTGCCTAGTGACGAACGTTGCGGAATATGAGCCATGATTCATGTATCCTTTGCCATGGTGACGGCTGAGTCATTGGATCATCTTGCTGTCATTAATACAGAACAAAATGCAATGATAACTTATGGATATCTTATTGATCAGTATAATTAAAATTAGTATTGAATAAAAATGGTATAAATTATTTAAAATTGGAAAAAAAAAAAACGTGCGTTAAACGATCTAAGATATGCTTGTTCTATTTCAAACCACTCTATGTAACTTATATATTTCTATTGATCGGACATTTCTAATGTGTATATGAATATTACAATTTAAAATGTGTAAAACCTATAGAGTCTTTCAAGAGGAACCCTTTGGTGGATGTAATCTAAAATTGCACCTATCACACTAAACCCTGTGGTAAAATACTGCTATCGAGTAGTTAGATTCTGGTCAAGAAATGAAATCGTTATTTTTTTGTAGATTTCAATATATTAATAGTCAGAAATTAAAAAATTCAGGTCAAAATCAATATTCATTCCGAAAAGAGAGAAAGTGTTGAGTTCAAAAATCCATCTGGAGTCACTTTTGCTTAACTCTTTACTTCCCCTCCAATGGGCTTTATACTTATCTATAGCCCAGAACTTTAGACCTGAAGGATCTCTATCATGACATTGTGCAAAGTGTATAGAGAAACTATGTTTAGGAAAACCTTTTCAAATATTTTGTATATAGTCTTGTATTCTCTTCCACATAGGTCGTTTTGGTTCTTCTCACATACTGTAATGAACATGGACATTGCAAGATGTGAACTACACCCTATGTTCTACATGATATGAATCCCTAATTGAATATTCCTCCTTGGTAGTATTGGAGATAATGGCCAAAAATTTGGAAAATGTAAGGTTTGTATTTCTACAGGCATAACATCTTTTGCAGGGGAAGAAACATTTTCCCTGAAAAAAGGTACATTGTTTGGATTTGAACGGTGGATTTGGCACATTTTTTGCTATTCTAGCTCTTAGCGTGGGTGCTCTCCTATAAACAAATTTGGGTTGTTCATGTAAGATGGTCCATAATTGTCTATCCATTATTAAAGCGGAGTTCCACCCAGAAATTGAACTTCCGCTTTTCCGGGTCTTCCTCCCCTCCGGTGTCACATTTGGCACCTTTCAGGGGGGAGGGGGGAGCAGATACCTGTCTAATACAGGTATTTTTCTCCCACTTCCAGACATAGATACCAGAGCTACCCGCTGGTATCTATGGCACTTCTGGCGCCTTCTCCGCCCCCCCCCCTTCCCCCGCTGTCTTCTGGGAGACACACAGGTCCCAGAAGAGAGCAGGGACCAGTTGGATAGCACGGCGCGAGTTGAGCATGTGCACTAGGGAACCAGGAAGTGAAGCCTTAAGGCTTCACTTCCTGATTCCCTTACCGAAATTGGTGGCGGTGGCAGCACCCAACAGCCAAGGGATAGGCCAGCTTCGGGTGCCGACATTGCGAGCGCACTGGACAGGTAAGTGTCCTTATTTTAAAAGTCAGCAGCTGCCGTATTTGTAGCTGCTGACTTAAAAAAATCAAAAAAAAAAAAATCAGTGGACCTCCGCTTTAAGATGGGCCAATGTTTCTTGAATATGTTTTCGATTTATTGAATTTGATATTATTTAAAATCATGGGTACTCCTTTGTAGGGTGTATCATTCTTACTTTTAACCTAAATCAGATCTTGATACTTCCTCAATTTTTTCAGTGATAAAATCTTCATTGTAAGGCCTCATGCACACGAGACGCAGATGAAACCTCTGTTAAAAAAAAGCTGAAACGCGCGTTTAGAAACGCGCGTTTTGCCGCGTTTGCATGTCGCGTTTAGACGCGTTTAGACGCGTTTAGACGCGTTTGCGTTTAGACGCGTTTATAAAGATAACATCATGTAGACCCTCCCCAAGCTCTCAAAGCATTTTTTTTAACTATTTCTGCTATTTTGATCAGAGTGAGCAGCAGCAGCATAGAGAGCAGTTGTACACTTGCATTTGCCGTGTCACTTGCCACGGCACCTGCCACAAGTTGTGGATTGTCCACTTGCCACGTCACTTGCCACAAGTTGGGGATTGTCCACTTGCCACATCACCTGCCACGTCACCTGCCACAAATTGTGGATTGTCCACTTGCCACGTCACTTGCCACATCACCTGCCACGTCACTTGCCACGAGATGTGGATTGTCCACTTTCCACGTCATCTGCCATGCCACCTGCCACAAGCTGTGGATTGTCCACTTGCCACGTCACCAGCCACATCACCTGCCACAAGTTATGGATTGTCTACTTGCCGCGTCACTTGCCACATCACCTGCCACGTCACTTGCCACGTCACCTGCCACAAGTTGTGGATTGTTCACTTGCCACGTCACCTGCCACGTCACCTGCCACAAGTTGTGGATTGTCCACTTGCCACGTCACTTGCCACAAGCTGTGGATTGTCCACTTGCCACATCACTTGCCACGTCACCTGCCACATCACTTGCCACGTCACCTGTCACAAGTTTTGGATTGTCCACTTGCCACGTCACTTGCCACGTCAGCTGCCACGTCACTTGCCACGAGATGTGGATTGTCCACTTTCCACGTCATCTGCCATGCCACCTGCCACAAGCTGTGGATTGTCCACTTGACACGTCACCAGCCACATCACCTGCCACAAGTTGTGGATTGTCCACTTGCCACGTGACTTGCCACATCACCTGCCACGTCACTTGCCACATCACCTGCCACAAGTTGTGGATTGTCTACTTGCCGCGTCACTTGCCACTTCACCTGCCACGTCACTTGCCACGTCACCTGCCACAAGTTGTGGATTGTTCACTTGCCACGTCACCTGCCACAAGTTGTGGATTGTCCACTTGCCACGTCACTTGCCACATGCTGTGGATTGTCCACTTGCCACGTCACCTGCCACGTCACTTGCCACGTCACCTGCCACAAGTTTTGGATTGTCCACTTGCCACGTCAGCTGCCACGTCACTTGCCACATCACCTGCCACGTCACCTGCCACAAGTTGTGGATTGTCCACTTGCCACGTCACTTGCCACATCACCTGCCACGTCACTTGCCACGAGATGTGGATTGTCCACTTGCCATGTCACTTGCCACGTCACCTGCCACGTCACTTGCCACGTCAGCTGCCACGTCACTTGCTACAAGATGTGGATTGTCCACTTGTCACATCACCTGCCACATCACCTGCCACAAGTTGTGGATTGTCCACTTGCCACATCACCTGCCACGTCACCTGCCACAAATTGTGGATTGTCCACTTGCCACGTCACTTGCCACATCACCTGCCACGTCACTTGCCACGAGATGTGGATTGTCCACTTTCCACGTCATCTGCCATGCCACCTGCCACAAGCTGTGGATTGTCCACTTGCCACGTCACCAGCCACATCACCTGCCACAAGTTGTGGATTGTCTACTTGCTGCGTCACTTGCCACATCACCTGCCACGTCACTTGCCACGTCACCTGCCACAAGTTGTGGATTGTTCACTTGCCACGTCACCTGCCACGTCACCTGCCACAAGTTGTGGATTGTCTACTTGCCGCGTCACTTGCCACATCACCTGCCACGTCACTTGCCACGTCACCTGCCACAAGTTGTGGATTGTTCACTTGCCACGTCACCTGCCACAAGTTGTGGATTGTCCACTTGCCACGTCACTTGCCACAAGCTGTGGATTGTCCACTTGCCACATCACTTGCCACGTCACCTGCCACGTCACTTGCCACGTCACCTGCCACGTCACCTGCCACAAGTTTTGGATTGTCCACTTGCCACGTCACTTGCCACGTCAGCTGCCACGTCACTTGCCACGAGATGTGGATTGTCCACTTTCCACGTCATCTGCCATGCCACCTGCCACAAGCTGTGGATTGTCCACTTGACACGTCACCAGCCACATCACCTGCCACAAGTTGTGGATTGTCCACTTGCCACGTGACTTGCCACATCACCTGCCACGTCACTTGCCACATCACCTGCCACAAGTTGTGGATTGTCTACTTGCCGCGTCACTTGCCACTTCACCTGCCACGTCACCTGCCACAAGTTGTGGATTGTCCACTTGCCACGTCACTTGCCACAAGCTGTGGATTGTCCACTTGCCACATCACTTGCCACGTCACCTGCCACGTCACTTGCCACGTCACCTGCCACAAGTTTTGGATTGTCCACTTGCCACGTCAGCTGCCACGTCACTTGCCACATCACCTGCCACGTCACCTGCCACAAGTTGTGGATTGTCCACTTGCCACGTCACTTGCCACATCACCTGCCACGTCACTTGCCACGAGATGTGGATTGTCCACTTGCCATGTCACTTGCCACGTCACCTGCCACGTCACTTGCCACGTCAGCTGCCACGTCACTTGCCACAAGATGTGGATTGTCCACTTGTCACATCACCTGCCACATCACTTGCCACATCACCTGCCACAAGTTGTGGATTGTCCACTTGCCACGTCACTTGCCACATCACCTGCCACGTCACTTGCCACAAGATGTGGATTGTCCACTTTCCACGTCACCTGCCATGCCATCTGCCACAAGTTGTGGATTGTCCACTTACCACGTCACCAGCCACATCACCTGCCACAAGTTGTGGATTGTCCACTTGCCACACCACTTTCCACGTCACCTGCCACGTCACCTGCCACAAGATGTGGATTGTCCACTTGCCACGTCACCAGCCACATCACCTGCCACAAGTTGTGGATTGTCCACTTGCCACGTCCCTTGCCACGTCCCCTGCCACGTCACCTGCCACAAGTGGATTGTCCACTTGCCACATCACTTGCCACATCACCTGCCACAAGTTGTGGATTGTCCACTTGCCACGTCACCAGCCACATCACCTGCCACAAGTTGTGGATTGTCCACTTGCCACGTCCCTTGCCACGTCCCCTGCCACGTCACCTGCCACAAGTGGATTGTCCACTTGCCACATCACTTGCCACGTCACCTGCCACAAGATGTGGATTGTCCACTTGCCACGTCACCAGCCACATCACCTGCCACAAGTTGTGGATTGTCCACTTGCCACGTCCCTTGCCACGTCCCCTGCCACGTCACCTGCCACAAGTGGATTGTCCACTTGCCACATCACTTGCCACATCACCTGCCACAAGTTGTGGATTGTCCACTTGCCACGTCACCTGACACAAGTTGTGGATTGTCCACTCGCCACGTCACTTGCCACATCCCCTGCCACAAGTGGATTGTCCACTTGCCACATCACTTGCCCCATCACCTGCCACAAGTTGTGGATTGTCCACTTGCCACGTCACCTGCCACAAGTTGTGGATTGTCCACTCGCCACGTCACTTGCCACATCACCTTCCACAAGTGGATTTTCCACTTGCCACGTCACTTGCCACGTCCCCTGCCACAAGTGGATTGTCCACTTGCCACGTCACTTGCCACGTCACCTGCCACAAGTTATGGATTGTCCACTTGCCACGTCACATGCCAGTCACCTGCCACAAGTTGTTGATTTTCCACTTGCCACGTCACCTGCCAAGTCACTTGCCGCGTCACCTGCCAGGTCACTTGCCACGTCACCTGCCACAAGTTGTCTATTGTCCACTTGCCACGTCACATGCCAGTCACCTGCCACAAGTTGTTGATTTTCCACTTGCCACGTCACCTGCCAAGTCACTTGCCGCGTCACCTGCCAGGTCACTTGCCACGTCACCTGCCACAAGTTGTCTATTGTCCACTTTCCACGTCACTTGCCACTTCACCTGCCACGTCACTTGCCACAAGTTGTGGATTGTCCACTTGCCACATCACTTGCCACCTGCCATGTCACTTGCCACAAGTTGTGGATTGTCCACTTGCCACGTCACTTGCCACAAGTTGTGGATTGTCCACTTGCAATTGCAATTGTTTAAAATATTTTTCTAATGGTTTTTCATCATTTGCAATCATTTTTGAGATTTTTAATGTAAAAAAAAAGGTCACCTTTAAAAACGCATATAAACGCAAACGCGGCTAAACGCGGTAGCGGCGTTTTGCCGCGTTTTACCGCGTTTTGCCGCGTTTTGCGTCTGAAACGCAGAAATTTTTGTTTCTGAACGCATTTTTTTGCTTCTGGAAAAACGAGATTAAACGCAACTGCATATAAACGGAAAAAAACGAGACTGTGTGCATGGACACATAGGATAACATTGAATGAGTTCAGGTGCAGTTGAAAAAACTGTCCAACTGCATCTGAACGCGCGTTTAACTGCGTCTCGTGTGCATGAGGCTTAACACTTATAGATGAATTTCTTTCCTATCATTTGTGCCTTTTCAACAAAATCGCTCTGATTGCTGCAATTTCTTCTCAATTGTATGAGTTGTCCTTTGGGAATGTTAATAAGCCAAGGATCATAGTGGCAACTATCTACCTAATAATATATAGCTATTTCTCTCAACTGGTTTAAAGAATGTTATTATTTTTTTTTCTAGATTGATGACCAGATGATCCAGAAAGTAATTTTTCTGATTTTTTTTTTTTTTATGTTCAGTTTTTTTAATAGAAATACAGCGTTTGTAGATGTATGAACAATCAGCCGTACAATATAAGAAAAACAAAAACAAAAAAAAACAAATAATAAACCGAAATGGGCAGGCTAGAACGGCACGGTTTGGAGCCTATATAAATTGGCAGCAAAACTAATAATAAAGTAACTGGTCTAACCAGGGACATTTAGTGAAGGGTCTGCCAAAGGACTGGAAGCATATAGACAGTTCACTCAAGAAGTGAGTAAAAAAAATCATTGCTGTTATAAAGAGAAGTTAGGTATATCGTGACAAATAGTATAGTATCTAAGGAGATAGACTAGGTGGCATGCCCAGGGGGGATGGGCTATGTAGAGCTAAAGCATTAGAGGTGAACTGGATCTCAAGTTTTCCTAGTGCATTAGCAAGATCTGCTCTCGGGTACCAGTTTGTGTATCAAAAAGGAGCCATATAGGAAGAGATTTCTTCTGGTAAGGAGTGTTCCATGAAGCGACGCCATCTTGCAATAAAGCGTTTCAGCGATGCAGAGTGTTTAGTAATGGTGTCCAGTTTTTCAAAGTGGAATAAATTCAAAAGTGCTTGTTTGACCAGAGCAATTTGGGGAGGGATTGATTCAGGCATGCTTTGTCCTGTGCTGCCAATAGACAGATATGTACCCATTGAGGAAGAGAGGTACGGGTAGACGTTGGTGAGGAGGCTTGCGACGTGTCGCAGCTGAAGAGGCATAATAATTGGTCCTTAAGCACACATATATGTTGTGATCTGTCAATATAGACCAGCACCTGGTCCCAAAAGGTAGAGACTGCTTGGCAAGTCCATAGTCTGTGGAACAGGGATGGTCTAGGGGCAGAACACCAAGGACATGCGGCGGCGGATGAGTCGATTTTGTTGTGGCGAAACGAGAAATGCGATCGATGAGCGATTTTAAGCACTTAACAACCGGCCCATAGCCGAATGACTGCTACAGGGTGGTTGCTTAACTCGTATGACGTCCTCCCAGAATTCCGCGAGAGCATCCGTGACCGCTGGGTCCACAGGACCAGCTCATCGCGGCCGTTTACCACGTGATCGCTCCGTCAAATGACGGAGCGATCACTTGTAAACAAACCGGCGTCATGTTATGACGCCGGTTCCTCTGATCGGTACAGCGGAGGGGGAGAGATCGGTGTCAGCAGCGCTGTGGGCTGGATCTGCAGTGCCCACAGCGCTGCTCGCCAACAATTAACCCCTCAATTCCCTGCCAATACTCTGCAGTACCCAGCAATGCCCTGCAAATACTCTGCAATACCCAGCCATAGTCGATACCATGCAATACTCAGCCATAGTCGGTGATACTCTGCAATACCCAGCCATACTCTGCCATGCTCAGTTATACTCGGTGATACCCTGCAATACCCAGGCTGCATGAGTGCTGCTGGCAATGAGGAGCTACAATTACCCTACAAGATACCCTGCAATGCTCAGCCTCTGTATGTGGCCAGGCCATGGAAGTCTCACACATGTGGTATCGCCGTACTCCGGAGGAGTAGGAGAATCTATTTTAGGGTGTAATTTTTGCTATGTACATGCTATGTGTTAGAAATATTGTATAAATTTACAACGTTGTGTTATTAAAAAAAAAAATGCATTTTAACCACTTCCCTCCCGCCGGCCGTCATATGATGTCCTTGACTTTGTGCAGGGATATCTGAATGATGCCTGTAGCTACAGGCATCATTCAGATATCTGCTTTTTCAGACGGCGATTCCCTACACTATAAGAACAATCATAGCGGCTGTTCCGCTGCTTGATCATTCTTATGGGAGGCGAGAGGGGACATCCCCCCCCCCCACGCCCTCCGGTGCTTCTACTGACTCGCCAAGACGATCAAAGCCAGAATCTTTTTTTTTTTTCCATTTTTTTTTTTCAGGCTTCCCAGCCTAGAGGTGAGATGTGGGGTCTTATTGACCCTATATCTCGCTGTAAAGAGGACCTGTCATGTCATATTCCTATTACAAGGGATGTTTACACTCCTTGTAATAGGAATAAAAGTGATCAAAAATGTTTTTTTGGGGGAAAAAAATGTCAAGCTAAAAGTAAAAGGAACAAAAAAAAAAATGCAAAAGTGAACGCATACGCAAGTCCCGCCCACATATGAAAACGGTGTTAAAACCACACATGTGAGGTATCGCTGCGAACGAGTGAGAGCAATAATTTTGGCCCTAGACCACCTCTGTAACTCAAAACATGTAACCAGTAAAAAAAATTAAACCGTCGCCTATGGGGATTTTTAAGTAGCGACATTTGGCGCCATTCCACGAGAGTGTGCAATTTTGAAGGGTGACATGTTTGGTATCTATTTACTCTGCGTAACTTCATCTTTCACATTATGCAAAAACATTGGGCTAACTTTACTATTTTTTTTTTTAAGTACAAAACTTTTTTTATTTTTATTTTTTCCAAAAAGTGTTCGAAAAATTGCTGCGCAAATACCGTGCGAGATAAAAAGTTGCAGCTTCCACCATTGTATTTTCTAGGGTCTTTGCTAAAAAAAATGAAAAAAAGAGAAATGTCAGAATTGGTCTGGGTGCTCCAGAACGCCTGATGGCGCTCCCTGCCTCTGTATGTGGCCACGCTGTGTAAAAATCTCACACATGTGGTATCGCAATACTCGGAAATAATAGCAGAATGTGTTTTGGGGTGTAATTTGTGGTGTGCATATGCTGTGTGTGGGGAAATGTGACAATTTTGTGAAAAAAAGGGAAAAAAAATCTTGATATTGCAAAGAATTGTGGGAAAAAAATTACAACTTCAAAAAACTCATCATGCCTCTTACTAAAGACCTTGGAATGTCTTCTTTCCAAAAAGGGGTCATTTGGGGGGTATTTGTACTTTTCTGGCATGTTAGGGTCTCAAGAAATGAGATAGGCCGTCAGTACTTCAGGTGTGATCAATTTTCAGATATTGGCACCATAGCTTGTTGACTCTATAACTTTCACAAAGACCAAATAATATCCACCAATTTGTACTTATTTTTTACTAAAGATATGTAGTGGTATAAATTTTGGCCAAAATTTATGAAGAAAAATTACTAATCTGCTAAATTTTATAACAGAAACTTTCATTTTTTTTTTTTTTACAGAATTTTCTGTCTTTTTTCTTTTATAGCCCAAAAAATAAACCCAGCAGTGATTAAATACCACCAAAAGAAATCTCTATTTGTGTGAAAATAGGACAAAAATTTCATATGGGTACAGTGTTGCATGACTAATTGTCATTCAAAATGTGAGAGGACCAAAAGCTGAAAATTGGTCTGGTTATTAAGGGTGTTTAAGTGCCCAGTGGTCAAGTGGTTAAACTGAGTTTCTCACCAGGTTTTGCACATTACAAGAGAACGTGCCTGTCTCTAAGATTTCAGAGAAGTGAAATATCCGCAGGAGGGTTGGTTGAGAACAAGAGGCTATCATCAGCGAATAGGGCAGAGCGCATAACTTTGTTGCCTACCGTGACACAGCTAACCCCCGAGGGTGAGTTTAAAAGTCTGGAGAGTGGTTCAATAGGTATATTAAAGAGAAGAGGGGATAAAGGACAGCCCTGTCATGTACCTTTGGTAAGCGGAATGTCGTCGGGTGATATGAAATTAGGGGTAACAAGGTGGGCCATAGGTGAGGAATAATTTTTTTGGACAAATTGTAGTAAGGGACCAGTCAGTCCGATTGTTCTCATGACTGAAGAGCCAAGAAAAGCTGATGTTATCGAAAGCCTTCTCGGCATTGAGCGATATAACTGCTATGTCACGGTCAGATTGTTTCTTGGCAGATTCCAGTGCTAAAATGACTTTACGGATGTTGAGGGTGGCAGATCGCCCCGGGACGAATCCTGATTGGGCCGGATAAAGAATCGCTGGGAGGATACGCGCTAGGCGGGATGCAACAATTTTGGAGAGGATCTTCGCTTCTACGTTAAGGATATAGGCCTAAACAAGCCCAGGAGGAGGGGGGTCTTTTCCCTTCTTGGCAATGAGTTTAATGTGTGCTTGCACGCCCGAGGGAAGGTATGGGCCCTCAGCCCACATTGCTGTTAGCTGCCTCCTCGTCTATAGGATCTTCGGAATACAGGCCGGCATAATATTCGGTTAGAATGGCACTAATCTCATCTGGCGCATTAGTGATGTTTCCATTAGGGGAGCGAAGGGCTCCGATATGTGTTGCTCGGCGAGTTTCCGAGCATGGCTTTGCTAACGGCTTACCTGCCTTATTTCCGTATCTATGAAATTGGAGGGCAGCGTAAGATTATCTGACAGTTTCCTGCTGCGCAGACCAGTGGTCAAAGGTGCGCTTGGCTGCTTGCCATGCAAGTGAGTTGGCTATGGTGTGGATAAGTGCCAAGGCTGAGTGTGCCTGGCGTAAGGATTCGCTAGCCTTTAGATACTGGAGACAAGCTTGCTTTTTAAATTGAGCTGTATAGGAGATAATATACCCTCTAAGGAAAGCGTTTCCTGTCTCCCAAAACAGATTCGGAGTAGAGAGATGAGCCCCGTTGGTATCTACAAATTCAGCCCAGGAAGTGTGCAGAGTATGTAGGAAATCTGTGTTGTTGGCCAAATAAGATGGGAAGCACCAGGTACCTGCGTTGTGGGGGATTGAGAACCCAGACAGTTGGACGCTGATAGGGGAATGGTCTGAGATGACCATGTCTTCAATGGTTGATGGAGAGACGAAGGGGAGTAAACCCGGTGAGCAAAAGAGGTAGTCTATACGGGAGAAAGAGTCATGGGGAGGGGAGAAAAAGGTGAATTCCCACTCGGTAGGGTGTGATACGTGCCAAATATCTGTAAGGTGAAGTAAGGAAGCTGTTTGTTCTAAGACGGAAGGAGTGTGGCCCATGTGTGCTTGACTTGTACAGCCTGGGGTCCGACCTTCCACCCTATGCGTGACAGTATTGAAATCTCCCCCAATAAGGTGGTATTGTTCAGGGATTTGTAGAACCCAAGTGGTGAGATCGTGAAAAAAGGGCTGTCCAGGGGAATTGGGGGCATATGTTGGAAGAGCAATGTTGCATGAAGCAACCGTCAGGTGGAGGTTGATTCTGTGGCCCTCCGAGTCCGCCTCAGATGAGCGGACAGTATGGTGGAGATTTTTGTGGCACAAAATTGCTACCCCTGCTTTGTGACCCACAGCTGGCGAGCCATATACCTTACCTACCCATAATTTGCAGAGGCGAGAAAAGTCATCTGCGGCCAGATGGATCTCCTGTAAAAGAGCGACATCTGCTCACAGGTGCTTAAGATGTCTTAAGATCTGCATACGCTTATGAGGGGAACGCAGCCCCTTGACATTTCACGAAACTACCTTTTAGGTGATTCCCATCATGGCCGAGACAGTATTTAGGTAAATGTGAGTTGGCCCAAATGGGGTTAACGCCACCAGTCATCGCCCCATCGGATGAGGAATCCATTGGAGCCTCGGCAGAGTCCTAGAGCTATTCTAAAATACGCTGCACTTTCAAACTTAAAATCCAAATGGTGAAATGAAAAAATGTGCTATATAACAGCAATAAAGTGATAACGTGCTGATTATACATTTCAATATTCCAAATAAAGTGCTTTCATGCAGGATATGATAAAACGTACATATGGTAAGAAAAAAGCTATCGATTAAAATCATTAAACCAATATAATGGTGAACCAAACTATAAAAATCCTTATAATATATATATATATATATATATATATATATATATATATATATATATATATATAATATATTATAATACATACACATATATGTGAGAAAGAAAGTGCTACAATGTGCTGTACAATCAAAAAAAAAAAGTTCAAAAGTGCTCCAATGTGATCAATGCGATTCAGTGGTTGCTGTGATGTCAATCCAATATTAACCACTTGCTTACTGGGCACTTAAAGCCCCCTCCTGCCCAGACCAATTTTCAGCTTTCAGTGCTCTCACACTTTGAATGACAATTACTCAGTCATGCAACACTGTAACCAAATGATTTTTTTTGTCCTTTTCTTCATACCAATAGAGATTTCTTTTGGTGGTATTTGATCACCCCTCGGTTTTTTATTTTCTGCGCTATAAATGAAAAAAGACCGAAAATTTTGAAAAAAAATATGAATTTTTCTTCGTTTCTGTGATAAAATTTTGCAAATTAGCAATTTTTCTTCATAAATTTTGGCCACAATTTATACTACTACACATCTTTGGTAAAAATAACCCACATTATTGCATATTATATGATCTGTGTGAAATTTATAGAGTCTACAAGCTATGGTGCAAATCATAAAGATTTGCAAAAAAAGATCACATCTGATGTACTAAGGCCTATCTCCATTCTTGAGACCCTAACAAGCCAGGAAAGTACAAATGCCCCCCAAATGACCCCTTTTTGGAAAGTAGACATTCCAATGTATTTAGTGAGTTATTTGAAGTTGTAATTTTTTTTCTCACAATTCTTTGCAAAATTAAGATTTTTTATTTATTTTTTCACAAAATTGTCATTGTAATAGATTATTTCTCCCACACGTAATGTGCATACCACAAATAACACCCCAAAATACATACTCCTACTCCTCTTGAGTATAACGATACCACATGTGTGAGACTTTTACACCGCCTGACCACATACAGAGGCCTAAAATTGACGTAGCACCTTCAGGCATTCTAGGAGCATAAATTACACATTTCATTTCTCAATCGCCTATTACAGTTTTGAAGGCCCTGGAACACCAGGACAATGGAAACGTCCAGAAAATGACCCCATTTTGGAAAGCTAACACCCCAACGTATAATCTGAGGCAACATAATGAGTCTTTTGAATGGTTCATTTTTTTTCCAGAAGTTTTTGGAAAATGTGGGAAAAAAAATGAAAACGCATTTTTTTTACACAAAGTTGTCTGTTTATAAGATATTTCCAACACATAGCATTTACATAGCAAAAATAACACCCCAAAATACATTCTACTACTCCTCCTGAGTATGGCAATATCACATGTGTGAGACGTTTACACAGCCTGGCCACATACAGAGGCGCAACATGCAAGGTACACCGTCGGGCGTTCCAGGGACACATAGCCTGCACATACCAAGAATTACACCCCCAAATACATTATGCTGAGCAAAGGGTAAAGAAAAGATTACCTGTGGATTTAGAAGCGCAGTTGTCCACAGGAGGATATCACTGGTCCAGGCAGCAGGCAGGGACTTGGTCAGCAACAGCGAACACAATTTTTCAGGCAGTAGGCAGGGATCCTGTCCATATACAGTCCAGGGTCAGTGCAGAGATATTGTCAGCAGTGCCAAAAATATTGGTCCTGGTAGTAGGCAGGTCCATGTGGTGTGGTCAGTGCGGCATGAGGGCAGTAAGTCCTACAGGCAGCAGACAGAAGTAGAGCCTCCTTTAGGACAGAATGGGGATAGGGGTAGAGGCTTCTCCCTCTCAAATCTCTTTGAAGCCTCCGAGTCTCCAGACCCTAATCTAGGAATAAGAAAACAAAATTGTTTTCTTCATCCAGAAAAACTATACTGGAGCCCCTCACATATGTGAGACCCCGTGTTGAATCCCACTAGTCCAGTTGCAGAATACAAGATCAGTCCAAGAGGCAGGCAAATATCTTGGTCAAACAGTCCAAGGTCAGTTCCAGATCAGGCAGAGGTATGTACAGAATCGTTAGGCAGAAGCATGGTCGAATAACAGTCCAGGGTCAGTTCCAGATCAGGCAGCGGTATGTACAGAATCGGCAGGCATAAGAGTGGTCGAATAACAAGCCAGGGTCAGTTACAGAGCAGGCAGTGGCATAAGGGGTGTGAAGGTGTATGAAGGCAGGAACTGAGGATTATGTTTACTATACTTTACTAAAGATTTATTGAAGTATGGTAACGGCAAAAACAGTCACCTATGCAGAGGCCTGGTTGGGAAGGACATTGTGCACAATAATAAAATGTGTCTTTTCTGACTCCTGCTCTGGTACACACCTTACATCTTTTTTGACGTCTTTGGCCTGTTGGTTTGGGAGGGATTTTATCGGGAAAGTGGCGCTCAGTCGACTAACATCTGATCGGATGTTTTCTGGTGGGCCGTTCGGGGAAAATAAGGGCAGTGAAAACTTCCTCCTGGTAGCCAAAGAAGCTTTTGGGGTTTTGGGTGGAGTTGCGGTAAATGACATAGGAATTGTAAATGGCCAATTGAAAAAAATATATTGCTACTTTTTTGTACCAATGGTATGTCCGTCTTGTGGCAAGGTATGGTTCCATCATTTGGTCGTTGAAGTCGACTCCCCCCATGAACAAATTATATTCATAAATGCATTTTGGTTTTTTTACGGGGCCATTCCTTCTGGGGATTTCCACGAATGTATCATTGTGGATAGAAGACAACATATACACATCCCTTCTGTCCCTCCACTTCACTGCCAGAATCTCCTTGTTTCGCAGACTTGCAGTTTCTCCTTTTTGCAGCTTCTTATTCACAAGACTTTGAGGAAAGCCCTTCCGATTCCTTTTTACGGTGCCACATGCTGGCGTCTTCTTCCGGTGAAGGTTGTGGAACAAGGGCAGAGATGTGTAGAAGTTGTCTACATACAGGTGGTAGCCTTTATCCAGTAGGGGGTATATGAGGTCCCAAACAACTTTCCCACTGGATCCCAAGTAGTCTGGACAATTAGGGGGCTGCAGCTTGGTGTCCTTCCCTTCGTACACTATGAATGAATGTGTACCCTGTGGCTCGGTCGCATAATTTTGTAGACCTTCACCCCATAGCGGCCCCTTTTGCTGGGCATAAATTGCTTCATTTTAAGCCTACCGCTAAATTTAATAAGGGACTCATCCACACGTGTTGGTTCGGGGTAAACCATTTGGGGAATGTTTGTGAAAAATAATGAAGTATTGGACAATTTTGTAAAGCCTGTCGTAATTTGGGTAATTTTGTGGAAGGCACTGGGTATTGTCGCTGAGGGTGGGTTGACCAATAGGTACACAATTTTTTTTTTTTTTGTTGAGTCCCATGTTAAATGTGAGGCCTAAAAAAACCTTGAACTCCTCCACTGTTGGGTCTCTCCATTCGTAGGGACGGGCATAATAAGATGTCGAATTTTTCAAAATAAATTGTTGTGCATACAGGTTGCACTGGGCCACAATTGACGCCAACATATCCTCCGTAAAAATTAAATTAAAAAAATCTATTGGGGTAAAATTCTCTGTGTCCACCTGGACTCCTGGCTGGGCAGTGAAAGGGGGAACATTGGCCTCTCCTGAATTAGGAGGAAGCCACAATGGGTTCTGAAGGGCATAGGGAAGGCCGGCATGGCTCCTAACCCTTTGGGGCTGAGATGACACCCCACTGGTACTTGGCCTTTCTTGCCGAGGAACTGCGGTGCTGGTGGACGGCACTGCCTCACTAGAACGCCTTTGTTTGATGGGCCAGATATCTTCCTCTTTGGATTTAGTCAGTGTTTCACTACTGAGGACTGGCTCATAATTTGTCGAATTTTTTCAAAAAGAACCAAAAACACTGCGCTATTCAAATGTGTAGACGGTATACAAACAGCAGCTAACACAACATCTAGGTGTACAAATGTGGCATAATAAATTTTGTGAAAAACAGTGTAGCGCTTATTTGTTTTTACCACATTACAATGTGACCAATGTAATCAGTGCATACATTAAACTGTGCAAACAAATAAATACATTTAAACACTCTTTGTTGTATATGATAAACAAAGCTGGAATGTCCAAACAAATATATGAAAAAATATATATATATCAAAAATAGGAAAACGTGAAAACAAGTGAAAAGTTCTCCAAATTTTCTGTGTATGATACGATGAAGTGTAAACAGTCCTACACTTTCTCCAAGGAATGATCGCACAATCACTGCGTGAACCCTCCACCACATGAAATGGGGGCTTACCAGATTTAATGGATCCTACTCAAAATTATATTTGGAGGATCATATATGCTTGTAGATATACATAGGCTTTTTCGGTGTTGTCCTTTTCTGGAAGACTTTCAAGTGTGGCTATTTCCTCTACAGTATGTCTCCATCCACATAAATCATCATAGGTAATGGGATAGATATAAAGAAAGGAAGCAGGGACTACAATAGTGTAACTCAGTTTTTCGTTTCAAGTAATTTAATAAAAAATTATCAAACTCACGTGTACAAAGAACATAAGCGCTTTTTCAATAAAATCTCAGGCTGCAGTGAAGTCCCGACGCGCTTCGTCTTAAGCAGACATCATCTGGGGTACAACTTCAAGGCAGCCCTCCAGTTTATATAGCCAGACCCCCAATCAGGCCTAGATTTCGTCCATCAGTGTCACCACACATCACTTCCGGTATCCAATATGGCCGCCGGCGTGCGTTCCACGCCTCTTTTTAATAATGTGAAGAGTCTAGTCAAATAACTGGTACATCCCATACTCTTATATGTGTTGGACGAACCACTTCCGTGTATCTCAACGACGAAAGCGAACGTCCTAACGTGCGCCATCAACGTCCGAATGGAACACAGGCGTAAACACTAAAATATTCAGCCGATCTTTTCACCTCAGCGGAAGTAAGGTGAACGTGACCTCCGCGTATCTCACGAACGGAAGTGGGCAGCCTGGAACGCACCATCTTTATCCAATGGAGTGCGGACGTATGTCAACATCCCGGCGCCGTAACGTCACTTCCGTGTCCCCGGACTCAAAAAATAAATAAACGTATAACAAAAAACGCCATCTCTAGGGTGGAATACAGATCGGTACAGAGTAGAACGGATCTCCTATACATATTAAATAAGGAAAAATAGAGTATATACTCTGAGCTGAGGGATATATCTAGTAGCAAAAATTGATAAAATATATAAAATATATATAAATAAAAAACATTAAATACTCGGACGCTGCATCCAATAAGAACACAGTGCCTATAATTGCATATTAGCTTATCTAACCATATTTGACAGGAATAGTAAATTAAGAAGGCAAATTTCGAAAAAAATTATTTCCAGTAATTTTACCCAACCAAATCCTCTAAAAGAGTTATTATAATCTACCTAAAGATATCAACTAAAAAATGAATAGGAAAATAAATATGACCGAATCTATTCGGGTGGGCGATTATTACATCGTGACACCCTATATAGATCATGACCTACGCAATATCAATCCAAAAAAATTAAAAAATTGAAAAAAATTGAAAAAAATAAAAAACTTATAAAAATCAAATGTAATCATAAGTTTTAAAATATATATAAAGAGACTTAACCAAAAAATATATATATATACTCAAGAATGGCGCTCTATTGATATTATGGCCCAATCAAAAAGAGACCGAAAGCCATATGTGTTGACATATTAGGTGGACCAAACCTAAATCGCTTTTAACCATCTACTAATACTCACAAAGTACATTTTCCCCACATATTACTACCATGTATAACCAAAAGAGAGGAAAAGAGGAGAATAAAATAAAATAAAGATATAGATGTAAGAGATAGACAGACCTCAGCCATCATCAATAAATGCATCCATATCCCACACCACGCCCAGGCCAAACGGGGAGTGGGACCCAATGTTATGTGTCAACCATCGTTGATGAATGCATTGATATCCCACTCCACGTTTAGACCAAACGGGAAGTAGGATTTGATGGTGTATATCCAATAGGTCTCTAACCTGGATACGCCCCTGGTCATGGCACCCCCCCTCCAGGGTGGCGTGTACTTATCAATAATCAAAAACTCTGTTCCGGTAGGATCACTGTTATGACACTGCTTATAGTGTCTAGGAACAGTGTGTTTTGAATCTTTACTTTTGATAAGAGATATATGTTCGCCTACCCTGATTGCAAATGTCCTGATTGTCCTTCCTACATATTGCTTGCCGCATGGGCAGGTGATTAAATATACCACATACTTGGTATCACAAGTGCAAAAAGGCTTAATAATATGTGTCTTGTTCGTAGTTGTAGATGTAAATTCAGTAGCTTTACGTCTCCCCAAGATATTATATCTACATACACTGCACTTTTTACAGGGGTAGAAACCCGTCATGTTGTGAAAAAAGGATGGACGATTAGGTGGATCTAGGATGTTGGGGGCTATACTACTCTGTAAGGATGGAACTCCCCTAAAAAGTATTTTAGCTTGTTCGGGTAGCTTGGGGCCTAACACAGAATCATTCTTTAATATACTCCAATGTTTGTTTATAATAGATTTGATCTGTCCATGTTGTGATGAAAACGTTGTTAACATAGACCATCTATAAGTATCATCAGGTACACTTTGTGTTTTCTCAACAGTAAGGTCCTCTCTATTAGTTTCCGCAACTTTACATATTTCCCTATCCAAAATTGCACTATCATACCCCTTATCTTCAAATTTCTGTCTAAGATTTTTGGCTTGTATTCTGAATGTGTCTAGATCTGTACAGTTCCTCCGAAGGCGTAGAAACTGGCTTTGTGGGACCGAATTGAGCCAAGCTCTATGGTGGCAGCTATCTAGGGGAATGAAGCTATTCCGATCTGTCTCTTTAAAATGTGTTTTAAACACAAATTTATTGTTTGCTATTTCAATTTCTAGATCCAAAAAGTTGATCTTAGAGGTACTCATCTCGAGTGATAGTGAAATGCCCCTATCATTGTGGTTCAAGATATCAAAAAATTCCATTTTTTGCCATTGCCATTCCATAGGAGGAGGATGTCGTCTATATATCTTGCCCACAGAACCAACGAAGGGCTATGGTGGGCATAGACGACATCCTCCTCCCACTTTGCCATGAATAAATTGGCGAGACTGGGGGCAAATTTGGCCCCCATTGCAACACCTCTCTGCTGTAAGTAGTAATTCCCATTGAACCAAAAATAGTTATGCTCGGTTGCAAACTCGAGCAGTTCAATGAGATAGTCACGTTGAAATGACGCTAGAGAATCTTCTTGATCCAAAAAATGGCGGACAGCTTCTATACCCCTTCTGTGTGGAATACAAGTGTATAAAGAGGCCACATCTGCTGTGGCGATAATGCATTCTTCCTGGGGAGTTATGTTTTCCAATCTCCTAATTGTCGCTCCTGTATCCTTAAGATACGAAGGAGTTTTTTTCACTAAAGGTTGCAAGTAAAAATCTATATACCGACCTATACGTGAGGTAATAGAATTGATACCACTCACTATAGGCCTGCCGGGAGGGTTAATCGCATCTTTATGAATCTTTGGTAGATAATATATGGTAGGAATTCTTGGGGCAATAGGGATCAAAAACGATTTTTCTTTCTTATTCAAAATTTTCGAGTCGTAGCCCTTCTCGACAAGGCTCTTAAGTTGTCTTTTATAAAGACTTGTGGGATTGTTAGGAAGTAATTTATATGTCCCTGGTTCTTCCAATATCCTGCACATTTCAGCTTTATACTGTTCTTTGTCCAGAATAACAATCCCACCCCCTTTGTCAGCAGGGCCAATCCATTTAGAACAGGGTATACAGCAGCCAAGTTTGGCACTGTACATTCAGGGTTATCTAACCCGTCTTTATTTGTACCCCCTGTACCTATAGCTCCGGCGGTAAAATTTTTTAAGGACCTTGTACTAGGTGACCTGGAGAAACTTCCTATTAAACATGCGAATAGGTCCACCCTCTCACAGACCGGCTTTAACTCTTTATGTGAACAAAAGGAGGTAGTCGTGCGCCCTGCTGACAAAGGGGGTGGGATTGTTATTCTGGACAAAGAACAGTATAAAGCTGAAATGTGCAGGATATTGGAAGAACCAGGGTGGGTACGCCTGGGTGTAGAAAGATGGCTGCCGCTTCTGAGCTAGGCCGAAGCCGCGGCCTCTCCTAAGGCCGAGACCGCGGATCGCGGCATGTGTGCTTGGATCACGGATCCGTTGCACCCCTAGGGACGGCGGCACGGAGGGGGAGAAGAGAGGGGGATGGCGGGGGAGAAGAGGGGGCGGGGCGGCGGCACGGAGGGCATCGCTAGATACTAAGCACTGCCATCACTGTGACGCATCGACGCCCAGAACGCACGTCGACTTATTTTTCGTGTGTGTGTGTGTGTGTATATATATATATATATATATATATATATATATATATATATATATATATATATATATATATATATATATATATATATATATATATATATATATATATATATATATATATATATATATATATATATATATTGTGTGTGTGTGTGTATTTATATATGCTGATCGTCCTTAACACACACACACATATATACGTGTGTGTGTTTCACTATTTGGATTTTAAGTTTGAAAGCGCAGCATGTTTTAGAATATTGGATGATCTTTGCGTGATTTATGAGACGTGTAACGCTAGCTGCTGAGTCAAAATGATAGTGTCATCTGAGAGACCCTATTTTGGGCTTATAGCAAATGGTGGCTCGCAGGACATTACATTGTTACAGTCCTAGAGATGAGTTTAAATGCAGAGAAATGAAAGACCAGTTACAATATATAAAACCATAATAAACAGAAACCTAGGTCTCCTAAAACATTCAATGAACTTCACTTTTTTCCCCATGGAGCCACCACCTAAGACGCTCCCACCAAAGAGCGACTCCTCCACTCATGTTGGCAAGGGGTAGCCTTGAGGGGGAGGGTCCAGTGGGGGACAGGTAAGAGGAGGCAAAAAGGGGGTTTGGGAAGGAAGGGACAAGGGGGAAATGGATAGGGGAGAGGCACGGGGGAAAAAAGAAGTGGAAGAAAGAAGAAGGAAAGGAAAGAAAGGGAAAAGGGAGAGAGACAGGAAGAAAGGAGGGGGGAAAGAGGGGCCTGAGGTCAATCAGGGATGACCCCCGTAAAGCAGATTAGGAGTTACCAGCTTCATTGAACATTATAGATAACATCAACCTTAGGGCCCACCAGGTGAGATCGGAGGGGGCTGGCTATGGCTCCTAGACCCGTGAGGGCTGAGGTCCACTGTAGCAATTGGATAAGAGCAAGTTATCATAGATGTGCAGTCAACGGTGTGTGGAGCAACCCCGAGAGGGGGGTTACGTGGACTCTTTTTTTGGTAAGGAGGTTTTTGAGGAATCTGCAGGCTCCTAGGAGGTAGAGAGGATTTCCTGTGAAGAGAAGACTGATCCGAAAGAGAGGGGTCCTCCTGTTCAATTTCGGAAGGTTGCGTCGTATGGAGAGGTGAAAGAAACACGCTCAACTGATGCAAGTGCTATGTGTAGGATCGCTGGGTATGCCAGAGTGAACTTGATATGGTTGCTGTAGAGAGATGAGCAGATCTCTGAGAAGGCCTTGCAATGTTGCATAAGTTGCAGGAGTAGTCAGCAAACAGCAGTAATGGGTGGTCATCCACAGAAAGGTTGCATTGACGGCAGAAATTTTGAAGAATGGCTTGCATATCGGCATAGTTTAGATTTCGAATGATCACCGGGCAAGGCTTGGAGCGGGACTCTGCTGGTTTGCCAATACGGTGAGCTGGTTTGTGAATCTTTTTATATAATATCAGTTGACTCGGTGTGTTAAATATAGATTTATATATGCACCTCACATTCCATCACCTCCCCATGTCAGTCTACTACGGATCAGGTCTGCCCTCTCTCACCCCTCCAGGACCACCTTTTTCCAAGCCCATAAAGGGCGGCTGTTGTACGGAGCATATATATACATATATAATATTATTTTAATTGAATGAAGTGCACGGGACAATTTTGATGTTGGTCCTGTTCGGGTTCAGCCTCTCCCGGTACAGAAGACCCCCCCCCCAGATGGGCTGTAAATCTCCCAAGGAGGTGGGTTCTCTTGGTGCAGGGACATGCTATACAGTATAAATGACTGTTTTGGCAGCTAGGAGCAGGCAGCGTGTGTACCACAGTATACATTACTGTTTATGGCATTTCTATATGCACACAGCCATTATTTACCTGTCCCCAGCGGAAGGGGGTGCGAAAAATTCTATTCTTCCTCGACTGGTCTCAATTGGTTTGAGCATATATTTTTGGATATTAGGTTTTCTAGTATACCCTTTGAATATCTGCATAAGTTTCAAACTAGTTAAAATAACTTTTGGGGGCATATTATCCCTTCTCTAATGCCAACAATTCTGTTCTAGTTAGTTCCACTCCGCGAAGATTTATATACACATTCTCCTATTGGTCTCTTTTTCTTTTGGATCTTGTATCCTGCTCGGCAGCCCCTCTTTAATCCGGGCTTCTTGTTTGGTCCCCCCACCTTTCCTTGTGGGGGAGTTCTCTCGTACCTGCGCTGATCTAAAAAATGGCGCTGTGGTTCTTATTCACTTTGATCTCTTAAGGGTTCATGTCTATTGTAGGTGTGAATAGGGCTTCTTGATTCATTATAGTAATTTGTCATAATGACTATAGCCACCTTGTTGATGTTGTGGGTAATCTCTTGATTGTCTCGCTCCTTGATTGTATTGTCCATAGTTACCCCCAGTGTGTGTGTGTGTGTGTGTAACCTGGAACTTACTTTTTATCACAGAAAAATGTGCACAATAATTTTGGATAATGTGGATATTTTTATATATAATATATCCACATTATCCAAAATTATTGTGCAAATTCTTCTGTGATAAAAAGTAAGTTCCAGGTGCCGTGCCACTCTTTAATATTATATTGTGTGATTTGAAAAGGTTATCACCACCACCCCTAAGGGCAATGTCTGCTCACCTTATCAATGGACTCCCTTGGGTCAAATTGCGCTTTAGTGATGCAAGACATCAACCACATTTGAACGGACCATCTTCTGTTAATAGAGCCTGTGTATTCCTCTCTGTACACCTTGGAACCCACTTCTTATGGTTAGATGCTCAAAGCAAATGAAAAAGCCGCATTGCGCAAGATTGTAAAAAACAATTCTTGTTTTTAACATAAAAAAATCCACTCACATTTGGTATCTCTTGTACAATGCCTGGTTAAAATTAGAACGCTCATGGACAGCTCTCCTCCCCGTGCTTCTAAAGATACGAGCAAGCAGAACTGTCTCCCCCAACACGTTGTGTCAGAGGTCACGTGACTTTCTCAAGGGAATAGAGCCTAGTGATGAACAGAATATGAGCCATGATTTGTGTATCCTTTGCCATGGTGATGGGTGAGTCATTGGATCATCTTGCTGTCATTAATACTGTACAATAGCAATGAGATATCCATAAGTTACCATTGCATTAAAGCGGTTCTGCACACTTTTTGCTAAGTTTTGCTCGATCGTTTCTACAAGGAGTAAAGAGTTTCACAATGGACGTTTAATTTTTATTTATTTTTTAAATCATGCCTGTTCTGGTTTTAAATGTTGTTTTTCAGTCCCTGCGGCTGTGGGTGGTGTTTATGTGGGTATCCGCATCATATCCGGTGGTCGCCGCACTGTCGGTGCAGAGGTTTGACGATTACGCCGCTGTAGCCACTGAGCATGCACGGGAACAAGCAAGGAATGCTGGTGCCTCCAAATCGATGGAAGGAGGAAGTGATTGCTTGTGGGCTTCAAATGCCCACAAGCAAGATGACATCTGCCGAGAATGATTTTATAAACTATCGCTTATATCTAAAAAGTGAGTAAGATGTTAGCAAGACATTATTTTTAAACATTAAAAAAAAATAGTCGGTGCAGAACCGCTTTAACATAATTACAATATGTTATGCCCCCAAACGTAATTTGAACAAGTTTGAAACTTTTGTAAATCTTCAAAGGTATACTGTAAATACATCACATCCAGAAATGTATGCTCAACCAATTGCGACCAGTGGAGAAAGAACAAATGTTAATGGGATTGTACATGGTGAACTTAGGAACAAATCATTATTCAATCCCCCGATTTCATAACCATGAACATATTGAGGTATTCAACAAAATGGTGCTACACAATTTGGAGAAATTGAAGAAGAATCTATATTTAACAACACACCAAATCAACTGATAATATATAAAAGATTCATAGATCTTGTAATAATATGGAATGGGGATGAGAGATTTGAAAAACTTCTTTCAGCAACTAAATAACAAGAAAAACATTCAGTTCTCTTATGAGCATCATGAAAAAAACATTCACTTTTTGGATCTTGTCCTCAATATAGAAAAATAAATAACTACTAAAACAGTCTTTAAACCAGTTGAGAGAAATGGCTATATACTGGTAGAGATAGCTGCCACTATGATCCTTGGCTTATTAACATTCCCAAAGGACAACTCATACAATTGAGAAGAAATTGCAGCAATCAGAGCGATTTTGTTGAACAGGCACAAATCATAGGAAATAAATGTATCCATAAGGGTTGCAAAGAAGATTTCATCACTGAAAAAATAGAGGCAGTATCAAGATTAACAAGAGACGATCTGATTCAGGATAAAATTAAGAATGTTGCATCCTACCAAGAAATACCATGATTTTAAATTTGAATATCCAATTCAAGCAAATTGAAAAAATATTCAAGAAACATTGGCCCATCTTAAGAACAGACAATTACGGACCATCTTACCCTTAACCCAAATTTTTTTATAGGAGAGCACCCACGCTAAGAGATATAATAACAAAAAATGTGCCAGATCCACCGTCCAAATCAGAACAATTTTACCTTTTTTTCAGGGAAAATGTTTCTTTCCCTTCAAAAGATGTTATGTCTGTAGCAATACAAACCTTACTGGCCAAAAATGTGGACAATGCATCTCCAATACTACCAAGAAGGAATATCCAATTAAGGAATTCATATCATGCAGAACAGAGGGTGTAGTATACATCTTGAAATGTCAATGTTCATTACAGTATGTGGAAAGAACAAAACGACTTATGTGGAAGAGAATACAAGAACATATACAAAATATTCTGAAAGGTTTCCCTACACATAGTGTCTCTAGATGCTTCACACATTGTCATCATGGTAAAGAGCCTTTAGGTCTAAAATTCTGGGCTATAGATAAGTATAAACCTTATTGGAGAAGAAGTAACAAAGTAAGAGTTAAGCAAAGTGATTCCAGGTGGATTTTTCTCTTTCGATTTAATTTCTTGACCATTATCTAACTACTCAATGGCAGTATTTTAAACAGGGCTTAGTGTGATAGGTGAAATTTTAGTTTACATCCACCAGAGGGTTCCTCTTGAAAGTCTCTAATAAGCTTTCTATATTTGAATTTTTAATATTCATACACATGTAGTAGAAATGTCCGCTCCATCAATAGGAATATAGGGAAGTTGTATAGAGTGGTTTGAAATAGGACAAGTATCATTCATTGAAGATTCTTTTAAACGCAAGGGTTTTTTTTTTTTTATCAATTTACACAATTTTTCTTCAATACTATTGTAATGATGTTAATGCAATGATAACCTATGGATATCTCTATGATATTATGTATTAATGACGGCAAGATGATCAAATGACTCACCCGTCACCATGACAAAGGATGCACAAATCATGGCTCATGTTCCGCGACATTCGTCACTAGGCTCCGTTCCTTTGAGACAGTCACTTGACCTGTAATGCAACATGTTGGGAGGAGTCTGTGATGTCGCTTCCGGTGGCTTGTATCTTTGGAAGCATGGTGAGGAGAGCTGTCCATGAGCATTCTAATTTTAACCAGGCATTGTACAAGAGATATCAAATGTGAGTGGATTATTTTAGGTTTAACTGGTTGCCACCCGCCCACCGTCAAATGATGGTGGGGCGGTGCAGCTCTCGTTCTAGGACTACATCATATGACGGCGTCCCAGAACGGCCGCTCTTGTGTGCCCGTGGGGACATGCAGCATGGCAATTGCGGCCACGCTGTGTTGCTAGGACACGGCTCTACCCCATTTTCTGCAAAGAGCCGTGCCCGCAGCTCTTTAACCATGTGATCGGCTGTGTCCAATCACAGCTGGTCACATGTGAACAAGGAAGTGCCGTAATCAGCGCTCCTCGCCTCACACTGACAATGTGTGTGGTGAGGAGAGCTGATCTGCAGCATCTCCATGCAGGGGGACATTTAGGAATGTAATCTGTGCCCTGATTACAGTATAGTAAAACAGTGTCACCATACAGTACCCACAAGTGCCACCAATCAGTGCCCATTAGCAATGCCAGTCAGTGCTGCCCTTTACTGCTGATTGATCAATGCCCATCAGTGTCACCCATCAATGCCCATCAGTTCCGCCTATCCGTGCTGCCTATTGGTGCCCAGCAGTGACGCTTATTAGTGCCCATCAGTGCCAAACAGTGCCCATCAGTGCCACCTCAGTTGGTCTTTTTTTTGTAAAAAATTAAAAACCCAGCAGATTAAATACCACCAAAAGAGAGCTCTATTTGTGTGAAGAAAATAATAAAAAAATTTGTTTGGGTACAGTGTAGCATGACCGCGCAATTGTCATCCAAAGTGCAACAGCGCTGAAAGCGGAAAAATGGCCTGGGCAGGAAGGGGGTGTAAGTGCCTGGTAGACAAGTGATTAAATGAGCATTGTTTTTGCAATCTGGCCGATGATTCTTTTACGTTTTATCACAGAATATGCACAATCATTTTGGATTGTGTGTGTGTGTGTGTGTGTGTATATATGTGTATGTGTGTATGTATATATGTACCCTCAGCTTCTTTAGCATGGCAGTGGTCGGCCTGCAGGTTTATTTGGGGTCATTATCATGTTGGAATACTGACCTGCGGCCCAGTCTCCGAAGAGAGGGTATCATGCTCTGCTTCAGTATGGCACAGTACATGTTGGCACTCATGGTTCCCTTAATGAACTGTAGCTCCCCAGTGCTGGAAGCATTCATGAAGCCCCAGACTATACCACTCCCACCACCATGCTTGACTGTAGGCAAGACACAGTTGTCTTTGTATTCCTCACCTGGTTGCTGCCACACACGCTTGACACCATTTGAACCAAATATGTTTATTTTAGTCTCATCAGACCACAGGACATGGTTCCAGTAATACATGTTCTTAGTCTGCTTTTCTTCAGCAACTGTTTCAATATTCATGCTACACTATTCTTGTGATTAAACCCTGTGGATTACAATTACTTCAACACAATAGCTGACGGAAGACTAAAGACTACATCTTTTATTGCAAGGCCTTGCATTCAATTACTATAGGAAAGCACTGCACTATAAAGCAGGGGGAGCACCCTAGCAGTTGTATTGTACGGTGTTAATGGCTTTGCTTTTTTTGTGCTTATTGCAGCATGCTGCAAGTGGGAAGATGCCCGGAGCTAAGGCATTGTCACTTTGAGCATTGGTTCCACTTGGAGACACGCGTGCAAGGGTTACCCAATAATTCCTTATACGTTAAAATTGTGGTGAACATCTATTGCACTGTTACATTACGTTGGGTGATGGTGTATATATTGTAATTACTGTTTTATACCAATTTCAGAAAAAAAACATGTTCTGGTTAATTACAATTGGTGTGCAGTGTTGTTCCTTTTCCTACAGGTGGAACAATGGATACCCAGGGTGGGGGGTCATCCTCTGTTGGCTTCACACCAACACTGCACCACAGCTGCGTCAAGGGGCTTGAGGCAAGTTAATAGGGGTGTAATAGCAGAGTGCAGGCCCAATCAAAAATCAGCAGCTCCTTTGGGGGTCGGTGATCAGTGACCCCCAATCAGTGATCAGTATATATTATAAAATGAGAGAGAGAGAGATGTGTATATATACATTTAAAAAACAATTTTTTTTACTAAAGGTGAACTTGGCCTTTAAGATTTCTAGATGTTCCCTATAATAGAACACCGCAAATTTAAAAAATGTAGGTTCAGGTCGGCTTTAACATTTTATATTTACAACACAAGGATCTCATTTTTACATTTAAATGTATAGCTGTAAAAATAATTGAAAAGGCTATACATTCTTTATAATCATCAAAATTTCCTTTTTAACATCTTAAACTCGAAAATTGCTAAATCTGGATCTATGATGGCCTTCTGTAAAGGTTCACTGGCACTGAGCAAATAACTATTAATTCAAATGACTAAAACGTGTACGACCATTTTGATTTTAATCCTAAAGCTAACATTTTTTCCTTGATCATGTGCTTTGTTTTATTACACATCCTTTAATCAGACAATGTGTGATTTACTTTAGATAATGAGTTTTTCTTCCTAGTCTTGAAACAAGTGCCAGTAGAAGAAAAATCTTTTTTTATTCTGGGCTTTAACTTGCTTCTGGTTAAACTGGTCAGAATACACACAACTCCAAGAATAAATTAATACGAATTGTAAAATAAGCTCAAAGATTGATTCTCTTCCAGTCAAATCTTTCTTTTACAATTACCAGTTGTTTGTACAGAATGAGCTGAAATAATGAGGCAATCTTGCATTTTAAATAAAACCTCTATAGATTAGAATGGGTCTTGTACCAAAAATCTAAAGATTGGAATAGATTTTGGATTTTCTAGTAAGAGAGAGTTCTACAAGAACAATGCATATTCTTCAAAAAGTTCCTTGGGTCTACAGGGAATTAATGAGTACAGTTAACCAGGTCCTGGAGCTTTTCAAGATGAGATGAATGTTCAAATAACATTGGAAGTTTTGCAATGTGCATGGGCATTTTAGGGGGGGAGGAGGAATAGTGAGGGAATAGAGAAATCGGCAGAATTGAAGAAAAATGCTGGGAATACAGCAGATGTGGAGCAGTGAGGGGTGTCAGTCCGGTGCACCTTTTATCCCTCCGTTCTAGCAAAGAACATACATACATTTTAAAAAGTACAAACTGAAACCCCTTCTGATAGAAAAGAACTTGGAGCTGCTATTGCTGACTTATTTGTGACAGTACAAATAACTTCAGAGTTGTCTCTCGTGTGCCAGCTTTTCTTCAATACGTGGTCAATGACTGATCTGAAAATGGTTTGCGAACCATAAGGGGAATATTTATTGATAAAGCAGTGCACTAAGCATTGAATAATTCGGCTACAATGTTTGGTGAAAGTCGGCTTCAGTGCTTTTAGATGTGCCCCAAAGTAGTACAGGACAAGATTGACTCGCCAAATAGTTTAATATATTAGTATAATGGTGGTGCTGGTACTAAAGCTTTCACCTTCATTAGTCAGCAATTGTAACACTCCCATATATCATCTTACCAGAAGATTTGCACGTGTACTTATCAAGCAATGTCCTTTGCTGTCCCACTAAGCTAGCCTAGCCCATCTTCCTCAGATTCATTTTTAACATGCAGTTGTGCCTGTGGCCTTCACTGCCTGTTCATATCCCTGTTAAAAGATCTTCGTTGCACTGGGCCCTGCCTGTGGGGGTAGCTTCTCAAACAATTCTAAGGTACCATCTACCAAGGTGCATTTACTTTTTTTAAATATAACTCTGCCCCCATCTACATCACCAACCTGGTCTCAAAATATCAACCAAACCACTATCTTCGGCCCCCTCAAGACCTCCTGCTCTAGCTTCCTTGTCGCCTCATCCCATGCTCACCTCCCATTCTTTGGAACTTCCTGCGCCGATCTGTCTATCTCCTAATTATCCATCTTAAGACAATCCCTGAAAATCCTTCTCTTTAAAGAAGCCTATTCTGCTTCTAACTAATACATCTGTTTTTACTTTCTCCATTAGCTCATCTCCCACAGTTATAACCGTTTTTATCACTTGACTCTCACTCTTAGATTGTAAACGCGAATGAGCAGGGCCCTCTGATTCCTCTTGTACTAAATTGTATTGTAACTGTAATGTGTGTCTTCATTTTGTAAAGCACTGCGCAAACTGCTAGCGCTATATAAATCCTGTATTATAATAATAATAATATCCACTTTTCCTTTAAACTAATGAAACAAGGCTAAACATGGCAGCCTGAAAACTTGCATGTTTTAAATTAAATTAGCAGTGGCAATTTTTTTTTTTTTTTTACTGCCGCATTCCCTTTAATGTAGCACTTATAAGCTCTTCAGTCCAATCTGTTACTTAATTTAAAAGCTCTCCTGAGGAGAGTTGTTGCTTTTGCATATCTAAACAGTTAAAGAAGTACAGCCAAAGCTCGTTTGGCAGTACTTCTCCTGTGGAACACAGGAGTGCAGTTCATTCTGAAATCCTGTATCCTGTTTTCAGCAGACAGCAGGCTGAAGTCCGCTGTCTGCTTATGTCACAGAGCCGGTCCAGGCTCAGGCAAAATCATACCAAACTAATGACTAAATAAACCATAAGGCATTACTTATAACTAAATACAGTAAACATATATAATGCCCCTCATAGGTTATGAACCAAAAGGAAAAAATGTACAATTCTAAGTCAGCGATTCAAAAACAAGATACGTATAAAGTAGAATCAAACAGTACTGAAAATGTATGTGATAACATAAAGTCCATTAAAAGTCCAACTGGAGAAACACCCTGTGTAGAAGGGATCTATTCAATCGTAAAACTTTTCAATCAACGTGAAGTAAAACCAGGTGCACCTCCACCAGACAAGTAATAATAGCCCCTTACCAGACGTCCCGGTAGGGAGCGCTTAATCACAAAATGGGTCTGAAGATGGATCAAACTTGAGCCCTCCAAATGGAACACTTTTACGTAGGGCAGGTTAGGAGATACGCCAGTCATAAACCATCCAGCAGGGGAAAACGCTGTTTGAAGCGGGACTCAGATGTGTAGCATTGTAGGATCAAAGAAGGTTCACCATAGGGAGGAAAAGATGCTCCAAATAGTGTAAAATCATTTATTAAAACAAAAATATAAAACAAGAGATGCACTTACAAACATGAAAGAACATCGGGCATATCATCAAACTGGGCAAGCGTCGGCCGATCGCGAACACCAATCGGCCGACGCTTGCCCAGTTTGATGATATGCCCGACATGACAATGAATACAGGATGCGCCCACGTGCCTGGACAAACACTTGGCTCAGCCTCGACAAGAACTCGGCGAGCCGTTGAGAGCCTGAGGTGGCCGCTCCTGGCCCCTCCACAGCCCAGTGCTCCAGTGAGCAAGGAGGGGCAAAGTACCTTACAAGGCCTTTTAGCCTTGATGTACATCTTGGGTAAACATATCTGGACCCCCACATCAACAGGGCCAGTCTGTAATGTTGACTTTGGGCTCTGGATCCTGTGTTTGGTGCTCACATTGGTACATAGTACAAAGTGTGAGTTAACTGCAGGGTTGCTATACAGGTCCAGGACAGTAATCCATACCTGTGGTATGCCCACTGTGCTAGACAAAGTCTGGAAAGGTCAGTGGCATGAAGTGGAAAAGATAGGGTTTCCCTGTACATTGCATACTGGTTTCTGCATATGCAGGTTTTGTTAGATCATTGATCTACACTACATATTTCCTACAAAGCACATTGCAATCTTAAGCACACAAGTGTGTTTTTTTTTTTTTTTTTTTATTATTCATGCCACGGGTATTGGAGTTCATATCCATTTTTCAGTGGGTTTTTTTTTATTTATTTTTTTTCTTCGCCTTTTGTCTTGTTTTTTTTCTGCTTTTTATGCTGGTACAACATGACTGGATCAGACTTTGCCCTGTGACATCAGTCCTACGTCAGTTCTACTTCCATCTGACTTGAATAATGACAACGTGGAAGAAGTTTGTTTGAAATCTTTTCAAATTTATTAAAAATTTAAAAAACAAAAAAAAATCACATCAACATAAAGTATTCAGGTTTTTGCATAATACATTGTTGAAGCACCTTTGGCACCAAATACAACCAAGTCTTTTTGAGTATGATGCTACAAACAACTGTTTTTGGGCAGTTTTCTCCCATTCGTCTTTGAATGACCTCTCAAATGCCATCAGGTTGGATGGGGTATGTCAGTGCACAGCCATTTCAGATCTCTCTGGCTGGGCCACTCAAGGAGATTCAGAGTTGTGCCATAGCCACACCTTTGTTATCTTGGCTGTGTGCTTAGGGTCGTCCTGTTAGAAGATGAACCCTTTGCCCAGTCTGCGGTCCAGAGCGCTCTGGAGCAGGTTTTCATCAAGGATGTCTCTGTACATTGCTGCATTCATCATTCCCTCAATCCTGACTAGTTTCCCAGTTCCTGCCGCTGAAAAACATCCCCACAGCATGATACTGCCACCACCATGGTTCACTGTAGGGATGGTATTGGCCAGGTAATGAGTAGTGCCTGGTTTTCTCCAGACATGACGTTTGCCATTCAGGACAAAGTTCTTTTTCATCAGACAAGAGAGTTTTTTGTTTCTCATGGTCAGAGTCCTTCAGGTGCCTTTTGGCAAACTCCAAGAAAGCTGTCATGTGCCTTTTACTGGAGGAGTGGCTTCTGTCTGGCCACTCTACTATACAGGCGTGATTGGCGGAGTGCTGCAGAGATGGCTGTTCTCCTGTCTCCACAGAAAAATGCTGGAGCTCTGTCGGAGTGACCATCAGGTTCTTTGTCACCTCCCTGACTAAGGCCCTTCTCCCCCAATCGCTCAGTTTGGCTGGGCGGCCCACTCTAGAAAGAGTCCTGGTAGTTCCAAACTTCTTTAATTTATGGATGATGGAGGCCACTGTGCTTAATGGGACCTGCTGCAGAAATTTTTCTCTAACTTTCCCCAGATCTGTACCTCGATACAATGTGACCCCCAAATATCTTGTTTGTGGAGACAATCCGGTCTCCGAGGTCTACAGACAATTCATTCGACTTCATGGTTTGTGCTCTGACATGCACTAACTGTGGAACCTTATATGGACTCCAAGTTGTAGAAACCTCTTAAGCATGATGAGTGGAAGCAGGGTGCACCTGAGCTCAATTTTGAGTCCTGGCAAAGGCTGTGATTACTTATGTGCATGTGATTTATTTTATTTTTTTATTATATATAAATTTACAAAGATTTCAAACAAAAGTATTTTTCGTTTGTAAAATTTTGAGGAAAACAATGAATTCCATTTTGGAATAAGGCTGTAATATAACAAAATATAAAAAAGTGAAGTGCTGTGAATACTTTCCAGATGCACTGTATATTTGCGAGCAACTATTTGCAAGGGTGAAGCACACAAAGGGAAAATTAGAACCAAAATATCTGATGAGCACCTTGAGAATTAATTGGTAATTGCCTCTACATCCATTGGACCAGATATTGATGCATTAGTTTACAGTGTCAAATATCACACTGGTTTTATGCTGCCCTCTTTATTTTTTTTGTAATAAATTATTTATTACAAAAGTAAAAGTTTCATTACTCGGGTTCATTGTCTATATCAGTGATCTATAACTTGTTCCTGACTTTGTTTCTGCTCATCAGCTATCATTATTGTTAGTGTATTTTGTGTGGCCCAAGACAATTTTCTCTTCTTTCAGTGTGGCCCAGGAAGGTCAAACGATTGGCCACCCCTTGTTTTTAAGAACAGAAGGGATGAGTTAATTGTAGTAAACGTTTCAATAATATTGAATTTCCTGTGCGCTTACCACTTCTATTAATTGGGTCTACCAAACGAAAATGGTTTAGATGACATAAAATAAATGGTGTTATAATGAGGTGAGGAGTGGCTGCTTATAGTGTGTGTGTGTGTGTGTGTGTGTGTGTGTCCCCACATGTGTTCAAAAATTATAAAAATTAAATAATGTAGCATTAACGCCAATGGGGAAAAAAAATTAAATATACTACACTATTTATCCATGCATAATGTGCATTTTCTATATAGTGCGTATTAAAATATTTCTGAAAATTATATATGCATAATACCCTTAACCTATAAAGTTGCTGGAAAGTTCCGACGTGCCAAACATTTAATTATTATAGTTTCTTTATTTTTCACTATATAGCAAATGTACATTATAAATGGATAAATGGTGTATTATATTTAGTTTTTTTCCCATTGGAGTTAGAAATACATTCCCACTTTTTATTTTTTTATTTTTTATAATTTTTGCATTAAATGTTTTTAATGACCAAAGTCACTCCTTGCTTCTTGGAGCCCTTTGTGAAATTTCCCATTCCCAGCCACACACTTTGAAATCCCTCTCGCTTTATTTAACAGGGGCATTTATAGGGTGTTTTAGTCCTGTTCATGCTTCCCAAAACAAAAAAAATAAAACAAAAAGTTGGCAACTTCATGGTGACAACAGTAGATGGTCATCCTAGATATTCAAGAACAGGAAGCTCGGCTCTAAAATCCCTGAGCTACGTAAGAAACCATTAGGGTTTGTTCACATTTGGACAGTTAAGGTCCACTTATGTGTCGCTGTGCACTGCATGATGATGGAATATTAAAAATGGAACATTTTATTCAGTGGTTCAGTTCAATGCACCCCCAGTCTTGTAAATACAGCAGTTTGGATACCCTTTATGTATCGTGTAGTGATGGGTATTAAAGAAAGGAAGGGATTCTGGCACTCCAATATTTGTAATGTCTTATTAGGATGGTGCAATATAAGCTTAAATGGCTCATTAAAGTCGGTCACTATTTATTTACAGGTGAGAAGGCTGCCATCCTTAGTGGGTGTCCATAATAAAAGCAAAAAAAAAAAAACAGGAAAGGAGTTTGAGGTGCCAACTCCAGTAGTTCTATCACATAAATATATGTTGGTTTTTTAACTTCCTGGTTTGCAGGTTCATAAAGTGGTGATGTCCATCAAAGGTTAAAAAATCCTGGAGTGTGTTTGTGATAGGGTGCAGGCTCCACTGGCAGTCCTTTTTGCTGTAAGGATGTTAGCTCTGGTTGTTTAGCAGCTAGTCCGTGTTGTACAGGCCTGTACATTCTACACTCTGTGTCTGGATGCTTGCTGAGCACTGCTGACGTCACAAGCACTGCTGACGTTATTTGACCACAGCTTCAGCCACTTGCTCCTTGATGATGATCAGCCATTACTGGATTCATATGTTGGTTCTGAGGTTGAGGATGATAGGAACATGAGCCTAGAGTGAGGGAGGAACACTGGTAGGAAAATTGGCATTCATGTTACCCAAGCTGCAGCGTATTGCCAAGTTGTCTCCAGTGGTAATGATGAAGATGGAGGAGATGGCGAAGATGAGGTCACTGATGTGACTTGGGTGCCAGAGCGGAGGAGGAAACTGAAGGTGAGGTGGCACAGCCCCAAGGAGGCCAACATCAAGAAAGAGTAGAGAGCAACCACCCTATTCCATCACATTCTGCAGCTGTTTTCTCCCGGCCCACTCCCCAAAGCTCTGCTGCCTGGGCCTTTTTCAACATATCTGCAGATGATCTCACTTTTTCTATCTGCAAACTGTGTTTCAGGCACATCAAACATGGCAAAAACACCAGCCATTTGGGTACCACATGCTTAACAAGGCATTTAACGTCCAGCCACTCAGCCCGTTGGCAAGAGCATCTAAAAGCCACACAAAAGGGGCACAAATCTGTCCCTCCTCCTCACTCACTTCAGTCTGCCCCTGCTATACCGAGTCATTACATCTCAGCAGCCTTCCCAGGGGTAATGATATTGCACAGGGTGTCCCAGGTCCTAGCAGCACATCTGCCAGCAGCACACCACCAGCTGTAGACTGTACCCGGAAAATTTCTCTGCCTCATCTGCTGCAGCAAGAAAAAAAAACAGTCCCTGCCACCCACATGCCCAGTGTCTAAATGCAAGCTTGTTAATGCTGTTGGCTCGCCAACTTCTGCCTTTCAGCCTGGTGGATTCTGCCTCCTTCTGTGAATTTGCACAATGTGCTGTACCATAATGGCAGGTTGCCAGTTGCTACTACTTTTCATGTATGGCCATTACATCTCTCTTACATCAAGTGAAAGGGAAAGTTCTGGCATCATTGGGCAAAGAAGTCAGCCGTTAAATTCACCTTACTGCTGACACATGGTCCAGCAAACATAGACAGGGACGATATATTTAGTTCACAGCACTCTGGATAATGCTGCTTGCGACTTGAAAGGATGCAGGACAGGGCTCGTGCTGCAGCTTGTTATGCCCCACATCTCCATACAGCTGGTGGTGATGCCAGACCTGTGAGCTCTACCTCCTCCTCCGCCACCTTCGTGCCCTCCTCTGCAGAATTGTACTATGAGCATCAGGTACCCCCTAAGCGTTCAAGGAGCTATTCCCAGAGTCAGGCTAAAAGGTGCCATGCAGTGCTTCAGCTGGTGTGTTTAGTGGACAGGAACCACACTGGAGCAGAGATTCTTGCATTTTTTTTTTCCGCCAGATTTCCAAATTTTTGTTTATAGTAATCTCCTTTTTTTTTTTTTTTTTTTTTATTTATTTTATTCCTAGTGATTTCCATAATTTTTTTTGTTTTGTGCCAAGTTACCACACCACCATTATTATCTTGTATTTTTTAACCTCAAGGAGATTGTTTGGTGTTGGTGTCCCTTGTTAATTTTATATTGTCTTCTTGAAATGTACCTGCCTACTCACAAACAAACTGTCCTTTTTTAATTTTAACAGATAGCCAATGATTATAGACAAAAAATAGACCTTTATTAGGAGTCATAACAAAATAGAGGAAGGCAGCGCTGGATAAACTGGTGAAATTTGCGAAGCCTTTGTACCCAGGGCACACCAACTATTTTACAGGCAAAATTGGGAGCCTGAAGAGTCCATTTAATAGGGAACACAATCCGGTCCAGGACTCTGAGAGATCAGGAACAGCAGCAGATGACATATGTCCCCAGGCTGTGGGCTTACAACAGCCTGCATATTTTGCCAGACCAGACTGAGCCTGGGCCATCATTCTCTTGTCTTCCTTACATGCTTGCTTCCAGGCTATGGCTCTGGTGTTGTAGTCATGGCATGTGGTGGAGGAGGAGGACACAGGTGGGCTTTGCTTGTGAGTTTCCCCCTCAACCCCTTATTTGGGGCCATATATATCACTTCCTTACAAAAGAGGCATTGGTCCACCTCCATTTCCTGCATTTTGTTTGCAAGCATAGGCCTCAAGAAGACATGGGGGGTGGGGGGGGGGGTTTCTGAGGGCCACAGAAGCCTGCCAAATTAACCTAAGTGTTGACTCCTCCATGGGATTTAGTCAGGCTACTGGGCCTGGCCACCTCCTGGCTGCCACTTGCCCCCGCCACCTCCTGGCTGCAGATTTCCTGGGTATAAAAAAGGCACAAAGTTTTAGTTTATTGATCATCAATCACACACAATTTTGAGAAATATGCTGAACAATGCTATACCTGGCTCAAGCTGGACTCCTCCACATCTTCCTGGGTGGAAGGCCCGGTTGGACATTGGAAGCCTTAGCCGTGGTAGAAGGGAGAGTGGAAGGAAGGGCTGAGAGTGATGGCCTAATTTTCAATCTGGTCTGTCAGAAATCGCAGCCTGTCGTAGTACCACAGCCTGGGCACATAAATGTAATCTGCTGCTGCTCCTGACCTCGGGGAATCCTGGACCTTTTTTGCGCTCCCTATTATATGTGCTCCTCGGACCACCAATTTTGCACCTCAAATAAAAACTAGAAAAATACTGCAAATGTAAACGAAAGGTACTAATGCGCTCCACCTGACTACTAATAAATATCTAAAAAATGTCTAACAAATATATATATGTGTGGAAGCGGCCAGCAAAAAATAGTGATCTCTACACCAAAGAAATGATAAGTGGAATGAATGAATGCGGCGCTACCTAAAAAAAAAAATTAATTAATACACTAAAATGCAATAACTGAAATAAATTGCAAATTAAAAGTGCAAAAGTGAATCCACCTCACTATAGTGATGTAATGTGCAATATTGAACCATAAAATATGTTACATCTAATATAGAATAAAATTGATGATCATATACGTGCATAAATATTCAAAAATCATAAGTGAAATAATTCCAAAGTATAAAATATAAAAAAAGATGCTGAATAAGCAATAATGTGCAAAATGCAATAATGAATAGTGATCCTCAAATAAAGTCCATGCAAATGATTAGTGACCATATAGCAAAGTCCATTCAAAAAATACAAAGTGACTTCCAATGCGTGACTGTCCACCGCAAAACTTCAGTGCCAAACTTGTGCACCACCAGTTTCCCCCAGCCTCTCACCTCAAATCTATAGCATAAAGGCACTGTATATACCCAGATGCTACTCCATCATTATCCGTCCAGCCTCAATTAAGTACCACTGTGCGTATACGGTTATTACTTGCCCAGTTTCTCCAAATAGATCCAGTTACAGTTGGTGGTACATAGGGAATGGAAGAAAGACAAGGGGGGGCTCTCATGTGTAGTATCCAAAACAATAACTTTAATAAATAAATATCCTCACTTACATATAAGCAGATGACAGCGAATTCGTAACAAACCCGGACTTCCGGTCTCGGCCGCGACCGGAAGTGATGAGTGTAACACCTAAGCGCCTTCCCTGACGCGTTGCGTCACAACCTCGTGACTTTTTCAAAGGGTAAAACATACAACCTTTTACCCTTTGAAAAAGTCACGAGGTTGTGACGCAACGCGTCAGAGAAGGAGCTTAGGTGTTGCACTCATCACTTCCGGTCTCGGCCGCGGCCTTCTTCTTTCCCAAGTTCGTCTTTCAGGACAGCCACCTTAGAGAGACCCTGGCTCCTCCCCTCTCAGGAAACACCGCCTTCAATTTCAAGATTTAAGCCTCGTCCTCCCTCTGTTCCTCAGTTATGGTGTTTCCTCCGGCGGGGAGACACCGCTAAGGAACCTTAGCTAAATCAGTTGGCGAAACTGAGGCTACGTATCTGAAATGGAGCTCTGACTCCATTCGGCAGTCCGATCATCTGTCGTACTGACCGTCTTACATGTACTCTAATCTTCGCTTGGTGAAAGCAGGAAGTTTTAGAGGTTCATCCGTTCCTTCGCCCAGGCGGGTGTTACGACGGGTTCGGCAGTCTGGGCGGCCAGAGAGCTGGTTTTTTTTGACTGACCGTCTTTTACATGTACTCTAATCTTCGCTTGGGGAAAGCAGGAAGTTTTAGAGGTTCTCCTGTTCGCTCACCCAGGAGGGTGCTGCAACAGGGTAGGCAGTCCGGTCGGCTGGGGAGCTGGACCCTCATACTGACCTTTTTTTACACGCACTCTAAACTTCGCTTGGGGAAAGCAGGAAGTTTGGGGCGGTCCATCCCTTCGTTCGCCCAGGGGGGCGCTGCAACGAGACGTCCAAGGTCCCCCTGTGTTAGCAGTCGGCTTGGAGCTGGAGGCCGGACCGGATGACGGGCGACGTCAGTTCCGGTGGGGGCGGACTTCTTCGTTGTATCCGCGTCTTCCGGTTCCGGACGCAGCACGTGAAAGGGGACCAAGCGTTCGGCTGGTGCAGCCTCTCTTTCTAAAGTTGTACAGGCAGCTGTAGGAGGCACGTTCGCACCACTCTTCCTCAACAGGAGAATGTCTGAAGCAGAGGCTCCAAGAGCTCCTGGAGATAACAGCACCAGCCACTCAAAGGTAAGGGGAACCCTGGGGAGGTGTTCCCTTACATTATAACCAGTAGCTCCACTGGTGTTTTTTCCCCCTTGGTGGTCGGGGGGAAGGGCAGTGCGTCTGGGATCCTGGTGGTGGTTGATCCTGGGGGGGGGCACTCCCGGTGGTCCTCTATGTAGCGCTGGTGTTTCTTTTTCTTTTTTAATCTTATGCTGCTCTCTCTTTTATTTCTGTCTTTCAGAAAGCCACAAGCAAGTCCCCCCTTGGTTCTAGGAAGAAGTGTCCTTCATGTAGAGCCTCTATGGGGGATTCCTGGTCCAAGGCACTTTGCAGAGAGTGTATTGAGGGATTGGTTAGGGAGCAGGCAGCAGAACAGGGGGCAGATCTGGCGGCTTCTGTGAAGGAACTCTCTAATACTTTCCAGTCCTTCAAAACACTTTTTTCTAGTTTAGAGGCCTCAGCCCCAGAGCACTCCTACACCAGCGCAGCAGAGTGTACCATCTAGCCCTGTGGATGTTCCTCCTGCAGGTGGAGAGAATCCAGGGGGTCCCAGAGAGGAAGCTGAGGAAGAGGTTGACAGTGTCGGCTCAGACTCCCAAGGGGAATCTGACGATGAGGGGTTGGATGGGGAATCCAGTAGAACCTCACGGTATAAGCTTTCCCTGGAGGAAGTGGATGAGCTCTTAGGAGCTATTCATACCACTTTAGGCATACAAGAGGAAAAGAAGGCATTGTCACTCCATGATCAAATGTACAAGGGCATGGGGGAACAGAAAAAGCGGGTGTTCCCGGTGCATGACATCTTGATCGATGCCATCAAGAAGGAATGGCAGGATCCTGAGAGGAAACCTTTCTTTTCTGGGGCATTAAAACGAAGGTTTCCTTTTTCGGAAGAGGAGGCTCTCGTCTGGAATAAATCTCCCAGATTAGATGCTGCTTTTTCCCAGGTGTCCAGACACACTGATCTGGCCTTCGAGGACATGGGGGTACTTTCAAACCCTATGGATCGAAGGATGGATTCACTCCTAAAGAAAGCCTGGGATTCATCACAGGGGAATCTTAAACCGGCCATGGCAGCCACAGTGGTGGCTCGTAATATGGAGTATTGGCTTACCCAAATTAACGCGCACATTGAAGCAGGGACGGCAAAGGAGACCATTCTATCCTCCTTTCTCATGCTGCTTAAGGGGATAGCATACATTGCGGATGCTTCAGCTGAATCCGTGCGAATGTCTGCAAGGTCCTCTGCTCTGACCAACTCAGCTAGGAGGGCTTTATGGCTGAAGACCTGGCAGGGGGACAATGTGTCCAAAGCAAAGCTTTGTGGGATCCCCTTTACAGGAGACTTGCTGTTTGGGCCAGGTCTTGAAGCAGTGCTTGATCGCACGGCGGATAAGAAAAAGGCCTTTCCCGTTAAGAGGAAATTTGGGGAGCAGTCAAAGAAAAAGGCTCATCCTCAGAAGTTTGAAGCCCCTAGAACTAATCGGCAGAAGAAAAGTTGGGGGCTCAAGGGCAAAGGGCGCGGGGGAGCAATTTTTCGCCCTCCTGAACAGCCCAAAAAGTCTCAGTGACAGGGTCACAGTGGGAGGAAGGTTGGGGGCCTTCCTCCCACAGTGGGAGATGATCACCTCCAATCAGTTCGTGTTGGGGATCATCAGAAGAGGTTACTGTTTGGAGTTTTCAGAACTCCCCCCCTCTGAGACTCCTTGTCACCGAGCTGCCAAAATGTGCAGAAAAATCGTCTGCCCTTCTTTCCTCTCTGCAGGAGTTAGAGGAACAAGAAGTGGTAGTACGGGTCCCAGCAGGAGAGACAGGCAGGGGCTTCTATTCCCACGTGTTTGTGGTTCGCAAGCCTTCGGGAAAGTTCAGGCTTATCCTGAACCTGAAGCCTCTGAATGTCTCAGTCACCTACAAAAGGTTTCGGATGGATTCAGTTTACTTGGTGAAAGCACTTCTTCCACCAAACTGTTTCATGGCATCGATAGATTTAAAAGATGCATACCTGCATATTCCCATCGCAGAGACCCACCAGCGTTTCCTCAGACTGGCAGTAAGAACCTCGGTAGGGGTGCTACACCTACAGTTCAAAGCACTTCCCTTCGGGCTATCCTCTTCCCCCCCGGATCTTCACCAAAGTAATGGCAGAAGTTCTGGCTTATCTGCGTCTCAGGGGAATCTCGGTGATCGCGTATCTCGACGATCTTCTCCTGTTTGCCCCTTCTCCGACACAGTTGACTCGAGATTTACAGATAACAAGAGACCTGTTCGTAAACTTGGGTTGGCTTCTGAACCTGGAAAAGTCCAACTTAGATCCTTCCCAGAGGGTCACCTTCCTGGGGTATGTGTTGGACTCAACAGTACAGAAAGTCTTCCTCCCTTCAGAAAAAATTCAAAAGGTAGACAAGGCACTGTTGTTTCTCCAGGGCACCAACCAGATCTCAGTAAGGAGGGTCATGTCGGCATTGGGTTTGCTGACGTCCACGCTCCCGGCGGTCCAGTGGGCAGGATTACATTACCGTCCCCTGCAATTATTTATACTGAAGGTTTGGGATCGCAGCCAGGGGTCCCTGGATTCTATGGTGTCGGTTCCGGACCAGGTAAAGAGGTCCCTCTGGTGGTGGAGAAAGGGATCAAATTTGTCCCAGGGCCTAGAGTGGGTTTTACCAATATCCAGGGTGGTCACAACCGATGCAAGCAGCTCAGGTTGGGGTGCACACCTAGACTCCCGCCTGATACAGGGTACCTGGGAGAGGAGGGAGTCGAAGAGATCCTTGAATTGGAGGGAGCTGAGGGCAGTAGATCTGGCTCTCAGGACCTTTCAGAGAGAACTCCGGGGGCATCACGTAAAAGTCAGGTCGGACAATTCCTCAGTGGTAGCCTACATCAACAGACAGGGGGGCACCAGGAGCGAATCCTTATGGGTCCTAGCACTAGCACAGAATTGGGGTTTCTCCAGGTGCTATGCTTTCCCCCCTCCCGTACTGATTCCGGCAGTGTTAAGGAAGTTTCAGGTGGAGAACACTACCCTTATTCTAATCGCACCTCACTGGCCCAGGAGGCCGTGGTTCTCCATTCTGAAGGGCCTGTCTGTAGAACCCCCCTGGATTCTCCCAGTCCAGGAGGATCTCCTTTCTCAGGGTCCAATCTGCTGTCCTCAGGTAGAACGGTGGAACCTTGCAGCTTGGCTTCTGAGGAAGAATTGTTGAAGGGCAAGGGCTTCTCAGATCGCTTAGTAGCCACTCTCCTAAACTGCAGGAAAAAAGAAACCCGGACCATTTACTTAAAGGTATGGAGGCGGTTCAATAGCTGGTGCTCAGAGAGCTCCTTCAATGTGCACAGCTCTGTAGCCGTTCTAGAGTTCCTACAGGCTGGGGCAGATAAAGGTTTAGCCCTTGGAACTCTGAAGGGTCAGGTATCCACTTTAAGCATGTTTCTAGAAAGGCAGCTAGCTTCAGACCCTTGGATAATGAGATTCTTCAAAGCCCTAAGTAGGCAGAGACCTGTTTCAAATTCCCCCTTCCCAGTTTGGGATCTTTCTTTAGTTTTACAATTTCTCACAGGAGAACCCTTTGAGCCATTGGAATGTTGCTCATTAAAACTGATCACTCTCAAAACGGTGTTTTTGGTGGCGATCACTACAGCAAGGAGAGTGAGTGAACTCTAAGCCCTTTCTGTTAGGGCACCTTTTTTTCAGGTTTTTCCGGACCGTTTGGTTTTTAAGACGGATCCAGCCTTTTTGCCTAAGGTAGCCTCTAGTTTTCATAGAGCCCAGGAGATTGTGCTACCTACTTTCTGTTCAGATCCAGTAAGAGAACAGGAACACATCTTTCATAGATTGGATGTTAGAAGATGTGTCCTTCATTATTTAGATTGCACAAGTCAGTTCAGGAAGTCTGATTCACTTTTTGTGTTGTTTTCAGGGGCTAGGAAAGGTTCCAGAGCCTCTAGACGTACGATAGCCAGATGGTTAAGGTTAGCCATTGGGCAGGCTTACGTGGCAGGGGGGTTAGAACCCCCAGTTGGGATTAGAGCACACTCAACCAGGGCAGTGGCAACTTCTCAGGCAGAGTGGGCTGGTGCATCTCCTGAACAGATCTGTAGAGCTGCAACGTGGTCCAGTTTTGCTACGTTCGTGAAACACTATAGACTGGATCTTCTGTCAGCCAAAGACCAGGCCTTTGGTCGTAAAGTGCTGCAAGCAGTGGTCCCACCCTAAGGTAATGTGCTCGCTTATCCTCTCTAAGGTGGCTGTCCTGAAAGACGAACTTGGGAAAAACGGAGTTACGTACCGGTAACATCCTTTTCCGGGAGTCTTTCAGGACAGCCCCGGTTCCCACCCAGGTTTTTGGAGATCGTCGGGAACTCGTCACACGAGACCGTCAGGTAAGATTGAAAGTTTGTTTGTTTGACGTGTTCTTGTGTCTCCCCAGTTGGCCGGAGGTACTCTGGAAGAACTGAGGAACAGAGGGAGGACGAGGCTTAAATCTTGAAATTGAAGGCGGTGTTTCCTGAGAGGGGAGGAGCCAGGGTCTCTCTAAGGTGGCTGTCCTGAAAGACTCCCGGAAAAGGATGTTACCGGTATGTAACTACTTTGTAGTGCAAAGTGGATTTTCCTTTAGTAAATAACACCCACAGTGCTTTATAATTTGCATCAATCAGGTCATTATCGTCACTGAAAAACATTAATTCAGGGTGCTGAAAATGATAAATATTATCATTAATGCATTACATTAACAGGTGTTTGTGTAGAAGACCCACAACATAAATTAATAGTTAGCTGAAGAGGAAATTGTCACCTCATGTATGAAAGAAATTACGTTGGAACTATTGAGGAAAATGGCCAAAAAAAAACACTTTGTACAACTTAGGAGACCGCTAAAAGAAACGCAAGCAGTAAATCAAAGAAAATATTTTTCAATTTAAAATAAAAATTTATTTTAAAAATACATTTATTTAAATACATATAATATGATGTTAAAGGATAAAACTTAACCTAATATAGGCCTTCTGCAGGACCTGAATGATGGCAGAACAGGTCTCTGGAATGATGATTCCCAGAGCCTGGGGGGAGATGCCTGTAGAGAACTTGATGTCCTGCAGACTTCTCCCCATCGCCAAGTACCGCGAGGTGGTGATGAGCCTCTGCTTGGGAGTGATGGCTTGCTGCATGCAAGTGTCCTGCTTCATAAGGGGACAGCAAAGCCAACAGACAGCGAAAAACTGGGTCAGTCATCCGGAGATGATTCCTGAAATCATCAGGATTATTCTCACGGATCTCCTGCAATAAAGGCATATGAGAGAATTGGTCGCACTGGAGCAAACAATTCTTCGTACGTGTTGTACATCAGCGTGTTCTTGACCATCAGAATTTCCGACAACATTTGTGTGACCATGTGTATGCAAAACAAGCTTGAGCCAAAATCCGTCGGGGGGGGGGGGGGGGCGGGGGGGAAATACCCGGATTTCGTTGTTGGAATGTCCGATCATGTGTACACCAACATATCTTAAGTTTCATATTAAGTGGATACGGTGTGATCCATTCCGGTAGTAGCAGCAGCCCTTGACATTTGATGGATCACCAGTGGTAGCGCAGGAATAAAACACTATCATGTGTACACAACATAAGGGTGGCAAGGATGTGGGGAGCCAATGCATGTGGAACGGGCGGCCGTGATGTTCGCCGGCCACCCGTGATCGCGGGTATGAGAGCCAGAATGGGAATTTGTGTATGTGAACACAAATCCCCATTCTGACAGGAGAGACCGATCTGCTGTTCCTACTAATCAGGAACAGCGATATGTCTCCTCCTCCAGTCAGTCACATCCCCCCCCAGTTAGAAACACACAAGAGGGAACACATTTAATCCCTCGATCGCCCCCTAGTGTTAACCCTTTTCCTGCTAGTTACACAGTAATCAGTGCATCGCTGTTTAAATGTCAATGGTCCCAAAAAAGTGTCAAAAGTCTCTGATCTGCCCTCCGCAATGTCGCAGTCCTACTAAAAAGCTCAGATTGCCAACATTTCCAGTAGATGCTGTAACTTTTGCGCACACCAACCAAAAACGCTTATTGCGGTTTTTATTTTTCTCAAAATTATGTAGAAGAATACATAATTGGCCTAGACTGAGGAAGAATTTTATTTTTTTGTTATTTTATTTTTATTTTTAATTGTCGCTCTTTTTCTGTTTATAGCGCAAAAAATAGAGGCGATCAAATACCACAAAAAGAAAGCTCTATTTGTTGGAAAAAAGGACAGATTTTGTTTGGGTACAGCATCGCACGACCACACAATTGTCAGTTTAAGCAACGCAGTGCCATATCACCAAAAATGGCCTGGTCATTAACCGGTTCCCAACCAGCGCACGCCAATGTACGTCGGTAGAATGGCATGGGCAGGCATATTGGCGTACAGGTACGTCCAATCTTCAATGCCGCCCTGCCATCGCGAGTGCGCCGCTGGCGGCACGATCACGTGCTGGTTGGGACCCCCCTGAGTCCGGTCGCGGGGCCCGCGGACTCGATCGCCACGGGCATACCCGCGATCGTCTCACGGGGCGGCTGAACGAGGAAATGCCGTTGTAAACAGCATTTCCCCGTTCTGCCTAGCAACTAGTGACGCTGATCTCTGCTCCATGTGATTGGAGCAGAGATCAGTGTTTACTAAATTAAAGCCTAGCCCCCCAACAGTTAGTAACACACCCCTAGGAACACTTAACCCCTACACTGCCACCCACTGGTTAACCCCTTCACTGCCAGTGTCATTTACACAGGAATCACTGCATTTATATAGCAGTGATTGCTGTATAAATGACAGTGGTCCCCAAAATGTGTCAAAAATGTCCGATGTGTCCGCCATAATGTCGTAGTCACAATAAAAATCACTGATCGCCGCCATTACTAGTAAAAAAAAAAAAAATATTAATAAAAAATGCCATAAAACTATCCCCTATTTTGTAAACGCTATAACTTTTGCGCAAACCAATCAATAATCGCTTATTGCGATTTATTTTTTATTTTTTTACCAAAAATATGTAGAAGAATACGTATCGGCCTAAACTGAGGGACATTTTTTTTTTTTTATATATATTTTTGGGGGATATTTATTATAACAAAAAATTTTAAAAAAATTATTTTTCAAAATTGTCGCTCTATTTTTGTTTATAGCGCAAAAAATAAAAACCGCAGGGGTGATCAAATACCACCAAAAAGCTCTATTTGTGGGAAAAAAAGGACGTCGGTTTTGTTTGGGAGCCACGTCGCACGACCGCTCAATTGTCAGTTAAATTGACGCAGTGCCGAAAAGTGGTCTGGTCTTTAACCAGCAAAATGGTCCGGGGCTGAAGTGGTTAAGGGGGAAAATCCTTCCGGGGCTGAAGTGGTTAAGGAGTTGTCTCCTGAATCGCATGCATTTTGTCTGCAGGAGCTTACTTTTAGGCTGCTCCGAAGCAGCAAAAAGGAGGATGCATTGGATTATTATGTGCTTGGCTAATCCTACAAAACTTGTGTGGGGCCAAGTGCAGTTGGGCAGGTGCAACATGGTATACATGCTTGCAAATTGGTTGCATAAAGGCACTCTTGCTTAAACGCATTAAGAGGCAAATAGGGGGTTTTAGTAACCCAAGTTAAGCTTGGAGTCAGTCTGTTTTTGCTTGGAGTTCCTCTTTAAAGTTTTCTTTTTGTTTTTTTTCCTTTTGACTGTGTCATAAGGACATTTGTTGGCAGTCATCCTCATTATGACGCCAACAGACATAAATGCAAGCTTTTTCTTCTACACCTTTCTGAAGTTTCCTCTTCTTAAATACAGCAAAGAGTGTAATAATGCTTTTTTTTATGCATTTTATTATTTTATAAATCTGTAAACATTACGTTTGTACAATTGGCATTAGTGTACATTTTCCTTGTTTGCATGCTTTCAAGTATAATCTTATCCCATATCAGGCACATATACTGAATACGCATTGACAGCCTCCCCCTGGATATGACAAGTTAATTTGGCACTGCGTTATTTTATTTTTTTCAATTAACGCTTGAGATAGACATGTAGCGGCTCTAAGCATTTAAGAAGGTCAAGGATTAATTAAGTGCGCTTTTCAGTAAACCAAGAAGTTGATGCTGGCGGTCAAATCCCTTGTTTCAGATCTCTATTATAGATTTCTACAATAACGACCAAACAAGCTGAGGCTTTTTTTGTAGGCATTGATTACTGAGAAGATTGACACAACACATAAAAATATGAAATGTAGGCTTTGCGTAATCCCTTTTTTATCCTTTAGAAGCTTGCAAATTTTATTGCACAAGAAATCCAGGTTAAGGTACAAAGTAAAAATTAATTAGCAACAGTCTAAGACCATTTGCTAATATAGAAGATTTTCTCTTTTGTACCTTCTTGCTATCCTCTGCTGAATAATGTAAGGGAGACACCATCTTATAATATTGCCATATGTGCTAATAAATAATCCTTCTGTTTCAGAACCATAATTATTAGAAGGCTTTTCCTGAAATTGTGATCCTGCATATACTGTACTACAGTTTCAATGTCAGGAACTTGGTAGGAGGCCAAGATGCTGGGAGGCCTCCCCTTGAGGCCGAGAGCAGCACAACCCCGAAGATGACACAGATGTGGTGCTCACAGAAGCACGGGTTGCATGGTTGCTGAAGCCGGTTGCCAGGAACTTGGTAGGACAGGCAAGATTACTGGAAGCAGGCATAATTAGGTTGTACAGTAGATGGGGACCAGTGGAACGTACAAGTAGCAGAGCCAGATCAGGGGTCAAACACGGCAAGACACTCCGAGATCAAAGTGCAGATGAGCCCTTAGCACAGGAGACAGAAATAGATGGAGTCCGTTAGCCAGGCCGCGGTCAGATGCAGGAAGCAGGCAGAAGGAAGTCTGATACAAGCCGGGGAGTCAAGCCAAGGAATCAGAAGGAAGTCTGATACAAGCCGGGGAGTCAAGCCAAGGAATCAGAAGGAGCAGGTCAGACAAGCCGGGTTGGTACACAGGAGATCAGATAAGCAGGAGATACAAGGCACAGGAACGCAGGGGAAGCAGACTATAAACCAGCGATGTACCACTGTCGGCAGTGAGTTTAAGTAGGCGGTGGTGCCCCATCACGTCATGCGCGTGCCATTGCACGTTTGCCTGATCGCGGCGGCGCGCTTATGTCTGATTGTGACGCTGCGCATCCTTGTGCACTGATGCACGTCAGCGTGTCCTTGCCTATACCAGTTTACCAGCCTTGTAGTATTGCGCATAGGGATGCACCTATTTCCCTGACACTCAATTCTCAAAATTACCTGAATTGGTGGTGGTTATTTTTTAGTCGCTTTTTGCATCAAAAAAGATCAATTAAAAAAGTATCAGATTGGTGGTTGTGACAGACCCAACTGAGATGGGGGCTTTCTGAGGGGACTACAGGTTTGCCTATGGACTATGGGCCTTGATGTTTGAGGGGGCTCTATTCTTTGATGGGTGTGTGCCTTGGGGATCTTTTGGAGTAGTTTTACTTCAAGTCCATGTCTCCCCGGAATGCACAGAATCTGGGAACTGGAGGAAAGATTTGGAGCCTCTATGCCTAAACCAGCATTGACTGCGCTAACCCTCTCCTAGACCCTGATCAGATGGTAATCGGCTCAAACCAGCCTGAGTCTCCTGCTATAATCTGTTTCTTATGGTGTTATGTATGTATTGTTAAGTGTGTCTCTCCCATTGTGTGTTTCCTGGTGTTAATTCCCATTGTTAATTGAGTCACCTATTGCGTTTGTCTGCTAATCCTCTTGTTGGTTCCTATATGATGGGATTAGCCTTGTGTGTTTATCTGGTTATCTAACCATTGTGTGATGTTTTGGGTAACATTTGGTTTTATTGTTCATGTGGTGACTGCCCTACATTTGAAGTGTATAAAAACCTGCATTTCCGTTCAATAAAGTCATACCTTCAGATTGAGGTTTTTACCTCCAATATCTTGTTTGTGTACGATGCTTGGGGTAAAGGGCCTGCTATTTGCTCTCGGTCTGCTGAAAGGGCTTGGAGGGCAGGAGGCACTGTTTGGCAGAAGCACCACCCAAGTGGGGTGCCGAGCGATCTGTCACAGTGGTGAAATATAAAGGAACATATAAGTGTTGTATGAATTATTCTTTTATAGAAAGCTTTATTTTATCTCACAAATGTGTATTTTTTTTTTTTTTTTTTTTGTTACTACCCTAAATGGCTTGTTTTTCCTTTATGAAAACTCCATTGTATCCAGCCAGAATATAGCGCTACTTTAAGGTGCAAAAACCCACGCAATACTCTTTGTAAATCCCTCAAAAAAATGCATGCACTAAATCCTTTTAGTGAATAATGAACCGTAATAAAAATACATCCTGCATTATTCTCACGTTCAGTCCAGACACCCTAAAGAGAAATCGATAGATTGTCCCATCCAAGATGAACAGAGCTAATGAACAAATTTTCCAACTGTTGTATTCTAAAAGCTGTGACCTGTGGCTGCCAGCTGATTGGCTGCAAGGGCAGTTCAGCTGACTTTTAGGCCAGGCTGCTTTGATTACTCAGTCGGAAATTTGTCTCCTGGGTAGTGTCGGCAGGCCCACCCACGGCTCAAATTCAGATTAACTAGAGTCAACTCGAATTTGAGCGGTCTATGTATAGCTGGAGACTAAGGCCAGCCATAGACGGTTTTAATCAGCAGGAACTGACCGAGATTTGAACTGTGTATGGGCAGGCTGAATTTATCAAGTTTGAGGAATTAACTTGGGTACAACCAGCCTGCCGGATTCCCTTGTGATTGATAGCAGCTACTATAGCCGCTAGCAATAATCTTCTCCCGGCAAAGACAGCTTCCCCCTCAGGAGAAGACAATTGCTCAGCGGGAGGGAATCCCCTGTCAGCACGGTCTGGTGTTAGTGGGGGTATTGTAGGGGATGGGGGAAACCTGCCTAAAGCTTTCCATTCGTTGGTAGATTTTCCTGCAAATGTTCAAATGAAAATCTCATCAATATATTCAGTACCGCTATCAGAAACTTGACAAATGTCAATTTTTTTTTTTTTTTTTTTTGTGTTTTAGAATGTCTGCAGACTGTTCCCAGCTCTGGCTGGAGTTCTGCAAGACCTCAAAGGCAATGAGAGCAGGATAAAACTAGGGTTGCACCAATACTATATTGGTTCTGATACCGAGCATTTGCACGAGTGCTTACACTCATGCAAGTGCTCCGATGCCTAATCCGTGGCTCTGTTCATCCCCCCAACCTGGGCAGTTGGGGGGGATCAGTGCGCCAGTGCAGGCCATTACAAGCACTGATCTCCCTGTATAGATTTCAATAAAGCAGCTGATAGCTGCTTCTCCTCCTCTCCCTCCCACAGCATTGGGCTGCACTGATCATCTCCTGACTGTCCCCTGTGTCGTCCTCCGCTCCCCCTCGGTGTCCTCCTCCGCTCCAATTTTAGAAGAAGCCTGTTGGGAAGAGAATATGAAAACTGCCATTAATGATGTCTTTGCAGATTTTTATTAACTACCTGACCACCTATGCTGAGCATGCAGAGTAAGAGGTCAGCGATCACAGGTAGTCTGTCAGATTTTACATGACCTTTCACTCTGTCTAAAGTGTCAGGTTTATATAATGGAAATTAAGCTAAAAAAAAGGGGGAGATGTGTAATACATCCTTCATAAGCAGTTGGTTACTGGGAATGAATATCCATAATATATTTGATTCTTGCTAAAAGAGAAACTGAACTCTATAAGCTGTGCCCCTAACAGAAGACCAAGCGCCAATATTGACCATGGCCTCCAGCTGATCCTTCCCCCATTGCTGACCATGCTTTATTCTGCACGGTGTCTGTGTGGAGGTGCCTTAGATCTCACAATTTGCATGTACAGCTTTGAGAGGAGTGCCTAGGAACTCTCACCAGGAATTGCACTGTTTTACAGGAGACTTTTAAGGCAAAAGTTAACATTCTCAGGGTACTACTACTGCACATTTCTAGATGCTCCCTTTAAAATGCTAACTTTTTACTTTGTTTTCAGTTCCACATTAGGCACCTTGCACTTGGGTTCATCAAGCCACTGGCATCCCTCCTGGTGTTTTAGTGCACCAGTGAGGGACAGGTGCACACCGTCCAGGTCTTCTGAATTGTGGAATTTCAACAGGGTCCCAACCGCTGGTACCATTCGTTACACATTAGCCCCACCCAGCCACAGGCTCTGTGCTGCAGGGCTGGATGCTGCACCTGTCCCTCCTGGATGCACTCCAGCAGGCATGACAGCCCTGTGTGCAAAGCGCCTTACCAGAATTGCACAGAAATATGGTCCACGCTCCTGTGTGATGCCTGTTTGTTTCCCTGCAGTGTCCACCACTCCACTGTATCTATAGAGGGAGCCATGGTTGTCACCCTAGTCTTCTTTACATGAGGACAGGGCAATTGATGGGTCACAGAAGACAGTGAGGAAAGAAGATGGCAAGGACACTACATTTCTGGCAACATAATATTTCTCTATTTGATGAAAATGTTCTTGGGTTGAAAAAAAGAAACCCAACTCATTTAAGGACTGTAAGTTGCAATAGCTTACATTTAAGTTGCCAAATGGCAAAAGTGTGCCTTTTCGTTGACCGGGATGAAAGTGGAAGTAATACACAGTGCAATTGTGTAAAGTCCAGTAGTGAGTGTTAGTGCAGTTGTGGAAAGTGCCGTGCCAAGAACATCTTGATATGTGAACATTCACCCCTGCTGAAAATTGTACTCCAGACTTTATCAATTCCATTTCTCAATTTTCATTAGCCAGCATGCTGGAAGTTTTTTAAACTGCATCATGTATTTCTCTGCTTCTTGGTAAATTTTGTTACTTAGCAGTTGGCTTATGTCAGGGCTCGACAAAACCCGGGCGCCAGGTCACATTTGCGACTAGAATTAGCGACCTGGCGCCTGGGGCAGCACAGCGGGGGGTATCCTGTCTCCGCGGACCCCCCGGCGTGATCGCGTCGGGCCGCGCCGCCGGCGGCCGGTAATTGAGCCCCCGGCTTTGAGGCCTTCTACGATCCTATGGTTCCTTCTGTAATCTGGCGTCCTCTTGTGGTGGCCGTTGGAATTACAACCAGCAATGCTAATTGAGCTTCCCCTGCCAGCCTATCTCATTCCCTTTACTCAGAACCCCTAAACATTATATATATATTTTATTCTAACACCCTAGAGAATAAAATGGCGGTCGTTGCAATACTGTCTGTCGCACCGTATTTGCACAGCGGACTTACAAGCGCATTTTTTTTGGGGAAAATGTATTTAATAAAAAAAAAAAAAAAGACAACAGTAAAGTTAGCCCAATTTTTTTTTTTATATTGTGAAAGATGTTACGTTGAGTAAATCGATACGCAACATGTCACGCTTCAAAATTGCGCCCGCTCATGGAATGGCGACAAACTTTTACCCTTTAAAATCTCCATAGGCGATGTTTAAAAAATTCTACAGGTTGCACGTTTTAAGTTACAGAGAAGGTCTAGGGCTAGAATTATTGCTCTCACTTAACCGATCGCAGCAATACCTCACATGTGTGGTTTGAACAATGCTTTCATATATGCGTTCGCTTCTGCACGCAAGCTTGGCGGGACAGGGCGCGTTTAAAATATATATATATTTTTTCTTTAACTTTCATTTTTATTTTTTTCACTGTTCTTTTTAAAAAAAAAAAATGTGTGTCACTTTTATTCCTATTACAAGGAATGTAAAAATCCCTTGTAATAGAAAAAAGCATGACGGGTCCTCTTATATATGAGATCTGGGGTCAGAAAGACCTCACATCTCATATTTACACTAAAATGCAATTTAAAAAAAATTGTCATTTGAAAAAAATAAAAAAATAAAATGTCCCTCTAAGAGCTATGGGCAATGACTTGGAGATAGGTGGGGGGCTGGGGGCTGTCTTCCCCTCACTCGTCTCCATGTCAGGCCAGGGACAGGTCCAGATCGCCGTCACGGACCTGGCTCCTAACTTTTTTAGCTGGCTCCTAGATTCCAAGCAAATTTGTCAATCCCTGGCTTATGTTGATACCTTTTATATCAAAACACCCAGCATAAATGGTAGGTACTTGGACTTTTGCTGTGGGCCTTGCTCCCCCTCCTCTAGTTCTGTCAGAATTGTGAGTAGGGTTCCCAACATCTACCCTTTATGTTGGGGGAGGTAAGCCGGCCACCATTCCTCAGCTTTGTAGACTCTGAAATAAAGGGCCAGCAGCTGAGGACAATCTTGATGCCACTTGTCAGAGCCCCAGAAGCATTCCCAATGTATGGGAAAGGTGGGTTTCATTGTTGGACACACAGCTCAGCATGTTCCAAGGCCTCCTAAGCATACTCAGTCCAGTCCCAAGTAGGGATGGAAAGTGCGGGAAAGAAAATGGGGGGAAACCAGGTTTTTATTTTTAAAGCTTTTTTTTTTTTTTTCTCGAAAAATTGGAAAATAAAAATTAATCAGTAATATCATCTGACGTGGTATTCAAACATGAAGACCTTAAACAATTTCTGAGACTCCATGTAAAGTATTAAATGCAAGTTCTCTCAGCTGAAGACAATCAAATCCTGGAACACAGTTCAAGTAAGGCTGTACTTCTCAATGCAGTTCTCAAACAAGAGAAATGTGTATTTCTGCCACTAGAGGGCACTGCAGGGGAAGGGCTCCATTTGAGTTTGCTTGTGGGGTCCATCTTGTACCTCCTAAAGTTGGGTGATTGTATATAAGTTTCTCTCCTCTCAGGCCTTAAAGCGGTTCTGCACCTAAAAAAAAAAATATTAAAAGCCAGCAGCTACTAATATTGCAGCTGCTGACTTTTTTAATAAATGGACACTTGCCTGTCTCAGGGTCCAGCCCCCGCCGCCATCCTCTGCCAGGGAATCGGGAAGTAAAGCATTATGGCTTCACTGCCCGGTTCCCTACTGCGCATGCGAGCGTCGCACTGCGAGTCTCTTCTGGTCCCCGCTGTGTCCTGGCATCTGCGGGGGTCTGCGGCGGTCTGTCCCGAAAGTGGGTACAGATACCTGGATTATCCAGGTAACTGCACCCCCCCTCCCCCCTGAAAGGTGCCGATTGTGGCACCGGAGGGGGGGGGGGGGAGGGATCAGATTAGCGGAACTTCCACTTGCAAGAAGGTACGTGTCTGACAAATTGATCTTTTTAACCTTTTAAATGATTCCCATTAATGTTTTCCACCATCACAGCATAATTTTTCCCTATAGTCTGCTCAATAAATTGTTTTTTTATTAATTTTTATTGTTTTTTCTCCTCTCAAAATAGTGAGAACAACATCTAGAGTGTGCAAACATTTCCACAGTGCAGTTTCTGCTGAAACCAATTCTGCCATTTCCAAATATTGTGAGAAAAAATATTCTTTTCCAAATGCTACAAGGATGACAAACACATTTTTGCATGCCAGAGGTGCCCTAAAGGCTATCAAAGCTTTTGAAGTATTGCGAGGGAAAGTGTGGTGGTTATCTGTTTTCATGTATAGTTCAAATGTTAGTCCTTGTTCTATTTGTAATGAAACATTTTTTTTTAAAAAGAAAGTTGAATTTATTTATTGAAATAAGCTGTACTTGTAGTTAAAGCATAATACTTTTATCTACACTGCATTTCATCTTCCCAGTGTAACTAAATCACTTTCAATTTGTAAAACTACTCCGCATTGATTTTTTTTTTCTTCTTTTTTTTCACATTTTTCTGAAAATTTCCATTCTTTTCAGGATTTTTTTTATTTCCCATGGCTTCAAAATTTCTATCAGGCAGTGATATACAGGGGTTGAAAGAAGATAAGGCAATGTTAGAGCATTAAACACCAGGGGGCAGTGAGGTCACCCTAGTGTCGGAATAGCCTGTGCAATTATGATCTCAGCCGCTGTCTGTACTGAAGTTTTCAAACTTGTGCTTCCCGGCTGCTAAGAGGCTGCAGGAGGTGACGGAAGGCAATGCTAGCTGCCCTTCTGACTGACTTGACTTCTTTTACAATCAAGATGAGGCATTGGAGGATGTCTGTTCTACAGTTTCTCTGAGCTGCTTGCAAGTCCCCTTTAAGGTGTACTTTTGCTCAAAACCAAGTATCCAGTTATATTGGGCATTAAAATGTATGGAGTGTTTCTATAGGGCTTAGCAGAAGTTGATGCAATTACCAGCATTAAAGATAAACTTTGGAAGAATGCTCTAACAGAAGGAACACACTGCATTATTACAGCCTCAGGTTCAGGGCCTTTCAGAAAATAAGTATAGTAGTAGTAATAAGGATTTATCAAGCAGACAGACCCATAAGATGAATGCTAGTAATAATGCTGAGGTCTGAATGTTGACTGGCTTCCAACTTGCACCAAAGGAGATCTAAGAGAAATATGGAGGCTGATAAAACACACAAAGACCTTCCTGGAACTCAGATCTGTGGCATTGTCAAAGCATCGACTCATCACAGACGCCTATGTTTAGCAACTTGCAGTGTATACATTAAATCCACTCAAACTACAAAAATATAATTTAAAATGTATAATTTTTACACACAATGCCTTTTTCACATGGGCGGCGGAAAAAAATAAAAACGATTTTAGATGTGGTTTTACTGCCCACCTAAAAGCTAAAATAAGGTCTGAGAGGACTGTTCACTACTTGCAATGTATTTGAGTTGACAGGCGGCACTGCCTTTCAAACTTGTCTGTTCAACACCATTAATCCATGCATCAACCATGAGCCAGATGCTAGGCTTGCATTCGTGGAAAATTAGTCCCATTGTGAATTGACACTGGTACTACTGATCCCTTTTCAGGGCATGGGCATGGGGTAGTGTGAACCTAGCTTTAAGCAGACATCTTTAACCCGTGGCCCATGGAGCCATCTGATGTGACCCGCAGCCTCAAACCTATGACAACCCGCACAGCCTACTTGGAGTGCACGCCACTCTACTGAATGGTTGCCGGGTCCTCCATAATCCTGGCAGATCTCATACACAAGCCGCTATTGTGTCTAACTCCTCTGTTCTGTACTTCTTCTCTTTTTTTCCTTACACGGGAAGAGGAGCCTTTAGCCTAGTGGATTACATCTAGTGGGATTCATACCGAGGCTCTGAAGGTGGATTCTCAAAGTTGTGTTTCGGAAGCATGCGAGTGCATTATGTGTAATTTTATCATTATTTATTTTTAACTAAAGACACTTACTGCATTACTAGGGTATGCGCTTACCCGGTCTGTTGGTTTTAGTTTAGATTGTCCACAGTCCTTGTTTTCTCGAATCCAAGGGATGGCTGATATAGTGACCCTGATAGAGTATAGGCTACATCACCGATTCTGAGCTTTTTTTTTGCCGGTCCCTCATAAGCTCTAGAGTTAATGGTAATCTGGTAATAAAAAATGTGTTTTGTGGGTCAACATCCAACTGGGATTGGTTAAATCTTCAGTACAGGCAGTCCCCGGGTTACAACCAAGATAGGGTCTGTAGTTTTGTTAAGTTGAATCTGTAAGTCGAAATAGGTACTTTTTTTTTTTTCGGTGTAGCTCCACTTTTAAGCTTTTTGGATGGCATAGGAAAGGGTTAACACCCCTGTAACATTTGTTTTTTCTGTCTGTGCCCGTGTTCATAAGATTTCACCTCACTTTCTGTCCCAATGACAATTGGATCTTGAAAATGTTGGGTTGTTAAAACAAGGATTGGTGATAAAGCTTCAGTGTAGGTACCTTTTTCCCATAACTCTTACAGGAGTGAATTCCCCTCCCTAGTGGTAGATTTCCTCACTTCCTATGTAAGTCGGATGTTTGGAACTAGGGGACCGCCTGTATGCTATTCAAAAAAAAAAAATTGTGACCGGTTACCGAATCACTTAAGTGGCCAAAGCTCTTTAAAAGGTTGAGCACCCCTGTCTTAAAGTGTAACTCTTGAGAGAAACTCCTCCTCAAAGCTTTTAGTTTGTAAGCGCTAAAGAACAGGGCCCTCTGATTCCTCTTGTATTGAATCTTATTGTAACTGTTCTGTCTGCCCTCATGTTGTAAAGCACTGTGCAAACTGCTGGCTCTATATAAACCGTTTTATAATAATAAAGTAGACTGAAGAAACTGACATTCTCCAAGTTGCAGAATGCTTGTTGAAAAGAAGTAACTCAAAGTATAGGAGCCATTGGATCAGCAAACCAGCTGAAGGTAATCCACAAGAGCAGACTATGGCTTTGTTTAGTCTTGCGGTTGGATGGTGGCAAAAATGCACAGTTGAGACGCATTTTTGCTGCTCATTTTGGCGGGTGGCTTACCCTCTGACTTCTATGCATTTAAGACAATGGTGAAGCACTACAAATGCCCCATAACTGCGTGCAATGCATGCAGTTGCAGCATGCTTGTCGGCAAAAATGGGGGTATAATGGGTGGTGAGGAAGCATCCTCACCGCCTGTCGGCCTCTGGAGTGCTTTGGATCGGGCTTCACAAGCAAGGGAGACGGACGCATGGCTGAATCTATCCTACGTGCTTTTCTTTGTACAGTCATGAATTTAATTTTTTGGAAAACGTATTTACATGCCGGTAATCAGTGCTACATACTGCAATGGTCTGTTTTTCAGTTCTACATTGCTGTCAGCTTCACAGAGAAATAATTACATTTGGTTCTACGTAAGTGAGCGATCGCTTAACACAAGGAAAATCATGCAGTGTACTTTGCTCCAGCAACAAATAGAGGCAATCATTAAAAAGTTTTTAAATTTATATATAAATAGTTTTCTCTGGCATTCTATCTATTAAATGTAGCAGTGCAAAACGCATTTCTCAGCACTATGTGCAGCGATTACTGTCACAAAGCACACATTGGACTGCGCTGGAAATCACAGGAAATTGTAGCTATTTTCTAAAGTAACCTCTTGAGACTCCCAGCGCAGCTCGTCCTTGTCAGAGACTACTTATGGTATATGAGCATTTTAGGGAAATGGCTTTCTTTACTGTACTGTATAGCTCTTGAATTTCTATTTTACAGTACGCTTGGTATTAACACGATTTTTAGGGTTGTTGCTGCTTAGTAGTTCTCACTTAAATCGGTCTTGGTCTTTGCAGATGCATTACATCTACTGTTACGATGTAGGTATTAAGCCCAAAACTGTCAATGTAATATATAACTGCTTACCAGTTATATGCAATGGCTGTATTTTATTTTATTTTATTTTTTTTAAGCTTTTTTTCCCCCCTTCTGTTTTCTCCTGTGATCTGGCCAGTAACACACCACCTGTAATATACAAACACCACTGGATGAAGGAGCACAGGGTGCAGGTTTGGACAGCAGCATTATGAGTCTAAGGGGAGTGTTAGAACTACTAATTAAATACACTAACAAATTAAACTGGTTGTAAACCTAGTTACACCACTTGTACCTACAGGTAAGCCTATAATAAGGCATACCTGCATGGTTTAGGAGATCTTTATCATATACGATTGCGCCGATGTCATTGGCGCATGCGCACTGAAGAAACTGCTCGCTCGGGACATTTCTTTAGTAGTGTGCCATGACCGGCGGCTCCCGGGAGTGACCTCATCACGGCTCCGGCCAGTCATCAGCATCGATCTAAGGTAACTATTTTATACTGAGCTATGCATACTAGCTCATTATGCCTTTGTCTAAGACCCCTTTCACGCTGCCAGCGTTTCTGTCGCCACAGTGCTAAAAATAGCACCTGTATAGAGCCTGAAAAAAGCAGCTCCAATCGAGGGCTTTCACACTGGAGTGGTGCGCTGGCAGGGCATCCGAAAAAGTCCTGCCAGCAGCTTTTTTTGGAGCAGTGAACACGCCGCTCCTCCACTGCTGCTCCCCATTGAAATCAATGGGGCATCGCTACGTTACCGCCGGCAAAACGGCACTCCAGCGGCGCTTCGCGGGCGACTTTAGCCCCTATTCAGGCGCTAGCGGGGGTTAAAACCTCCCCGCTAGCATCTGAATAGCGCTGCTAAAAATAGTGCCGCTTTACCGCTGACGCCTGGGGGGGGGGGGGGCTTGGTGTGAAAGCCCTCTTACAGGTTTTTTTTTTTTGGTTTTGTTTTTTCGGGTTTACAACCACTTTTAAAGCCAAACCTCAGCTAATACTTCAAACAACTTTTTTTTTAAATTTTTTTTATTTTTTTTTTTTGGGATAAGCGTTTTACATAAATAACTGATCTTTGTAAGCACCCCACCAATGTTAAATGCACATATCTGCATTACTCAAAGACAATTTTGTAACGCAGCTACCAGTGACTGTCTTTTTAGCAATGTTTTAAATGTATAATAAAAATGTTGAATAGTATAAAGTTTTTCTGTAGATTTTCTGTGGGACATTTAAAAGTTCCTAAAGGTTTCTGCTCTTTCCGCATATGTTGGGGGGGATTTTAGTTTAAAGTGATATTAGTGTCTTTGCTATTTAAAAAAAAATACAATTTTTTATTCTTACCTGCTCTGTGTAGTGTTTTTGCACAGAGCAGCCCCAATCCTCCTCCTCTTGGGTCCCTTGACGATGCTCCTGGCCCCTTCCTCCTGCCGAGTGCCCCCACAGCAAGCAGCTTGCTATGGGGGCACCCGAGCCAAGCGCATTTAGACATGTAGCCGTGGCTCTGCCCCCTCTTTCTCCTCATTGACTTTGACAGCAGTGGGAGCCAATGATGCCTGCTGCTGACTCAGCCAATCGGGGGAGAGTCCTGGACAGCCGAGGCTCCTATACAACATGCATCAAGATAAAAACCTTCTGCATTTTAGAAGAACTTTAATGTAGGTATTCCCAAACAATCCCAGGATAGTCCTCGCATACAGAAAGCCAAGAGTATTTGTACTATGGTTTCTTACAGCCACCAGTCAGATTTTGCCTTACAAGTTTGAATCAAATTTTTGGTGATGAGGGGAAAATAGAGGCACATGCTGTAGGAAGCAAATTGTTTGATAAGATTATGTGCGCTACTGTAGATATAGTGTTTACTTGTAAAAGCCTCCCTTGTATCCTAAAGCCCCGAGATTGCTCCTGAGTACTGCCATCTTGGATGTGATGTCAGCAGACTTGGCTGTCACTCAAATGACTCTTACAATTCACTTTGCTCCTCCCCTGTAGGAGGTAGGTAAGGGGAGGGGCAGAGGTCCTTGGCCAGAAAAGACAAGTAGTCAACACTTCAGAAGAGAAGGGCTATGATGTGCAAGGATGGATGAGTAGTCTTTTGGCCCAGGAAAAAAAAGCAAAATCTCCAGCAGCTAAAGCTCCTACTTTTGAAACAAAAAAGAGCTCCATTCATTTCTTTCAGCCTTCCAAGGCCAAGCCTGAAACTCAATTTCAATGTAAGCCCTGAATCCACCAACACCCCCTCCCCCCATAATAGGAGGCAGCCCCCACTTGTAAAAATGGGAGGATTTCTTTTTGGCCTTCACAACCATATTGTTCCAGGATATTTCAGATACTCACCTAGTCTTTGGCGGGAGGGTGGGGCCTACAAACTAGAATTTTGTTCCCTACAGAGGCGACCCATCCATTAAGGAAACACGTTGCCCCCCCCCAAGGTTTAGTCCAAGGGGTTAAACTGACCTAATTTAGAGACCGAAGTTCACCCCTTGGATATAAAAGAACTAAATGATACAATGTTTCATGGACTATGTTTTAGACTATTGTTGCTCACAAGATAAAATCACTATTTTTTTTCCTTGAAAATTACTTGGAGCCCCCAAAAATTAGATATATTTTTAGCAGAGACCCTAGAGCAGGGGTCTCAAACTGGCGGCCCTCCAGCTGTTGCGAAACTACAAATCCCATCATGCCTGTGGGAGTCATGCTTGTAACTATCGGCCTTGCAATGCCTCATGGGACTTGTCCTTTTGCAACAGCTGGAGGGCCACCAGTTTGAGACCCCTGCCCTAGAGAATAAAATTGGGTTGCAATATTTTATGTCACACTGTGTTTGCGCAGCTGTCTGTTTAAAAGCAATTAAAAAAAAAATACACTTCAATGAATAAAAAAAAAAAAAATCTAAACCGTAAAGTTAGCCCAATTTTATAATAATAATGTCAAAGATATTACTCCGAGAATTGTGATCTTTATTCTAAGCAAAACAAATTGTGATTCTCATTCTATCCAGAATCGTGCAGCTCTATAGCCCATTAAAATACATCATCCGGTGTCCTGTAATATACTATGTAATATACTCCAAGTAAAGAATTTTACAGGTAAGACAAAAATCCTGTTCTTTGTAGCTGTGTGATGGTGTTCAGAAAGATGTCGAATTATTTTTTTTTTAAGGAAATTAAGCCAAGGTTTGTAATGGACTTAGCAAATTTAAGCTAGAGGTGTTTTTTTTTTTTTTTTTTTTTAATGCATGTAAAATTATGCACAGATATACTACATCTACAACATTTTATTATAGATACCAGAGCCGACATTATCTAGTTGGAATATATAACTTGCTAATTTCAGAAAAACCTCACTTACAATAAATCTAAAGTAATAGTAAATTTATAGAACATTTACATGCTGGCTAACACCGGTTTGGATATATCTTATCTATGAAAAATCTGGAGACTAATTCTTCTCATAAATATTAATAGTGGCTTTGAAAATACAAGTATATAATATATTGATGTAAACTTCTTCTTCTCTCAAGTGTTGCTACTAATAAGGGAATTTTTTTAATGCTGTCTAAGACTTTAATACCACGTTCTGAGGTTAGATACAGAGAAATGGAAAAAACTTCACTGAAGGGAAAAAGGTGAAATCAAGATGTCGAAAGAAATTTTACAGAATCGCTGAGATCACAAAACTCTTTGAAACCTTTTACAAAGAGGAAGAGAGCAACTTTGTGAAATAAATCAGGTTGAAAACTAAAGAACTAAGGAAATCTGTCGTGTGTTCCTCAAACCAAACCTCAAAGATTTAGTGAAAAATGGACTAAGGTAAAAGTGAATGCCATTTTTCTTATATTGATTAGTCATCACAGCCTGTTGTAGGTGGAGCCTGCTGGGTTCATCCCACAGCTCTGCACTGGCAATCTACAGAACAATGATGTCACTGCTACTCTTACAAGGTAATAAATAGCTGGATCTGCATGCGCACCTGAGGAATATATTTAACGAAAAACAATATTATAGAAAATGTGCTGGTGTAGATAATGATATAATTAGCTGCTGGCAGCCAATAGTATAATTGATATAATGATATAATTAGATGCTGGAGACCCTGCAGGAATTTGGGTGGCCGTTGAACCTAAAAAAGTCGATGATTGTACCGGCTCTACTGGAAGTGTTTCTCCCTTTCCATATGTTATCGGACCTGGAAAGCCTACATCTCCATGTGTGAGGAGAAAGGTTAGCGTCCGCGATCCTTTTATATATCCAGGATCCTGCTGTTTCTATAGCAAGGAGTAGACCAGAAATTGGCCTTGAGCACCATTAAAGGACAAATTTCAGCCCTGGCTGTCTTTTTTTTTTTTTTTTTTCAGCGACCCCTGGCGTCTCACTCATTGGTGAGTACCTTTGTTCAGGGGGGTTCGCCATGTAGTCCCTCCGGTGCATCCACTGTTACCCCCATGGGATTTGAACCTGGTGTTGGCACTTCAGAAGCTGCCGTTCGAGAATATCAGGGAGATTCCCCTGTTGACCCTTTCACAGAAGGTGGTCTTTCTGTCCTTGAGCACCATTAAAGGACAAATTTCAGCCTTGGCTGTCTTTTTTTTTTTTAAATGTTTTTTTTTTTTTCAGTGACCCCTGGCATCTCACTCTAGTGAGCACTTTTGTTCAAGGGGTGCGCGACATATAGTTCCTCCGGTGCACCCACCGTTACCCCCGTGGGATCTGAACCTGGTGTTATTGGCCCTTCAGAAACCGCCATTTGAAAATATCAGAGATCCCTCTGCTGACTCTTTCTCAGAAAGTGGTCTTTTTAGTGGCTATTACATCGGCCAGGAGGGTTTCGGAGCTGGCGGCCTTGTCTTGCAAGTCGCCCTATCTGGTTATCCACAAGGATAAGGTGGTGTTGTGTCCGCAACCTTTTCTGCTGAAGGTGGTTTCGGTGTTCCACATCAATGAAGACATTGTATTACCATTTCTGTGTCCTAAACCGACACATCCTAAGGACGTGGTCCGGGGCTCTGAGGGTGTATTTGTTGGCTATGGCTCCCTTTCGGAAGTCAGACTCCTTGTTTGTTTCGGTGGCTGGTCCGAAGAAAGGCATGGCGGTCTCATTGGCCACCATTTCCAGGTGGATGAGACAAATTGTAGTACAGGCCTACACCTTGAAGGGGCAGGTGCCTCCCTTTCCGGTCACGGCCCACTCCACCAGGGAAATTGGAACGTCTTGGGCCTTCCGACATCAAGCGTCTGTTGCTCGAGTGTGTAAAGTGGAGACTTGGTCATCTGCTCACACCTTTATGAGATTCTACAAGGTAGTTGTCGGTGCATCGCCTGATGCCGGTTTTGGCCGCAAAGTTTTGCAGGCGGCCGTGTAAATGCAATTGCACTTACATTTTTTCCTGTATTTATTTATTTTGATTAAAAAAAACACATAACTTTTTCAGTAACAAATGCAACCGTGCATTACTGTAAGTTTTGATGCGGTTTGTAGGTAGTGACTCCCAGATTGAGGAGCATTGTTTTTGTGGGTATAGCAGTTTGTTGCTACTCCCACACTGTTTGTTTTTTCTGGGTGAAGTTTCATACTGGTTCCCACGTGCCATTGTGGGTGAAGTTTCTATGCTTTCCCACCTCTCGTTTTGGCACTGCTTGGAGACGTCCTGATGGTATAAGAAATGAGCTTTGTCAGTCGGTGAACGTAAGAGAAAATAGGATTTTTGTACTCACCGTAAAATCCTTTTCTCTGTAGTTCACCGACTGACACAGCACCTTCCCCTCCTATTTTTTACGTTGTACTGCTTGTTGATGTACTGAGGCTGCAGTAGCAAGCTGGGGGGTTAACTAAGGGATCGCCCCTTGGGCGGAACTAGAAAGTTCTAGTTTTATTATAACATTAACATGTTTTGCCTAGTACTCTCCTGAAGGTGGTTTAACAACCAGATGGTATAAGAAAGAAACTGTGTCAGTTGGTGAACTACAGAGAAAATGATTTTACAGTGAGTACAAAAATCCTATTGCCATGCTAAAACAGTGATGATGTACAATATTTGCTAAATTAAAAAGTCCATATGAAATAAAATGATGCAAAAGTTACATAGTTGAAGATATTGAAGTCCAAACGTGCGTCTTCAAAAAAAAACACTATACGGTGATGTTTAACCACTTAAGGACCGCCTCACGCCAATATACGTCGGCAGACTGGCACGGCTGGGCACTATCACGTACCGGTATGTAATTCTTTAAGTGCCCAACCATGGCGGTGCGCTCCCGACCCGATCCTGAGCTCCGTGGCTGCAGGACCAGCGGACCTGATCGCCGCTAGTGTCCCGCGATCGGGTCACAGAGCTGAAGAACGAGGAGAGGTCTGTGTAAACAAACCTCTCCCCGTGCTTCCCTGTGTGACTGTCACCGATCGTCTCTTCCCTTTTTATAGGGAAGTACGATCAATTGACGTCACAAGCCAGGCCACGCCCCTCTACAATAAAAAAAAAAATCACGTCATACATAACCCCTACACTGCCCCCTAGTGTTTAACTCCTTCACTGCCAGTGCCATTTACACAGGAATCAATGCATTTAAATGGCATTGATTGCTGTATAAATGACAATGGTCCCAAAAATGTGTCAAAAATGTCAGATGTGTCCGCCATAATGTTGCAGTCATAATAAAAATCACTGATCGCCGCCATTACTAGTAAAAAAAATTATAAAAATGCTATAAAACTAGCCCCTGTTTTGTAAACGCTATAACTTTTGCGCAAACCAATTAGTCGATAATTGCGATTTTTTTTTTTTATTTATTTATTTATTTATTTTTTTTTTTAATTGTCGCTCTTTTTTTGTTTATAGCGCAAAGAATAGAGGTGATCAAATATAACAAAAAGAAAGCTCTATTTGTTGGAAAAAAGGACAGATTTTGTTTAGGTACTGCATCGCACGACCACGCAATTGTCAGTTTAAGCAACACAGTGCCATATCGCCAAAAATGGCCTGGTCATTAACCGGTTCCCAACCAGTGCACGCCAATGTACGTCGGTAGAATGGCACGGGCAGGCATATTGGTGTACAGGTACGTCCAATCTTCAATGCCATCGCGAGCGCTCCGCCGGGACCCCACTGAGTCCGGTCGCGGAACCCGCGGACTCTATCGCCACGGGCATACCCGCGATCGTCTCACGGGGCGGCTGAACGAGGAAATGCCGTTGTAAACAGCATTTCCCCGTTCTGCCTAGCAACTAGTGATGCTGATCTCTGCTCCATGTGATTGGAGCAGAGATCAGTGTTTACTAAATTAAAGCCCAGCCCCACAACAGTTGGTAACACACCCCTAGGAACACTTAACCCCTACACTGCCACCCACTGGTTAACCCCTTCGCTGCCAGTGTCATTTACACAGGAACCACTGCATTTATATAGCAGTGATTGCTGTATAAATGACAATGGTCCCAAAAATGTGTCAAAAATGTCCGATGTGTCCGCCATAATGACGTATTCGCAATAAAAATCGCTGATCGCTGCCATTAATAGTAAAAAAAAAATATTAATAAAAATGCCATAAAACTATCCCCTATTTTGTAAACGCTATAACTTTTGCGCAAACAAATCAATCGCTTATTGCGATTTTTTTTTTTTCTTTACCAAAAATATGTAGAATATGTATCTGCCTAAACTGAGGAAAAAACATTTTTTTATGTTTTGGGGATATTTATTATAGCAAAAAGTAAAAAATTTTTTTTTCAATTGTCGCTCTATTTTTGTTTATAGCGCAAAAAATAAAAACCGCAGAGGTGATCAAATACCTTAGAGGGATTTCACTGTAAAAAAAAAAATTATTAAAATCCAGCAGCTACAAATACTGCAGCTGCTGACTTTTTTAATAAATGGACACTCACCTGTCCCAGGATCCAGCGATGTCGGCAGCCGAGGCCGATCGATCTCTCGGCTGCTGCCGCCGCCATTCTAGGTGAGGGAATCAGGAAATGAAGTGTTACAGCTTCACTTCCCGGTTCCCTACTGCGCATGCACGAGTTGCGCAGCGCTATAGAAATGGTCCACGCTGTCTCTGGGACCTGTGTGTGTCCCAGCAGACATTGCGCCGGGACAGGAAGAGGCATAGACTCCCGTGGGAGTCTATGCCCAGAACTTTATATTATAATATAAATATAAATTTACCCTCAGCATCTTTAGCATGGCAGTGATTGGCCTGGGGGTTTATTTGGGGTCATTATCATGTTGGAATACTGCCCTGCGGCCCAGTCTCCAAAAGGAAGGTATCATGCTCTGCTTCAGTATGGCACAGTACATGTTGGCACTCATGGTTCCCTTAATGAACTGTAGCTCCCCAGTGCTGGAAGCACTCGTGAAGCCCCAGACTATGCCACTCCCACCACCATGCTTGACTGTAGGCAAGACACAGTTGTCTTTGTACTCTTCACCTGGTTGCTGCCACACACGCTTGACACCATCTGAACCAAATACGTTTATTTTGGTCTCATCAGACCACAGGACATGGTTCCAGTAATCCATGTCCTTAGTCTGCGTTTCTTCAGCAACTGTTTCAATATTCATTCTACACTAATTCTTGTGGTTAAACCCTGTGGATTACTTAATTATAATAAATTGTGTGATTCTGCACTACTTAGGGGGCACACCACTTCTGCTCTGATTTGTCACAGCGGGTGCCGGCCAATGGATATCCCCGACGCTCGATCGCTGAGGAGAGAGGCTGGACAGAGCTCTGTACATGTAAACACTGCAGAACTCCATCCTGACAGAAGGGAAGTGATAAACTCCATCACATCCTGATGTAAAAAAACAGGGTACTACACCCTTTGGGCACACAGTTAACCCTTTGATTGGCCTAGATGTTTAAGCCCTACCCAGCCAATGTCATTAGCACAGTGACCGTGCGTATTTTAAGCACTGATCACTATATTGGTATCGGTGTCTGATTGTCTGCCTCAATATCGTAGGCCTGCTGTAGGTTGATGATCGCCACCATTACTAGTATAAGAAAAATTCCAATGTATATACCATAGTTTGACGCTATCGTTTTTGCGCAAACCATTGTACGCTTACTGGGATTTTTTTAGTAGAAAAAAAAATGTGGCAGAATATACTGGTCTAAATTTATGAAGAATTTCAATCATTTGTTGTTTTGTTTTTTTTACATTTATTTTTTTAATTGGATATGTTTTGTAGCAGAAAGTAAATGTGTTTTTTTTTTTCAAAATTAAACTAAAACACTTGCAGAAGGCTAAACTTGGACTTGCCACTGCCGACCACCACATAGCTACTGCAACAGGGAGGCTGCGCTGTGCAGAATCATGTGCGTGTATGTATGTATGTGTATGTAATATACAATCAGTTTTTGCACTTTTGGGTGCGAGTGCGATTTTTGCAAAGCCAATGTCCCACGGATGGTTCGACACATTTACAGAATGCCAGTCAGCCTATGTAAACAAGGCAGATTGTCATTCTGTCAGTACAGAAGACATTGAACTTGGGTTCCTGTAAAGCAGAAACAGATTCCATGTCTTTCGCTATTAAACCCCCCCCCCACAGTAGTAAAGCACTGGTCAGGCATATTCAGCCCTTTGATCGCCCCCGATGTTAACCCCTTTCCTGCCAGTGTCATTAGTACAGTGACTGCATATTTTTAGCACTGATCACTATAATAATTGTCACTGGGCCACAAAAGTGTCAGGTGTCCGATTTCTCCACTGTAAATTTGCAGCCCCGCTATAAATTGCTGATTGCTGCCCTTAAAAAAAAAAAAAAAAAAAAAAAAAAAAAAAAAAATCCCATAGTATCTTTTTTTTCTGTTTGTCAAACTTGTAAGAAAAAAAGAACATACATTTTATTTGGGTACAGTGTCGCATGACCGCACAATTGTCAGTTAAAGTAATAGTGCCGCGTCACAAAAAAGGGCCTGGTCAGGAAGGGGGGTACATCTTCCAGATGTGAAGTGGTCTAGTCAAACAAACATTGTCCTTTTATATTTCATTCATGAATACAGTCGCATGGTAGGCAGGCTGTAATTATTATTATTTTTTTTGCAAGCTGCTGGACAAGGTACACTGACAAACTATAGAATTTTAATATGGAAACCTAAAATAAGTACTGGACTCACAATTAAAAGGTGTTTACAAGAACTTAATAGTCATAGAGCACCTTTGGTTTGTAGAGCATGGCTGTTGCTCTACTCTTTTTGGTTTGAGGGGAAATCGGATACTACTGTCTGGATTCCCCAGTCTCTTGGCTTCCAAACCTTTTGTAAACGCACTGGACACCCTAAGTGTGAATTATTTTGTTAATTCCTCCTATAGAACCATGTGAGCTTATCACATGCAGCTCATATACTTTTTTTCTTTGTATTTTGTTTTAGATGGGGTTGTCTTTACTACTTCTATATGGCACCAGTTCTTTAGCACCCAATTAGAGGATAGTAACATTTTGTCATTTCGAGGCTGTCTGTTTTCATCAATTACATTTTCACCTTTGTGGCCTCTTCTGTGCATTCTGTCAGAGCAGAGGAAGTAAAATATATTTCTAAAGGTGCTGTTGACATGACATTTTCGCTATATGTCAGTAACAACCCATGCAATCCAAAGAAACCAAAACAAATACGTTCAGAAATTAAAGCATTTGTTACCCTAAAAAATAAATAAATCCCGTTCCTTTTAAAGTATGAATAACAGTGCTTGTGCTGTGTAATTTGGCCCCTTGTATCATATAAAATACCTGGTTGATCTCGCTTGGTTCTTTCCTCCCCCTGTAAACTGGCCATGGTTTATCATGGCTGCTGAGCCCTGACACTGTGGTCAGTTTACGTCCCTCTGTCATCCGTTCTGCTCCTCTGTCCTTTTCTCCCCCTCCCTCCCTGTCAGCTGTCAGTGCCTCCCATCTCCTCCTGCTGTACTTGGTAGTTTTCAGGCAATCCCCTGTCTTCCATAATGCTATGTGCCCCTGTGTATGTGCTTTATTAAAAAAAACTCCATTCTATACTATACTTCAGAGCTCCGCCCACCACTCTCCACCTGATGTCAGCGGGGGATTCTTAGCCCCTCCTGCTGTAGCTGTCAGATCGAGAGAGGGAGCGACGACCGGTCACATGAACGGTGCTAAAAAATAAGGTATAAAACTGCATTTTTTTTTTTAAATAAAGCACATACACAGGGATCATAGCATTATGGAAGACAGGATTGCCTGAAAATTACCAAGTGGGTTTACGACCACTGTATGTGTAAAAAAAATAAAAATAAAAATAAAAAAAATGGAATGTCACAGGGAAAAAGTACTGAACAGGCTAACTGAAATGTAATACTTTGTACAAATTCTGTTTGGTAATTTTTAGCTTCAAGACGCCTCCTGTACGAAGAAACTAGTCACATGCTTTGCTCAGGTGGGATTTTGGCCCATTCTTCCACACAAACTGTCTTCAAGTCTTGATTTTCTATTGGATTCAAGTCAGGTGATTGGCTGGGCCATTCTAGCAGCTTTACTTTCCTTCTTTGAAACCAATTGAGAGTTTCCTTAGCTTTGTGTTTGGGATCATTGTCTTTCTGAAACATCCTTGTTTCATCATCATTATCCTGGTAGATGGCAGCAGATGTTATCAAGAATGTCATTTTTCCATTCATTCTTCCTTCGCCGTGTCTCCCGGAGACAGGTAAACACAGATCGCCGTGAACGGCCAATCAAAGCGGCCGTTCACAGCACAATCGCAGCTGCCAATGGGAGATGATCTCAAATGTAAACATATGAGATCATCTCCCATTGCCGTGTCTCTCCCTCCTCACACAGAGACAGCGTGTGAGGAGAGAGAGGATCTGTGAGTGACATTTCTTACTGTGAATAAAATATGTCAGCCCCAGTGCCATCTGTCAGCCCCAGTGCCATCTGTCAGCCCCAGTGCCATCTGTCAGCCCCAGTGCCGTCAGCCAGTAGGGCCAGTGCCACCTGCCAGTGCCATCCATCAGCCCCAGTGCCACCTGCCAGTGCCAGCGCCAGTGCCACCTGCCAGCACCATCTGCCAGCCGCAGTGCCATCTGCCAGCCCCATTTGCCAGAGCAATTAGCCAGAGCAAATAGCCAGTGCCATCTGCCAGTGCCATCTGCCAGTGCCAGCCCAGTGCCATCTGCCAGCCCCATCTGCCTCCAGCCCCATCTGCCTCCAGCGCCACCTGCCACGTCAGTGCTACCTGCCACATCAGCGTCACCTGTCAGTGTCATCTGCCAGATCAGCGTCACCTGTCAGTGCCATTTGTGATCAATAAAAATGTCACAAAGATTATATTCAGCTGAGGAGGCATATGATATTCTTGCAGCCGACGAGAGCAACGGGGAGGTTTCCGCTTCGGATTCCTCCTCATATTCAGATTCTGAGTCTGACGTGGACTACGAGCCTGTCCTCAGCGGCGGTACCATGACAGCCTCAGAGGAGGAAGATGATAGCCCGCCCGTCAGACGAAGGTGTACTGGTGAGGAGGCGGTACCATCCACCAGCACCGCAGAGCCATCCACCGGCAACCCAGTGCCATCCACCGGCACCACAGTACCTCAGCAAAGGCCAAGTACCAGTGTGTCAACTCGGCCCCAAAGGGTTAGGTCCCATGCCAGCCTTCCCTATTCCCTCCAGAACCCCTTGTGGCTTCCTCCTAACTCAGGAGAAGCTAACGTTCCCCCTTTCACTGCCAACCCAGGAGTCCAGGTGGACACACACAATTTTTCCCTGATGGACTTTTTCCACATAATTTTTACAGAGGACATGCTTGAATCCATTGTGGTCTAGTCCAACCTATATGCCCAACAATTTATTGAAAGCAACCCAACGTCCTCTTATGCCCGTCCCTACGAGTGGAGAGCCCTAACAGTGGAGGAGTTTAAAAATTTTTTTGGGCCTCACATTTTGTATGGGACTAAACAATAAAAATGAAATACGTGCATATTGGTCATCCCACCCCATCTATCACATGCCCATCTTTTCCTCAATAATGCCTCGGACCAGATATCTCATGATAATGAGATTCCTACACTTTAACAATACCCAGTGCCTTCCCCGGAATGACCCAAATTTTGATAAACTTTACAAAATTCGGCCGCTAATAAATTATTTTTCTGAGATCTTCCCCCAGTTGTTTACCCCAGACCAACACATGTGTGGATGAGTCCCTGATCAAATTTTCTGGCAGGCTGGGCCTAAAGCAATTTATTCCCTCCAAAAGGGCCTGCTATGGGGTGAAGATGTATAAATTGTGTGATCGAGCCACAGGGTATACATATTCCTTCATGGTATACGAAGGGAAGGACACCCAGCTACATCCCCCTAATTGCCCCGAATACATCGGATCGAGTGGGAAAGTTGTTTGGGAACTCATAAACCCACTCCTGGAGAAAGGCTACCATCTTTATGTGGATAATTTTTATACAAGTTTACCCCTGTTCCGCAACCTCCATAGAAAGCAAACTCCAGCATGTGACACCGTAAGAACGAACCGGAAGGGCTTTCCTCAAAGCCTCGTCAACAAAAGGTTAAGAAAAGGCGAAGCGGCGAGTTTACGGAACGAGGAAATTTTGGCTGTGAAGTGGAGAGACGGAAGGGATGTGTACATGCTTTCTTCGATCCACAACAACACTTTTGTTGAGATCACCAGGAGGGATGGCCCAATACAAAAACCCACTTGTATCCATGAGTACAACATGTTCATGGGGGGTGTCGACTTGAACGACCAGATGCTCGAACCCTACCTTGCCACGAGAAGAACATACAAGTGGTATAAAAAAATTTCAATTTATTTCTTTAATTTGGCCATATACAATACGTATGTAATCTATCGTAAATCCACAGAAAGACCCATACCCTTCCTTGGCTACCAGGAGGAAATAGTCACTGCCCTTCTATACCCCAACGGCCCACCACAAAACATTCGATCCGATGTAATTAGTAGACTCTCTGAACGCCACTTTCCTGATAAAATCCCTCCCAGACCAAAAGGCCGAAGACATCAGAAAAAATGTCGGGTGTGCAGCAAACGAGGATTGAGAAGAGACACCACTTATCATTGTGCCCAATGCCCTTCCCAACCAGGCCTCTGCATAGGTGACTGTTTCCGCCGTTACCATACTTCAGTGAATTATTAGTGAAGTATGGTAACCATAACCCTCACTTCCTGCCATTTACCTTCACACCCATTATGCCTCTGCTTGCTCTGTAACTGACCCTGGCTTGTTATTCGACCACGCTTCTGCCTACTGATTCTGTACATACCTCTGCCTGATCTGGAACTGACCCTGGACTGTTTGACCATGCCTTTTGCCTGCCTCTTGGACTGATCTTGTACCCTCTCAGTGGACTAGTGGGATTCATAACAGGGGTCTCACATATGTGAGGGGCTCCAGAATAGTTTTTTTGGATGAAGAAGACCATTTCCTTTGTTTTCTCATTCAAGGCTTCAAAGAGATTTGGGTGGGAGAAGCCTCTACCCCTATCCCCATTCTGCCTGCTGCCTGTAGGACCTATACCATCATGCCTCTGCCTGTCGCATGAACTGACCACACCACATGGTTGGACCATGTTCCTGCCTACTACCAGGACCAATATTTTGGCAATGCTGACGATCTTTGCCTGCACTGACCTTGGACTGTATATGGACAGTATCCCTGCCTGCTGCCTATATTGACTATGGACAGTATACCTGCCTGTTGCCTGGAAAATTGTGTTCACTTTTGCTGACCAAGTCCCTGCCTGCTGCCTGGACCAGTGCTATCATCCTGTGGACAACTGTGCTGCTAAAACCACAGGTAATCTTTTGTTTACTCTTTTCTCAGCAGAATGTATTTTGGGGTGTAATTCTTGGTATGTGCATGCTATGTGTCCCTGGAACACCTGATGGTGTTCCTTGCATGTTGGGCCCCTGTATGTGGCCAAGCTGTGTAAAAGTCTCACACATTTGGTATTGCCATACTCAGGAGGAGTAGCAGAACGTATTTTGGGGTGTAATTTTTGCTATGTACATGCTATGTGTTGGAAATATCTTATAAATGGACAACTTTGCGTAAAAAAAAAAAAGCGTTTTAATTTTTTTCCACATTTTCCCAAAACTTCTGGAAAAAAATAAACCATTCAAAAGACTTACTATGCCTCATAGATTATACATTGGGGTGTTAGCTTTCCAAAATGGGGTCACTTTGTGGGCATTTCCATTGTCCTGGTGCTCCAGGGCCTTCAAAAATGTAATAGGTGGTTGAGAAATGAGATGTGTAATTTATGCTCCTAGAACGCCTGATGGTGCTATTTCAATATTGGGCCTCTGTATGTGGCCAGGCTGTGTAAAAGTCTCACACATTTGGTATCGTAATACTCAGAAGGAGTAGCAGAACGTATTTTGGGGTGTCATTTGTGGTATACACATGCCATGTGAGAGAAATAACCTATTACATTGAAAATTTTGTGAGAAAAAAAAAAAAAATCTTCATTTTGCAAAGAATTGTGGGAAAAAGATGACAACATCAAAAACCTCACCATGCATCTTAGTAAATACCTTGGAATGTCTACTTTCAAAAAAGGGGTCATTTGGGGGGTATTTATACTTTCCTGGCTTGTTCTGGTCGCAAGAAATGAGATAGGCCACCAGTACATCAGGTGTGATCAATTTTTTATGATTCGCACCACAGCTTGTAGACTCTCTAACTTTCACAAAGACCAAATAATATCCACTAATTTGGGTTATTTTTACCAAAGATATGAAGCAGTATAAATTGTGGCCAAAATTTATGAAAAAAAAATTATAATTTGCAAAATTGTATCACAGAAACCAAGAAATATGCGTTTTTTTTAAAAAAATTCGGTCTTTTTTCATTTATAGCGCAAAAAATAAAAACCCCAGAGGTGATCAAATACCACCAAAAGAAAGCTCTATTTGTGGGGAAAAAAAGGACACAAAATTAATTTGGGTACAGTGTTGCATGACTGAGTAATTGTCATTCAAAGTGTGAGAGCACCAAAAGCTGAAAATTGGTCTGGGCAGGAAGGGTGTTTAAGTGCCCAGTAAGCAAGTGGTTAAGATCAAAAAAATCTTCTGCCTTAGAACCACTTTAATGCATACTCTGCATACTCAGCGCCTAGAGGCGATTCAGTTCGCATTGTGCGCTATACAAGTATTTCATTCATTCATTCACGGTAAAATTTCTTATGCATACAGCTCCTCCCCCAGCCCCCTTATACTTGCCTGAGCCCAATCTCGATTTAACAAGAGCAGAGGCTCTCTCCCTCTGCATTGGCTCTTAGACAGTAGTGGGAGCCATTGCCACCTCCTGCTGTCAACCACGGGCATTGAGGAGGGGGCAGGGTGGGGCAGGGTCGCTCAGCGCTGTGTATATCAATAGACGCACACAGCGGGGTTGGGGGGGCCAACAACCAAGATGATATGGGGGCACTCAGTGGGGGAGTAGAGCCGGAGCCTCGGTGATGGACCCCGAGAAGAAGAGGATTGGGGTTGCTCTGTGCAAAACCATTGTACAGAGCAGGTAATTATAACATGTTTATTTTAATTTTAAAAAGCTAGCATTTAGAATCGCTTCAAGCCTGTTACTTTTTTGGATTACTTTTTCTAGTAGAAGTGATCAGTTGTAAAGGCAACCAATCCATTTTTACAGGCAGCGGAAGTGTGCTTTCCACAACAGAGCACCCCACCCCCCACAAAAAAAACCTTCAGGTTGGGTTCACACTGGTACGACACGACAGTTGTACCACTTTGGATCCGACTTTGCCCTGTGACTTGAAGTCCGACATCCATCCGACTAAAATGAACAGGGATCCAACTTTGATCCCTGGCAATACCAGGCACTGTGTCTGGTATGAATCTTTAGTGGGAACTCCATGCCAATTTAAAAAAAGAAGGCATGGGGCCCCCCAAAATCCATACAAACCCTTATCCGGGCACACAGCCTGGCCGATCAGGAAAGGAGGTGGGGACGAGCGAGCGCCCCCCCCCTTAACTATACAAAGCCGCATGCCCTCAACATAGGGGGGTGGGTGCTTTTGGGTTGGGGGGCCCTGCCCCCCCCCACCTCAAAGCACCTTGTCCCCTTGTTGATGAGGACAAGGGCCTCTTCCCGACAACCCTGTCCTGGAAGGGGCAAGCAGATCCTGGACCCCACCCTATGTGAATGGGTGAGTATAGGGTACATTGTACCCCTTCCCATTCACCTGAGAAAAAAGTCTCAAACATAAAACTCAGCACGCAGGGTGTTAAAGTAATTTATTAAGTCAGTTCTGGCGTCTCTTAAAACTTTTCCCCTTTCTGGCTCTACTCCACAGATGTCTTCTAGCCCTTTCCGGTTCTTCTCCCCTCTCTGGGTCTTCTCCGCTTTCTCTCCCCTGTTCTTCTCCCTCTGTCCGCTGTCTTCTGCCTCTGCTGGGTCATCTCCGCTATCGTCTCGCTATTTCGCTGGGTCTTCTCCGCTGGCTTCTCAATCTGTTCTTCTTCTATTGTTGACTCAACACTCTCTTCTGCTCTAATCTTGGGTGCGCGGTGTGCCACTACTTATATTGGCGTGGGACAGGGTCACCATGTGACATCATCCGGAGGCCTCACCCCCGTATGATGTCACCACCCGGGGCATGATGGGTGGTGATGTCATAAGGGGCAGGTCTCTGGTGAACCCGCCCTATGCCTATATAAGTAGTGGCACCCGGCATTAGAGTGGGAGGGAGTGTTGAGTCAATATCGGAAGAAGACGGCGGGAGAAGAACTGGAGAGAGCGGAGAAGACCCGGAGAGAAGTAGTCGTCGGAAGACTGCCTTAATAGTTTTTTATTTTTGAGACTTTTTTTTTTTTCAGGTGAATGGGTTAGTGGTACAATGTACCCCATTCTCGTTCTCATAGGGTGGGGAGCCGGGATCGGGGGGGCCCCTTTTTTAAAGGGGCTTCCAGATTCTGATAAGCCCCTTGCCCGCAGACCCCAGCAATCAACGGCCAGGGTTGTCGTGAAGAGGCCCTTGTCCTTAATAACATGGGGACAAGGTGCTTTGGGGCGGGTGCGTGCAGAGCCCCCCTGCCCCAAAGCACCCACCCCCATGTTGAGGGCATGCCGATTGGTATGGTTCAGGAGGGATGGCGGGGTCGCTTGCTTGTCCCCATCGCCCTTTCCTGACCTACCGGGCTGTGTGCTCGGATAAGGCTCTGGTATGCTCTTAGGGGGGAACCCGTGCCATATATATTTTTTTTAATTTAGCGTCGAGATCCCCTTCAAGATCATCAGAGCACAAGTCGCATGCCAAAGTCAGATCAGTCAAGACAACAATCTGACTTCAGTGATATTCAATGTGCTGAAGTAGGATCAAAGTTGGACCAAAGTGGTGCAGGGAGCATTGTCAAAGTCGGACCGACTTGTGTCAGACCAGTTAAGATGGCTTCTATATGGAAACATTGATTTTTCACACGTCATGCGACATGAGCTCCCAATGTCAGAGCATTTGTCGTACTAGTGGGAACCTGGCCTCAAGAATAGTACCAAGCAGGAGGAGATCAGGGAATTGTTTGCCACATCTCCTCTGCAGTAAGTGAACCTGGGAGTGTTTACCGCATTTTGGCATTCAGGACAATCGGCCTCCTTGTGATAGTGAAGTAAAAATAAAATTATTTAATTTGCGTTTTAATGTTAGGATAAAGCTGATTTTAGTATTTAAAAAAAAAATTATTTAATGATAAGGTGGTTACATGGACATGTAATATACCCAGATTGATGTGAATGTACAATACACACAGTTGTGCTTATAAGTTTACATACCCTGGCAGAATTTATGATTTCTTGGCCATTTTTCACAGAATATGAATGATGACACAAAAACGTTTTTCACTCATGGTTAGTGTTTAGCTGAAGCCATTTATTATCAGTCGATTGTGTTTACTCTTTTTAAATCATAATGGTAACAGAACCTACCCAAATGACCCTGATCAAAAGTTGACATACCCTGGTGATTTTGGCCGGATAACATGCACATAAGTTGACACAAAGGGGTTTGAATGACTAATAAAGGTAACCATCCTCACATGTGATCTGTTTGCTTGAAATTGGTAGGAAACCAAACTATGGTCAGGTAGAGCAATGAAAAATTTCAGCCACGACTGTCAGGAAAATTGTTCAGGATGCAAAGAAAAACCAACAAATAACTTCAGGTGAAATACAGGTCTCTCTAAACAACATGTGGTGTGGCAGTTTCAAGATGCACAAGAAGGAGGCACTTGAAGAAAGCCATTACTATGCAAATTCCACCAAGTATCATGCTTACATTACGTCTAAAAGCAGAGACGAGCCTCAAACTTTCTGGCACAAAGTCATTTGGAGTGATGAGACCAAAATTGGGCCTTTTGGCTGCAACCATAAATGCTAAATTTGGAGAGGAGTCAATAAAGCCCATGATGAAAGGTACACAATTCCTACTGTGAAATACGAAGGTGGATCACTGATGTTTTGGGGATGTGTGAGCTACAAAGGCACAGGAAATTTGGTCAAAATTGATGGCAAGATGAATGCAGTATGTTATCCAGAAATACTGGAGGAACATTTACATTCATCAGCAAGGAAGCTGCGCATGGGACGTATTTGGACAATCCAACAATACAATGATCCAAAACACAAGGCCAAGTTGACCTGTCATTGGCTACAGCAGAATAAAGGTAAGGTTCTAGAGTGACCATCTCAGTCTCCTGAATTCAATATCAATGAGCCACTCTGGGGAGATCTTAAATGTGCAGTTTATGCAAGACAGCCCAAGAATTTACAGGAACTGGAAGCTTTTTCCCAAGAGGAATGGGCAGCTTTACCATCTGAGAAGATAAAGCGCCTCATCCACAAATACCACAAAAGACTTCAAGCTATCATTGATGTTAGAAGGGGCAAAACACAGTATTGAGAACTGGGGTATGTAAACTTTTGATCATGGTCATTCGGGTAGTTTCTGTTGTGATTATGGTTTAAAAAGAGTAAACACAGTTGATTGATAATAAATGGCTTCAGCCAAACACTAACCATGAGTGAAAGAAAAGTTTTTGTGTTATCATTCATATTCTCTGAAAAATGGGCAAGAAATCATTCTGCGCTTCCAATTCCAGCGCATGTAAACTTATGAGCACAACTGTATGTAAATTGTTGGTGCTATATAAATACCTATAAAAAAAAAAATATATTTATATATTCTAAATAAAAAAAAAATTAAATACCATCCAAACACGCTTGGAGAAATGCAGCAAAGTGCACATTGACATCAGCATAGAACAGTGTAAGCCACCACATGATAAAACTGCAAAAAAACACGAGTATGGTCAGAAAACAGAGTATGATTCCAGGCTGAGTACAGTAAAAAGAACATTTTGATTCCTTTGGGGACAAATGCTGGCCATACAACTGGCAGTTTTGTTGCTTTCATCCGCATACCTTTCCTGGTTTCATATAACCAAGCAATAAAAACTGAGATGAAATGTCTTTTTGATTGGTGCAGCTATAATTTTAATTGATTTCCAGCCAAACTGATATTTTTATTTGTTGAAAGCTGATGTAATGTCGCCTAGTAAATGGTTAGGAAACAGAATTAGAATTTCATTAGGGAGTTTTTAGCCAGTGTTGGCTATATTAAGTGCTTCCAATACTTGATCAAGGTTATTTTTTACATATTGAATTTCTAGTGTTTAGGGTGTCATGGGTTCCATTTCAATTCTATTGTTCAAATTGAAAACATGCAGTATGCATTTATGTAATGGGTTAATATGACTAGCACCCAGAGTGATTATAAATCAATGATTAATAAAATAAAAAAACTTTTTTTTTTAATTCAATTTTTGTTTTGTTTAATTTTTTTATTTATTTTAATAAAATGCTTTTGGAGTAAATCTAAAGATAATTTTCTATTTAAGATACATTAACAATTTTGTTTATTCAGCATGAAATGGTGCTTAGTTGTGTAGCATGAGGCTGTATATTCTGCAGTAGTTACATTTTTGGTAAACTCATTCAATGAACGCAAGCTGAGATAACATCCACTGCATTAATGCATTCAAACAATGTCACAGTAACCACAAGATAAAACAAAGTTCAGGAATATTCCTTCATCCCATTGTTTTGCAAAGCTTTGTACACTACAAACTGTATGATTGAATCGGTTATGGTATTGCTGTTTTAATAACCTGACGGCTTATTATTCTAAAGAGGAAATCTTCATTTTGTTTGTAAATGTTAAAGATTCTAACTACTGGCCAGAATAAGCCCTTACATTTAAAGAGCACCTGTCATTTTGGGTCCATTATGGCAGCGCCCGTTAGCAGGCATCCACTCACCTGATGCTGCCACCTCCCTCACCTTATTGTGTCACTGCCGCATCACCACCTGTCCCATTAAAGTGAATGGGACTGTTGGTAAGTCAACAGCGGGTCAGAGAAGGAGCCGCTGCGGGACAGATGACAGCTGCTTTTTAAAAAATTATGATTTAAATCAAGTTTATTTGAATCAAGCCTTTTTACTAGTGCTTTAAAGCGTGTTTTAAGTCGACTTGATTTAAATCAAATCCACCCTGCTAGCACCATGTACCTATATAAGTACATATAGAAATGAGGGCTTTTAAAACCTTTACCCACTCTGGCAATACCTTTTTATAATAAAGGAAAATTCCTTTATTATGTTTAGAAGTTGCCGCATTGAAGTACGATTTGAAAATAAAGCTAGGTTATGATGAAATGCAGGTCTAACATCAGTTTTTATATTGGTATTCTTAGCCTGTTGCCATACTAAATACCTTGATAAAGGTCTTTATTGGATCCTGGTGACCTTCTGCCCATACTTCTTAATGGGCTCCATTATAAAACCGCCCCAGGTAACATTTCTGGCTTTCCCAGCTACATTTTAAAGTGGCGTGTGTATTAAGAACACAACATTCTGAGATGTATTCAGGTTATTTTTAGGTTTTCGTGGCATTTAAATATTTGCAAATTGAACAAAGATGTGATGCATGTTTTACAAAGAAAAAAAGTATTTTTTGTATAATATGTATATAAGTGTGAATTCAAACACATCTTTGAAGCAGGTTTGTTGCTTGTATTGATCTGGGCTCCCCGCTTGTCTTTTTTTTTTGTTTTTTCCCCATGAAAGTACCTCAGTTAGGCATCACCTGCTGATAAGGCCAAACTGAACAGTAGCATGGACAAAGCATTCTCTTCTCTAACAGCTAATTAGAGATCAAGCATTCTCCTATTATTTTCCAGCACTTTAGCAAACGATTGTGCTGTGGAAAAAGTACCGCTGAGACCCCTTTCTACTGTGTTGTGAAATGGTATACAGTATGTAATGTCTTTTGCTTGATAAGCTGTTTTATATAAGCTGTACAGCTGCAAATATTTTTGAGATGTATAGTTATACTGCATGTAATGCAATCAGCATAAACCCATGGGCTGCAAAGAGTATTTTAGGCTTGGTTCACATCTATGCGGTTGCAGTTACAATTGCATTTTAGAACACGCGATTTTGAGGTGTTTTCGGATTCGGTTTTCAAGCATTTTTGCGTTTTTTTTTTTTTTTTCTTTTCTCCCCCAAACTGTAAAGAGACGGTTGTTAAGGAGCAGGCAGCCACCATGTCCTTAACAACTGATGAGTCATCAGCTGCCAGCAGTGAGCAGGACATCGTCTGCAAAGAATGAAATCTTGAAGTCTCTAATACGGACTGGGATACCATGGATGTTTGGATTTTGTCTAATATGGGCTGTCAGGGGCTCAATACAAAGCGCAAATCAAAGAAGGGAGAGGGGGCACCCCTGCCATGTTCCATTAGTAATGGGAAAAGTAGGGGAGGCGGTGAGCACCAAGGGTGAAGAATATAAATATGTAACGGCTAGCAGAAAAGGCCCCTTGATATTGACACAAGGGAGAGTTGCAAACATAAATGGTCAGCCAAGCCTATCAAAGGCCTGTTCTGCATCCAAACTGAGACGTAGTGTCTGAGATTGATTCCTGTTCGCCACCTCTGTAAGGCTCTCCTGGTATTGTCACCAGCTTGGTGAAGGGGAATAAACCCCACCTGGTCCTTATGAATTAGTGTCACAAATTGGGTAAGTCTATTTGCCAACATTTTTGAGAAGATTTTGAGGTCAGGATTACGGAGCACAATTGGTCTGTAATTTGAGCACAGTGTATGGTCCTTACCCGGTTTGGTGATCATCGTGAGAAAAAAGATTTGCATGTCTCTCTGGATAGGAGAGTCAGCTAGAAAATTAAACAAAGAGGTGATATGGGGGAGGAGAAGTGGGAGACAAGGTTTTATAATAAAGGTACTGCAGACTGTCCAGTCCCGGGGACTTGTTAACCATAAGAGATTTAATCGTTCCTCTTCTGAGATAGGGGAGTTAAGACTGGCTAGTTCAGAAGGGGAAATAGTGGGAAGGTCACGGTCTTCCAGATATGATTGTATGGCCTGGGAAAGATCAGGGGGTGTGGGGATTGTGAAACAGTGGAGTCATTGTAGAGTGTAGAATAATAGTCTTCATTTGTGTTTTTCTTATTGACTGAATTGTCAACTCCCCACTGTCATATAATTTTTTTTTTTTTTGGTGAATGAGTAGGGCTATATGCCCCATACTCATTCACATGGGGAAGCTGGGAACTGGGGGCCCCCTTGTTGGTGGGCCCTGGCATGCATGGGGGGACCCCATCTAGTTTTTTGTTTTCGGCAATTAAAAAAAATTGTATTTAGTTGTCAGTGGGGAACCCCGCTGACAGCTGATGAGTCATCGCTTGTTATGGACGTGGCCGTCCGCTCCTTAACTGGCTATTCGGTTTGTTGTAAAAATGCATCAAAATCGCTTGTTCTAAAATGCAAAATGCACTGCAAAACATGCCAGAAAACCACATCAACCGCAACCGCAACCACATAGATGTGAACCTAGGGTTAAATAGCACTCCAAATAGCAGGTACCGTATGGACCTGTTGGTACCACCTTCTGTGCTTTACTAGAGGGCCAACACTGGTATGAGCTGCCTCCCCAACCAATAGTGCAAGGTGGGAGGGAAGACCAGAATTTGTTTGCCATTTTCATAGAGCACCCTGGGATACAGGAAAGGCCTTAGGTGCTATATAGGTGATCATTATCAGGTGATCATTATAATTGTACATTGTACTCTACTTTCAGTGTATATTTCAAATGCCTGCTTGATAAATTTGATCCCATTTATGGTGTCCATAATACTTCCCTAAAACCCAGAGTTCCCTCTCAGTTCTGCAGTTGCTGTTTTTGGACAACCACCACATTACTACCAGGGGTACAGAAACATGTTGGGTAATCATCTGTACTTATTCATTGTACTCTTTCAGTGTATGACCTATAGTTTCTCAGTTATGGAAACATAAACTAATATCTGTGGTTGCTGGTTTTGGGCTATCGCCCTTCTAGCACCCTCATAGCATCCTCTGTTATACTAGACGTCCATCCAACACTAATATGAGCTGCCTCCCCAACCAATAGTAGGTAGGAGCTATATAGGCGATCACTGTAACTGTACATTGTACCCTACTTTCATTGTATATCCTATATGCCTGCCTGGTACCTTTCTGATTCTCTTCATAATATCCATAGACTTCCCCCCAAAACCCAGAGTTCTAAGTTATGGAAACTGCTAATCTCTGTGGTTGCTGTTTTTGGGCCATTACCCCTTTACCGCCACCACTACCAGAATATGTTTACCGTACAGGAAGGTCCTAGATAGGTTATCATTTTACTCCTTTTAGTATGTATCCTATATGCCCATCTTTGATCCTCTTTATGGCATCCAGTACTGAAAACCCAGAGTTTGCTGTTATGGAAATGGCAGCTAACTTCTGTGGTAGTTTTTTTTTTTTTCTCTCAAGTTTGCCCAACAGAATGATGTTTTCATAGAATGCACCGGGGTACAGGAAGCTCCCTAAGTGCTAAATGGGTGATCATCGTACTCTTACAATGTATATCTGGGCAATAAAACCCATTCAGCACATCTCTCCAATACATGCTCATTTCCTCATGTTTTGTCTCTTTATAAAAAAAGTGCAGAAAAATATGTTGGTTCTGCCATAAATCCCGCAAGTTCCTAATGCCTTGCAATTTCTACCTGTGCTGCATTGAAATGTAAAGCAGGGTTATCAGTCCTGCCTAGTCCACCTTTGTGGACTACAGAACACCTCCTTTGTGAGAGAGTAATGCCTGCTGACCACCTCATTTTTTTTATAATTTTTTTTACCCCGCACTTACCTGAAGGTGGTATCTGCATATTTCAGATACTTATCCATCCGGTGGATCCAGCGTTGACCCACTGAGATAACCTGGCCACAGCTACGACCAGCGCCACCATGTGCTATCTGATGTCATCGAGAGGTCACCGGGGCGGTGGGCACAAGTGGCTGCTCATGAGGGGCACAGTGAGGCTGAAGTTGATGGGGGGGTGTTCAGTATTTTTCAGTCTATTTGCACCCCCAAAAATTGTGAGCACCAGCCGCCACTCCGATTTACTAAAATACTTTTGTTTAAATAGTCTTTCATAAGTGGGCTCAAATAAATGAATGTTTCCGCCTATATTTTTTTATCTTGGGAGAAAAATAGTTTGTGTCTAGGCACTAACCATATTGAAGGAAAAAAAAAACCTCTTCTCTAAGCCCACTGTGTGCTCTGATCCTCTTGCGGTGGAGTTGTCCCCTAAAAGCCACAATCAGAGGGAAGCTACCGGAGGTAATAGATATCGCTGCTGCCTTTGTACAGGTGGTGGCAGCCAATCACCTCCCTATGATATAACTTCCCTCCAATCATTTTTTTATTTTATTTTAGGAAGAACAAGAGAATAAGTTGGATGCCTCAAATGTATTTATTTTTTTCCCAGTAACAAGCTGAAAAATACCTATTTGAATAAACTCAGAGAATGGTAATCTATGCTAAAGAAAAACAAACTCCAGAATTAGCTGGGCTGTCTGAAATAGGTGACATTCACATGGAAGACAGTCATTTCTCTGGGCACTGAGGTGTAACTCTCCCACTGAGGGGTTTATAAAGACACTAAAGGGAAGGTTTAGCAATTTTTTTTTTTTTATTATTATTTTGCTAAAAAAAAAAAGGACAAAAAAATAAATAAGCATTTACAAAAGATAATGCGTAACGCACAAAATAGCAGGTAAAGCCTGAAAAGTTGACTGTATAGTGCATAGTTAAGTAAAAACTCAATTATATTCTTATAGCAGTGTGAATATTTCGTTGGATTTTTTTAGTTCATGGTGTACACTTTTGGGCACAGCAGTTATTTTCTGCCTATCACATCTAAGGGAATATCGGACACTGTTCGATTTGCTTTTATTCCTCTTTTTATATTTGGTTTCTTCTTCTCAGGCTTGTGCACAGCATGTAGATTTTATTTAAATTGCTTTGGAATAGCATGAGGTTAGATACAAAACTGACATGGATTCTTATGTTTTTCAATACCACTATTCGTAAAATAGCTTCATATAGGGATGGATATGTGCATGCAATTGTAAAACTCCCTCTCTGTAGAATGAATGATGCAATTTTTTTTTTTTTCGCATGAAAAAGTTGTGTCTGAAAACCTGTTACGGATGTTGGAAATAATTTAAGACAACCACTTTATGGCTAGGTTGTCCCTTCAGTTGTAAAGAAAAAAACAAAGAATTGCCACATCACAGATGCATTTTAAAGATAAAAAATCTGATTATCCTCTATTTTAAGCACTACCGGAGCCTTTATAGTTTAAATTAGGTCGAATAGAATTGTCCTCTACCACATCTCATTGTAGGGGCAGGGTGATATGCCTATATGGATGCCTGCTTTATGAAAATTGGTATTTGTGTAGGCAACTGGGGAACTGCTATGGTGCTCTGGGGACCTCCTGAATATACAAAGACAGCTTTTATCTAGTACTATATCTATGGCATCGTATTCAAACTATACAATATGATGACCTTAATGAAAGATTTCATGTAAAGTCTTAAATTATTGCAAGTTCTCTCATCAGAAGACAAGTAAATCCTAGAATACAGTTCATGTAACACTGTACTTCTCAATGCAAATCTCAGACAAGAAATATGCATTACTATCACTACAGGGGTAAGGCTCCAGTTTAGTTTGCTTGTGGACTCTATCTTGTACCTCCTACAGTTGGGTGATTGTTGAAATAGATGATCGTTTTTGACCGCCTTTTTTTTATTTTGAGGTACGCATAGACCTCAATAAAGCTTGTGAAAAGTTCTAGCTCTTCCCCACTCTACTCTACCTACTCTGTCTCATCAAGGTAGGATTTTTTTTTTTTTTCCCCTCGATTGGCTTTAGGCTGTGCTCGTACCCGAGCAGATGGGTTTTCAAGTGTTTTCAGGTATAGTTTTGTAGCTCGTTTTTAGAAGCATATTTAATCTTCAGGCAATAGAGAATACAAAGAGGGGGTTTTGGCAGGCTTCAATATTCCCGAACAATAAAACACTGAATTTGCACAATTTCAGGTGTTCCCATTCAAGTTTATAGGGTCAAAAATGCACAATTCTTCCTCAAAAGTACTTTATGTAGCTTTTGGAGTGTCAGGCATTGAACTACAGACATCTGAGTGCTCATATGTGAATAGCCACCACTGAAGTACATAGGATTTTGGAGCTAAAAAATGCTCTGGTGTGAATGGGGCCTTATTCTGACAGTTTAAAGTATAACTGAAGGCAACACTTTTGTGTGGAAAGTGAGTGATTGGAGAGGGATTCAAAACCCCTTTTATTTCTACCTTAGTGAGATACACCCTCTGTTTGTCCTTTATAACAATATCATCAAAAGTTAAAGCAAAAGATCCCACATTTTGGGGTGACACCAGAACTGTAACAGAGTGGACAATCTGAGGGCCTTTATTCTATCTAAACAAATGACCAGTTTATGGTCCTTCAACCTTTAAAGGGGTCAGACTGTGGCCATTGGAAGCAGAAAATGTCCTAGCATTGGTAACAATGCGCCATCATTGGTGTCCGTAAAAGAAAATGGTACTCCCTTAGGCTGCTTTCACACTGGGGCGGTATTCAGGCGTTACAGCGCTAAAAATAGCGCCTGTGTAACGCCTGAAAAAAACCGGCCTCTTTAACTCCAGTGTGAAAGCCGGAGGGCTTTCACACTGGAGCGATGCGCTGGCAGGACGGTGAAAAAAGTCCTGCTAGCCGCATCTTTGCAGCGGTGAAGGAGCGGTGTATTCACCGCTCCTATACCGCTCCTACCCATTGAAATCAATGGGACACCGCGGCAATACCGCCGGCAAAGCGCCGCTGCAGCGGCGCTTTGCGGGCGGGTTTAACCCCTTTTCGGCCACTAGCGGGGGTTAAAACCACCCCGCTAGCGCCCGCACACCGCCGCTAAAACGACGGTAAAGCGCCGCTAAAAATAGCGGCGCTTTACCGCCGACACTGCTCTCGCCCCAGTGTGAAAGCAGCCTAAGTGCCACTGGAAGGAATATTGCCCCTTTATTGGTGTCCGTGGTAGGAGTAGTGCCCCGTCAGTGTCAGTGGCAAGAATTATGCTCCATTGTTAATGTCAGTGGGAGGAATTGTGGGGTTGGCTAAAAGGGGTCAGCGTTTGGAGACCACTGCTTTATCCAAATGGGGAAAAAAAGGTTTTCTATTAGGCATCTTTAAAAATTGTGTTTGCATGTTTAAGTGAATAATATATTATTCCAGATAATTGCTTGATTGCCATTTTGGGGCAGGCAGCAGAGTGGCTAAATGGTTAGCACTTCTACATGGAAGCACTATTATGCCCTGTACACATGGTCGGACATTCCGATGACAAAGTCCGTCTGATTTTTTTTTTTCCCCGGCGGGTTTTGGCCCAAACTTGTCTTGCATACACACGGTCACACAAAGTTGTCAGAAAATCCGATCGTTCTGAACGTGGTGAGGTAGAACACGTATGACTGGACTATAAAGGGTGCAGTAGCCAATAGCTTTCATCTCGTAATTTATTCTGAGCATGCGTGGCACTTTGTCCATCGGAAATTGTCTACACACGATTGGAATTTAAACGATCGGATTTTGTTGTAGGAAAAGTTTAGATCCTGCTCTCAAATATTTTGTCAGAAATTCTGACGGAAAAAGTCAGATGGAGCCCACACACAATTGGATTTTCCGACAACAAGATCCGAACGCACATTTTCCGTCGGAAAGTCTGACCGTGTGTACAGGGCATTGGGGTCATCCATTTGTATCCCAACCACAGGACTACATGCCTGAGTTTGCATCTTTTCCTTGTCCTTTTCCTTGGGTTTCCTCTGGGTACTCCTGGTTTCTTTCCACACTCCAAAGTGATGCTGGAAGTTTAGCTGGATTCTGTGTAAATTGGCTTTAGTAGGGGTATGTTTGTGCAATAGGGACCTTAAATTGTAAGCTCCTTGGGGCAGGGACTGATGTTAATGAGCAATATACAGTATATATGTAAAGCACTGTGTAAATTGTTGGTGCTATAAAAATACCTGCAATAAAGATTTTGTTGCCTAAATTTATCTGGTACATATACGGTGTGTCCTGACCTTACAATTACTTGGCAATAATGATTATCTTATTTGCTAAATCTGTGTCAGGCCTGAAGGAGAGTAGTTTCCATTGTTCTATGTATATAACTGGTAAACCAAGTGTATTCGGAATATGAAGGTGCCAATAACAAGGTGTGAGTATGTTTTGTAAAATATGGCAATATTTCTGTCAATGCATTCTCTCATTGTTCTGACTTGCCAGAGCAAAGCTGTAACTAATGGGAAGCCATGACATGCAGTCTGCATTAAGCTTCATTTTACCATGCCTGAGGGTGTAATACTGTTCACATATAGGTATACTTGATGACTCAGTAATGTACTGGGAGCCAGGTATAAAGGGTGTGTAGTCTGCAGTACTAGTACATTTTACTTGCTGTTCTTTGCTTATTTGAGTATCTAATTTCTTAAGGTGATCCTGTTATTTTAACCACTTGCTTACTGGGCACCTAAACCCCCCTCCTGCCCAGACCAATTTTCAGCTTTTAGCGCTGTCACTCCGACAATTCCGCGGTCATGCAACACTGTACCCAAATTAAATTTTTAAAAAAATTTTTCCCACAAATAGAGCTTTCTTTTGGTGGCATTTGATCACCTCTGGGTTTTTTATTTTTCGTTAAAAAAATTATTAAAAAAGACATTTAAAAAGAAAAAAGTTTTATATTTTGTTAATACATTTTACAAACCGGTAATTTTTCTCTTCATTGATGGGCGCTGTTGAGGCTGCACTGATGGGCGCCGATGAGGCTGCACTACAGGGCGGCACTGGGTGGCACTAATAGGTGCCAATGATAGCTGGCACTGGTAGGCAGCACTGCTGGGTGACACTGATGATGCAATGATTGGCACCACTGGTGGGCATTGATAGATGGCACTTATTGCTGGCACTTATGCACTGATTCGTGGCACTGTGTGGGCACTGGCAGGGGGTATTGGTGGGCACAGATGAGGCGGCTTTGCCTCTTCCTCTTCGGAACCGATGTCCCTTGAACTGAAGCTGGTGATCGGCTTTTTTTTTCTCCTCACGTTGTCAGCGCGAGGAGAAAAAGATTACCGATCTGTTTACATCACGTGATCAGCTGTCATTGTCTGACAGCTGATCACGTGGTAAAGGGATGGGATCGGCTCCTTACTCCAATCTGTGATCACCCGAGCCTCATTGACTTGGTGATCACAGTGAGTGCCCTGCAGGGGGTGTGTGGGGAGCGTGCAAAGGGGAGGACGTCTATTGACAGCCTCCCGGCAAATTAGATCTGCGCTGTAGCTGTCATTTGGCTATAGCGCGGATCTGAAGGAGTTAAACGAAGTTAGGCATTTTTCTGCATTGGCATCATGATACGTTCGCACATGTTAACTGTGTGTAAATTGTCTGCTGTGTGGCTGTGCCTGAAGCCTACTAGAAATCCTGCAGTTCAGTGAGTAGGGCTCTCCCCACACTCCAATATGTGAAAACTCATGGTGTCTGACTCCCCTATTGCCAGAGCTGCAGAATGGATGGAGGGTGCACAATGTTCTAAGCTCAGCATTTGCATAGAAAATTCTAGAGGATGCGGAAACAAGCATGAGGAGGTAATGGTGTACTTTTATGGCTGCCACAAACTATTTTTTTCATAAGCGATTAGTTGACTGATTTTATTGTTTCGATTAATCAGTTAATAACCTTAAAAAAAAAAGTGTGGTGTATAATTTAGTTAATATGTAAAGTTTAAAAAAAAAGAAAATATTATTCTTAATAACTATATTCAGTGGTAAATATAAATAGCCAACTACCGTATATACTCGAGTATAAGCCGAGATTTTCAGCCTCTTTTTTGAGGCTGAAAGTGCCCCCCTCGGCTTATACTCGAGTCATCGCCGTCTGACTGCTCGATCAGCGTATCGAGCAGACAGACGGCGGACATACTACAATTTGAAAGCCGCGCCTCCGCCTGTGATAGGCGGAACACTGAATTTCCCAGCAGCCTGTGTTCCGCCTATCACGGACATCGTCTCATCCTCGTCCGTAGTACGAGGATGAGACGATGTCCGTGATAGGCGGAACACAGGCTGCTGGGAAATTCAGTGTTCCGCCTATCACAGGCGGAGGCGGAGGCGGGGCTTTTGAATTTTAGAATGGCCGCCGAGGCGCCGACGAAGAGCGGCGATCCTGGCACGGCACGGGACGGAGGCAAGGCAAGGCACGGCACGGGACGGGACGGAGGCAAGGCACGACACGGGACGGAGGCAAGGAGGCAAGGCACGGCACGGGACGGAGGCAAGGAGGCAAGGCACGGCACGGCACGGGACGGAGGCAAGGAGGCAAGGCACGGGACGGAGGCTCGGGACACAGGTAGGCTACACACACACACACACACACACACACACACACACACACGGACACACACACACAGGGATGGATGGATGGAGACACACACACACACAGGGATGGATGGATGGATGGAGACACACACACACAGGGATGGATGGATGGAGACACACACACACAGGGATGGATGGATGGAGACACACACACACAGGGATGGATGGATGGATGGACACACACACACACAGGGATGGATGGATGGATGGATGGACACACACACACACACAGGGATGGATGGATGGATGGACACACACACACACAGGGATGGACGGACACACAGGGATGGACGGACACACAGGGACGGACACACACACAGGGATGGACAGGCATGTCTCACCCTCGGCTTATACACGAGTCAATAAGTTTGCCAGTTTTTTTGGGGGTAAATTGGGGGCCTCGGCTTATATTCGGGTCGGCCTATACTCGAGTATATACGGTATATGGTTAGGGAGCAAAATCTTGAATCCACTCTGAGTAACAGAAGATATATGCTATATATACTATTAGAGGGTTGAATCTGGTAATTTGGTAAATATCAGAATTGCAGATTACTTTTTACATTTTTTATAAAAAAAAAAAAAAAAAAGACTGTTTTGCAGATTTTCAAACAGAGATGTAATATATTATATGCTGGCCATACAAAAGATCTCTTCCTTCAACAAAAAAAAAAAGTAATTTTAAGAACCGTTCGATTTTCTAATCACTAGTGGGGTCAAATTGATGTTAGTTTTCAATCACAGTGACGGGAAAATTTAGAAATAGAAAACTTTTTGGTCAAAGGAGTTTTCGTTCAGAAATTACATTCATTTTAAAACAGAATGTTAAAAGCGAGTGAAATATATTATAATATTATAATAATCTCTTCTGAAAATTGATGTGTATGGCCAGCATAAGGCTCAGTTCACACCTATACAGTTTTGTTTTTGATTTCCGTTTCTACACTGCTTTTTGCTGTGCGTTTTTTTATTTTTGCGCACATGATATTGCTATGATTTGCATTTTTCATGCTTTCTTTTTTTTTTTTTTTGGCCAATTTGTTGTTGGGCATATTAAAAAACACAAAATTGCTGCAAAAATGCACTACACAGTTTTCTTCAGCTTCTCTATTGAAGTGTATTGAACCAAAAAAAGCACCATTTGGCTTTAAAAAAAAGTCATTGACCCTTTCCAAATACGCAGAGTCTGAAAAAAGCATCGACGTGAACGTGTCCCATAGGAAATTACGTTAAATGAACTGTAGTGCGTTTCTGAAAAAAAGCACCAAAAAACACATAGGAGTGAACCAGGCCTAAGACGTTTAGTAACAGCAGCATGCTTTTTTTTTTGTGTCACAAGTGCTAATGGGGTTAAAAAAAACAAAAATGGGCCCTTTTATAGTACAAAAAGAGCAGATCAGCACTACTAAGGGTTAATTTATACTGTGAAAGTATTAAAAAAATATATATATGTAATACATACACACAGAAGTAGAATATATGGGCATTATAACTAAGAGCCAGACATGTATGAAGGATGGAGGGGACATATAAAAGATTTATATTAAAGTAGTACTAAAAGCTGATACTTTTTTTTACCAGTATTGTGCATTATATTTAAAATGATATCCTTTGGGGGGAAGTTAACAACCGGCCCATAGCCGAATGACAGCTACAGGGCGGTTGCTTAACCCCGGGAAGGCGTACAGTGACGTCCTCCCAGAATTCCGCTCTCGCGGACCCGGCGCATCACGGATTGCGGCAATCGGCCGCTCATCGCGGCCGTTTACCACATGATTGTTCCGTCAAATGGTGGACGGATCACTTGTAAACAAACCGGTGTCATGTCATGCCGGTTCCTTCCTCCCCTCTCTATACCTATCAGTATAGTGAAGGGGGAGAGATCGGTGGCATAAGCGCTGTGGGCTAGATCTGTAGTGCCCACAGCGCTGCTCACTGACAATTAACCCTGCAATGCCCTGCCAATACCCAGCCATACACGGTGATACTCTGCAATACCTAGCCATACTGGGTGATACCCTGCAATACCCGGCCATACTCGGTGATACCCGGCCATACTCACCCATACTCGGGGATACCCTGCAATCCCCGGCCATAACCCTGCGATACCCGGCCATACTCGGTGATACCCTACAATGCTCGGCCATACCCGGCCATGCTCAGCCATGCTCGGCTGTACTCTGCCTCTCTATGTGGCCAGGCTGTGGAAGTCTCAGACATGTGGTATCGCTGTACTCGGGAGGAGTAGGAGAATCTATTTTGGGGTGTAATTTTTGCTATGTACATGCTAGGTTTTAGAAATATTGTATAAATCGACAACTTTGTGTTAAAAAAAAAAAAAAAAAAAAGCATTTTAACCACTTCCGTCCACTGGGCGTCTAATGACATTGTTGACTTTGTGTGGGGATATCTGAATGATGCCTGCAGCTACAGGCATCATTCAGATATCAGCTTTTTTAGCCAGCGATTCCCTACACCATAAGAATGATCATAGTGGCTGTTCCACTGCTTGATTGTTCTTACGAAGACGAGAGGGGACTTCCCCCCCCCCCCCCCCCAACCCCCGCCGCCCTCTGTTGCTTCTACTGACTCACCGCTATGATCGAAGCCAGAAACGTGTTTTATTGTTTTATTTTTTTTAGGCTTTCTAGTATAGATCCATTCCACGAGCGTGTGCAATTTTTAAGGGTGACATGTTGGGTATCTATTTACTCAGCGTAACTTCATCTTTGACATTATGCAAAAACATTGGGTTAACTTTACTGTTTTTTGTTTTTTTTTTCCCAAAAAAAAACGCGTTCCAAAAATTTCTGCTCAAATACTGTGCGACATAAAAAGTTGCAACAACCACCATTGTATTCTCTAGGGTCTTTGCTAAAAAAAAAAATATATAATGCTTTGGGGTTCTATGTAATTTTCTAGCAAATAAATGATGATTTTTACATGTAGGAGAGAAATGTCAGAATTGTCCTGGGTGCTTCAGAACACCTGATGGCGCTTCCTGCATTTTGGACCTCCTGTATGTGGCCAGGCTGTGTAAAAGTCTTGCATATGTTGTATTGCCATACTTGGGAGTAATAGCAGAATGTGTTTTGGGGTGTAATTTGTGGTATGCATATGCTGTGTGTGAGAAATAACCTGATAATGACAATTTTGTGAGAAAAAAAAAGGAAAAAAATCTTCATTTTGCAAAGAATTGTGGGAAAAAATGACAACTTCAAAAAGCTCACCATGCATCTTACTAAATACCTTGGAATGTCTTCTTTTCAAAAAAGGGGTCATTTGGGGGGTATTTGTACTTTTCTGGCATGTTAGGGTCTCAAGAATTGAAATAGGCCGTCAGTACTTCAGGTGTGATCAATTTTCAGATATTGGCACCATAGCTTGTGGACTCTATAACTTTCACAAAGACCAAATAACATCCACCAATTTGTACTTATTTTTACCAAAGATATGTAGTAGTATACATTTTGGCTAAAATGTATGAAGAAAAATTACTAATTTGTTGAATTTTATAACGGAAACAAAGAAAACATTTTTTTACAGAATTTTTGCTCGTTTTTCTTTTATAGCACAAAAAATAAAAAAACCCAGTGGTGATTAAATACCACCAAAAGAAAGCTCTATTTGTGTGAAAAAAAGGGACAAAAATTTCATATGGGTACAGTGTTGCATGACTAATTGCCATTCAAAATGTGAGAGCACCGAAAGCTGAAAATAGGTCTGGTTATTAAGGGGGTTTAAGTGCCCAGTGGTTAAAGTGGTGTTCCACCCCAAAAAAAAAAAATCATGAATGTGCATAAAAAAATTTAATTTTTTTTTTTTTTTACTCACCTCTAAATGGCTGCTAGGGGGGTGGTCCCTTGTAGTCTGCCTCCTTCAGTGCCTGGGCTCTTCACGTCACTTCCCCTTGGCACAGGAAGGGCTCGGCTTTGCCCCCTCCATGTCATTCATCTGGGACACATGACAGGTCCCAGATGATTGCACGGCGCCACTCGCGCATGCGCAGCCACAAAGAATTACCGCTCTACGGTAATGACTTCTCCCAAAACAGCTGTCTCCACAATCCCACAGGGGGCTGGCTCTGTTTGCAACAGGAACTGAAGTAGAAAAGATGTAGCTGGATAGCCGCACTCCAAATTATTCAACTTTATTTCAAAAATGTAATTAAAATCATAGCATCTAGGCTGGTAAACAGACTAACTGCAAAGCCGCTGACATGTTTCACACCGAACACGGTGCTTAGTCATAGCACCTAGCGGATCACTGAGCCGACAGGTGACACTCCACTCGGGTGCTGCTCGCACCTCCCCCCTGCAATGCCGCTGCCTTGGGCTCCAGGTACACTAGGGGTTCTTTACTGTGGTGGGTCCTGCACTGTAGGGGGGGGGTCTGCACTGTAGGGGGGGGGGTCTGCACTGTAGGGGGGGGGGTCTGCACTGTAGGGGGGGGGGGTCTGCACTGTAGGGGGGGGGGTCTGCACTGTGGTGGGTCCTGCACTGTAGGGGGGGTCCTGCACTGTAGGGGGGTCCTGCACTGTAGGGGGGGTCCTGCACTGTAGGGGGGGTCCTGCACTGTAGGGGGGGTCCTGCACTGTAGGGGGGTCTGCGCTGTAGGGGGATGGGTCTGTACTGTAGGAGGGTCTGCACTGTAGGGGGGGGGTCTGCGCTATAGGGTGGAGGAGTCTGTACTGTAGGAGGGTCTGCACTGTAGGGGAGGATTCTGTACTGTAGGGGGGTCTACACTGTAGATGGGGGTCTGTATGGTAGGGAGGGGGGTCTGCACTGTAGGGGATCTGTGTAACATGCAGAGGGTCCAGAGCTGTGAGGGGCTGTGTAATGTAAAGGGGTGCAGGGTGCTGTGTAATGTAAAGGGGTCCAGAGGTACAAGGGCTGTGTAATGTAAAGGGGTCCAGAGGTTCAGGGTGCTGTGTAATGTAAAGGGATCCATGGGTACAAGGGCTGTGTAATGTAAAGGGGTCAGGAGGTTCAGGGTGCTATGTTATGTAAAGGGGTCCAGAGGTACAAGAGCTGTGTAATGTAAAGGGGTCCAGAGGTGCAGGCTGCTGTGTAATGTAAAGAGGTCCTTAGGCGCAAGGTCCTGTGTAATGTAAAGGGGTCCAGAGGTGCAGGGCGCTGTGTAATGTAAAGGGGTCCAGTGGTACAAGAGCTGTGTAATGTAAAGGGGTCCAGAGGTGCAGGCTGCTGTGTAATGTAAAGGGGTCCAGAGGTACAGGCTGCTGTGTAATGTAAAGGGGTCCAGTGGTGCAGGGGGCTGTGTAATTTAAAGGGGTCCAGAGGTGCAGTTGTGGAGAGGGGGGGTACACAGTAGTGACAAAAAGATATTGAAGGATGCAGAGGTATGCAGGGGACACGGTGGGTGTTTTTACATTTTATGGTGCGGGGGGTGCCAGATATAGGATCCGCCCCGGGTGCCAAATGCTCTAGGTACGCCCCTGGGGACAGGTAAGTGTACGATTTATTAAAAGTCAGCAGCTGCAGTATTTGTAGCTACTGACTTTTAATTATTATTATTATTATTATTTTTTTTTGTAAGTGGGAACCCCACTTTGTTATTTTTAGCTTAAAAAAAACATGGTATACTTACCTGCTCTATGTAATGGTTTTACCCAGAGCAGCCCTGATTCTCCTCTTCTGGGTTCCCCTGCCAATGCTTCTGGTTCCTCCTGCCTTCAGAGTGCCCAGATAGCAAGCTGCCCAGTATAGTGTGAGTACCCCAATAATAAGGTAAACAAAAACTTCTGCATTTAGAGCCACTCACTACTTGTCCAGGACTACATGTCCCATGAGGCGTTGCTCTTAACATTCATGCGTTCTCAGGCACTTACTGACATGTATGGACAGTGTACTGAGCTGTATGTGTGCTGCACTGTATTTCCTAATATGTAAACAAATGATGCATTCTGTATGGTATGCAGGCCAATTAATTGTCTGACCGATTAATCGATTATGAAAATAGTAATCGATTACTTGTTGTTTAATCGATTAGTTGTTACGGCCCTAGTGTACGTACAGGTAACATTTGCCATTCTATAGTGCTTATTATGTACGTGCAGCATAATGGACTCTTGGAGCAAGGAGAAAGATTGATGCTTGTGGAAAGAGCAAGCACATGGAGGTGTCTACCTATATACTATATTACCAAAAGTATTGGGACACCTGCCTATTCACACAGAAACTTTAATGGCATCCCAGTCTTAGTTCAATATGGAGTTGGCCCACCCTTTGCAGCTATAAAATCTTCAACTCTTCTGGGAAGGCTGTCCACAAAGTTTAGGAGTGTGTCTATGGAAATGTTTGACCATTCTTCCAGAAGCATATTTGTGAGGTCAGGCACAGATGTGGACGAGAAGGCCTGGCTCGCAGTCTCCACACAATTCATCCCAAAGGTGTTCTGTTGGGTTGAGGTCATGACTATGTGCAGGCCATTGAGTTCCTCCACTCATCTATGTCTTTATGGAACTTGCTTTTTGCACTGCTTCAAATCATTTGGTGGAGAGGGGGTTATGGTGTGGGGTTGTTTTTCAGGGGTTGGGCTTGGCCCCTTAGTTCCAGTGAAGGGAACTCTTAAGGCATCAGCATACCAAGATGTTTTGGACAAAATGTCATGCTCCCAAATTTGTGCGAACAGTTTGGGGATAGTCTGTTCCTGTTCCAACATGACTGCTCATTGGTGCACAAACAAGGTCCATAAAGGCATAGATGAGCGAATTTGGGGAGGAGGAACTTGACTGTCCTGCACAGAGTCCTGACCTCAAACAGATAGAACACCTTTGGGATGAATTAGAACGGAGACTGCGAGCCAGACCTTCTCGTCCACATCAGTGCCTGACCTCACAAATGCCCTTTTGGAAGAATGGTCAAACATTCCCATAGACACCCTCCTAAACCGTGTAGACAGCCTTCCAAGAAGAGTTGAAGCTTTTATAGCTGCAAAGGGTGGGCTGAACCCTATGGACTAAGACTGGGATGCCATTAAAGTTCATGTGTGAGTAAAGACAGGTGTGCCAATACTTTTGGTAATATAGTGTACCTGCAGTATGGGCGTGGAGATATGGGTGTGGGACCTGCAGTATGGGCGTGGAGATATGGGTGTGGGAAATACCTATGTTACATAGAAATTTTACTAAATCATATCCTTTGATGTTTTATTGTACAGTCTTAGTGAAAACAAAAAGTTTTCCAAAAAAGTTTGTTTTCAATACCACACATATTGTACAACAAAAAAAATTCAAGGACCGCCCACCACAATATGATGGGCCACCCCAAAAAACAAAACAGTACTCAAAAAGAAGTGCATTGCATTTTACATGTACATGAACATTTCCTGCGAAACATGCCAACCTGACCCACACCGCCTTCCCAGAAGAGACACAAATATAACAGACTAGCTGTAGTAGGGGCCAAATCATCCACCAGCCAAAAGAAAAATATCCTTACAGTATTTCTGCATACCAGGAAAATCCCAGAGGATGTGCATACAGTCAGCCAGCCCGAACCCCCACCCCCCACAAACTATACCAGCAGGAAGGAAGAGGTAGCTGAACCAAAAATGTTGGCCATCTTCACTGGGGTCGTGTATATTCAATGCAGACATTTGTAGTGGATCAGTGGTCACAGGCCGAGATTAGTCTGGTATAGGGTGCTTCCCAGACGCCCCCCTCTAATCTTCCGTGTCCAAATCAGGAACCACTGACTCCCACTTGGCTCTACACACACTCGGGAGCCTAACAGTCTCTCAGGGAAAAGGAACTGGATATTTAGATGACGGCTTTTGAAGATCATCCTCTCTTGAATTCAAGGGCAGACACTAAGAACGAAGGCCTTACATGTTTAAACTGTGTTTGGTATGCGTGTCTTAACTGTATATAGTGAAAGAAATGGGTGTTTGACAACTGATATAGAGATTTCATTTCATCTAAAGATTTCAACTGCCCATTTGTGGTGACATCGCCAATCTTTTTAATCCCAAATTTTGTCCATACCACTGGATCTTCAAAGGTAAAAAAAAATGGGGCAGTTGATGTCACCTTGAAGGGATAGTTCACCTTTACCACAAAGCTGCCTATGCAGATAAGTGGTGCCTGTAGATGGAAAAAAAAAAAAAAAAAACGCTCTGACTAAAGATGAATAATACCCTTGCTATAGGTGTAGACCATTTACATACCTTATGAAGCGTAACTGGAATACTCCCAGGAAGTTGCTTAGCAAGGCCTAGTCGTCACTGCTCACCTCCACCATCACAGGATTGTACTCTTTCTCTTATTCAAACCTTGCATGCTCTTTCTCTTCCCTGAAGTAGTAGCTCTGAGCTCAGTGTTTGAGAACTCCTGCGATTGTGGAGGTGGGCAGTGATGACTAGGCCTCACTTAGCAACATCCTGGAAGTATTCCAGTTAGGCTTCATTCGGTATATAAATGGCCTACACCTATAGCAAGGGCATCTTTAGTCAGAGCTGCACAGTTTTTAATCTACAGATGCCCATTATCTGCAAAGGCAGTTTTTTTTTTTTTTTTTTTTTTTTTGTAAAGGTGAACTATCCTTTTAAAGTATGGAGCGACCTATTAAATGATAAAATGTACATTAAATGCTTCCTTGCCATAGATACACCAGTGACAAGTTTCAGACCATGTGGGCAGCATGGATTGTTAGATTTCTAAGCATTTATAAATCTTTAATTCTTTCCTCCTCCTCCTCCCCTCCTCCTCCTCCTCCTCCTCCTCCCTCCTCCCTCCTCCCTCCTCCCTCCTCCCTCCTCCCTCCTCTTCCTCTTCCTCTTCCTCTTCCTCTTCCTCTTCCTCTTCCTCTTCCTCTTCCTCTTCTTCTTCCTCGATCAGGCCCATATACCCTCACATACCTAGACTCTATTTAGGCTACAACCTTACTATCAAATTGATTGCATTTAGTTTGGGTAAGCCATAGGGGGGTTACTCTGGTTCCCCCCTCACCTCATCTACCACCCTACTTCTCCCTTCCTCTCCTAATGCCACCCTTTACCTCCCACCTTATATGTAGGCCTTTCTTCCACTTTCTGACCACTTTGTTTTCCCTATACCTGCTTTCATCTTTCTCCTCTCATTGATTATTTTTTTAGCACCTTTTCAGATACAATCCCATGTATTGTTATCTGTTATATCATTTGCTTTTTGTGTTTGGTGCTGATGTCCAGTCTTTGGAATTCATGTTGACCATGTGAAGTTATTATCCTTCTTTGCACATGGACAAGATGACTGGAATTTGTAAACTGTTTACTGTGCCCTTGATAACAATAAAGGACAATTTGAAAGCATTATGTAGTTGAGAAAGAGGTCTGTGCTGTAACTGAAGGTATAGAAAGGCATTGAGGAAAGTGTGTGTGTGTGTGTGTGCGTGCGTGCGCGTGGGGGGTAGGGTAGGGTAGAGCAACTTGGCTGGATTGTTAGAAGTAGGCCATGTGGTCAACCTAGATGGTCACTCAAGCAAGTTGAGAGCAGTAATGCCGCGTACACACGAGCGGATTGTATGGCGTACTTAGTCCGTCATACAATCCGACGGACAATCTGTCGTAGTTTCCACTGAACGGACTTGACCACACACGGATACACAAACAGTCCGTCGAAAGCTTGCGCGATGACGTGTACAGCACGTACGACGGGACTAGAAATAGGAAGTCCAAGACACAGCAAAGCACCCTTCCGCCGTGTAAATCCTTTCTGGGCATGCGCCATTCTTAGTCCGTCGAATTAGCATACTGACGACCGTATTGTCCGCTGAAACCCAAGTACGACGGAAAGATTTTTGGAAAAACCGAAATCCTTAGCACTCCGGACTGCACGCTGAAAAAGTCCGCTGAAGCCCACACACGAGCGGATTGTCCGCTGAAATGTGTTTCAACGGACTAAGTACGTCAAACAGTTCGACCGTGTGTACGCGGCATAAGAGGCATCAAGTGAAGTGGTGGGGTGAGATAGGGGGCAGTTGTTTGTACACTGTGATTTCGGATCGTCTGCTTTTAATTTTTGAAAGTTAGAAAGCTAACAACTTTAAGGCGCTTGCAAATGTTTGTGTGGTGATGGTAAACAAGTGGTTGAGAAATATAAAGGTGTTTTTTTGTCTATATCGGTGTTTCTCAACTCCAGTCCTCAAGGCGCCCCAACAGGTCATGTTTTCAGGATTTCCCAGGATGGAACGGATGTGGTAATTACTAAGGCAGTGAAACTGATCAAATCACCTGTGCAAAATAATGGAAAACCTGAAAACATGACCTGTTGGGGCGCCTTGAGGACTGGAGTTGAGAAACATTGGTCTATATTGTCTGGTTTGCAAATCGGCAAAGCTTTCTAAGGAACTGAAATTATTCTAAGAGCAGAAAACGATGTGTCCATGCCTGCTTCTTAAAAGTACATGGATAATTACAACTTCTGTACCAAGCGCTATCAAATAAAAAAAACTGGCATACAGTGGAACTGTGCAGAACAAGGATCTTGCCTAGACAAGAAAGCACTATTGCTAAGAAACAAGAAACCCAATTGTATAAACGCATTCGTACTGGCATTCCTGCTGAAACATGGCTTCAGATCATATTTGAGGTTTAAATTATATTACAATTTTCAGAGAATAATACAAACTGTGTGGAAGCACCATACAAATTGGACATAGTATAGGACAATAAAAGAAAGACAACATGGCTCCTATTAGGTCGTAGTATTCTAAAGCCATATACAGTGCATTCGGAAAATATTCATAGTGCTTCACTTTTTCCACATTTTGTTATGTTACAGCTTTATTCCAAAATAGATTATTTTCCTCAAAATTCTACAAACAATACCACATAATGACCACGTCCAAAGGTGGATGAACACCTGAAGTGATCCCATACCGTCCAAGTAATTTTAAAGGAATCATGTTCAACAATATCACAAGAAATTAGTATTTCCATGTGAGAGATTGATTTGGCTGTTTAGATGGATTCTATCAGATAGTTTAGGTTTACCGTGATGGCTTTTAAAGTGGAGTACTATAACTTTTTTTTTTTTTTTTTTTTTTTTTTTTCATTGCACACACTTTTTCTTGGAGCAGAGTGCCCTGTTTTTTCGATTTTAATATACAGTGCCTTGCGAAAGTATTCAGCCCCCTTGAACTTTTCAACCTTTTGCCACATTTCAGGCTTCAAACATAAAGATATAACATTTTTATTTTTTGTGAAGAATCACCAACAAGTGGGTCACAATTGTGAAGTTGAACGAAATCTATTGGATTTTTGAAACTTTTTTAACTAATAAAAAAAATGAAAAGTGGGGCGTGCAAAATTATTCGGCCCCCTTGCGTTAATACTTTGTAGAGCCACCTTTTGCTGCGATTACATCTGCAAGTCACTTGCGGTATATCTCTATCAGTTTTGCACATCGAGAGACTGAAATTCTTGCCCATTCTTCCTTGCAAAACAGCTCGAGCTCAGTGAGGTTGGATGGAGAGCGTTTGTGAACAGCAGTTTTCAGCTCTTTCCACAGATTCTCGATTGGATTCAGGTCTGGACTTTGACTTGGCCATTCTAACACCTGGATACGTTTATTTGTGAACCATTCCTTTGTAGATTTTGCTGTATGTTTGGGATCATTGTCTTGTTGGAAGATAAATCTCCGTCCCAGTTTCAGGTCTTTTGCAGACTCCAACAGGTTTTCATCCAGAATGGTCTTGTATTTGGCTGCATCCATCTTCCCCTCAATTTTAACCATCTTCCCTGTCCCTGCTGAAGAAAAGCAGGCCCAAACCATGATACTGCCACCACCATGTTTGACAGTGGGGATGGTGTGTTGAGGGTGATGAGCTGTGTTGCTTTTACGCCAAACATATCGTTTTGCATTGTGGGCAAAAAGTTAGATTTTGGTTTCATCTGACCAGAGCACCTTCTTCCACATGTTTGGTGTTTCTCCCAGGTGGCTTGTGGCAAACTTTAAACAAGACTTTTTATGGATATCTTTGAGAAATGGCTTTCTTTTAGCCTCTCTTCCATAAAGGCCAGATTTGTGCAGTGTACGACTGATTGTTGTCCTATGGACAGACTCTCCCACCTCAGCTGTAGTTCTCTGCAGTTCGTCCAGAGTAATCATGGGCCTCTTGGCTGCATCTCTGATCAGTCTTCTCCTTGTCTGAGCTGAAAGTTGAGGGATGGCCAGGTCTTGGTAGATTTGCAGTGGTCTGATACTCCTTCCATTTCAAAATGATTGCTTGCACAGTGCTCCTTGGGATGTTTAAAGCTTGGGAAATCTTTTTGTATCCAAATCCGGCTTTAAACTTCTCCAACAGTATTACGGACCTGCCTGGTGTGTTCTTTGGTCTTCATGATGCTCTCTGCGCTTTCAACAGAACCCTGAGACTATCACAGAGCGGGTGCATTTATACAGAGACTTGATTACACACAGGTGGATTCCATTTATCACCATCAGTCATTTAGGACAACATTGGATCATTCAGAGATCCTCGCTGAACTTCTGAAGTGAGTTTGCTGCACTGAAAGTAAAGGGGCCGAATAATTTTGCACGCACCACTTTTCAGTTTTTTATTTGCTAAAAAAGTTTAAATTATTCAATAGATTTCGTTCCACTTCACAACTTGTTGGCGATTCTTCACAAAAAATTAAAATTTTATATCTTTGTTTGAAGCCTGAAATGTGGCAAAAGGTTGAAAAGTTCAAGGGGGCCGAATACTTTCGCAAGGCACTGTAGGGTCTCATTTAGTGCCGTTTGAGATTTTGGCCAACCCAGATATCTAGCAAATGCCGTATTGCCATTCTGGACTTGCAGTTCTCTATTGCTGTTCATGTGATGTAGCCAACAGTGATGTAGCCAACATAAGTTCTACAAAATGCTTGACCCTGGAGCAGGCACAGCATTAATCTAGATCCAAGAATCCTTGCATCTTCTCCAATGTGCCTTTGAAAGTATCCTTTAGTGTGACTATGTTTTTATCCCCATATGAGTTATATCCCTATATCCTTTATAGCTATATATGTTTCATAGATATACAATACGCTTTATAGCCCTATATCCTTTAGCCCTAAAAATGTGGTACATCTTAATAATTAAACAGATGCATAAAACAAAATCACCTGCTCTTTCAATCTACAGACCTCAAAAAACACTAAGCTGCTGTGTAAAACACACTGTGGGGCAGATTCACTAAAACTGGAGCATAAAAAATCTGGTACAGCTGTGCATAGAAACCAATCGGCTTACAGGTTTTATTGCCAAAGCCTAATTGAACAAGCTGCAGATTGAAACTAATTGGCTACTTTGCAGAGCTGCACTGAATCTAAATGAATTGTTTAAGAATTGTTTCTTTGTACCTGTACTATACCCCCAGTTTTCTATAAACCATTTAAAGTGCAATAAGAAGTTCACTTTTTTCAGTGCAAGTGTTTACAATAAAATTCAAACAGCTAAGTTTCATTTAAAGTGCTCTTCTCTGAAGTCCTAGCATCTAAGGTGCTAAAAAGTCCTTCATAAAAAGTGCTTTGTGAATTCATAACATATCTTCAGTTTATTATTCCACCAATGTGCCACCTTCACCACCACTCAGGAGAACTCACCAGACCGCTAGGACCCCCCAAATAGAGTGGGTCAAGATGCGCCTTAGCCCCTGCGAGGATTAATAATCCATGAACTGGATCAAGTAATCTCTCCCAAAACTCTCCAGTCTCCTCATGGAAAGCCCAAAAACAGAAGCTTCAATAGTTTAAAACCTTTTATTTTTAAAAATACAAAGTAAAACAAAGGCTTATTGGCTTAGATTATATTTGTGCATTCCTCCCTGCACCCGAGTTACATCCCTTTACTTATTCCGGACCCGCTCCACCATAACAAGTGTCAGTGTGGGCCGTCTGGGTGTATGTCTCTCTTTACTTCTGCGTAGGGCTGCAACTAACGATTATTTTCATAATCGATTAGTTGGCCGATTATTGAATTTTCAGACAGTGTATGTGTGGTTTTTGTTCAGAAATGAAGTAAAAATTTCAAACAAAATTCATTCAGCGAATGTACAAAGATTTTTCATCTGAATATTCTCACCTGAAAATTGATCCATGAGGCCAGCATAAGGCTCGGTACGCACCTATGCAGTTTTTGTTTTTGATCTGGTTCTGCAGTGCTTTTTGCTGTGAGTTTTGATTTTTGGGCACGTGATTTTACTGCAATTTGTATTTTTTGCATTTTTTTGGGGCAGATTAAAACACAAATTGCTGCAAAAACGTATTACATGCTTTTCTGCAGCTTCTCCATTGAAGTATATTGAACCAAAAAAAGCACAGTTTTGCGTTACAAGTCCCTGACCCCTGACCCTTTCCAAATATGCAGTGGCTGGAAAAGCACAAATATGAACGTGTCCCATAGGAAACCATGTAAATGAACTGTAGTGCGTTTCTGCAAAAAGCACCAATAAACATATAGATGTGAACCAGGCCTAAGACGTTTAGTAACATAATGGGGTTAAAAAGACTAAAATTAGCCCTTTATAGTACAAAAAAGCAGATAATCACTACTGGAAGGGGTTCATTTTTTTTACTGTAGAACAGTGAAAGTAATAATTGCAGTAGTGATTATATTTTTGTACTATAAAGGGCTCATTTTAGTTTTTTTTTTTTTAACCCCATTATGTTACTGGCCGATTAATTGATTATGAATATAGTAATCAATTTCATAATCGATTAGTTGTTTCAGCCCTACTTCTGGGCGTCTTACTGTATGACGTCACTTCCTGTTAGCTCTGTCCGGAGTGCAGAGTGGAATGCACGAGAGGGGACAAGGCACATCCTTAATCAAGGACTTACTTTGAGCATTTTAAATGAAACTTAGTTATTTGTATTTTATTGTAAACACTTGCACTGAAATAAGTGAACTTTTTATTGCACTTTAAATGGTTTATAGAAAGCGTGGGGGGGGGGGGGGGGGGGCTGTATAGGTATAGGCAAAAAGAGCACTGCGCACTGTAAACATATGTAAACGGAGGTCTCATGGGGATCTCAGTTGGCCCTTTGCATTATGACCCAAAGGAATTTCGCTTAGCTGCTTCCATCATTTGTGCCATACTTGTTGGATGATGTAATAATTTATGATAAATGATCAAATGCATAGAAAATGAACTTGGGAGCATTCATCTTGTTTCTTAACCATTCATCAGTTCAAAGTATACTCTTAAATTATAGTACCAGGAGATTTCATAAAACAATCAGAAGCCTACAATCTAGATGCATAAATCCATTTTTTTTTTTATCTCCATTACTTGGCTCTGTGAACAGTATTTAACGAATGCAGTGATCTGTGCTCAGACCTGAAACCACATGAGCATGTGAAGAATACATGAAATATTTCTCCTAATGGCATGAAAAAAAAAGGCTTCCCTGTGTTTTATTTCACATGAAAACCTGGCAGATTGACTGATCCGTCCTTTTGTACAATAGAGCTGCTCTTCTTTCTTGACTTTGTTTTTTAAGGTCACATCACAGAATGAGAAGAAGAGATACCTGATGTGCTTACATATGAGGAGAACATTGAACCAAAAAAGATGGCAATTCCCTGAAGATTTCAAAAATAAGATGTTCTAGCCTTGATGTTTTGCCCTGGTTTTCATGTGGATTTAGCTTCTCATACAGTAACAACTTAGTAGTACAAGTGGTTTTGCCTGAGTTAACCAAGAATTTTTTTTTTTTTTATCGTTATTGATTTTTATTACTGCCGTCCTTTGTTGTGTCACCACACCTTGAAAGAAAAAAACGTTTTTTTTTTGTCTAGTAAACTCAGCATTTATTAATCATTTTCCTCATAACAATTTTTTGTGTAGTTCAAAGTTGTCAGTATTTTAAAATAATTTCTGGGGCTACTGTGGTGCCATTGCACTTTGGTCTGTAGAACACTGAGCATTGTACACTGACTTGGTTTTTGATTGTAACACGTTTAGAAAGTTGTATTTTTTCAATGTTCTATTTTAATAATCAATGCCGCAATAGACTGTACATTTAATTACAAAGTAAATTAAAGCTGGCACGAGACTTTATCCAGGTTTTCTCAGCAACCACCCTTCTAAAATACAGCAGGCATCGATCGCACTTACACTTACAACAACTTATACTTGCCCCATAACCCAACAATAGATGTACACTTCTTTAATCAACGCCCACTACAGTGACATTACAGAGTAAAAGTAAATGCTGGGTATTTACCGGGATTTCCTAATTTTGTTAGTGGATGTAAACCCAAATTATTATTATTATTTTATTTTAATTAAGGCTTGCACCTTGTACAGTATAGGATTTCATGTCATCTGTGCCCAGTCTTGCCACAAAGAGTTAATCCAGCTCTGAGCAGTCCTCTCATCTTTTTTTCAGCTAGATAAAAATGACACACAGAGACATAGGAATCGTTTCTCCCCCTTGCTGTAAGTGACAGGTGATTTACAAATCTTATGCAGGAGCCTGAGAGAGAAATTCGGTGTATTTCAGATCCCCCTCCCCCATTTTCTGCTCCAGATCTTTCAGGATTGGCTGCTCCACACCTCAGCATGATTGGTAATGCTGAAGTCATGTAGTGACTTTTCTGGGTTTTGACTGGATGTTAAAGCGGTAGTAAACCCGCACATTTTTTTTTTTTTTTAAACCTGCAAAGCAAAAGGCATAATGAGCTAGTATGCACCGCATACTAGCTCATCATGAAATACTTACCTTAGAACGAGGCCCCGATCCACGCCGAGGGAGCTGACATGCTCCCTCGACGTTTCTTCCGGGTATCGCGGCTCTGGCGCTGTGAGTGGCCGGAGCCGCGATATCGTCACTCCCGCGCATGCGCGCGAGAGATTTCATTCCCGCCGAGATTTTCAGGCCGAGAATCCCCTTGTGCGCATGCACCGCTGCAGTCAGCGGCGCATACCGAGGGGAATATCTCCTAAACCGTACAGGTTTAGGAGATATTTTTTTTACCTACAGGTAAGCCTTATTATAGGCTTTCCTGTAGGTAAAAGTTAAAAAATCGAGTATACAACCACTTTAACCACTTTCTGATCGGACCATTTTGCTGGTAAATGACCAGAGGTCTTTTTACAATTTGGCACTGCGCTGCTTTAACTGGTAATTGCGCGGTCATGCAATGTTGTACCCAAACAAAATTTGCGTCCTTTTCTTCCCACAAATAGAGCTTTCTTTTGATGGTATTTGATTGCCTCTGCGATTTTAATTTTTTGCGATATAAACGTAAAAAGACCGCAAATTTTGAAAAAAAATATTTTCTACTTTTTGTTATTAGAAAAATCCAATAAACTCAATTTTAGTCATACATTTAGGCCAAAATGTATTCAGCCACATGTCTTTGGTAAAAAAAAGTCAATAATTGTATATTTATTGGTTTGCGCAAAAGTTGTCACATCTACAAACTAAGGTACGTTTTCTGGAATTTACGCAGCTTTTAGTTTACGACTGCCTATCTAATTTCTTGAGGTGCTAAAATGGCAGGGCAGTACAAAACCCCCCCAAATGACCCCATTTTGGAAAGTAGACACCCTAAGGAAATTGATAAGTGGCATGTTGAGCCCATTGAATATTTTATTTTTTTGCCTCAAGCGATTGAATGTGTAAAAAAAAAAAAAAATATTTTTTTTTGTCATTAAAGTTGTCACTAAATGATATATTGCTCACACATGCTATGGGCATATGTGAAATGACACCCCAAAATAAATTCTGCTGCTTCTCCTGAGTACGGGGATACCACATATGTGGGACTTTTTGGGAGCCTAGCCGCGTACGGGGCCCCGAAAACCAAGCACCGCCTTCAGGCTTTCTAAGGGCGTAAATTTTTGATTTCACTTCTCACTACCTATTACAGTTTTGAAGGCCATAAAATGCCAAGATGGCACAAAACCCCCACAAATGACCCCATTTTAGAAAGTAGACACCCCAAGCTATTTGCTGAGAGGCATTTTGAGTCCATGGAATATTTTATATTTTGCCACAAGTTGCGGGAAAATTACAAACTTTAATTTTTTTTTATTTTTTTTTCACAAAGTTGTCACTAAATGATATATTGCTCACACATGCTATGGTCATATGTGAAATGACACCCCAAAATAAATTCTGCTGCTTCTCCTGAGTACGGGGATACCACATATGTGGGACTTTTTGGGAGCCTAGCCGCGTACGGGGCCCCGAAAACCAAGAACCGCCTTCAGGTTTTCTAAGGGCGTAAATATTTGACTTCACTCCTCACTACCTATTACAGTTTTGAAGGCCATAAAATGCCAAGATGGCACAAAACCCCCACAAATGACCCCATTTTAGAAAGTAGACACCCAAAGCTATTTGCTGAGAGGCATGTTGAGTCCATGGAATATTTTATATTTTGCCACAAGTTGCGGGAAAATTACAAACTTTTTTTTTTTTTTTCACAAAGTTGTCACTAAATGATATATTGTTCACGCATGCCATGGGCATATGTGAAATGACACCCCAAAATAAATTCTGCTGCTTCTCCTGAGTACGGGGATACCACATATGTGGGACTTTTTGGGAGCCTAGCCGCGTACGGGGCCCCGAAAACCAAGCACCGCCTTCAGGCTTTCTAAGGGCGTTACAGTTTTGAAGGCCATAAAATGCCAAGATGGCACAAACCCCCCCCAAATGACCCCATTTTGGAAAGTAGACACCCCTAAATTTAGGGGTACACTAGTGAGACTAGGTAATAAATGGCGGGTGCCCTGAAACTATAAAAAAATAACTAACCAACCAGCGTCACCTGTAACAGTTATATGGTGATCACTGGTGAAAGGGTTAACTAGGGGGCAATCAGGGGGCTTTATGCGGTAGTATATGGGGGTCCCTGGCGCTATAAAAAGCTGCGGCGAACCTAAATACCTACCTGCCTAACTAGCGTCACCTGTGACACTAATACAGTGATCAGAAAAACGATCGCTTATTAGGCTGGGTTCACACTGGAGCGATGCGGGAACGCCACGAATCCGTGGCGGGTTCCCGCATCGCATGCCTCCCGGCGCCAGTTCACACTGCCCTATGCGAACTGCTGGGAGTGTCAGTGAAATGTTAATGACACCCCCAGATCAGTTCGCATATCGCAGTGCGATCTGCAAACTCGGATCGCATGGGTGTGAACACCCATGCGATCCGATTCTGCTGCGGGCCAAAAAAGGGTCCGGTGCGAATTTGCGGCGGGTGCGATGCGAATTCAGCCATACTATCTGTATGGCTGAACTCGAATCGCACAGAGATCGGATGTGATTTGCACTGCAGTGCGGTGTGAATCACATTCGTTCTCATAAACCGCTGCAATGTGAACCCAGCCTTAGTGACACTGGCGACGGGGGGTGATCACGGGGTTAAACCTTTATTGGGGGGGTTAGGGGGGTACATTAGAACTAAAGGGGGGCTAACCCTAACTGCCCTAACAGTTATTACAGTCACAAATGACACCAATGCAAAAAAAAAAGACATTGGTGTCACTGTGACTGGGGGGCAGGGGTAATTGGGGGGGTGATCGGGGGGGTGTGAGTGTGCCTGGCATGTTCTACTGTGTAGTGTCGTGTTGGTGCAACTCACCGATCCTCTCTCCTCGGTGTCGGAACGAAAAATACCGACACGGAGGAGAGATTACATCACTTCCTCTCCTGTGTTTACATTACAGGAGAGGAAGTGATGTCACGGAGCATTTTCATTCGTCGGGAGCGATCGCGAGGGGGTGGCCATAAATGAATGGCCGTCCCCTCATCCGGGATCGCTCCCGAACGAATACCGACCGCCGCAGGCACCGGGCGGGGGCCCGATCGGGCCCCCGACCCGCGGGCAGGCAAGGACGTACATGTAAGCCCTTATGCCTGCCCGTGCCATTCTGTCGACGTACATCGTCGTGCGGCGGTCGGGAAGTGGTTAATGATCATAGCAGAAGTTCAATGTAAGAAATACACAGGAGAAAATGCATGTTGACTAGTCGAGTGTAGAGATGGGTGGGAAGTCTACTGAAATCACGACTCCACCCACCCCCGGACAACAGACCCACCCACAGAATCTGCAGTTTTTCAGATCTCATAATGGACAGAGGGGAGACATTTGACAGGTAAGGATACATGCAGGAGGCATGTATATCCTTATAGATAACCACTATGGAAGTCGTTTAGAAAGGATGAGAGTGGGTTTACATCCACTTTTAACCCCTTAGTGCTAACCGTATGCACATATGCAGCCTCGGATTTCAGGTGCTATACCGGGGCAATGCCGGCAGCATTTTTATCCTGGAGGAGTGGGAGTGGACATCCCCCCTCCCCCCGCCATCTTCCGTGGCTGTTCCCGGGCCTCCTGTCCCACAGGGAGACGTGATCCGGCACTTCTGCTAGAGACTGAATCAACATCTCTGCCAATGGCAAAGAATTTAACAAAAAGACAGTATTCAGGAGGGATTTGGGGTCTTTCGGACCCCTGACCCCTCCATATAGAGTACCTGTCACCACCTATTATTGTCACAAGGGATGTTTACATTCCTAGTGACAGCAATAAAAGTGATAAATCATTTATTTTTATTTTTTTACAGCGCCCCCATTCCTGCGAGCTCTCGCAGCAAAGAAAACGCATATGTAAGTCGTGCCCACGTGTGTAAACGGTGTTAAAATCACACATCTGAGGTATCACCGCGATTGTCAGAGCAAAAGCAATGATTCTAACATCAGACCTCCTCTGTAACTCTAACCTGGTTAACCACTTTTGTTTTTAAAGCGTCGCCTAATGGAGATTTTTAGCTACCATAGTTTGTCGCCATTGCACTAGTGTGCGCAATTTCAAAGCATGGCATGTTGGGTATCTATTTACTCGGCATAACATAATCTTTCATATTATACAAAATATTTGTGCTAACTTTACTGCTTAGTTTTTTTAAATTCATGAAAGTGTCTTTTTTTTTTTTTTTTTTCAAAAAATTTAATTTGAAATATAGTGTGACACCATTTTATTCTCTAGGGCAGGGATATGCAGTTATCGGACCTCCAGCTGTTTCATAACTACAAGTCCCATCATGCCTCTGCCTCTGGGAGTCATGCTTGTGGCTGTCAGTCTTGCTATGCCTCATGGGACTTGTAATTCTGCAACAGCTGGAGGTGCGCTAATTGCATATCCCTGCTGTAGGGTCTATGCTAATAAAAAAATATATATATATTTTAGGGCTGAAACAACTAATCGATTAATCGACAACTAATCGATTATGAAATTAATCGATTACTATTTTCATAATCGATTAATCGGCCAGTAACATAATGGGGTTAAAAAAACATCAAATGAGCCCTTTATAGTACAAAAAGAGCAAATCACTACTGTAAATATTACTTTCACTGTTCTACAGTAAAAAAATGAACCCCTTACAGTAGTGAATATCTGTGTTTTTCTACTATAAATGGCTCATTTTCGTTTTTTTAACACCATTATGTTACTAAAGGTCTTAGACCTGGTTCACATCTATGTATTTATTGGTGCTTTTTACAGAAATACACTACAGTTCATTTACATGGTTTCCTATGGGACACGTTCACATCTGAAAGGGTCAGGGACCTTTAACGGTGGTTGGTTCAATATACTTCAATGGAGAAGCTGCAGAAAAGCATGTAATGCATTTTTGCAGCAATTTGTGTTTTTTAATCTGCCTCAAAAAAAATGCAAAAATGCAAATTGCAGTAAAATCCCAAAAATCTAAACGCACAGCAAAAAGCACGGCAGAAACAGATCAAAAGAAAACTGCATAGGTGTGTACTGAGCCTTATGCTGGCCACACAGATCAATTTTCAGATGAAAATATTCAGATGAAAAATCTTTGTACATTCACTGAATGAAAGAATTTTGCTTGAAATTTTCACTTGTTTTTAACATTGTTTTTAAAATTAATGTAATTTCTGAACGAAAATCACATACATTGTCTGAAAATTCCTTTGACTAAGAAGTTTTCTATTATTTCCAAATGTTCCCGTCACTGTGGTTGAAAATGAACATCAATTTGACCCACTTTTTATTTTTTTAAGGCTATTAACCGACTAATCGATTAATCGAAACAATAATCGGCCAACTAATCGATTATGGAAATAATCGTTAGTTGCAGCCTAATATATTTATAATGTTTCGGGGTTCTAAGTAATTTGCTAGTAAAAAAATATGAATTTTAACTTGCAAGCAACAAATGTCAGAAATAGGCTTAGGCATGAAAGGGGATTAATATTGCTAGGCATGGCTGACAAAATTTTAAGTATTTTAACCATTACAAGTATTGATGCCATTAGATCTTTCAACTATTGAAGAATGTCTTCTTTAGCATTAAACGGTCTCAGCTGAAACATAGTTCTTGTATGCATATGTATCAGATACTTACTGATAATTTTTAAAAATAATTTTGGTAGAGGATGAAAACATACTAGAAAAGAGAAGGGGGGGGGGGGGGGGTGGGAAGACAAGAGAAAGTGTTATACCTAGAGCTCATGTGTCAAACGCAAGGCCCGTGGGCCAAATCCAGCCTGCCAGGCCTTGTAAAGTGGCCCTCTCACCCAGTTTTGTATCTGGATAGTGGCTAAACTATATTCCGCCACCTCCAGTTTTCACCCTACGCTCCTGCTCCCTGCGATCGGTTGTAAACGTAGAAGCCTTCTGTTTCCAATGGACAGCTTTGTTTTCAGTGGCTTCTGTATGCATTCAGATTATCTGTATTTCTAGATTTAACATATGGAAGAGAAAACCTTTAGGAGAAGGGATTTAAAGGAACCTAATACCATCTAATAAAAAAGGTTTACGCAGCCTCTTGGTAGTTGTTAGGGAGAAGGATTTGTAGACAACTTAAACTGTCTGTTTTTCTGCTGATTCATGAAAATGAGCCTACAATCTCACTACTATTTTTGAATGTAGGCTGAAATGGATGCTACAGGCTGGACAAGTCTGGGAGTACACAAACAAGAGAACGTGATGTACAGGGCCAACTCTGAGCATAAAGTCTCAATGGCAATCGGCTGTCTATTGGAGGTCTGAAGGCAGGGACCTTTTATAAACTAGGCAAGTTTTAAGAAACATTCTCACCATAAGAGAACCCCAAGGGGGAAATCCAATACTTTATAGCGGTCACCAAAGCAGAAATAGAGGTGGAATCTTACAGTGGAAACTCTTGTTCTTGTAACTGAAGTCAGAAATTATATTTTCCCACATTGTGTTTCTGGGAACAAAAAGTGTATATCCCAGAGTGAACACAGACAACTGTAAAACGAATATTCTAACCCTATCCAAAACTAAAGAAAAAGGTTTCAGCTGTAGTAGTTACAATTTAAAGCAGAACTCCAGCCTCCCCACCAAAAAAATGTAAGTCGGCAATTACTGTAGCTGACTTTTAATATTGGGATACTTACTAGTACAGGAATCCTGCAATGTCTGCACCCCAGTAAATTTTTCAGGCGGGTCACTGGTGCTGCCGCTGCCATTCCTTGTAAGGGAACTGGCAGTGAAGCCTTGCAGCTTCACAGCTTGTTCCCTACCGCGCATACGCGAAGCATGCTGCGCTTTCTTAATGGCCCGGCAGCAGTGGAAAGAGGAGGGGATCCAAACAAGGTCTCCTGGAAGTGGGGATGGGTGCCTGTCAAACAGGTACCCCCTCCCCGAAAGGTACCAAATGGGGCAATGGTGGGGGCAGGAAGCAAACAGGGGGAGCTTCCCTTTTTGGGTGGAGCATTGCTTTAAGGTGGAATCTTATTTTTGTTTTTAAATACTTAGGCCCCTTTCACACAGGCTCCTCCTGCCTAACGCGCTCCACTTGCTCAGTGGAGGATCACATCGCTGATCCCAGCTGAGCAGGTGGATGACTGGTCCATCTCTGCTCACTGTGCAGAGTGGAGACGGGCCCTGTCACACTTCCCCTATTGGGAAATCGGTTGAAAACGGACCATCTATCTGTTTTCATCAGATCCACCAGACGGATGGAAAATGGGACCACCAGCCGGCTGGATTTTGCAGACAGTATCAGATCGCATAGCAGCAGATGTCAGTACATCTGCCGGTCCATAGGGGAGACTGGAGGGACTGATTAGGTCCGCCTGAAAAGCTGACAGGCATACATGATTGGACAGCTCGTGTGAAAGGAGTCTAATGCCACGTACACAAGACAGTTTTTTCCGTCTGAATAAACTGACGGTTTTTCTGACGGAGTTCCGCTGAAATAGTCTTGCCTACACAGGATCGCACCAAAGTCCAATCGTCTAGTACACAGTGACTTACAACACATACCACTGGACTAGAAAAGAAGTTCAAGAGCCAGTAGCCAATAGCTACCCATGCGTCATTTTTGGTTCTGACGGAACAGCATACAGACGAACAGTTTTCCCGATGGGGATTGATTCCGCCTGAAAGATTTAAAACATGTTCTATTTGTAGGTCCATCAGAATAAAAAAAATAAAAAAGTCAGATAAGGCATACACACGATCGTAATATCTGATGAAAAGATTGTCAGACTTTTTCTGCCAGAAAGTCCGACCGTGTGTACATGGCATTGGACACTTCCTTGGACATCTCCATCATTGCACAGAATGATCACCCAATCCTCAGTCTTGTTTCCGCAAGACTGGCAGTTGCAAATAGAATTGCTAATGCAGTGCCACTGGTTGGTGAATTCCATTTCTGAAAGTTTTTTTGTCCTTTGAGCAGAATAAATGAAGGTTAGAGGTTTTTAGTGTGTGTGTACACAAGAAAACTATATCTATCTTACAATAATCATCTTTAGATCCCATAAAAAAATATGTAATACCCATTTTAAAGTTGAGACCTGTTTAAATAATGGCTGTGTTACCTTTAAATAGTCCTGATTTCTTTTCTTTTTTTTTTTTTTTCTCGGATACCATTAAATGACCGTTACATCAGCTGCTTCAGGGTTTGTGGATAAGATCATAATCTGTACATTGTTAATGTTCTTTTAGTAGTAAATTGGTTATTTTAGGTGGCTGGTTCTCATTAGTCAACGTCTGCTTGTTAACGTGACATATTGTACACTTTAAAGGAAGTCCCCTTGCTGCAGAGCCTCATCTCTGGAGTAGAGTGTATGTTCCTTACATGCTGCGGCTGCTGTATTAAGCTTTTATCACAGTGTGTCCCTGGGTGCTGTGAGCCCAGCTGGAGCAGTTCTCAGAAAGCCTAATGATAAATGTGTTTTAGAATGCTTGGAATAGGAACATTCTGTTTTGTTAGAATGTAATCCTCTTTTATGTTATTTTTTAAGTTGTAAAAGTTTTCAAAACTCTTTTTTTTTTTTTTTAAATAGACCTTGTGTTACTTTTGTTTTTACTGGTGCATTAGGTAGTAGACATTCATTAGTGTGCTGCTGAATTTATGAGGGTAACCACATACAATATAGTCAATTTGCAAATTATTGTTCTTAAAGTAGAATTATGGCAAAATGTTTTTATTTTTTTCACTTTGGATAGAGTAAAGCCTCATACACACGATAGGACTTTGTACAAACTTTCCCTTGGATTTTTGTACGTCGGCCCTGAACTTGTATTGCATACACACAGCAGGACTTTTTCAGCCAACTTTCACCAAATCATGTGGTTTTTCTGCTCTTTACCGCCACCTTTGGTCAACTTCTGTATTGTTGGCTGATCTTTTGCATTGGTTCTGAGCATGCCTGTTTGTACTTTGTACAAAAGTCCTATGGTTTTCTGTACACACGATCAGACTTTGCTCCATCGGACTTTTGTTGCCAGAAAGTTTGTCCGTTCGCACGGCCAACAAAAGTCTGATGAAAACCAAAAAAGTTTGTCCGATGGAGCGTACACATGGTCGGATGTTGCTCCAAAACAGCTAATTTGCATGTTTGTTGTCAAAAAGTCTGATCGTGTGTATGGGCCTTAAGGAAGGGTTATAACTTTTTTCCCCCAACATCTGTGTCTCATTGTGGATATTTACCGTCATTTCTTGACCCATAGCCAAACAGGAAGTGATAGGAAATCCCTGCAAATTAAGAGAATTGGGGACTCCCAGGTCACCAGAACTAGTGTCTGCATTGGAAGATTTTCCCTCTTACTTTATTACTTTTTTGGGGACAATCCACATTTTTTTTATTTTTATTTTTATTTTTATTTTTTTAGCTTCCACTTTCAATGTGAATGATGAACAAAACAAATAGAGGGTGAAACAGGTACACAGACAGCGGTAAAAACTGTCAGTTGTCCTAATACTCTAACCAAAGTTTTTCTTTTAGTTATACTTTAACATCACCTATTAGGTATAAATAAGCACATTTAGCAGAACTCCCAAATGTTTCCAGTGTCTTGAATTTTAGAGTCTGAAATTGACAGCACTTAGCAAAGCGGAATCAGACAAATATGGACAGATTTCTGGATGGGCTTTTGGTAACACAGGCTGAGAATTACATTTTTTGTCTCATGTACACTGGACCTTTTTGGCTTCAGATTTTCTTTCTACAGTCAAACTCTCCAGTATGTTATCCTATGTATCCATGCACACATAGGCTGTTATCAACTGTTTGTGCCTCAAAAACCCTGGTCACCATCGTTTAACTTTTTTGATCCCATTGAAAAAAAAAATGTATAAACTCAAATGCTAAGAAAACTCTATTGCAAAAACGTTGAAAAACTCACTGCAAAGCTACTGGCGTTTTTATAACATTCAGTGTGCATGAGGTAAAAAAGTAATATTGTAAGATACCCAGCATTCCATGTGTAGCACCACACTTTGCCAAATGTGGTTCATTGTGTAGCTACAGGTAGCTATAATAGATCCTGGAGTCAGCTTTCTAACCCAACAATTGTTTGGGTTAATGTTATCACTGTGGATCAAGGTGACCTTGCATCAGTTTGTTTTTGTTAACCGGTTTACTTGGAAACATACCAGACAAGTTTTATCACCCAAGCTATCTGCTCTATCATCTTCCATACACCTCTGTTTGATAGAACATTATCATTTCTCTACCATTACTACCCTTTGGGGTCTAAAACCTAGTACACACAGGCTGAATGTTGGGTGGCATCAGCCAGTTCAATAGAAACCAGCTGACATTCGGCCCATGTGTACTGCAGCTGGTTCTACAGAAGCTGGCCAATCGGCTGGCTTCTGTCGAAGGGGCATGACCGAAAAAGGTCTGCTGATTGGATTCCGATCAGGGGTTGCAAGGGTTAAAGGAAAAAAAAAATAGTGTGTACAAGGCTTAAGAAACTAGCCTTTTCCTGGTTGTACAGAACAGAGCATAGGCTCTTTAACCACTTGCTTACTGGGCACTTAAACCCCCCTCAGTCCCAGACCAATTTTCAGCTTTCAGCGCTGATGCACTTTGAATGACAATTGCGCGGGCATACAACACTGTACCCAAATGAAATTTTTATCATTTTTTTCCCACAAATAGAGCTTTCTTTTGGTGGTATTTAGTTACAGCTCGGAGTTTTATTTTTTGCTAAACAAACAAAAAAAGATGCAAAAAAAAAAATAATCATGTTTTAATAGTTTGTTATAAAATTTTGCAAACGGGTCATTTTTCTCCTTCATTGAAGTGCGCTGATAAGGCGGCACTGATAGGCTGCATTGGTGGGCACTGATGGGCTGCATTGGTGGGCACTGATAGGCTGCACTGGTGGGCACTGATAGGCATAGTTAAGGCGGCACTAATAGGCACAGATAAGGCGGCACCGATGGGCACAGATAAGGCGGCACTGATGGGCAAAGATGGGCACAGATAAGATGGCACGGATGGGTGGCACGGATAAGTGGCACGGATGGGTGGCACGGATGGGCACTGATAGGTACCACAGATAGATGGGACTGATGGGCACTGATAGGTGGCACTGATAGGTGGCTCTGATAGGTGGCACTGCTGGGCACTGATGGGCGGCACTGCTGGGCACTGATGGGCGGCACTGGGGTGCAGCACCTTTGAGGCAGATTGGGTGGCACTGTGGGTGGCACTGTGGGTGGCACTGGGTGGCACTGTGGGTGGCACTGTGGGCACTATGGGCACAGACGGGGGGCACTTACTTTTACTTTATACTTCAGGATGGCACTGCGGGAGGCAGGTGGGCACTGGCAGGTGGCATGTGGTGCCTTGCATTGCTGGCCGTGATCGGGACTGATGTCCCGATCACGGCCGCCGGTGATCGGCTTTTTTTTTTTCTCCTCGCGCTGTCAGCGCGAGGAGGAATAATAGCCGATTACCGGCTCCGTTCTATCACATGATCAGCTGTCATTGGCTGACAGCTGATCACGTGATAAGGGGTCGGGATCGACCCCTTGCACAGATCGGTGATCAGGCGAGTCTCATAGACTCGCCGATCACAGAGCGCGCCGTGCGCGCCCCTCAGGGGGCGCGCAGGCCGCTCGTAACCGGGACGACGTCAATAGACGTAGTCCCGGAAATCTAGGTCCGCGCTAATGCCGTCATTTGGCAATAGCGCGGATCTGAAGTGGTTAATCATAACAAATAGGTTATATGCAGCTACCTTCAGGTGATTGGCTGCTGGTCACTACCTGAAGATAGCTGCATATAACCTATTTCTAGTGCTCTTTACTGTACAATAGGAAAAGGCTGCTGGGGCTATCCCCCTTTAACTCCTTGCACTCCCAGCTAGCCTCCATTTTTTTTTTCTAGTGTTTCTTTTATGGAGGTTTTTCTCCTAGCCTATTCCATGATGATTCTTCTATCAAGATTCCGACTGCACCATAGCCACTGCTGATTGTCCTGTAGCTTCTGGCTTAATAGACTCCTCAGCAGATTCTTGGTGGTTTGTACCCAGACCCCCACCTGGGGGAACATGTGGGGCTAACCTGTAATGTTGCTTTGTGCACTAGATCCTGCTTTGGGCACTTCACTTGACACATTGTCCAATGCACAGAGTTAGCAACAGGGTGCTTTAGAAGTCCAGGGTCATGGTTACTTGGGTACAGAGCCCTGTCCCTTAAGTAGACCCATGCAAGGGAAAGCCCATCATAGAGAATAAGTCCAAGGAGGGGTTAATCCCCTGCTAATCCTGTCTACATGGTTTGTGTTGAGTACAGGAAAAAAGCATTTTGCCTTGGGTGCCCTTCTTTCTTTAGACCCATTGGGGTACATGGGGAGCTGGCACCACTCTGGCTACTGCGTCTGCACACGTTCCCCAAGGGGCATCTAGTGTGCCTGGGCAAACCATGTGCTCCTGTACCTCTGTGGTCCGAACGCTTTCTGCTGTACACCCAGCCTTTTCTTCTTTGCGGGCTAGATCTTGGACCAGCGACATCTCTCTGCTGGGGTACGTTACAGGCAGCTATTATTGCAATACCTGGGTTACTGCGGCCTACATGTGCTTAAAACTGTGTGTCAGGGTCAGGGTCTGGGTCTGTGTTCGGCTGCACTGTAACAAGCTCCCGACCCCCTAGACCGGCTCGTGTGATAGTAGATGGAACACTAATTGACTCAGTGTTCCGTCTATCATACAAGGTGGTCTAGGGGAGCGGGGCCTTGTTACAGTGCAGCCAAACACAGACCCTGTTCCGTGACACACATCGGGATCATCCATGGTGAGTCTGTATTGATGATGGGCATGGTGAGGCGGCATTCATGGGCAGTGTAAAGCTGCAATGATGGGTTCAGTGAGCCTGCACTGATGTGTAATTATATGCTTTATGTTAATATTGTTAAAGTAGTTGTTAATATTTATTTTTGGAACTTCATTCAGCATAAAACATTTAACAGTGTAATTTCATGAGATAATTATGAAGGCGTGTTTAGGGGTGGACTTAGGGGAGGGGTTGGGAGGGGCAACTGGTGGCAAGTAAGGCCGCATACACACGGGCAGACTGTCTGTCCAACTTAGTCCGCTGAAACGTGTTTCAGCGGACAGTCCGCTCGTGTGTGGGCTTCAGCTGACTTTTTCAGCGGACAGTCTGGCGGACTAAGTCTTTCGGAATTTCGGTAATATTGTCCGTCCAACTTTGGTTTCAGCGGACAGTCCACTCGTGAGTAGGCTAGTTGGACGGACTAAGTATGGCGCATGCTCAGAAAGGATTTACACGGCCGAAGGTTGCATTGCAGTGTATTGGACGTCGTATTTCTAGTCCCGTCGTACGTGCTGTACACGTCATCGCGCAAGCTTTCAGCGGACTGTCTGTTCATCGTGTGTGGTCAAGTCCGTTCATTCAAAAGTAGGACGGACTGTCTGTCGGATTGTCTGACGGACTTAGTTGGCCAGACAGTCCGCCCGTGTGTACGCGGCCTAACTCTTAAGGTCTGACTAGTGCTTCAGGACAAATTCAGGAGTTCAGGAGAAATTTTGAGCCACGTCAACTCTTATTTTTTTTTTTTATTATTTTTTTTTTACTTCACAATTCAACTTTAAACTCTCTACTTTTTTTGTATATTTTTTTTGTGCCATAGCCAGTAAGTGCACTTTCTTCTTATTCTCTGCTGATGGTTAAAAAGAAAACCATAATAAGTATACCACTTTTTTTTTCCACAGCTTGACCACATTTTATCTCCACCGCCTATGCAGCTGCGTAAATGTAGCACCCCCGAGGTCTCTTTCAAGTCAGGCAAGACGGTTAAATACAAGACAACTCTCAATGAAGATGGCAAGCTTTTGAGAAGAGGGAGTCTTGGAGGAGCTTTAACTGGTAAGAGGCCAAATATAGGACATTCTGGAGAATAAGTTGCGTGATGTGGTCATTGTTTTTTGTTTTTGACCTGTTTGAAATATAACCATGTCATGTTTGATTTTAACAACCTTAAAGTGTAACTAAAGGTGAAACTTTTTTAGTTTTGGATAGTGGAGAGGTCTTAGAACACCTGTCAGTTTCTATTGCCGTCTGTGCCCCCGTTAGGGAGATTTACCCTCTCTAATTGTCCTGTTCTCATCAAAAGTGAACGTAAAAAGGTTCCAAAGTTTTGGATTGACACAGAGGTAATGGTGAAAAATGAGTTCCTCAAATTGGGATTTTAAACGGACCACAAACAGTAATCGTTGACTCTGATTGACTGACTGCTTTTCGGGCTTCCCTTTCAGCTGACTTTACATCTGCCCCCAACAATATGTGTTTTTTTTATCATCTTGATTTTTTTTTGTTATTAATGTAATTTGTCCTTTGTATATCAATAAATTTGTAATTTTTTACTATTACTGTTTGTGGTCCGTTAAATCCCAATTTGAGGAATCCATTTTTCACTATGTATTCGGGATGTGGTCCACAAACTGCATAGTCAGCTGGCTGTGGCAAACATTCTTTCTGACAGAAAATGTAATAGTTTGGAAATCTTCCAATGGGGACACTTGTTGCGGTGCCGCTAGTGATACCCTGGAATTCCCTCACTTTGTAGGGATTTCCTATCGCTTCCTGTTTTGGCTATCGAACAGAAAGTGAAGGGAAATCTCCCCAGTGTAACACATACGGTAATGAAACATGAAAGCGTTTATAACCCTCCCTTTCCAAAGTGAAAAAATGTTGCCTCTAGTTCTACTTGAATTGATCATTGTAGTACTTCATGCCACAGAAAAATTTAAACGCCATGCTAGAATGTTTTGGATGGTTGCCTTTTATACATGTATATTTTACAAATAAGGTTAACCCCATATAAGATGAGAAACGGCCTTCATAATAAAAAAAATGACAAAACTGTATTAATTGAAAATATAACACATTCTTATCAAGACTAAAAATGTATTAAAACCATCAAGGTTGGAATAGTTCCATGCTATACATGGTATTAGTTACACTTTTTTTTTTTTTTTTTTTAACAATAGTGAACTTTATTCAAGGTCAATGCATACAGGTCAGCTTATGGTATACAGTCATTCAATGCTAAATATCTATGCACATACATCAACAGAGTACAGATCATCACATAATGGTCATGGACAAGAGACGTGCTTGGGAACCGGACAGCTTACAGACATATTTGCACAGCCTAAAAGAAGCGCGGGGGGGGGGAAGGAGTACCAATTGGGGAGAGGCAAACCATGTAGGGTCCGAGAGGGAAAGGAGCACTAGGGGGGGAAAGAGGGGGGGGGCAGGAGAGGGTGAAGGACGGGACAAGGGCCAGAGGGGGGGGAGGGGGAAGCATTAAACACCAGATTCACGTTTCTCGCCTCCTGCCGCTGAATCATAAATCCCCATCTGTGTCAGGGGGAGACAACTCCAACGACAGGGAACCCCACGAGTCTATCCAGGAGGACCAGATCTGGTCGAATTTATGCAGACAATTTCTATTGACATATGTAATCTTATACAGTGGTAGAACAGTATTCAAGGTATTTCTCCAAGCGGTGATGGTGGGCGGGAGCTCGGACCTCCATTTCAACAACACCTCCCTTCGGGCATAGTATGTGGCAAAGGCCACAAACAATTTCTTATATTTCCCAACAGTATGGTCATCTATCAAATTTAAAAGCAAAATTTCGGGTTTCAACAGGAGGGAACTTTCAGCCGTCTGATTAATATCAGCTAGAACCTGTTCCCAAAATCCTTGTAGCGCGGGGTAAGACCATATCATGTGGATAAAGGTGGCCTCCTCACTTCCACATCTAGCACAGTTGGGGGACCTATCCCTGTAAAAAGCTGCCAATCTTTGCGACGTATAGTAAGCCCGGTGCAAGAATTTCAGCTGTATAAAGCGGTCCCTGGCTGAAATCAAAGTCGAGACGTAGGACGAGACACAGGACTCCCAGTCTTCTACCTCAAGAGACGGTATGTCCCTTTTCCATTTAGTGCAGGGGTCCTCAAACTACGGCCCTCCAGTCGTTCAGGAACTACAATTCCCATCATGCCTAGTCATGTCTGTGAATGTCAGAGTTTTACAATGCCTCATGGGATGTGTAGTTCTACAACAGCTGGAGGGCCATAGTTTGAAGATCCCTGATTTAGTGTATAACTTGGGCAGTTTAGGTGGCCTAGAGGCTGTCGGATGAAAGTAAATTGTGGAAAGGGGAGCCATTAGGAACTTGGTGGTTAACAGTTTCTCAACGGGGTCCGTCCCGAGAAGCACCCCACCCGGGAACTGGTGTTGGAAGGCATGCCTCACCTGTAAGAACTGGAAAAACATCCAGTTCGGCAGATTATATTTAGTTTTAAGTTCCGGAAACGTACTCAGCCTACCCCCCCATCACCACATGTTTCAAGGCCACTATCCCTCTTTTAGCCCATACCTGTAGGTCCGGGATACCATGAAAGTGGGACAGATTAAGGTTACCCCACAGAAGCATATGAGGGGAGACCACCTCTGAGGTCTGATGTATCGTCCCAAGCTCGGCCCCAGACCCTGACAGTTGTGCGCATCAGGGTAGTGATGTTGGGATGTGCTGTGACACCTCGGAAGATCAGGTTGCTTAGGGCAGCGTAGGACCCCAGGATTGCGCCCTCTAGGGTCACCGCTGGGTTGTCCCTCAGCTGCGAGAACCACCACCAAGCGGTTACCAACACCGCCGCCCAGTAGTAGTGATGGAAGTTGGGGAGGGCGAGCCCACCCTGCCCCACTGATAGTTGCAGGGTGGACAGCGCCAGATGTGGCACCCTGCCCAACCATGCAAAGGAGGTGACTATAGACTTTATTTTGTTAAAGTAGTTCACAGGAATCTCAATCGGGCTATTTCTGAATAGATAGAGTAACTTCGGTAGGAATACCATTTTAAGTAGATTCACTCTACCAACTGGGGTCAGGGGTAGCGACTTCCAGTCCATGCAATGCCTGGAGAAGTGGAGCAACAGCGGGTTCAGGTTGAGTTCCATGTACCTAGCCATCGGTCCACCCATCCATATCCCTAAGTACTTAAAACTATCCACCCAAACTAGCGGATTCTGCATAGGAGGCCTAGGCCCGTTAGGGCCTAGGGGGTAAATTAAGGACTTCTCCCAATTGACCCTGATGCCCGAGTAAGTTCCGAAGGATATCTTCTCCTCCACCACTCCCACCCGAATTCCCTTAACCGTAGGTGCGTCGCGAATTCTTGTGGCCAGGGGCTCCACCGCCAAGGCAAAAAGCCCAGGCGATAGTGGGCATGCCTGTCGGGTACACCTTCCCAGTGGGAAGGCCCGTGAGAGGGAGTTGTTGGTGCGTATACGGGCACTAGGCGAGGCGTACATCAAGCGCAGCCACTGGATAAACACGGGTCCAAATCCAAATTTCCGGAGGACAGCCCAGGGGAATTCCCATTTTAAAAAAGTTGGTGATCGCATTTGGAGTACCTAGGCTTACTGCTGGACTCCATGGAGGCAAGAGTGTTTCTCCCTTCAGACAAGCTGCAGACTCTCAGAGCCACGGTAAAACTGTTCATGACTCACAGGTGGTCGTCGCTATGCTTCTGCATGCGAGTCCTGGGACTCATGGTGTCCTCCTTCCAGGCAGTACCATATGCCCAGTTTCACACCAGAGTCTTGCAGAAGGAGATCTTGAAGAAATGGGACAAATCTCTGTTATCCCTGGATCGGCAGATTCAGGTGAGCCAGTTGGTCAGGGATTCCCTGCTCTGGTGGCTGAGGTCCCTGGCACTTAGGAATGACTTCCCAGACGGAACTCTGAATTGGACAGTGACCACAACTGACGCCAGCCTAACTGGCTGGGGTGGAGTAATGGGAGTTCAGTCGACCCAGAGCCTCTGCTTGTAGGAGGCATCCAAGTTACCTATCAATGTGCTCGAGCTGCGAGCAATCAGGCTATGTCTCTCCACATGGTCGATAAGACTTCGAGGGCGTCCGATCAGGATCCAGTCAGACAACGCCACAGCGGTGGCATATGTCAATCAAGGAGGAACAAGAAGCTTGGCCGCCGCACGGGTGGTTGCTCACATCCTTCAGTGGGCAGAGTGACATGTACCAGCCCTATCGGCCATTTACATCCCGGGAGTGGAGAACTGACAGGCGGACTGCCTAAGTTGCCAGATGCTGGACCCAGGAGAATGGGAGTTGCATTCGGAGGTGTTCAGGCTACTGTGCCTGCGATGGGGCACTCCAGATGTGGATCTTCTGGCCTCCTGTCTCAATTGGAAGGTGCCGAGATTTGTGTCCAGGACAAGAGATCCTTGGGCAGACGCGTCAGACGTGCTGTTGGCTCTGTGGGGTCAGTAACAGCTGATATATTCCCTTTCTCCGCTAAAACTTATACCACGTCTGCTCCACAGAGTGGAGGCCGACGGGATTCCAGTAATTCTGAGTGGCCCCAGCGTCCCTGGTATGCCTGGTGGCGGACACCCCCTGCCGACTGCTGTTACGAGAGGACCTGCTGTCTCAAGGTCCGATTCACCATCCTGCTTTACCGTCGCTGGTTTGAACGGCTTGGCTATTGAGAGCCAGGTGTTGAGGAACCGGGGCCTTTCGGACTCGGTGATTCCAACTATGTTGAGAGCACGGAAATCTTCTCTGAAGATATATCAACGTACCTGGAGGGCCTATATCTCCATGTGTGAGGAGAAAGGATGGCGTCCGTGCTCTTATACTATATCCAGGATCCTGCTGTTTTTACAGCAAGGAGTAGACCAGAAATTGGCTTTAAGCACCATTAAAGGACAAATATCAGCTTTTGGCTGTGTGTTGTTTTTTTTTTTTTTTTGCAACCCTTGACATCTCACTCTTGTGAGCACTTTTGTTCAAGGGTCTGACATGTAGTTACCCCCATGGGATCTGAATCTAGTGTTATCAGCGATTCAGAAACCGCCATTTGGAAAATGGCGAGATCCCTCTCTTGACCCTTTCCCAGAAAGTGGTCTTTCTAGTGGCTATTACCTCAGCCAGGAGGGTTTCAGAACTGACGGCCTCGTCTTGCAAGTCGCCCCATCTGGTTATTCACAAGGATAAGGTAGGGTCGACATTCCACATCAATGAAGACATTGTGTTACCATCTTTGTCCTAAACCGACACATCCTAAAGATGTGGCTCTCCATTCCCTGGACGTGGTCCGAGCTCTGAGGGTGTATTTGTCGGCAATGGCTCCCTTTCGGAAGTCAGATTCCTTGTTTGTTTCGGTGGCTGATCCAAAACAAGGCATGGCAGTCTCGTCTGCCACCATTTCCAGGTGGATCAGACAGATTGTAGTACAGGCCTACGCCTTGAAGGGGCAGGGGCGTCCCTTTCCAGTCACGGCCCACTCCACCAGGGCGATTGGTACGTCTTGGGCCTTCCGACATCAAGCGTCTGTCGCTCAAGTGTGTAAAGTGGCAAAACTTGGTTGTCTGTTCGCACCTTTACAAAATTCTACAAGGTAGATGTCAGTGCATCGGTTTTTCTGCTGTTTCCCACCCCTCGTTTTGGCACTGCTTGGGGACGTCCCAATGGTCTAAGAAAGGAGCTGTGTCAGTCAGTGAACATAAGAGAATATAGGATTTTTTGTACTCACCGTAAAATCCTTTTCTCTGTAGTTCTCCGACTGACACAGCACCCTCCCCTCCTATTTTTTTACGTTATGCTGCTTGTTGATGTACTGAGGCTGCAGGAAGCAGGCTGGTGGGTTGTTACCCAAGGGACCGCCCCTTGGGCAAAACTAGAAAGTTCTGGTTTTGTTATAACATGTTAACTTGTTCTGCCTAGTCCTCTCCTGAAGGTGGCGTAACAACTCGATGGTCTAAGAAGGGAGCTGTGTCAGTCGAACTACAGAGAAAAGGATATTACAAAAGTACAAAAAATCCTATTTTTGTTGCCAGCTGGACATGGGATGAAGTAGTCACAAAAGCTAATGCTTTTCTGTCCTGGGTTATATATACTGTACAGTTCGGACATGCATCAGCAAGGTGGGTCATTACTTCTCTCGGGCAAGGGGAATTTCTTTTATCAGTAGGTACCTACACATCACTGTCTTCCCCCTCACATCAGTGCTTTTATGTTTTGTCCCGAGAAACCAATACTTCCAGTTTGTAGCACTACGATCGGGTTCTCCACTACATTCCGAAATGTTCACAAAAGCGCATGCCCTATTCCTTACTTTTCTGTGAACCCAAGCCAGTCATGTCAAGGGATACTTGAATGACCTTCTACTTAGACTCCTAAGCCACAACCTTTTAGGCCAATGTCCAAAGGATGATTCATGGTTCAATTCCTTGAAAGCTTTGGCTGGTTAATAAACCAGCTCTCACACTCCCATTCCAATTAGAATACCCAGGCCAGAATTTCCCTTCCTCTAGAAAAAAATGTCCCACTGGCAGGTTCTTGGCTCCAGACGGCATCCCTCAGTGTTTCCTTCTATATGAAGGTTCTGGACCCGATTCTTTCCGCCTTTGAGGAAGTTCCCTTTTCCCAGTTTCACTCCGGGATCAATAACTCGGCACTCTCACATCATGGAACAAACAGATCCACTTTAGGATCACCCTATACATCTATCCAGCCATACAAATCTTTCCCTTGCATGGGGGATCCCAGACTCTGCCCTGGAGTCCGTAAAGTCATTCCTTCCCATGCCCTGAAAGAAGGTAACAAGGGATGCCAGCCTTATTGGCGGGGTTTTGGCAGTCCTATATTAGTCTTATTTTAAAAACACTAAATTACTAAATGGCTTGCATATCGATTTATATGTAATATGTTTAATTATATTTGGTTTTCCATTTAAGTGAAGCTTTGATTTTAGGCTCATGCAGGCAGGCTTTTTTCTGATATTCTCTTGTTTCTGTATGTATAGCATACATACAGCATGCATACTGTGTATGTGTCCATATAAATGTGTAGTCTGTTGCTTGTATCTCTTACAGTATCAGGGGAAATGGTGGTGTTATATTAAATATCCATACATTTAAACCTACCGTCTTTGGTTTTAGTACTGTTGATCAAAAGATGTAGATTTGATTGTATGCTTGTACTGAAGAAACAAAATTACCACAAAAAACAGTAAAATTTGCTTCAGTGAATAATTCACTACACTACTGTGTTCTATTGTTCTGTCTTCTATTACTCACGATATAGTTTTTTGTAACAAATACATTTAGTCCTTATTTAATTAGTTCTGGCTGCCTAAATATTACATAACATTCACGTCAAACATTAAGGTCATTATATTTTTGAGAATATGGAGAGTGTAGACCTGGTAGAAGGATCTCATTGCCAGAGTTGCCCATTAATAAAAGAATATAGTAAGGGAAATATGGATGTTCTGAAGAATATGCTGATCTTCTCTTCAAAAGTCTGGGAATGTGATCACATGTCAGTGCTGATCCTCTTTTAACAGGGGTCACACACTCAAATGTCCAGGCTTTGGTTGTGTAAACATCACTGGAAGGAGCCAGGAACAGATTTTTTGTTTTTTTTTCCCCTAGAAAGACAAATATTTTTTCGAACCCATCATGACTGTTAACATTTTGTAGCTGTAGGTTAAAATGAACTTGTGCTAACCCACAATTTACTTCCCACCTTGCTCCATCCCATTCACCATTTTGTTTTTTAAATCGCTCAATGCTGCTCTTCAGTAACATGACTCTGCCTTCACATGTCCCCCTGCTAGTGCCCCTTCTGTTAGCTGGGTATGGTGATCCAGTGCTGCAGGCAGGCCTACAGCTGTAGTCACTGCCCCACTTATGATTTCAACAAACTATGCTGGGGTCTTCAGGACCTGTGAGGAACCTATCTTTCGACAGCTAATAGGAATTGTCCGCATCAATAGACAATGACACGAAGACCCAAAGAAGTAGCCTCTTACTCTTGAATGAATGAGTGACTTGTATAGCGCTACCTATGCGAACTGAATTGCCTCAGGGCGCTTTCTTGCCACCAGAGTCCATCTGCAGCTTTGCGTGGTCCTTTACCCTGTAGGTGCCTGACACGCTTACAAACACATACAACATTGACATACACATACACACACATTAAGGCAAATTCTTTTTTTAGACAAGGTCTAATTAACCTACCAGATTTATTGTTTAATTTTGGAGTGTGGGAGGAAACTGGAGTACCCGGAGGAAACCCACACAGGCACAGGGAGAACATGCAAACTCCAGGCAGATGGTGTCGTGGTTGGGATTTGAACCAGCGACCCTATTACTGCTAGGTGAAAGTGCTAACCACTACACCACTGTGCTGCCCTTCAGCAGAGAAGGAAGACTCAGGACCCAAGATTCAGGTGAGTATCTGGGGCAATTTTAGAATATAAAAAAATTATTATAGGTCTGTTTTCTGTTTAATACTAGCTATTCTACAGAGGTCAAGAATGAATATATTCAGTAAATTCAGATCTTTTTTTGTAGGGCGCTACTTATTACCTCCTGGTACTCAACAAACGTGGCAAGCATCTACTGAAACCTCAAATCTTGTGCGAATGCGGAGCCAAGCCCTTGGACAGTCTGCCCCTTCTCTAACTGCCAGCTTGGTGAGTAATCTGATTTTCATGTGATTTTGATTTTGTACCTGTGCACCAGAAAACATTGCAAAAGCTATTTTAATAACTCAATTTAAAATTTTATTCTAGCAGTTGCAAAATTGATTTAGAAGTTGTATTACTTCCATGTTTTTACAAAGACACAGAATTACCTCATTTTCTAAGATTTTGCATAAAATGTGTGTGTATCCTCAGAGCAACCACTTTCAACTTGAACGTTTGTTAGGTTAACCCCTTATATTTCTAGGGCTGGATAGAGCTGGAAAGAATAAGAACTCCTCTGAGGTTTTTACTGTTATCTGGAGAGGTTTACCCCTACTTAACCCTGATGGGTTTACTTCCTCTTTGTCTCCCTGCAAAGGTAAAGCATAATGGGCTACTATGCATCACATAGTAGCCCATTAGGTGTCACTTACCTGACAAAGGAGCCAGCGATTAATAATCTCAAGAGAATATGGGGTGTCCGGCGCTACCTATTATCAAAGATGAGTACCACCCTTATTTCCACTAGACACAATATTACCACAAGACAGCAGGTTAATCGTTATAAATTTGTTGGAAACAATCGAATCCTCACCAAAAAATACAATAAACTGTGCATAAAGGGACTACAGAAAATCTTATAAAGTGCTTTGTGCAAGGATAAGTGCTACATATAATACTTGTTGTGAATCACATGCAATTCACACAATTCCCTATATGTGTTATATTATTCAGCATTCATAAACTACAAAAAATTAGGCTATGGTGCAACCTCATGAAAAACCAAAAACAATATGGCTATAAAAAAATTTCTATAGGCACCAGACCCCAAACCTCATGTGCAAAATAACAAGATAATTTTACCAAATATATGCATATACAATAAATATCAACCAGGGTATTTGTATATTATATAAAGAAAGGGGAAAAAGATTATATATATATATATATATATATATATATATATATATATATATATATATATATATATATATATATATATATATATATATATATATATATACATACATACATACATACATACATACATACATACATACATACATACATATATAAAATTATGTGCATAAAAAATTTAAATTTAGAAATAAAAAGTTGTTCAAAAACATTAAGCAAAACAATAGAGCAAAAAAGTGATAAAACAAAAAAGGAAAAAAAAGAAAAAAACACAAGAAGTCTATTAATGTCCACACGTGAAAAAAAGGAGAAGAAAAAATAAAAAAAAATGGAAAAAAATCATCAAACAAAATCCTTGATTGTGCAAATCCAGCAGGAATAAGGTGACTTTTGTACTTGTGACTGAGTTCTCCAGGTGACTGTGTGCTCCCCCACAAGGTTCCCCACTCACCAGAACGATACACCCCTGCAGGGGTAATAAACCTTCAGATCAGTCTTTATGTGATTCCAAACTTTCAAATCCGTATACGATGCGATTGCTCCAAGAAATACACCCCTCCCGGGGTACTCCACCTTTAAATGCGAACCCAGTTTTCAGGCACCATATGCGCAATCCAAAGAAAGGAGGGATTATGGGGATTTCCTGGTTGGGGGGCTGCAACCTGTATATATTGATATTTGGATGTTTTTCGTTCTCTGTACCCCTTCTGCTTCCCGTATTGCATACGCGCGGCTCGATCCAATCTTTTTAATTAACAGGAGCCAGCGATGTCCGCGCTGTCCCCTGTAGTCTGGAGCATCCATCATCTTCCGGGTATCGCTGCTCCGGCCATTCCGTGTAGGTTTAGGAGATATTTCTTGGACCTACAAGTAAGCCTTAATCTAGGCTTACTTGTAGGTCAAAGTGGTTTGTAAGGGTTTACAACCACTTTAATGTGACTGCTGACAATGGTTTTATCAGACAGAAAGTGAGGGAAAATTTGCAAATGGAACTTTGATATAAAATTCTTAGAGGTTCTTGCCTTTCCTTAAGCTGGCCTTAGAGAAATTTATTTTCGACCAAGGTCGAATCCCTCCCATGCAGCTGTTGTGCTTTCCCAGCCGGGGTTGGGGGGGGGAAGACACTGGCACAGGGAGCTGTCTGCCTGGAGAACACACGGTAATTATTGCCAGCGTGTATAGCCGCTAACACTTATCGCATGAAAAATCTGACATGCTGGTTGTACCCAAGTCTATTGATGGATCGACTTTGGTACAGTGAGCCTACCCATAGATTGTTCAAATCTCTGCTGGTCCCTGCTGAACCGGCCAAGATTCGAAATGTCTATGGCCAGCTTTACTCTACTAGCATTTTTATTTCTGTTTGTATTGCTGTTAAAGTGTTCTCCTTAATTTCTGTCTGGTTAAACGGTGTCGGCAGGAAATTAAATATCTCCAACAGAGCTTTAGAATTGCAGTAAAACCCTGAGGGTTCTGACCATTCCCTTCTGCTCTATCTAAAAAAAAAAAAAAAAAAAGTTTTTGCAGGACTTACTTTCATTCTCAACTGTCACTTTGCCAGCATAGTTGGTCGACACAAGATTAGTGGCAACAGTGAAGCTAAAGCCTCGTACACACGAGCCAATTGTTGGCAGGGAATTGTGTGATGAGACTGTTGGCCTAAAATCTGACCGTTAGTACGCTCCTTCAGATAATTCATGTCCAACTTTCCGCCAACAAATGTTGGATGGCAGACTAGTAAATTTTTTTCGGACAACGGTCTGTTGTCAGATTTTCCTATCGCCTGTACACAAGTCTGTCACACAAAAGTCAAACGTACAAACACGCATGTTCGGAATCAATGCTCCCCAAACACGACATTAACAGAAGGTGCCCAAAGGGTGGTGCTCAAGAGCTGAAATTCCACGTAGTAAGTCACTACGTTCGTGTTTGTTGGCCTACAATTGTGTGCCGTTGTTATGCAAGACTAGATCCAGGCACACGCTCTTTTGATAAAAGTCTGACACTCTGTTGGCCGACAATCTGACAGTGTGTATGAGGCTTTAGAGAGTCCTTACATCTGAGAAAATGAGGAATATGTTGCACAGTCATCCATGGTGTGAAGACAATTTTTCAGCAGATTGGGGACAGCCCAACCATGTGAATGCCAATGTCTGAATGCTTGCCTTGAACTAGTGTATGGCTGTTTTTATTTGCCATAAATTGAAAAAAACTATTTTTTTTTTTTTTTTTTATAATAACATGCATATCTGAATTTCACCCTAACCAGTAGTTAAAGGAACTCAACAGAATGGTGTAATTTGAAAAGGTAACACTTTCTCGAAGTAACAGATCTTTACTTGTAATCCCCTACCAGGCTCATAAAATGACTTGCATAAATGTAAACGTGCCCATTTACAGGATCTGTCATTTTGCTAAGTGTGCATACATTTGCAGTAAATTATACATAAATGAAAATGTGTTTGTTTCACTTCTCATAAAGTTTTTAGATTTATGCAAATATCTTTGGAGCGGAGGCGCTTCTCCTAATGAAGGTTGGCATCTTGTTGCGCTATCATTTTATAAGTCTAGGTGTTTATAATTAAATGAGAAGACGCTGCAATACAGAAACTTCACTTTGTTGAAATATAAATTTGCTGTAGAAATACTCTGAGAAGCAGACAATGGAAAAAGGAATGAGATGTGGCTGTGGGGTTCTGGTATTTTCCTCTCTTGCATTCAAATAACCTATTGCCATATAAAGAAAAAAAAAAGATATCTGGGCTTGGAGGCTGGAGCTGCCTATACATACATATAGAATAAGGAATTCCAAAATGTAGGTCAGTTATTAACATTAGTTATTGAAATCATCACACGACACGGCTACAGTATAAAATCTCCATTGCTTGTTTGTCCATCTTTAGCTTAAAACCACGGCCTGTACGCTTTCTAAACAAAAGGCCGGATTACTGTCCTTTTTAGATGGGGCAGACTGTGGCCAGTGAGCGTAATAAATTCCCCAGCACCAGTAGAGGTAAACCACTTCCCATCATTGGTATTAATGAGAGGAATAGCACCGCATTGTTTGTATCAGTGGGAGGAATGATGCCCCATCATTGGTGTCAATGGGAGGAAGAGTATTTCATTGTTGGTGTCAGTGTAAAGGATTCATGCCCTAAGGGTCAGATAAAGGAAAGCAAAGGATCACATTTGGTCCATGGGCCAGAATTTTGTCGATCACTGGCTTAGAACAAATTGCTGAGCTGGCCACCAAGCTATTGTCATTTAGAAGCCATTTTTTGTAGACATGCCCAGTAGGGTTTTCTGTTGGTAGTAACATTTATTTACATATCTATATACTTTATAAAGGGCCCTCGGGTTCAAAACAGCCTTTGGGGCCCTCAGGGTCAAATTGGTACTTGGGGTTAAAATGACCAAAAATGCACCCTTTAACTGATATGGGCACATTGTAAAACAGCTACAGTATGTTTCAACTGTAACCATATTTAAAAATCACCTAAATTTATCATAAAAATGTGACTTGCAGTTTTGACATGAACAGTGTTGAATTAATGCTCGTACTGATAAGCAGTTAGGGGCAGGAATTACTGATGAGGGTTGTGCATTGACAATTAGTGTATAAAGTACCTCTGCGCCAACCACCTTGACAAGGGGAATAGAGGGATGCTGCAAACACTGAAGGGAGCTTCACCTACTCCCTGAGCAATATCGATTAAGTGGTTTTAGTGTTGCGCAAATGGGGGAATACAAGAACGGAGGGGGGGAGGGGGGAGAAAGAGAGGGAAGGAGAAAAGAAAAAGGGGAAGGGGAAGAAAGGGCAGGGAGGGGGAAGGGGAACAGATGAGTATGCAGGTAAAGGATAAAAGGGTAAAGGTCAAAAAGTGCTAGTGTAAAATTATATGTGTCTGGGTGTGCACAAATCCTTGTTCGGTACGTGCTAAACTAAAATAAATGTTAGAGAGTGGCAATCAAATATAGATTCTGATAGAGTGCCATACAAATAAAAACTCACAGTAATGGATGAATGCCTGAAACAATAGACATACAAATCGTGGGTACTGTGCAAAACTGCAATAAAATATGCTGACAATAGATGAATATATAACTTAAGGTGATAGTCCAAAATATATGGCTAAAAGTGTACAGTGAGAATAATCACATAAGCACAATCCCATGTGACATGCCAAGTGAAAAAAACACAGATATCAATCAATCCAATATAACAAAATGCATGTTCCATGCGGTGTTTATAAAGTGCAAATAGTTCTAGCAGCAAAAGAACGTTACAACACAGGTGAAATGATAAACACATAAAAATAAGGTGCTGGTAATCAGTCTGGGATATTCAGTCTCCTTATTTTTATGTGTTTATCATTTCACCTGTGTTGTAACGTTCTTTTGCTGCTAGCACTATTTGCACTTTATAAACACCGCATGGAACATGCATTTTGTTATATTGGATTGATTGATATCTGTGTTTTTTTCACTTGGCATGTCACATGGGATTGTGCTTATGTGATTATTCTCACTGTACACTTTTAGCCATATATTTTGGACTATCACCTTAAGTTATATATTCATCTATTGTCAGCATATTTTATTGCAGTTTTGCACAGCACCCACGATTTGTATGTCTATTGTTTCAGACATTCATTCATTACTGTGAGTTTTTATTTGTATGGCACTCTATCAGAATCTATATTTGATTGCCACTCTCTAACATTTATTTTAGTTTAGCACGTACCGAACAAGGATTTGTGCACACCCAGACACATAATTTTACACTAGCACTTTTTGACCTTTACCCTTTTATCCTTTACCTGCATACTCATCTGTTCCCCTTCCCCCTCCCTGCCCTTTCTTCCCCTTCCCCTTTTTCTTTTCTCCTTCCCTCTTTCTCCCCCCTCCCCCCCCCCTCTCCCCTCCGTTCTTGTATTCCCCCATTTGCGCAACACTAAAACCACTTAATCGATGTGCATTGACAATTGCTCACCTTTTAGGGTGCCATAACATTAATTTGCAGATCCCAAACTGGTTGTTAAGACCTAACTATGAACATGTGCTTTCTGTACAGTCCGGCAACACAGGACTTTTATATACTTTAAACTAATTTATAGCATATGTATTTTGAGTCCGTGACCCAAGACCAGCATACTTTAAAGTGCTCAAAAAGTGAAGATTTTCTTTGGTGTAAACCACTGGTCTTGGCCACCGGGCTGCAGTTCAGTTTCAGGGTATTGGCAATCTTATAGCCTAGGTCATCTTAACGTAGAGCAGCAATTCTTTTTTTCAGATCCTCAGAGTTCTTTGCCATGAGGTGCCATGTTGAACTTCCAGTGAACCAGTATGAGAGAGTGAGAGCAATTAACACCAAATTTAACACACCTGCTCCGCATTCATACCTGAGACCTTGTAACCCTAACGAGTCGCATGACAACGGGGAGGGCAAATGGCTAATCGGGTCCAATTTGGACATTTTCACTTAGTGGTGTACTCACTTTTGTTGCCAGCAGTTTAGACATTAATGGCTGTTGTTGTTGTTTGTAGCAAATTTACACTGTTATACAAGCTGTATACTCACTACTTTACATTGTAGGTAAAGTGTAATTTCTTCAGTGCTGTCACATGAAAAGATATAATAAAATATTTACAAAAAATGTGAGGGGTGTACTCTTTTGTGAGATACTGTATTTCATCCTGTTATTTGACAAGCTACTGGAGTCGGGTTGTACTTGCTACCTGAGCACCAAAATACACCTGTTTTTTTATGATGTACTGGCAAAAGCACCCCTGTTCATGAGGCCGTATTGGTCCATTTTATAGAAACTTAAAGTATAACTAAAGGCAAACTTTATATATATATATATATATATATATATATATATATATATATTAATATATTAGAGTGGAGAGGGTTTAGAACACTTACCAATTTTTTATTTTTTTTGCTGTCTGTGCCCCTGTTAACCACTTGCCGACTACACTATAGCCGAATGATGGCTGCAACATGGACGGCTGCAGGGCACAGGTGACAAACTCTGTGATCAGTGTCCAGGGGACCCTACTGATCAAGGATTGATGTAGAGAGACAATCAGTGGCTCTTTACCTTGTAATCTGTCTCACAGCTAAACACTGATGTAACTAGAAGCTGGTTATCGACACTTTTCCTCATGCTGACAGCATGAGGAAAGGAGAAGAGAGGCGACAACCGCCTTCTCTAAAAGGGACATGTACACCGATTACCAGGGCCCACCAGTGCTGCCAATCAGTGTCACCTATCAGGGCTACCTCATCAGTGCCCATCGGTGCTGCCTCATCCGTGCACATCAGTGAGGGAGACAAATTACCTGTTTTCAAACTTTTATAACAAGCTATGAAATTTTCTTTTTTTTTTTTTTTTCTCTTCATTTAGCAAAAAAATAAAAAACCCCAGTGGTGATTACTACCAAATGAAAGCTCTTTGTGTGGAAAAAAAAAATTATAAAAATGTTGTTTGGGTACAGTGTTGTATGACCGCACAATTGCCATTCAAAGTGTGACAGCGCTGAAAGCTGAAAATTGGCCCGGTCGGAAAGGGGGTAGAAGTGCCCGGTAGCCAAGTGGTTAAGGAGATTCATTCTCTCAATTGTCCTGGTTACCATTTTCATTGAAAGTCAAAGTAAATCCTACATTTTGGGTTGTCCCCAGAAAAGGGGCAAAATCTTCCAATGGGGACTCCAAGGACTACCCTTTGCAAGAATTTCCTCTCGCTTCCTGTTTGTCTATAGGACAAGAAGTGAAATCTCCGCCGTGGGATACAGATGGCGAAAAAAATCCTGTCAGGAGTTATAACTGCTCTATCCAAAATTAAATGAAACGTTTTGCCTATAGTTCTACTTTAAGGGTAAAAAAAAAAAAGTAGTGTATCCAATAGTAACCATTTTGATTTTTTTTCTCCTAGTTTTTTGTAAATCTGCCCCAAATTTTTTTTTGTATCCTTTTTCTCTTCTGGAGTAGAATTTTCTCTTTTTGTGTGTGTGTGTGCTACATTCACAAAATTGATCTAAATGGTGCCCTCTGGAAGCTATACATTGTGTTGTTCCAGGGATGATCAGGGACATTTGTCTTATTACTCATGCAAGAGCTGGTTTGTTAAGTGTTTTATGGCTTTGCCCTTTGTTAATTGGAATATATATCTCAATGCAATCTCATTGTGATATGTACACTAAGGTGTATTTTACCTTTTTATCTTCAATGGTGATGGGAAGGATATGAGCTGTTTGTGTATTAGTTCAGGGATTAACGTGGTTCCAGTCGTTTCGCTAGCGCTGCTCCGATAATTCTCAGAAGAATATAGCAATAAGCAGAGTGTTCCATCAGAGAAATGCCTTTTTATCTGTGGAAAAACAGTTTACAATTCCTCACTTGCAGAAATACGGCTCATTATTTTGCATCCTTGCAAGATGTGCTGATTATTCAGAGTGCACTATTCATCTGATGATACAAATGTTATGGAAAAGCCTTTTAAACGTTGCATAACATTAGTTTTTAAGCGTTGCGCAGTGAATGTATGCTGTGTCGCAGTGGGAGGTGATGCACTTTACATAAGGCCATTTGGCGGCTTGTTATATAATGCAGGTGACCTTTCTGCAAAAATTCTTTAACCTTTCGCATGTCACGGGAGACCGAGGCGATGGAATTAAATACAACGTTAATCTTATCTGAATAAAAAGTCACTTTTAATACAAAGAAAATATTAGCATTAACTGGAGGGGCCCTCCACATCTTGGTATAATTGTTAAAGATATGCTTCTGTAAGAGAGCAAGGCAGCTGAATTTATAAACATATGTAGGAGGGTAAAGATACTCTAGCCTAGAAAATACACTCCAAAATCTCTACAAGGACCTGGATTACCTGCTCAGTTTCTCCGATAATAATCCTGGTATCCATCTAGAGCAGGGGTCTCCAAACTTTCTAAACAAAAGTCCAGTTTGCTGTCTTTCAAAATTTAGGAGGGCCGGACTGTGGCTGGTGGGAGTAGAAAATGTCCTGGCTTTAGTGGCAGTAAACTATTCCCTGTGATTGGTATTGGGGGGGGGGGGGATAATAGGGCTACATCATTGGTGTCAGTGGTAGTAATAGTGCCCTAACATTGTTGTCAGTGGGATTAATAGTGCCCCATCATTGGTATGAATGGGAGGAATGAATACTGCTCCATCATTGGTATGAATGGGAGGAATAGTGCCCCATCATTGGTGTCATTGGTAGAAATAGTGCCCCGTTGTTGATATCAATGGGAGAAATAGTGCCCCATCATTGGTTGCTGACACTGGGGGAAATAATGCCCAAAGGGCCACAGCTGGCCCCCGGGCTGCAGTTTGAAGACCACTGATCTAGAGTGCCTGGCTCCCCTGCTCAATTGAAATGTGACCCTGTAGCCAGAGCTTTAATACATACCTGACCCACTACTTGTGCTTTGTATTTTTATGATCGCAGGCAGAATCTTCAGCATCCTATACCTCTGGGTTTGTCAAATGCCTGCTTCCTCTACCACTTTGATTCTACCCACAGATCATTACACTGCTACTGTGTCCAGCCACTTGATTTCTTTAGTGCCTACATAAATGCCCTTAAAACACAGAGACCTTGTAGAATAAAAAGATAGTAGTTGCAATTTTTTATGTTGCATACATTTGCGCAAATATATAATAAAAATGATAATCTAAATATAATAAAGATACTTTAGTGCATGATAGCACAAAAAACAGTGGTACTTAAAAGTCTCCATAGCCGATGTTTAAAAGCCTTTACTAATCAGTTTAGAGTTGATCACAAGCCATGGCTCTAAAATGATTGCTCTCACTCTGGGGTTTGTGACGATAACCTGACGTGTGGTGCGATCGTGGTCTACATACGCCATGTGCGTCTGTTTGCATTTGTTATGTGCAGGCAACAGGGGGTTATAGTTTATTTTTTTATATTTTTTTTTGATGTATATGATTTTTTTTTTTTAAACCTTTTTTTTCCTGCCCTGGTATTTTGGATCAGCCCCTAACCTTTCCAACTTTAGGAGATCCCAGAAAACTCGCTTATTCAGGGAAGCCTATCCCACACCCACCTAACAACCCCATCAAATCCTTCTCCACATCTACTACCTTTTGTACCACCACCCCCTCCCTTTAGAATGTAAGCTCTGAGCGGGGCCCTCCTGTCCCTTCTGTATTGAACTGTACTATAATTGTGCTGTCCCCCTCTACATTGTAAAGCGCTGTGTAAACTGTTGGCACTATATAAATCGTTAATAATAATAATAATTTACTTTTGTATCTAACTTTATGGCTATCACAAGGGGTTAACAAACTTGCATATGATAGCACTGGACACGTGACAGTACTTCTGTTGGAGAAATTGGGGGTCTATTGTTTTCCCTGCCTTCCAAAACCTCTAACGAAGCACAGATTTGCTTGGTTAGATACTTTCCTCTCTGTATCAGCCAGGGAAATGATAGCTCAGAAACCAGAGGTGACAAAATCATTGTGACACTTGGTTTCATTCTGTGCAAAGGGGATTGTGGAAAGGATGTTTCTTGAACTCCTGAAGCCGGTGGATGTGGTCCCAGGCTCTTGGTAAGAGTGAGTGAGCCTAGAAACCATGCTGTGGGGCCCCAGCGGTAGGGCGGACTGCACCGCTTGCACTGTAAAAATGCCTATCGGTGCCACCTCATCAGTGAAGGAGTAAACATACTTACTGTATATGCCGGTGTATAAGGCGACCGGCATATAAAACAATCCCCTAATCTTACAGTTTTTTAAGCGTTTTTTTTCCTGTACTTAACGTATAAGACGACCCCCCTTCCGAGGCTTCTGACGCTTGATATTTCTTGCTTCTTGCTGGAGCTGGCACCATATCTTTCTTCCTGCTTTTGCTGGAGCCAATCACAGCGAGCGATGTATTCTATTAATGAATACAAAGCCTGCTTGAATTGGCAGAGGCTGTAACATCAGCCCGCGCCTCTCTGACTCTCAAAGCCAGAGGTTGTTACTCCAATCCTAGCAGGCTCTGTATTCGCTCACCGAGATTGGCTTAGCAGTATATACTGTATGTAGCCAAAGCTACATACAGTATTGCCGAACACTCAGCAGGCATCCGAGGGGCTGACCCAGCGTATAAGGCCACCCCTGCTTTTTGGCCAGTTTTTTTAAGTGTAAAAGGTCGTCTTATACGGCGGAAAATACGGTATAACAAAATACTTTTTTATTTTTTTTTTATTTTTATTTGTTTAGCAAAAAATAAAAAGCCCACCAAAAGAGCCCTATTTGTAGGGAAATGATAAAAATGTATTATGGGTACAGTGTAGCATTTCCGCGCAATTGTCATTCAAAGTGTGTGATAGCGCTGAAAGTCATAGCTCCCAATATAGTATATAAAATGCACTTTTTATCAAAAAGTGTTTCCCAGCGCTTAACATTTCATCTGATTTCGAAATTGGTGCATTTGTAAATTCCAAAAGCCGGTATAAAGGAATAGTAGTGGTATAAAAAGCACTTGTGGGTTTAACTAATCTTGTTTGTTTGTTTTTTGTTTTTTTTGTACAATTCTCTGTTAAGGGGGCATGGCAAGGGGTGTGTGCTATGCCTGCATTCTTTTGCTGATAAGTGTCCCTCACAGAGGCGGCTCTAGGCTTTGTGAGGCCTTAGGCATAACCTTGACGTGAGGCCCCACTCGCCTCTAAAATAGGGAAAAAAAATAATTGAAGCAATAAAAATGAATTGCATATATTAAGAGTACTGATGTCAGTGTGCTCTATTACACCAGCGCTGAGAGCGAGCACACTGACACCAGCGCTGAGAGCGAGCACACTGACACCAGGGCTCTTAATAAATGATTTGCAATTAATTTGAATTAATACTTAGTACTGCGCGCTGGTGTCAGTGCTCTCAACTCCCCAGTCACATGTACCACCCCCCCAGTCACATGTACCACCCCCCCAGTCACATGTACCACCCCCCCAGTCACATGTACCACCCCCCCAGTCACATGTACCACCCCCCAGTCACATGTACCACCCCCCCAGTCACATGTACCCCCCCCGATATATAGCAGTCACGTGCGCCGCCCCCCCCAGTCACGTGCGCCACCCCCCAGTCACGTGTAGCACCCCCCCAGCCCATGTACCTCACACATAGCAAGGCTCTGTCCCCTCACAGCTCAGTCAGTAGGCTGCACACAGAGAGGCCATGGCGTACTGGAATTGGCTCCGCCTCCACCACGGAAGCCCTTCCCTGGAAGGAGGGTGGACTCTGCAATCTTGTGCTGAGGTGCTAGCTGTGCCCTTGCAAGATATTGGCTGAATGGAGGGACAGGATTTGCTGGCGGGGTGGGGCGGGGCAGCAGGGCAGTTAACGCTCTGTGTGTGTGTGTGTGTGTCTGCCAGTGTTCTGACAGGAGTTTTCTTGACAGGATTGGAGACTGGGCAGTGCCCTGGTGGGGGCAGGGTGTTTCTGAGCAGAGAGGAGGCAGACTGACTGGACTGTACTCTGAACGAAGCGGCACAAACCTCTGCTGATTGGACCTTGGACTGATGTATGAGGATAGCCAAAGGAGGCTCTTTAGGCAAAGTAGGAGGTCCGCAAGGCCTTAGACCACTGCCTACTTTGCCTATTTAGAGAGCCGCCTCTGGTCCCTCATTCCCATCTCAGAAAGTTGTGAGGTATGGAAAGCTGAAAATTGGTCTGGGAAGGAAGGAGGTGAAAGTGCCCGGTAATGAGGTGGTTAAAGTGCCATGCAGCTCCAGTTTGTAAAAGTTGAACACATAACCTAACAAGAGTTTGCAGGGGCTTTCATCTGAACCTTTTTTTTTTTTTTTTTTTTTTTTTTTTTAAGCTTGACAGGATCCCTTTTAACCACTTCAGCCCCGGACCATTTGGCTGGCCAAAGACCAGACCACTTTTTGGCACTGCGTTGCTTTAACTGACAATTGCACGGTCGTGCGACGTGGCTCCCAAACAAAATCAACGTCCTTTTTTTCCCACAAATAGAGCTTTCTTTTGGTGGTATTTGATCACCTCTGCGGTTGTTATTTTTTGCGCTATAAACAAAAAAAGCGTCAATTTAGAAAAAAAACGCATTATTTTTAACTTTTAATAAATATCCCCAAAGAATATATATATAAAAAAAAAAAAATTCTCAGTTTAGGCCGATACGTATTTTTTTACATATTTTTGGTAAAAATAAAAACGCAATAAGTGTATATTGATTTGTTTGTGCAAAAGTTATTGCGTCCACAAAATAGGAGATAGTTTTATGGCAGTTTTATGGCGATGTAGCATAACGGCGATTTGCGCAGCCGAGCCATGCTGCCGCAGTACAACTGTGGCGGCTGGTCGGCATGCGGTTAAGTCAGGACTTGTGGACCAAATTTAGCACCTGTACCGAAGCCAATAATGACCACCAGCATAAGCCAGCAGAACCTCAGGAGGTCACCAAATATGATCTGAAAAAAATAAAATACACTTGGGTTTTTCCATCACATAAACACCTGGTAAAACTGAAAGACACATAAGGCCCTTACACACGATCAGGAAAGTGATCCAGTAATAATCTGATCATAAGTACAGAGCTTCTGAGAGCCGATCATGACAATTCATGCAAAATTATCCGATGGGACAAGCAGGAAAAAATTCCTTGTACGATTTTCATTTAAATCAGTACAGTTGTCATCCGAAAAGTAAATACAATGCAACACATGCCATCACTTCCAAATTTTTTATTCTGTCCTATGAGAATTTTCAGAACTTTGGTAACCTCTTTTATTTTCGATATGAGACTAGCATGCAAAAAAAAACAGACAAGGCAAAAGGGGTTGATTTTCTAAACCTGGAGTGCAAAATCTGGTGCAGCTCTGCATGGAAGCCAATCAGCATCTAACTTCAGCTTGTTCAATTAAAGCAGAGTTCCACCCAAAAGTGGAACTTCCGCTCATTTGTTCCCCCCCCCCCCCCTTCGTCTGGTTCCAGTGTTTGGCACCTTTTGGGAGGGGGGGGGGATACTTGTTGAATAGCACTCCTGATTGGCTATTGGCAGCTGTCAATCACATCCAGTAAGCCAATCAGGAGATAGAGGGAGTGGGGCCGACCCATGGCTGTGTATGTGAATGGACACACGCAGAGCAGCAGCAGCTCAGCTCAGGTGCCCCAATAGCAAGCTGCTTGCTGTAGGGGCACCTGACAGGAGGGAGGAGCCAGGAGTGCCAGTGTTGTGTCGAATACTGTCCCCCATCGGATAGTGTCTGCCCTGTACTGCCCGAAGCATAGCGAGCCCGTGAGGGGCCCTGTTACTAAGTGCTGTATGTTCACTTGGATGGTGGGGCTTCAACCTGGACTCAGTGCGCAGGCGCCGTTCATCTTCGGGTACTTTCGGAGTCTCCTTGTCCTCCGTACTGAGCAAGTGCTGCGCCTGCGCAGTACGGGGCGGACACTATCCGATGGGGGGACAGTTTTTGACAGAATACCGACAAGGGACCCGAGAAGAGGAGGATCTTGGCTGCTCTGTGCAAAACTATTACACAGAGTAGGTAAGTATGATATGTTTGTTATTTTAATGAAAAAAAAATAAGGCATTACAATCACTTTAAGCTTTGACAAAAAAAAAATGGAAACTGGTTTCAGTAAATCAACCCCATAGTTATCATGATTAATCCCAAAGTGGTACTCCAGCCAAGTGATTTGCTGACTAGAGGTGGACAAACTTCCGTCGGGACGTTACGCGAACCGCGAACGCAAGTTCGTGAACCGCAAAGTTCACGGCGGGCCCCATTGACTTCAATGGCAGGCAAACTTTAAAAACCTATAGATCATATTTCTAGACACAAAATAATTACTAGCTGTGCACACACAGTCCCACCATATGGCCACTGACATAACACATGTATGAAGTGAATCTGGGATCGACAACTACAAGCATTCTTTTTTTATATGTGAAATTTTGACAATTCAGGACTCAGGAGCGCATGAAGGCAATGGAGGAGAGGAAAGGTCAGGGTAGGCTATGAAGAGGGTGCAGGAGATGATCACCAGCACCATGATAGAGAGCACTGACACCAGCACCGTGTTAGAGAACACTGACACAAGCAGACTGTACCTCAGTCCCTACACTGATAAAGGACTGCTGCAGAATAGGGCAGCAGTCAGCAGTAGTGCACCACAACCCTATATATTGTACACCTATACCAGTCCTTACAAGGACCTTTGTGGATCTAGTAGCTAGTGATTTGCAGACTGTACCTCAGTCCCTACACTGATAAAGTATAATATTCTTTCTATATTTGGAAGAAAGTATATTATACGTGTACAACCCTATATACTGTACACCGATACCAGTCCTTACAAGGACCTTTGTGGACCTAATAGTAATAGCTAGTGATTAAACTGACTATCCCTGCTGCACACAGCGTCCTGTCCCTCCCTGTACTGACAAGACAGGCTGCTGCAATCACCAGCACAGCAATGCACTCAACCCTATATACTGTACTACACCTATACCAAAAGGACTTTTGTGGACCTAATAGCTAGCGATTTGTGTCACTACAGTCTCTCCCTGCTCCACACAGCAACCTCTCCTTATAATGACATAAGAAAGAATGTAAAATGGCCGCCAGATCAGGTCTATTTATAAGTTAGGGGGAATGTCCAATTGTTCATGTGCTGAAATGTCTCAGTTGGCTGTCCTGTACCCCATGATGGATGTGTCATCATGGGTCAAAGTTCTTTCACACTGTAAAAACATAAGTCCGCCAGGCGAACAGCAGCAATAGTCCGCCGATCGGGCGAATCGCGAACAGGCAAAATTCGCCGTGAACCGACCGCTGGGCGAACAGTTTGGCCATCCCTATTGCTGACCATACAAAGCTAAGTAGGACAATAACTTCACAATGGGATATATAAACTTTACAAGATCTCCATAAAATAAAGTGGTGAAAACTACATGGCAAATGAGGTTTCTTGTTGATGTAAATTAATACATTTGGGAGCTAAAATCATAACGTTACTAGCTAGGTGAAGAACCTATGGGGGAATCGAGGATGGAAAAAGATCTGGCGGTCCTTGTAGACCACAGGCTCATTAATAGCATGCAATGCCAAGCTGCAGCAAGTGGAAAAAGCAGATTCAGAGGCGGCTCTAGGCTTTGTGAGGCCTTAGGCAAAATTTAGACATGAGGCCCTACTCACACCCTTTGCAGGGATTAAGGAAGAACCCCGGAGTGGAGCATCTAATTACTACTGCTGCTTGTGTGGGTGGGATGTGTACTGCACCAATCACATGGGATGAATAGCAGAGGAGGGTCCGCAAGGATTTCCGCAGTACACATCCCACCCACACAAGCAGCAGCAGTAGTAAGATGCTCTGCCTCAGGGTCCTTCCTTCACCTCTGAAGGAGGAGGGGGTAAAAAGGGGGGAGTGGGTAGGAGATGAGTGATGCTTAGAGGAGAACTGGAGTGAAACTGGGGGATCCTGGTCTGTATAGGGCTAAAAAATAAGGATTTGTGCTGGCATGGGGGGGCGGGGATACTGTTGGTTGGTGAGGAATAGCCATAGTATAATCCAAGCAAGTGGCTGGCATGGAGGGGGAAAGGAAGGAAGGAAGGAAAGAAAGGAAAGAAAAGGTAGTATGGCGGTGGGTAGTATATGCAGGAGAGGGGCACAGATTGTATGGCGGTGGGTGGCATGTGCAGGAGAGGGGCACAGATTGTATGGCGGTGGGTGGTATGCGCAGGAGAGGGGCACAGATTGTATGGCGGTGGGTGGTATGCGCAGGAGAGGGGCACAGATTGTATGGCGGTGGGTGGTATGTGCAGGAAAGGAGCACGGAGTGACTAGGGGTGGGTGGTATGTGCAGGAGGGAGCACGGAGTGAATGGGGGTGGGTGGTATGTGCAGGAGGGGGGGCACAGAGTGAATGGGGGTAGGTGGTATGTGCAGGAGGGGGGGCGGAGTGTATGTAACGGTTTTATAAAGCTGGTAATGGATGGGTTTAGTTCCACTTTAAGTCATGCAGTCATTAATAATGGCCGGCCAAATTAAAACACAACTTGTATTCTGCATTGTCCCTCAGCAGTATATTGGCTTGATAAGGGAGAAAAACTGATGGAAAAGTGCTGGAATGCTAGTCGGTATTCTGCTACATTATATAAAATGGTTAATTTCGTTTTTTACATTTTAGAAAGGGGTGCCACAAGATTGGCCAGAATTTAAAACGTGCCTTGAATAGAAAAGGTTGAGAAACACTGGTCCAATCTAAATGCAGGAAAATCGAGGCCTGACCCCTTTCCATGAAGCCCTGTTCATATTTTCCTAATATGACTTGTCCAATACTGTAGTCAGTCGATCTCACCATCTGCTGCGAATGCTTCGCAGACTCATCCCTTTTATCCCAAAGAATGACAAAGCAGTGGTAGTTGGAACAATCATTAATTCACGACTGGACTACGCAAACTCGCTTTACATAGGATTACCACAATATCAACTTGCGCGATTACAACTGATCCAAAACACGGCGGCAAGGCTGATAACAGGAAAAAAACCCTGGGAATCCATTTCTCCTTCACTGAGGAGCTTACATTGGCTAACCGTAAAAAATCGGATCACGTTCAAGACCCTTTGCCTCACCCACAAATGCGTGCATAGAGAAGCTCCGCAATACCTAATGGAGAAAATAAATCATTACACACCAAACCGCAGTCTTCGATCAGCCAACAAAAACCTCCTCCTCGTGCCCAAAGCCCGGTATAAATCCAAGGGTGATCGGAGATTCGCTGTCCAAGGGCCTCGGCTATGGAATGCTCTACCAATCAACATCCGCCTGGAAGAAAATCACCTGGCTTTTAGGAAAAAACTCAAGACCTTCCTCTTTTAGCAGATGATCAAAGCTCGCCACAGCGCCTAGAGGCGATTCAGTTCGCATTGTGCGCTATATAAGTATTTCATTCATTCATTCATTCATTCATTCAATACAAGAGTACATTCTATTGTGACATGAGTTGAAGGGTGAGTGTGGTGTTCCACCCACAAAACGTAGTGTCCAACTATGTGGACTTCTTTGTTTCCAATTCTTAAAGTAAATGATGACTTGGGTAAACTGGTATAATACTTAAATACATTTCTATGAGAAAAGAGAAATGGAGGTATTGCTTATGATGACTATTGGAATGCTTTCATCCTAAAATCTGTGGTGGAAAAGAGACAGTTGGAGGATGTTGAGCCAGTGGCTTTCCTTTAGTTATTCAGAATATCTATTATTATTATTTGAGATACACTGCCTTTTTTTTTTTCCATCTCTGTCACATGGCTGAATATATCAATACTGTCATAATAAAATTCAGGCATGTCAAATTTTATTTGCTGTCAACTAGAAATATTATTATAGATGAATCTGGTTTCCGACTCAGTTCAAAAGGGATACCAAATGATATACTGTATATGCATAGTATAGATTAACCCTGGTGCTGGAATTAGATGAGTGATGGATACATCGATGATTGATTTATATTTTATTATGTTGGTCACATGACATGGGAACATCCTTGATCAAATCTATCCATGGATTTCCAACAAATTTATGAGTTAAAGCATTGCTTCTTTTTCATGTGCACAGAAAATGGCATTTTTTTTTATAGCGTGCAGTTTAAATAGAATTCACTCTAATTGCAAATTACTGACAAAACATATCCGTAAAATGAAATACTCTCCTAATAAAGTATCTGTGGCAGACGCAGTAAATTTGCCTTTTGCTGTTAATGCAGCCATTGGTTCCAAATGTTACAGCGAATCATATTAATACTGAAGTGTGTTTATACTTCCACCTGTGAAATATCTGTGCGCTGAAATAGAAAAAGAAAATGCCACACAGGTGCTGGGGGAAAGCAAGGACATTGCATGGGATGGAATATTAATCAGGATGCAGACATTTCATTCATTGAGTGATCATCTCCACTAGGTGGCAGAAGTCAGACAGCTCCCAGGGATATATTCATTCAGGTTTTACATTCGAAGACACTGGGATATTTGAAGTAGATGAGCTACAAATTGGTGGAGTTAAAATTATGACGGTCCTTTGCCAAATAGCAGCAGGTGCAAATGAGAAATCTCTTAATTCTGCAATTGAACACACAGGGCAGATTCTTGCTCTAGCCTTGAGCCTGATGGATACAGGTTTACAAATGGGGGTAAGAAGCTCACAATGTTTATGCCTGCCCTCAAACATAGTTATTAAAATATACACAGGCCATTAGTGAAGCATTTTTCTTCTGTTGCATCACGATGAAGGTTGCCTGCAGTTTGCTGGCCGTCACTCTGTGACATTCAAACATTTCATCTCCTGTTTTTATCTAAGCTGATTGTGGTTCTGAAGCTGCATGCACATGACACGTATGAATGCAAGGATTGTGTTCAAACCTAGAGTCTCTTCATTTGAGATATATTAGCAGGACACATAAACATTCAACAAAAACTAATACAGATTTAGAATACAAAAAAACAATCACAAACCAATTAAATGTAATCAGATTTGCATAAAAAGTGAGGGAATCCTAAATTCCGGGCAAACTGCTAAATACACATTTAAAATCCATACTGTATATGCTTTAACTGCCAGTTTGTCATTTGGTTCAGCCAGTCTTGTGATTTACATAGCAAAGCCAGGTTGTGACCTTGCTTCTATTTACTGCCGTTAAGAAATTCAACTTAGTCACAGGGCCGTCTTTAAGGCAGGGCAAAAGGGGCAGCTGCCCTGGGCCCTGTCATTGCTGTGGGGCCCAGAGCAGCTGCCTTATACTTGCCAACTATCCTAGTTTATATTTCTTTGTCCCTTTTAGTTTTAGTCCTGTGTCCCGATACCTCAGTGTGAAGTGCTGGTACTAATGCTGCCCAGCTCTGACCTATTGTGTACAGATAACTCACCTGCAGACCATGTGTTTTACATGTAAATAACCAGCATTCATATGTAAATAGCGGTGGCATTACTAAGTAAATAGCTGCGACCCACAGCATTGATATGTACATAAAGGCGGCAGTCATATGCATATAATGCTCCTCTGCAGTGAAGAGATGTGCTGTAACCTCTAGCAACCAATCGGTGAGCAGTATTACTGCACAGTAATCTTTAGCAACCAATTAACAAGCAGAAATCATTTGCTGTAACCTCTAGCAACCAATCAGTGAGCCGTAATGTGTGCTGTAACTTCTAGCAACCAGTCAGTGAGCAGTAATGATGGCAACCAATCACAATCGCTGCCTGATCTGATACAGTAAATTGATTTTAAGTCTAGCTGCTATTTATTGTATGTCTCAGAGCAGGTAGAGAGTGAAATTGCATGGGGGGGCCAAGAAAATTTTTGCCCAAGGTTCAATAAATAATAGACTGTCCTGCTTGGTCACCATCCTGTCCATAGCCTATGTCTGGACAGACTGATGAGGTCAACTTGCAACGTTTTTTTTCTAAGCTCCGTCTGAATTGTCAGCTTGTATACTTCCAGCCAAGCCTGTTTAACTCACAGTAATTACCCTAAGAGGTTGCCTGCTGGACACGGGCATCATTTAGAGTCCTGAGACTTTTTATAATGTAAAACTTTGCATTGGATAGAACTCTATTCAGTCTGCTGCACTTTTCTCAACCCTGGATACTTGATAGAAAAAAAGCAAAAAAAACAAAAAAGCTGTCTGTTAATGAACCTAAAACAATTTCCAATGTCAGTGTTAAAGTGGAGTTCCGCCCAAAACTGAAACTTCTACTTGAAGGGAGGTGACCCCTGACATGCCACATTTGGCATGCCATTTTTTTGGAGGGGGGGAGCGGAAACCCTCTTTTCAGAGGGTCCGAGCTCCCACTTCCTCCCAGCACACTGCGGCACCGGAAGGGAGATCCCTCCCTCTCAGCAATCATCTGGGACATGTCACAGGTCCCAGATGATTGCCTGGCCAGTCACGGCTCGCACATGCACAGTGGGTGGCCAGCTGTGAAGCCACAGCTGGATGCCCACCTTTACAATGCCGGCGCCGCAGAGAGGAGGGGGAGATGAGCGGGGCTTCGTTTCCCTGCATCTCTGCATCCCTGGACCCTGGAACAGGTAAGTGACCGATTATTAAAAGTCAGCAACTGCAGTATTTGTAGCTGCTAACTTTTTTTGTTTAAGCAGAACTCCGCTTTAAGTGATTCACAGTATTACTATTAAAGCAACTTTTTCATCACCTTAAAGCGGTGTATACCCTCAGAAACCCCCCCCCCCCCCCCTGTAAGGCAAAGGCATAATGAGCTAGTATGCACCGCATACTAGCTCATTATGAAATGCTTACCTGAGGTAGTTGACATTTTGCCCTCGGCGTGTCTTCCGGGTTCACGGCTCCAGCGCTGTGAGTGGCCAGAGCCGCGATAACGTCACTTCTGCGCAAGCACGGCAAGGTCTGGCAGCGTCTGCCGGATCTTCAGCCAGGCATTCACAGTGCATGCACCGCAAAGTGAATATCTCCTAAACCTTTTACCTACAGGTAAGCCTCACTATAGGCTTACCGGTAGGTTAAAAAAAAAAAAAAAAGTGGGTATACAACCCCTTTAAGTGCAAAAAACTAATTTATATATACAAAACAATAAATCTACATGCAGGTACAGAATATAAAATAACTGTACATATAAATGTTAAGTTCTCATAGTGCTCTATATATATATATATATATATATATATATATATATATATATATATATATATATATATATATATTCGAACATGACCCAAAAGGGTTTTTACCCTACTAATATAAAAAAAAAAAAAAAATAGTTTGAGCAAAGCATATTCATTAAGGTTAGAAAGCAGAAGTGATCTCTATATTATAAGAGATCACTATGGCTTTAGGGTTTAGCATATCCTTCGGTCAGTAATGTGACACACACTCGATCTCTCAGGCAATAACAAGATGATGTGCACAAAAAAAGCAGCGCATTGTGCAATACCATGTGACCAGTAGGTTTATTAAAAATATATTGCACTTACAAGCATGAAGATAAAAATCATGGTTGTAACCGCTCCCTTATAACATACATCCTCTAGGATTGGCGGATGGAGCTGAGACATCTAGTTCCCCTCCTAAAATGGACAAGACACCAGAAGAGAAAATGCAAGCATGCGGACCAAGGGGACACAAAAAACACATTGGGTGTAAATCTTACTTCTGAATTACGCACCACAGTGAATTATTCACTGTGGTGCGCATTTCGGAAGCAAGATTTACAGCCTGTGTTCAGAATGCAGCAGGCTCAGCATGAGACCTACAAGCTAGTAGACATCACTATAGGAGCAGTGTTTACTACTGTACAGTGATTTCCAGCTTCTAGATGGATCCCACAGGAATGGTACATGCATAGTTTCATTGGTTCAAGCTGAGCCAATGTATTTCCCCCCTTCCTGGTTTTTTATTTTTTTTTGCACATTTCTCACACTTAAATGATTAAGATCATCAAACATTTTTTTTTTTTTAATATTACACAAAGATAACCCGAGTAAATCCAAGATGTGTTTTTAAATTATTTCTTCATTTTTTAAGGGAAAACAAGCTGTTCAAACCTGCCTGGCCCTATGTGAAAAAGTAATTGCCCCCTCCCATTCTGAATCATGAATGAACTGTGTTTAACCCCTTTTATTTGGAAATCTGAGTTAAATTTCACTTGCAACACCCAAGCTTGATTACTGCCAGACCTGTTGAATCAAGAAATCACATAAATAAAATCTGTCTGACAAAGTGAAGCACACTAACAGATCACGAACAAAGAATGCACTGACTATTGCATCCTATAAGGTAATTTACTAACAAACATCACATGGTCACCATATCATAGCTGACATGGTGATTACATAACTGGGAACCTCAGCTTCCTCATTGTTGGGTGCAACTGTGTGAAAGTGCGGTCTTATAGTTAGGAGCTTGCAGTGGGAGCTTATTTCCGCAATGAAATGTAGATTAATGTTCCCTTAACACAGGGCATTGTTTTGAGGAACCCATACCTTGTTGAGGTTAAAGGTTGAAGTTTGAGGCTGCTCCGTCCCTTAATTGCACAGAACAAAAATGCATCTCCCATACACAATTGCATACAACTCCTTCTTAATGAAATTACATGAATAAAATTGGAGAGGGCCCAGCATGAGCATCCGGCCACCTACAATTTTCATGCCAGAAATATTGAAAAATTAGGTGAAGAAGGGTACAAGCCAGACATACAGGCCAAATTAGCCCTGACGACAGCCTGGCCATTTCCCCAGATCCCTTGTGGAATTTGTGTTGATGCCGCCTAGGCATGGAATCTGTCTAGGGCGCATTACAGCAGTATAAGAACTTTGTCATCTGGTATATTTAAGCACAGACCACCCAACATCCAAAGATTTTTTTATATTTGAAACGCGTTGGGGGATTGGTGGCAGCGCAACAATTTTGCTCATGTATGCCGCTCATATCTATGTAATTTTCATTCCTTAGGCGGGGATTGTATGCAATTGTGCATTCAGATACCAGAGCTTTTTATGTATAGCAAAAGCCTTTAATCATTATTTGTATGTATGTGTGTGTGTGTGTGTGTATATATATATATATTACATCATTTATTTTTTTAATACATTGTTGTACAAATTTCTTTGGCTTAAAAACATAAGATATACTTACAAAGTCCCAGTAATAAAAAGCACTAAAAACAAACGCCTGCCTGGCATTCTAGGAGCCCTTCCTCCTTCGTAAACAAAGCGATGACGTCACTACATGTCCTCACAGATGCATTTCGTCATGCACAGATGTTCTCAATGGGGAGGAGAGTATATCTTATGTTTTTAATAAACATATTGTCATTACGGTATCACGCTATGGTCCTCTGTTTGGTTTATTTGATCTACGTTGCTACGAATTATATGAATTGCTGAGTGTTTTTGAAAACCTGGAGGAGGTTGCCTGGAGGGACCCATTCCTTATACTTAAGGCCATGTATAGGCAAAATGCTGTCTGTACTTACCATCTGGTAAGCGGCTTTCTTATTGGTGGCGGTTTTCACTGAGATTGTGGAGCACAGTGGTGGTTTTCCAAGGACACTAACACAAGAGACTGTTCATCAAATGTACTTTCTGCTTTTGTTTATTAGTTTTATTATTTCCTTGTGTAGCAGGGGTGGTCCATTTCATTATGATCAGGACACTGACACTTTAAAGCGGAGGTCCACCCTAAAATGGACCTTCCGCTCATCGGATTCCTCCCCCCCTCCGGCGCCACAATTGGCACCTTTCAGGGGGGAGGGGGGTGCAGTTACCTGGATAATCCAGGTAACTGCACCCACTTCCGGGCTAGCTCTCTGCGGAAAGGGGCGTACATTACGCCCCTTTCCGCAAGTGCCCGCCCCCTTCCGCAAGTGCCCCGCTGCCTGCTGGGAAACGCACAGATCCCAGAGGCAGCGGGGACCGTCCTCATTGCGCAGCGTGGCTCGCGCATGCGCAGTAGGGAACCGGGTAATGAAGCCGAAAGGCTCCATTTCCTGATTCCCATACCCAAGATGGCGGCGGCAGCACTCGAGTGTCGATCTAGAGATCGGCTTCGGGTGCCGACATCGCGGGCGCGCTGGACAGGTAAGTGTCACTATTTTAAAAGTCAGCAACTGCAGTATTTGTAGCTGCTGACTTAAAAAAAAAAAAACGCGGAGTCCCGGCGGACTCCCGCTTTAAGAGACTTTTAATTCATTATACATTTTCTGTCTTCAATATTCATTTCTTTTGGGCACTTGTAACTATTGATTTTTAGTGTTATTTTTTTATATTAGTGGCGCAGTTTTCTTTGTTACTTTCAGCTAGCAGTATAGCTTCCTGAACATGACTTCTTCAACTAAATGGGCTCATGCTGCAAACACCCCGTAACCGTGTGCAATGCATGTAGTTGCAGTGTGATGCTGCGGGTTTTTGGGGGTTAAGATGGGTGGTAAGGAGGTGACATAATACCACCTCACTACCTGCCAAACACCTTCTGAAAAGTGATCCACCAGCCCTTAAGGGTTGACATACACTGTATGTATTCTGAGCCTGTTTATGTGTTTACGTTTTAGGCTCCATTCACATTGGTGCATCTTGTCATGCAACTTTGAACATCAAACTCGCATTACAAGTCATTCCCCATGTTTTCCAATGATAACCATTCATATATGTGTGACTTAAAGTTGCAGCAAGTTCAAAGTAGTTCATGTACTACTTTAATCCTACTTTCATGCAACTTGAGGGCCATAGACAGGCAAAACATGTTATATATAGCTATTTAAAAAGCAGTATAAATACCTTTTTTTTTTTTTGTTTGGTTTATTATTATTTATTTATTTTTTACGCATATGTGATCAAATAGCACCAAAAGAAAGCTCCATTTGTGGGAGAAAAAGGATGTCAATTTTGTTTGGGTACAAGGTCACATGACCGCACAATTGTCAGTTAAAACAACGCAGTGCCACATCGCAAAAAATGCTCTGGTCATTGAGCAGCCAAATCTTCCAGGGCTGAAGTGGTTAAACAAATGTTTGGAGATTTGTTAAAACCCCTGGCAGTTTTTCTTTCTGTGTCTCCTGTTGGTGGGGACCCAGAAAAAAAAATGTTGCTTGATTTTGTTCACACCACTGTACTGTACTTTTTTTTTTTTTTTGCAGTATCCTTCTATTACCTTCAATATACAAGGAAAAAAGAATGCGCTGACCATTGCATGTTTTCCAATGATCACCATTCATATATGTGTAACTTAACCACTTCAATACAGAGAATTTTCACCCCCTTCCTGCCCAGGCCAATTTTCAGCTTTCAGCGTTGTCATACTTTGAATGACAATTGTGCGGTCATGCAACGTTGTACCCAAATTAAATTTTAGAATTTTTTTCCCCCTCAACTAGAGCTTTCTTCTGGTGGTATTTGATCACCTCTGCATTTTTTTTTTTTTTTTGTGCTATGAACAAAAAAAATAAAATTAGGGGGAAAACACTGCGCTAAAGTTAAACATGTATAACAAAATGGCCTCAACAGCCGGGAAATAGCAGCTAACACCAAAAACAAACAAAGTTCAGCATGCAAATGGAAAAAATTTGTGTAGCGCTTGAATAATAATAAGTGTAATTAACATGGATTAAGAGATAATCAAATATCAAAAATCATATAGTGGATAATATAAGAAAAAAGTCCATAAGGTGAGCACCAATTTCACAATAAAGCTGGTATGGAGATGGCTGGACCGTCATAGGCAAAAACAGTTCATTGAGCAGATATGTTCATATAAGCCAGCTTGTCTGTAAACATCAAAAGAGGTAGATAAATACTTCTTACCAGCTGTGTTGGACTCACAAAGTCATATGACAGTTGAGTCTAAAAAGGCTTGAGGTCTCACTCTGGGACCAAGGAGTATATGAAGGGAGGTCCGATGAACTGGTGGAGGAACTTCAAACGGCTGTATACTCAATGGTGTGTTTCACGAATGGAACATCGAGGTAGTTCAAAGTCCAACTCAGACACGGCCCATTATACCGATACTCCAATCACCCCAAGTGGGGGGGAAAATGTTTGGGGGTTAAGCCACAAAGAAAAGAAAAAAGAAAAAAGAGCTCCACATGGTGCGGGTCAGACGGTATAAAATACGAATTTATTGAAGTCAAAAAGTAATTAATGACTTGGTGATCACAAAAATAGAATAAAATGAAGTTAAAAGCAATGTAGGGTACCAACAGCTAGCCCAACGCGTTTCGACTTAAAAGTCTTCGACAGGGGCATGTGTTTAAGTCGAAACGCGTTGGGCTAGCTGTTGGTACCCTACATTGCTTTTAACTTCATTTTATTCTATTTTTGTGATCACCAAGTCATTAATTACTTTTTGACTTCAATAAATTCGTATTTTATACCGTCTGACCCGCACCATGTGGAGCTCTTTTTTCTTTTTTCTTTTCTTTGTGGCTTAACCCCCAAACATTTTCCCCCCCACTTGGGGTGATTGGAGTATCGGTATAATGGGCCGTGTCTGAGTTGGACTTTGAACTACCTCGATGTTCCATTCGTGAAACACACCATTGAGTATACAGCCGTTTGAAGTTCCTCCACCAGTTCATCGGACCTCCCTTCATATACTCCTTGGTCCCAGAGTGAGACCTCAAGCCTTTTTAGACTCAACTGTCATATGACTTTGTGAGTCCAACACAGCTGGTAAGAAGTATTTATCTACCTCTTTTGATGTTTACAGACAAGCTGGCTTATATGAACATATCTGCTCAATGAACTGTTTTTGCCTATGACGGTCCAGCCATCTCCATACCAGCTTTATTGTGAAATTGGTGCTCACCTTATGGACTTTTTTCTTATATTATCCACTATATGATTTTTGATATTTGATTATCTCTTAATCCATGTTAATTACACTTATTATTATTCAAGCGCTACACAAATTTTTTCCATATGAACAAAAAAAGACAGACAATTTTGAAAAAAACACAATATTTACTTTTTGCTATAATAAAAATCCCACATTTAAAAAAATAAATGAAAAATGTCTGTTTAGGCCGATTTATGTATTCTTGTACATATTTTTGGTAAAAAAAAAAAATCCACAATAAGTGTATATTGATTGGTTTGCGCAAAAGTTAGTGTCTACAAAATAGGGGATAGTTATGTCCTTTTTATTATTAACTTTTTTTTTACTAATGGGGGCGATCTGCGATTTTTATCGTGCCCGTGACATTGTGGCGGACAGATCGGACACTTTTGACACTATTTTGGGACCATTAACATTTATAAAGCGATCGGTACTATAAAATGCATTGATTACTGTATAAATGTCACTGGCAGGGAAGGGGTTAACTCTAGGCGCTGAAGGGGTCAAATGTGTCCTAGGAAGTGAGCCTAACTGTGGGGGGAGGAAACCGATCGGTATTCCTATATACAAGGAACATAAGATCAGTTCTCCTCTCCCCTGACAGGATGTGGATCTCTGTGTTTACACACAGAGATCCACGTCCCTGCTCTGTGATGAGCAATCGCGGGTGCCTGGTGGACATCACAGCTGCCAGGCGTGCCCACCGTGTCCCCAGTGATGCTACAAGCACGCAATGCCGGGAAGACAAAGATGTCATATGACGTCTGCCCGGAGGGAGGAAGGGTTACTGTCGCCGTCATTTTACAATACGGCGGTAGGCAAGTGGTTAAAGTTGCAGCAAGTTCAGAGTAGTTCATGCACTACTTTGGTCCAACTTTCATGCAACTTGAGGGCCAAAGACTTCAATGTGAACCCTCAAAAGTTACATGAAAGTCATACCTGAATGTGATACAGTGCAACAGTTGTGCTTTATCACTGGTCAAAGTCGTGTCAGAGTTGCTTCAAAGTTGAGCTCCAAAGTTGGCGCAGCTTTGGAGTCGTAGAAGTGTGGATGGAGCTTTAGTCATTTATTTGTCGTCTTCCATTAAGATTATCATCATTAAATTCAAATCTGGTCAGTGCAATATGGGACTGCCAATATTTGCTTTCAGTGGCTTATGTTTTATGAAGAGACGTGCTAATATTAATGTGGAGAATTCTCTCCTGCACTTATTACCGAGTACACCTTTATCTAGTGTCTGCAATACCGCAGTCCACTAATGAACATAAAAACAATTAGCTTAGCAATACAAAGGCTGACCTGTAATCTGAGGACTCAAAAGTCTTTGTTGCCTGCAGGCTACTTATTGGAACTACTAATTGCCTTTTTTATTATTCAGTGATACGTTGAGTTACTGTGAAACAGAAATCAAAGTGTCCGTGTAGAGGTAGATTTCATTGTATTTAGTTGAAGGTTTTCATGAAAGGTGGCAGTTCAGTTTCTGTTCTTTTTATAAATGTTCTTTTCAACATCCGCCAAGGTGGTTGGTATTTCGGTGGAAAGTATAGCCTGTTTCTAAGTGACACATATTTTGAGTTGTTTCTGCAATTTTTACTTTTAAAAATGTCTGATGTGACATTCATATTTGAAATGCTTTCATTTTCATTTTTGTTATGCTTTCAATAGAGACTTTACAAATTTATAGTCTTTAGTATATATGATGAAAAGTAAAGCTATGCATTCACTTATTTAAAGAGGAAGTAAACCCCTTCAAACCACTTTGACCTACAGGTAAGCCTAGATTAAGGCTTACCTGTAGGTCCAAGCAATATCTCCTAAACCTATATGGTTTAGGAGATATTTGCCCGAAAATGGGCACCGCTGTCTACGGCGCATGCGCCGTAGACAGCGGCGCGCAGGCGCACTAAATGCGGCAAGTCCAAGAATGGATTTGCCTAATTTGTCGACTCCCGTGCGCATGCGCGGGAGTGACGTCATCGCGGCTTCGCCGAATGGCAGCGGCGGAGCTGCGAGACGCGACTCCCGTGCGCATGCGCGGGAGTGACGTCATCGCGGCTTCGCCGCTGTCATTGGTCGGAGCTGCGAGACGCCACCAGCAAGATGGATGCGGCGGACTACAGGGATCAGCGGCGACTTCGCTGGCTCCTGTGTCAGGTAAGTGACACATAATGAGCTACTATGCGATGCATAGTAGTCCATTATGCTTTACCTTTGCAGGGAAAAAAAGTGGAAGTAAACCCATCAGGGTTTACTTCCTCTTTAATACACTAAAGTTTCTCTTTTTAATAGAAACTTTAACTGCATCTTTGCTTTAAAAATGTCTACTAAAAAAAAGGTATGCATCAGAATGAGACACTGTTGAGATGGTTTTATCCACTTAACCCATTAAGCCTTTCCTTTTCTTAGGGCCATGTCACACAAGTGGTTGTGTTGCTGGTAACCACTCCTTGGCAATAGAATTTTGGTCAGCTTGTCTTCTCCTATGGTATCACGCCCTCACTGACCACAACAATTAGATGTCACACTGACTGCTCCCTCACTAGAGATTCAGCAGCATTCTGGCCAGTGGGAGATTGGTGTCCCTTAGATGAATTTAAACCTCTCCATTGTGTCACCAATGTATAAATAGCAGGCCGGGCCCACCTTATTCAGATTCCCTCTAAGGCCAGCCATACACAGTTCAACTATTGGCCAGTTAAGCATTTTCACCCACAACTAGGACCATTGCTAGGTCTGCAAAAGATCTGGGGCTAGAGCCCATAGCAGTGGTCACCAATTTTTTTTTGCATGCCTGCAGGGAGGGGGAGACTGGTGTTAAGTCATTTTGCACAGGCAATGGCTGGTGTTGGCGCTTCAATCATCATGGCATAATGGTTGATATGGTGTCAAATGAACTGACTTTCAAAACTCCCTTGGTTACTGTACCTATAGGTAATCCCCTCCACTTACTGTCATCACCCAGCCGAAAGAGGTGCTGTTTGGAACTGCAGCCATCTTGGCACTTCTGGACACTCTAGCCTTGAGACCTGACGACTGTCCTTTTATCAAGAACTCTGCTTTAACTAGCCACATGCCTGCAGAGCTCTGCAGCCGTGTGGTGATCCTGTGGAGGTCTATATGGTTCTTTGATCAGCCTTGATCCACTTTTATCTAGTGAGTGCATTTTTATTGCCTTTATACTTTTTATTGTAAATACATCACTACACCTAGATGGAGGTGCCCTCTTGTGTTTGTTTTCTACATTCCTATGATACTTGAATGATAAGGAAATAAGATTTTTGCACCTATTGTAAAATCCTGTTCTTGAAGTCCATTGGAGAAAACAGGACTTTAGGAATTCTTATACAGTGGGGTTATTCCGCTGCCTACAGGAGGGTCAGACACTGGCATAATAAAAGGCAAGCCCTCATACAACTCCAACCGTCATGCCTCAGGCTTGTGAGCAAGCAGTACAAAGAGCCAATAAAACAGGGCAAGACTTGTATCACTTCATGGACTTGAAGATTTTATGGTAAGTATAAAAATCTAATTTTTATACCTAGTCATCCACAGAACGCCTGTCTCCAGTGCTGGTCGCCATGATGCCTGATGCCTTTTACTTATATAATCACATATGTAAATGTAGGCGTTATCTAGGTTTTAACATGCTTATGGTTCACCGGTGGCGTCAATAGATTTCTTGCTATGTATGCAACAACTAGAAGATAGACCTTTAAAACAGAATAGAACCTTGAACAGACATATGTGAATGTTTGAAATACAAAGAAGGAAAAAATCAATATTTTTTTCTTGAGGTCTGAAGAGCTGGTGTTGAAAAGCCATTATGGCTGTCATAGGAATAGGTTATAATTTAGCATTTTAATGTAAATATATGTAATGGTTTCAAGACACTTACTTTTAGAAGTTGTGAATCTTCCCAGTGGAGACGGATATGACAAAATAGAGATTTTATCCTTTTTCACTCTGGGAGAAAAAAAAATTCTATCTGCCTGTATGTGCATGGGAGAGATTTTCCCTTGTTTCCTGTCCCATTGATCTGATATGAAGCAAGGGCAATTATCCTCAGCAGAAACACAGACAAGTGTAAAAACCTGACAGGGATGCTTAGTCAACACTACTTGTATTACTTTTAGACACAGACCTGGAAAAATTTTGCAGATCAGGAAAGTCTGTAAAGTCAGATCTTCTAACCTTTAATACTTGTTCCAATCAGTGACTTAACCACTTGCTGACCTTTTCTTGAACTTTTTGTTTAAAAGTTTAAATCCATACTTTTTGCTAGAAAATTACTTAGAACTCCCAAACATTATATACTTTTTTTTTTCAATCTGAGACCCAGAGAATAAAATGGCAATTGTTGCAATATTTTTATGTCGCACAGTATTTGTGCAACGGTCTTTCATATGCAAATTTTTGGGGGAAAAAATGAATAAAAATATTTACCCAAAATCTTTATATAATGTAAAATATGTTATGCCAAGATACCCAATATGTCTTGCTTTAAAATAGAGATGGCTCAGGTGTGTTTAGGATCCTAGTCATAACCCATCTGCCGATCCCAAAAAGAAGCCTGAGCATTGATAATCACAGGCAGTAAGGCATTTCACGGTCTGCAGCTGCACAGATCAGGAAATGTCTCACTGCCTGTGATTAGCAGTGTGCAATGTTGGCTTCCTGGCGGGATCAGGCAGGTGGGTTAGGACTAGGATCCCGAACACACCATAGCCCATCTCTACTGTAAAATTGCGCAAGCTGGTAACAAACTACGGTACTTAAAAAATCTCCATAGGCGAGACTTTAAATATTTTTACAGGTTACCTGTTTAGCATTACAGAGGAGGTCTTGCACTAGAATTATTGCTTTTGCTCGAATCGCTCACGGCGATACCTCACGTGTGGTTTGAATACTATTTTCATATTTTCATATGCTTGCACGACTTGCATATGCATTCACTTCGGCGAGTGAGTACAGAGGGATGGGGCACTTTAAAAAGAAAATATTTTTATTTTTACACTGTCACTTTTTTTATTTATTGTATTTGTGATCACGATTATTGTAAACATCCCTTGTAATAGTAATAAGGATGACGGCTCCTCTTTTTTGAGAGATCTGCGGTCAAAAACCCTTTGTCCCGAAAATGCCTTCCCGATCAAGGAAGTCTGATAACTCAAATGTAAGCAAAATGCTTACCTCAGCCGGCTGATTATCAGAAATTCCCGGGTCGTCTCAAGCTCCTTGTTTCAGATTCTCAGGGTCACCTGTAAATCCCCTCCTAGGCAAAGCTCACCATCTGACATGGAAATTTTTTAGATGGGCAACTCCTAGCCTCATATTGATTAGTGGTTCCAAATTCATAACTACCGCAGTAGGGAACAGATACACATTGCATCTTTCTAAATAACTGTTCTGCCTTATTATGATGCAATTAAAGGTTTTAATACACATGATTACGTAAGTATGACATAAATATTACAATTGTACGTTTATGGTAACAAGGGGCGTAACATAGGCAGACTAATTCTTTCTAATCAGGACTCGAAAGAATGCATACATATACTGAGAATATTATTAGTGCCGTTTGCACAGTGAGGGCAATGTGCAATACATACAAAATAAAATACAATTGTATACAGAACTTACAGATTTCATTTACTACCCCAAATCTCTAATTTTACCTTTTAAAACAAAAGATCAAAATTTTTTTTTTTTTTTTTAACTTTTGTGTTAAAAAAAAAAAAAAAAACTTTGGCCCGAGAACAGTAAGTGACATCAGACATGGCTATGGCCTTCCAAGGACATAGAGATGAGTGGCAGCCATCTTGGCCTCACTCTTCTCCCTGCCCAGCCGCTGTCGGAATCAAATTGCTCCCAGACTTTACCAATGGTAAATTCTAATTCTAATAAACTCTAATTTACAGCTACGAATAAGAAAAGAAGAAAAAAAGGGTATTATTTTATAATGGTTACTCTCACAGAACTGGGATAGAATACAGTGGTGGCAATATTCAGGAAATTTGCTTTTAAACGGTAATACAAAAAAAAAAATGTATCATATTATAGCTCATCAATTCTTGGATGTGATGGCTGCATTCGTTTTTCTTGAAGCTTCCTTTAATTTTGCCTATTTATCCGGCCAGGAAGTCTTATTCAACTTCTTTTAACACAACAAGTGTTCAAGGAAAAGTGAAAGTTAGGGGGTCAAGATAAACCCTTTACCATTGACAGTGGTGCTTACAATGGTCCACTTTTATTTAGTAACATTTGTATCCCAAAAGGAAAAAATAAACTGTTGCTGTAACTGATTATAAGTGTAGCACTGACCCCCGAAGGAGCTGCTGGTTTTATTGGGCTTACCGTTACCTCCTTGTTTCTCCATCTAGGGATTCCCGTGGTAGATGACCCAAAGAATGTGGAAACTGACACTGAATCTTCTTTGGGGTTATTTGGAACAGAAACAGAGTCTTAAAGTAAAGGGTAGAGTGTTAGGAGTAAGTTCAGGTTCTTTAGATTGCAAATATTAAAGGAAGTCCTTATAGAAAATCCAGAGAATAAAGACAGTTTCACAACTGAATTTTACAATCGGATAGAGCTCCTCTCACTAGGCCTAGCAGCCGGTAGGGTGCTTGACAAAGTCTCTTCCACAGACTTGTGATGTACATTTGAGCATTACTGAGGGATGTAGATGAATTTAAAGAGCTAGCATACGGTACCAGGTTCTCTCAGCCGATCCGGCAATACCATATGAATGTCCTTCAACTAAGCCTCCAGGCTCCTTCAGAGAAGCCAGCCTTGCGCACGGCCTTCTCCTGAAGAGTCCTCCCCTGGGGTTCTTCAGTTGCTGAGCCTCTCCCTTAGATGAGATGGCACTGGACACCCCTTGGATCAATAGGCAAGGAAATGCACTCGAGCCTGTCCCTGCAGTTGCGTTGCCCTGGGCCAGCCGGCCCTGAGACTCGGAATGCATGGTTTCCGCGTCCCGGGCCAGGAGGGCCATGGGCTGGGTCAGGAGAACCACCAGAACCCAACAGGCAGATCAAAGATGGAACCCCGAACCACGTGGTGTTGGTACCTTAAATACCACCATCCAGAATGCACAGCAGGTTCAGAGAGAACAGTGGCATTCAATACACCCAGCTAAACTGGGTTCCTACTCTTGCTGGTGGCGACAGCGACACCTGCGACCAAGGAGAACCCAGTGCAACCCAGCTGGACTGGTACTGAAACCATAAATTTAGAGAATAGTCCTGAAACCCAACTGTTTCAGGCAAATTAACTTTAGAAAAAACCCATAGCGCCTGTTCGTCTGTAGCGCTGGCTCCTTACTCCTCCCCATTTTAGACGATGTCCTAATCATCTAATAATATTTTGATTCCATGACTGAGTTTACAACCACGTTAAAGGGAACATGCAGCAACTGGCATCATCTAATCACCAGCACATATGTGCTCACTGATGCTGTTATTTAAGGGAAAGGATACACCGAAAAGGTGCAAGATTGAATCAACAATTGCTTTCAATCCAAAAATGGTAGAGATCAAAGACGAGGAGGAATAAATCACAGCGTTAAATTATATAGAACTGCCCCAAACACTTGTATAGCGTATTCAGAATGTAAATGTGCTCATGTTTTAAAAACTTGGATGATACCAGAAAACACTGTTGTATAGCGTATTCAGAATGTAAATGTGCTCATGTTTTAAAAACTTGGATGATACCAGAATACAGGATTTCTCATTTTTTGACTGTCAACATATGTTCTATGTTTGATCATGTGGTCTCATATATACTGTATTAGGGAGACTAAATGTGTGATATAATTCCACAACATAAGTATTCCATAAGGTCCAACCAGAAAGAACTTCTGTTCTGCAACATTTCTTAGACCTGTTTCACATGAGCATCAGCTTGTATAAGGAGCAGTGTGAACCACAAGCTGACAAAGCATTTGCAGAGCTTTCAGCAGGCTTTGTTGGAGTACTTAAAAGTACCATTCAGCTCCAGCTTGTAAACAATCAACACAGATCCATTTAGAATCCATTTGGGATTATTGATAGTCACTGAAGCCTGGTAGCGGCTTGTTTAAAGTGACAACTAAGGATGAGCTCAGGCGTGTTCGCATGCTCCACATGTAGAGTCTGCCATGAAGTCGGCACATCGCTGCGCTAATCACAGGCAGTGAGACATTTCCCGATCTCTACAGCCGTGCATCAGGGCAATGTCTCACTGCTTGTGATTAGCGCAGAGCTGCGCCGATTTCCTGGCGGGCTCTGCATATGGAGCATGCGAACACGCCTGAGCTGAAAGCTCTGCAAATGCTTTGTTTAGTTTGAACAAGCAAGCTTTCTCTTATATAAGTAGAAGCCCTTGTGAAGAAGCACATGGCACTGTACAAAAAAGTGATTGATCATATTCCCAAACCTGTCTGTCAGTGGTATTGTATACTGAGCCACACATGTGATATCCCCCGGTCCAGTCATTCAAGAAGCCGAACAGACTGAACCCAGAAGGACAACCAGAAGAAAATGGAAGCTCCCATGACAGTGGAGAGCCTAGATAGGACTTCCCGCCCGGTCAATCGCAAAATAATGGCTGGGCGGTGGCTTTCCTGCTCTGACTCTATGTCGTATGATGTCCTTCGGAGCAAACCGCTCGCAGCATGGTGATTAGTGGTGCAGGGTGTTGATCATGGTATAGAGCCTATGACATAGGCTCTTTAGCATGTGATCAGCTGTGTCCAATCACAGCTCACTACAGTGTAAATAGGAAGTGTCTGTTATCGGCATTCCTCTATTAACGCTGAAAGGGCATGAGTAGAGGAGAGTAGCTAAGCAGCTTTCCTGACTGGGTACCTGCACTGATAATGCAATGATTCGGTGCAGCCCCATCGGTTATGCCTGCCAGTGTCCACCAGTGATGCCAATCAGTGCTGCATATTAGTGCCTCCTCACCAGTGCCAGTCAGTGCAACCACATCAATGAAGGAGAATTTACAAAATTTTATAACCAAATTTTTTTTAGTCTTTTTTTTTGCATTCATTTAGCAGTGGTGATTAAATACCACCAAAAGAAAGCTGTCTCCAAAAAAAGATAAACATTTTGTTTGGGTACAGCATTGCATGACCGCGCAATTGTCATTCAAAGTGTGACTGTGCTGAACGGTAAAAATTGGCCTGGGCAGGAAGGGGTTGAAAGTGTTTTCTATTGAAGTGGTTAAAAAAGGCTTTCATACCACTTTAGTGATGTGCTTTTTTTTCTTTTTATCTCCTATTTTCAGCTATAAATCATCCTTGTACTTTTTCTATGTATCCTCGCCCTTTAAGAAGAGTATCATAGCACACTTGTAATGTTGGTAATTAGATGATTTAAATTACTACCTGTTCCTTAAATGTTTAGTGATGCTTGTAATAGGCTTAATAAAGAGCATGATATGCTTGAAACGATTGCTGTTACGCTCTATTTTTTAAGAATAAAAATAGATTTTTATATACACACAAAGTATGTATATGGGCATACAGTGGCTTGTGGATATTTTGAAAATGTAAAATACTAGGTAAACTTTTCCCACATAGGTTGTGCTTTAATGAAAAAACTTGAGTCTATTATGTGGATTCCATCAGTACGTAGATTATACAATGGACTGATTGAACTACACAGGCATCAAATATGCTTTGTTTCCTAATGGCATAAATAGGAGAGATAGGAGAGATTGCTTCGTACCCCCATGGCTGTGAAGGGTTATTGACAAGATTTCTTCTCGTCTGCTAGAGGTCATAATCTGACTTAATGGCTTTTCTCTCTCCTACCAGTAATACACTTTGAACTTACTAATCAATTTTCATTTTAAGGTCTGAAATCTCTTCTAACACATAAACGAGAACACTTCTTAAGAATTCACAAGTTCTATAACGCTGTAAAGTTGATTCTAGTAGTCTTAAAACTTGGCCTTTTACAGCCTTTATATATAATTTTGGCAAGTTTTTCAGCCCTGTAAAGAACTATGTATTTTTCTCTGCCCTAAAATACATATACTGCAGCTATGAATAATATATATTTATCTGTACATAGCATAACCTTACTACTACAATTTTTTTTTTTTTTTTTTTAATATGGCCACTGGATCTGTCGCATTCCCCATGTTGGATGTGATGGTGCCAAGGATGAATACCACACTTTGTTGTCCCAGAAATTGATGTGTTGAAAGCAGAAAAATGGGCATCAGTTTGTTGTGAATGGGGCTGCATAGCCGTGCACTGATCAAGGTGTCCATGATGACTGGTGTCCACAGCCTAAAGTGCCTACGGTGGGCATGTGAGCATCAGAACTGGATCACAAAGTAACAGAAGAAGGTCTGATGAACCACATTTGCATGTATGTTGCTTACCTGGGGAAAATGTCACCTAGATGCAGTATGGGATGAAGCCACACTGGCGGAGGCTTTGGCCAATGTTCTGCTGGGTAACTTTAGGTCCTGCCATTCATGTGGATGCTACTTCATATGTACCACCTACCCAAACATTGTTGCTGACCATGGAAACTGTATTTCTTGATGGCAGCGGGCCATTTCAGCAGGATAAAGCATCCTGCCACACTGCAAAAAATGGTAGATTAGATTTCAAGCCAATTGAGCATCTGTGGGACTTGCTGGGGAAGTGAGCTCGATCCGTGAAGGCTCCACCTCGTAACTTACAGGACTTAAAAGGATCTAAAGGACTCTAAAGGATCTGGTGACAGATAACACTGCATACCTTCAAAGGTCTGGGTGGTTGGGAGAAGAAGGTTCTGGGCTGTTCTGACGACAGAAGGGGATGTTTTGGTGGCAAAAAGGGGGCGCTATTCAATATTGGGTGGGGGATCAAAAAGTTATGGCTAATCGGTATACATATACAGTCTCCCAGATAGCCAGGATAACTTGCCACAAATCTGTGGCAGGGTTGAATGGTAAGTCTGTTCGCTTCAATAAAAAAGGAACCCCAGCAAGGATTCACACTGCACTAAGTATAATCAATCATAAACTGTGTTAAGAAAAAGCAGCTGGCACTAGAGTCCCGATACACCAACTCAAAAACTAAAATCCAAAAAGAGTGCAGCGCTAATAAATATTAAGCCAAATAACCATAAAATATTTAAATAAATTAATTTAAATTAAATTAATAATATAAATACCTATAAAGTGACAAAAATAGATCATATATTATGATGGAAAAATCCATAAATAAGTTAATTAAATTTCCCAGTAGTGGTGAAAAGAACCTGAATAGGTAAAACTAAGGCAAGCAACCACCAAAAATAAGTGAAAAAAATGCTTACTCTAGTGAAAGTAATAAACAAATATTAATATATATATATTATTAAATAGTAATCATTAAATAGAACAATATTCAAAATAGTGATAAAAAAATGTCCATGCAAAAAGTGTATAAAAATAATCCAGTCTCAGATAGATGTGAAGCAAAAACTCCTTAATCCCAGCCAGTGGCTCAATCCAGAAAAGATTTGATACACCAAAAGGTGAGTAAAGGTAACCCTTACCGATTCCACATGAACACAAACCAATAGTCTCTCCAAGCGCGGGGAAACTTCGCAGGTGTCCCCAAAACCTTAGGCTCCTCAAAGCTGCTCATAAGATCAATGCAGGTAGAATAATAATGCCGCTCATAAAAAGTAACAAAGTGCCTCCATAGTGTAATCGTTCCAATTAATTTTTTATAAAAGTAGATAAAATGACACTTACAAACACAGACTTCAGAATGGCAAGTAATATCAGGAGTAAAAATCGCGGTGTCTCCACTTACTTCCCGCTGTAGTCCTGTAGCCCAACAATTTTGAGTGCAGCATGATGATGTAAGCGTCACGGGCCCCACCCTATGCCTTTTGTCATGAAGGGACGTCGTCTGGGGATTGGCCAAGAGTTTTACCTATTCAGGTTCTTTTCACCACTTCTGGGAAATTGTATGAATTTACTTATTTATTTATGGATTTTTTTCATCATAATATATGATCTATTTTTGTCACTTTATAGGTAATTTAATTAATTTATTTAAATAAGTCTGTTAGCTTTCTGCACATTTTCACTGGCAATTTGTACACTTGCAGAGCACTTGAAACAGTTGACCCTTTTCCAAATAGTTGAAAATTTGCATGACAAGTCTCTAGCAAGAGAAAAGTTGCAGTAGTAAGTCTGCAGCATTAACATTTAGCCACAGTGACCCCATGTGTTGGGATGACTGTTGCACAACATAACTGAATCAGAACTTGCAGCAGACTTGCAGAATGTTTGCAAAGAAAGTTGATTTGGAGTCATGTAATGCGGACCTGCTGCAATTGTGCAACACACTTGTGAAGCCTGGTAAGTCTAGCAATAGCTTAGCAAGTCATTTTCAAACTTGCAGCGCAACTGCTTGCATCTGGGATAGAGAGAGACTTTGTAGGGCACTTTGTTTTTTTTTTTTGTTTTTTTTGTTTTTTTTTTGTTTTTTTTTACTATCATTCTTCTATGTTTTTATGCTTCAACGTCTCACTGTCTATACCGAGACCCAGTTTACAGAATCAACCCAGTCCTTTCCAACCTAGTATGGGGAATCTGGTCAGCATGTCAATATTTCCATTTCCATAATTCAGCTCTGTTAGAAGTCAGCAGAGAAATTCAACTTCCAAGAATTATTTTTAATGTATATTTCTACAAATAAAATATACAGCCAGCATAGCACTAGAATGTTGTCTTTAATCCAAGCACGTTTGTCCAGAGATGTTTAAACACCATCAATAATTAACAAGCTGCATTGAACATTTCACAAAGACGTGTATTTTTTGGCTCTGACTGATATCCTGTAACACAGTGTAGCTTAAAAAAGATTTCCTCATCCCAAATTCACAGCCCCCCAGATGCCCTTCTTTCTTCTGTTGTGTATCCAAACCTGAAGTATAAGAGAGGCCAGCTAAATAATGCATGTGCAAGCTATGATGTCGTTTCTGCTCCAAGATATACTGGCAAAGGTGCATTCCTTTCAAAATGCATGACACAAAGCAAACCAGGTCATTCTTTTACACAAGCTGTACACTTGTGTCCTAAAATGCAGAGGAAGGGAGGAAGGTGTGCAGAATTTGTGTTAAATAGACTGTTGGGAAACGGCAAGACACTGCTTACAATTCCATATTCCTTTGTGTTTGGTGGAGTTCTGGACTCAAAACATGAAGGATAAAGCTTTAGATCTGAATTTTAGAAGCAGATAACACAATAAAATAAAGTAAAAAACAAACAAGAAAAAAAAAAACTATTTACAAATTTAATATGTTTTAATACAAAATGTGGTGTTGTATAGAAGAATCATATTACGGTATGTATATACAGTATACTCTCTAGCAGCCTTTTCCAATCAGGGTGCCCAGGCAGCCTGGGGTGCCTTCAGGTTTCTTCAGGGGTGCCTTGGCAAAACGGCTAAAAAAATTCCCCAAAATTGTATAATAGGCAGCGGGTGAATGAAACCTGCGTTTTTAGCTACACAAAGCCACAGGTTTTCATTGTGCACCATTATAACCTTCCAGTCCTTGACATCCCAACAACCAATTAAGTCTTTGGTTGATAAGGAGAATGTTGGGTTCTTGCACAGCATCCTTGTATACCCATCCCTGACCCACTCTGTCAGCACTGGGGTCACATTAGCTGAGTGAGGGGGAGAGACGCATTGGAATGCTAGTCATTATCAGTGTGCAAAGATGTATTTGCTTTGGAAGAATACATAATCTCTAACGTTGGGTATCCTACATGTGTGGATGTTGCTGCATTATGTAAAACTATTAGTTTAATTTTTTTATATTTTAGAAAGGGGTGCCTTGAGATTGTGCATCATAATATAGGGTGCCTTGACTAAAAAAGGCTGAAAATGCCGCTATATAGTATTTGGTCCTATATCTGATTTTTGTATCTATGCCATATAATCTAAAATTTGAATAAAACAAACATAAACCGAAGGAAGTATTGTATTCTCTTTACAAAAGGTGCTAAAAATGGCCAGAATCCAAGAGTAGTTAGATATGATAGGGTAGTAGTAATGAGAACACTAGCTGAAAAATTAATTCTAAATATAATGAAAAATGTTAAAAATAATGAAAGGTATAAAAGAATATCATTGTATAGTTGTATGATTGAACACAATTGGAGTAATTACATTTAAAAGCAATGTAATAATTATAGAATATAGGCATGATGAACAGTTTTTAGGAAATGATAATGATAATCAGTGAGACATACATTTTACTGTGTGTTATACATAACAATCTTAAAGATGTTTAAAGGTATACTGTATACACATAATAGCATAACATATCTAAAGGACATGACACATAATGTAAAAGCATTATAATTCAACAGTACTTGATTTTGTTCAATAGTACATCTATTCAATTATAATATTTTTATACTTTATTTTCCATTTTATTTACAATTATTTTAACCATACAATATAATTATCAAGTTCCTAATTCCTTATATCTGATTCAAATTATGTTAATTGTTACCACTTTGTCAAGAGAATGCCAGTATTACATTATTTGTATTTAATTTTGTTATATAGAATTTATACCATCGTTACTGTAAATACCATCACTTACTATAGAGAGTTTATAGAATATGGTTCTTTGATACACTTCTGTGTTTTGTATTGAGATATTTAAATGCTTAAAGCGGCGCGTTCCACCCAAAAATGGAACTTCCACTTTAAGTGCTGGTGGCCCCCTGATATGCCATATTTGGCATGTAATTTTTTGAGGGGCAGGGGGGCAGGTACCCTGTTTTTATGGGTGTCCAGCTCCCACTTCCTCCTCTGGCGCCGGAAGGAAGATCACCTCTCCCCCCCTCTCTTCCTGCAATCTTCTGGGACACGTGTCAGGTCCCAGAAAATTACCCAGCCATTCACAGCGCGGCTCTCTATAGCGCGGCTCTCGTCTGGCTGTGAAGCCACAACCGGGTGCCCACAGTAAGAATGCCGCCGCCACAGAGAGGAGGGGGAGAGGAGCGAAGCTTCCTGCGCCCACATTGCTGGACAGTAGGACAGGTGAGTGTCTGATTATTAAAATTCAGCAGCTACACTTTTTGTAGATGCTTACTTTTAAATGGGTGGAAGTTCACTTTAAATGGGTTTTTATATTTTATTTTATGTGTCTGTCTTGTGTGTTGAGTTTGTTTTTTTTGACCACTTATCGCTGAAAATAGATTTACTGGTCTTTTATAATTTTTTTGCCCCTCTTTCTGCCTACAAATTCTCTTCCTTTGACACTTTTAACCTGAGAGATGATCCTGCCTAGCTAATAAAACAAGGCATAAAGAGTTTTAAAAGCCCCTGACCTAACCAAACCTCCAGAGCATTTTCCTTTTTTTATTCTTACGGTGGCAATACATTTTGCTTCAGTCTCTACCAACAGGAGAATGCATATTGAGGAAAGCAAAACTGCTAGATGCTGAAACCCTAGCGGTATGAGATGTGATGAAGCTTGAGAAAGGAAAATGTTTTGGGCTGGTTTGGGCAGTGCTCCATGGAAACTCATAAGAAGTAGGTCTTTCCCTGTGTCAAAAGCTGCTTGACTTCTGCCCCTAAGAGACCAGTAAAAAATGTGATAAAGAAAAAGTACTGTAAAATTCTGCTCTTTATATGGTATTAAGCCATTGTGTGTGTGTGTGTGTGTGTGTATATAATAAAATACATAATAATTATAAACTATGAATATTTATGTAACCACGATCTGCCATAGAGATCATTGCTGTTTAATGTAGATTTAAGCCCTTGTCTTCTGATTTTTAGACGCTTTCAGATAAATGATCCAGGAGGCTCTAGCCACCTGATCACTTTTATGGGACACTGAAGGTGCGTTGTCCCCCCCCCACCCTTTTCGGGCCTTTTCGGGCTCTTCCATTAGTCTAGGAGTCCTGGACCATAGTAAACCACTCCCACAGTGAGAGCAGGAGGTGATCAGAGAACATCCATTCCTGATCCTCCCTCATCCCGTGCAACTAATGAACTTGCAAGCAACATGTATTATGTCCCTTTCAAAGTCACAGCTGTCATTCCTCAGCTACTGTAGCCAATGATGCAGCTAATCGAGTACAATCTGTGCTTGATTAGCTGCAGTTGAAGGCAGAGAAGACATTAGGGATTGACTATAATGTCACCATGAAGTGGACCTGTCGCCTGCCTAATGCTATCACAAAGCCCCCTTGGGATAGCTATAAATTTAAAGTGGTTGTAAACCCTCACATATACCCAGTGAAGTGAACAGCCTCAGATGATACACAGGGATGAAACACATCTCCCTACATAAGTTTTATATGTATACCTGCTTTCTTCGGCTTTATATACTGTTTAGAATGTTCATATCGTGTGGAGATTTTAACACAGAGTAGTCAGCTGATTGGAGGAAAGGCACACACCTCTTCTCCACGTAGGCAAAGACTCTCGGAGGTGTTCTGCGACATGGAAAGCTGCCTGCTAATCTATTTATAGCTCCCCCGACACAAAATTCAGCCTGCTTTTATCTCATGTGTCAGAGAATTTGTCAGAAGTTATCAGGTTGATAACAGAAGTGCAGAGCAGGAGAAAGCCACGGGACATAGTGCTTTGAAGAGAAATAAGAAAACACTGCAGATTTATGTGCTCAGCTCAAATTTCATGAATTGGATTTACATCAACTTTAAAGAAAATAAAGTGGAAAAACTTTTTTTTTTTTTATACGGTGGGGAAAATGATTAATCCCCCACAGATTTTTTTTTAAGTTTACAAAGAAATTAAGGGTCTACAATTTTTCTCATAGGTGTATTTTAAGCACTAAACGCAAAATCACATACCTGTGCGTCATTTTGTTGAAGTAGTTGTACCGGGGTGATGCCCCTCCCGCCGTTCCACCCAGGTCTCCCGTCCCACTGGCTGGCCGGAGACCTGAACGAAGCGTGATCTCTGATGTGAAAATCCGGAAGCAACGTCACTTACTCAGGATCCAATGTCCCAGATTTAAAAAAAAATGTAAAATGCAGATTTTGGCTTTTTGAATACTTTTAATATGAATTAAAATAGTAGATCAGATTTCAAACCGATTGAGCATCTGTGGGATTTTCTGGCAACGTGAATTTGATCCATGAAGGCCTCGTAACTTACAGGACTTAAAAGGATCTAAAGGACTCTAAAGGATCTGGTGCCAGATACCACCGCATACGCTCAAAGGTCTGGGTGGGTGGGAGAGGAAGGTTCGGGGATGTTTTGGTGGCAAAAAAGGGGAGATATTCAATATTGGGTGAGGGATCAAAAAGTTATGGCTAATCGGTATACATATACAGTATCCCAGATAGCAAGAATAACTTGCCACAAATTTGTGGCAGTGTTGAATTGTAAGTCTGTTAACTTGCTGCACATTTCCACTGGCAAGTTGTACACTTGCAGGGCACTTGAAGCACAAGTTATAATTGACCCTTTATTTGCCATGCAAATTGTTGAAAATTTGCATGGCAAGTCTCTAGCAAGAGAAAAGTTGCAGTGCTAAGTCTGCAGCATGAACATTTAGCCACAGTGACCCCTGTGTTAGGATGACTATTGCACAACATAACTTAATCAGAACTTGCAGCAGATTTGCAGAATGTTTGCAAAGAAAGTTGATTCGGAGTCATGCAATGCGGACTTGCTGCAATTGTGCAACATACTTGTAAAGCTTTGCGAGTAATTTTCAAACTTGCAGCACAACTGCTTGCTATATGGGATAGGGAGAGATTTTGTAGGGCACAGGGTCTTTTTTTACTGTCATTCTTCTATGTTTTTATGCTTCAATGTCTCACTGTCTATACCGAGACCCAGTATACAGAATCAGTCTATCCAACCTAGTATGGGAAATCTGGTCAGCATGTCAATATTTCCATTTCCATAATTCAGCTCAGTTAGAAGTCAGCAGAGGAATTCAACTTCCAAGAATTATTTTTAATGTATATTTCTACAAATAAAATATACAGCCAGCATAGCACTAGAATGTTGTCTTTAATCCAAGCACGTTTGTCCAGAGATGTTTAAACACTCGGCATCCAATGTCCCAGATAAAAAATAAATAAATAAAAAATCTATTCTAAAATTCTGATTTTGGCGTTTTGAATACTTTTAAGTGCAAAGAAGGAATTTGGGGGTATTTTAGACTCCAGATCCCTCTATAAAGAGTACCTGTCACTGCCTATTACTGTAACAAGGGATGTTTGCATTCCTTGTGACAGCAATAGCAGTGGGCAGATTATTATAATTAATTTTTTTTTAATGGACAGTGTTGAATAAAAAAAAGTTTATTAAAGCGCCCCTTCTGCACCAAAGAAAATGCATAAGTAAGTTGCACCTGCAAATGTAAACGGTGTTCAAATCACACATGTGAGGTATCGTTGTGATTGTTGGAGTAAGAGCAATAATTATAGCAAAAGATCGCCTCTGTAACTCTAAAATGGTAACCGTTAAATGTTAACCACTTAAGCTCCGGACCATTTGGCTGGCCAAAGACCAGAGCGCTTTTTGTGATTCGGCACCACGTCGCTTTAACTGATATTTGCGCAGTCGTGGGACGTGGCTACCAAACAAAATTGACGTCCTTTTTTTTCCTCACAAATGGATACATTTTTTTCCCTCAGTTTAGGCCGATATGTATTCTACATATTTTTGGTAAAAAAAAATCTCTAAGTGTTTGGTTTGCGCAAAAGTTATAGCGTCTACAAAATATAGTAGTTTTATGGCATTTTAATTAATTTTTTTACTAGTATTGGCAGTGATCAGTGATCTTTTTTGTATTTTTTTTTATCGTGATTGCGACATTATGGAGGACACATCAGACACGTTTGGCGCGATTTTGGGACCATTCACATTTATACAGCGATCAGTGCAATTAATGTATTGATTACTGTGTAAATGTGACTGGCAGTTAAGGGGTTAACCACTAGGTGGCGCTGTAGGGGTTAAGTGTGTTCTAGGGAGTGATTCTAACTGGGGGGGGTTGTGTGTGACACAACAATGATAACCGCTCCCGACCACGGGGAGCTGTGGTCAGTGTCATTATTTACATCAGCATTTCCCCGTTCTTCCTCTCCGTGGGACTATCGCAGCTATCCACGCAGACATTGAGCCAGCGGGACCTGCGATCACAGTCACGGAGCTCCCGGCGGGCACGCCCGCAAACCGCCTCTTAAATGGCAACGTACAGGTACATTAATCTGTCTGTACGTGCCCTTCTGCCACAGTATATCTGCATAAGGTGGTCGGGAAGTGGTTAAACATCGCCTATGGAGACTTTTCAGTATCATAGTTTGTCGCCATTCCATGAGTGCGTGCAATTTTAAATCGTAACATGTTGGGTATCTATTTACTTGACGTAACATCATCTTTCACAAGATGCCAAATTTGTATTTTTTCCCAAAAAATTGAGTTTGAAAGGCCGCTGCGCAAATGCGATAAAAAGATTGCTTCTTCTTGAGCTACTCCTTTTTTGCCTTGGCAGTATGTTTTGGGTCATTGTCATGCTGGAGGACCCATTCACGACCCAACTTCAGTTTTCTGGCTGAGGGAAGAAGTTTCTCATCCAAGATTTCACAATACATGGGCCTGTCCATTGGCCCCTCAATGCGGCAAAGTCGGCATGTACCTTTAGCAGAGACGTCCCAAAGCATAATGTTTCCACCTCCGTGCTTGATTATAGAGATGGTGTTCTTGGGGTCGTAGTCAGCAATTTTCTTCCAAATACAGAGAGTCCTGTTAATGCCGAAGATCTCAGTTTTGCTCTCATCTGACCACAGCACTATCTCCCAGTCCTCTGAATCAAGATGTTCATTTGCAAACTTCCGACAGGCCTGTAGATGTGCATTCTTGAGGAAGGGAACTTGCAGGCACTGCAGGATTTCAATCCATGGTGGCGTATTTTGTTACCAATGGTTTAGTGACTATAGTCTCAACTGCCTTGAGATCATTTACAAGCTACTCCTGTGTATTTCTGGGCTAATCTGTCATTTTTCTCTTGATCAACCTTAAATCCATGAGGCAAAATCTTGCATGGAGCTCCAGACCATAGGTGATAGATAGTTATTTTGTATTTCTTCCATTTGCGAAAAAAGCGCTTCAAAAGTTGTCTCCTTCTCACCAAGCTTCCCTCTGATGATCTTGTAGCTGATTCCAGCCTTGTGCAGGTCTACAGTCTTGTCCCTGAAGTCCTTTGGCAGCTCTTTGGTCTTGCCCATGATGGTGGGTTTGAATGGAAGAATGATTCTGTGGACAGAAGGAGTTGTCATTAAGGCTTCAAAGTTCTCAAAGTCGTGCGATTTTGCCATGATTTTGTACAGGTCACCAATGTAAAAAGCAGAAAAATGCCTGTATTCTGCCCCAAACAAGCTCATGTTCTTTGTTTTGAGCTGAAGACATTTTTCAGGCATTTTGCTTCAGGTGACAAAACACTCAGATGTGAACAGGTGCCATTGAAATGAATGGGATTTTGCTTGTTGGGCATTTTTCAGGCATTTTTTTTTTTTTCAGGTGTGTTATCAACTGAAACCGCTCAGGTGTGAATGCAGCCCAAGAACAACTTCTTAAACTGACAGGACTAATCTGTGTACCACATGGGTACATACTGTAGCCAGTCTGTGGGAGCCAGAATTGTTGGTTGGTAGGGGATCAAATACTTATTTTACTCACTGAACTGCAACTCCATTTATAACATTTGTATCATTTTGTCTTTTCTGGATTTTTTTATTGATATTCTGGTATTTTAAATACACCTATGATAAAAAATGATAGACCCTTCATTCCTTTGCAAGTGGGCAAACTTACACAATCTGCAGGGGATAAAATAATTGTATTATCTTTACCTTCACTTCTTATCCCATAACCAAAACAGGAAGTGAGAGGAAATCCCTTATGGGTCCCCCAGATCACCAGAACAATTGTCCCCATTGGAACACTTCTCCTCTCTCTCTTTTCTAGGGACAACCCAAAATTTGGGAATTTCTCTTGTGATGATGATAAACAGGAGAAATCGAGAGGGGGCTGAAGGAGCAATAAAAACCTAATGGGTAATCTGTCTCCACGCCATCCAGAATGAAAATTGCTTTGTTTTTTTCCTCGTAGAATAAACTTTTCATTTTTTTTTCCCCCCCGCTTTATTTTTTTTCCTCCCTTTTTTTTATTTTTATTTTAATTTTTTTTTAGCTACTTCTGTCTTCATGCGTGCACTCTAATGACAGTTGCACATTATTGCTCCGGACTAACTTCTTGATAGTGACAAAAGTGGAGCATACCTGTGCAATGTGTGTAAGCACACGTTTGTGATCTGTACCAGGGGCACATGTGACAGGGTGACCAATCATGGCAAAATAGCAGGTATCATTTTAAGAAAGAAGATTTATAAAGATAGCAAACATTAAAAAGATGTTAAATTAAAAACAAGTTTATTATCCGCAAATTAAAGCTCATGAGGTTTTGGTGATTGGGTTTAGATGTACTTTGGGACAATTGTACTCCCAGCATTTACCAAACTGATGACTGAAGTGGACATTCTCTTTTGTGGCATTCTCTTCTGTGCAGACTTACTTTGGTTCTTTGAGCCGCTGACCCAGAATGAGTGTACAGAACAGGTGCTTGACATTCTAACTGACCTCGCTGACTGCATATTTGTTCTGAGACAGTGACTCAAGCTAATAAACCAGCTTTTTGAGGCAGAGGTCAGCAGTGGTGGCCTTTTATTTCTGTAATTAGCATTTCCCTTTCTAAGACTATATAGCTTTGTAGATTTTTTCACATCAGTGCAGTTTTCTGCAGCCTTTGTTTTTCCCGGATCATTTTTGTATACACTAAATTGTCAAAAGTTTTGCGACCCCCCCCCCCCTGCCATTGCACACACATGAACTTTAATGGCATCCCAGTTTTAGGGACCTTTCACACGGGACGGATCCGTAATGATCTGCCCCATGAACATCCGCTTGCTTAGCGGGGATCGCTCCGTTGATCTCCGCTGAGCCGGAGGATGACAGGGCGGTCCCTGCACTGTGTAGGGACTGCCCTGTCAGATCTCCACTCTCCCCTATGGGGGGATCAGATGAACATGGGCCGTCTATGTTCATCCGATCCGCTCTGCAGACGGATAGAAAAATAGGATTTTCCTCCGTCTGCAGAATCGGACCATAGCGGGGACGGATGATATTAGGTGTCACCGGATGTTCATCCGCTGACAACCGCTATCCCATAGGGATGCATGTATGTCCATATTTCATCTGAAAACGGATGGATGAAATATGGACATACTGTCCGCACGTGTGAAAGGGGCCCAAGTCTGTGTAGGGTTCAATATTGAGTTGGCTCACCCTTTGCAGCTTTAACAGCTTCAACTCTTCTGGGAAGGCTGTCCACAAAGTTTAGGAGTGTGTCTATGGAAATGTTTGACCATTCTTCCAGAAGCACATTTGTGAGGTCAGGCACTGATGTGGATGAGAGAGCCTGGTTCGCAGTCTCCACTCTAATTCATTCCAAAGCTGTTCGGTCAGGTTGAGGTCAGGACTTCAAAGTAAGGTCAATAAAAACATAGATGAGTGAGTTTGTGGTGGACCACAAACGCCCTCATTCATGTCTTTATTGACCTTGCTTTGTGCATTGCTCAAAATCATTTGGTGGATGGGAAATTATGCTGTTGGGGGGGGTTTCGGGGGTTAGTCTTGGCCCCTTCGTTCCAGTAAGGGGAACTCTTATGCAGAGTACAGATGATCGGTCATTCCAACAAAATCCTGGATTTATTTCCGATGGATGTTGGTTCAAACTTGCCTTGCATACACGCGGTCGCACAAATGTTGTCAGAAATGCTGAACATCAAGAACACGTCGGCGTACAACACATACGACGAGCCAATAAAAATTAACTTCAATAGCCAGTGCAGCTCTTCTGCTTGATTCCAAGCCTGCGTGGAATTTTGTGCATTGGAATTGTGTACACACGATCGGAGTTTACAACAATGGATTTTGTTGTCGGAAAATGTGAGAACTGGCTCTTAAATTTTGTTTGTTGGAAATTCTGACAAAAAATGTCCAATGGAACCTACACACAGTCGGAATTTCCGACAACAAGCTCACATCAAACATTTGTTGCCGGAAATTTCGACCGTGTGTATGCGGCATTAAGGCGTCAGCATACCAAGACATTTTGGACAATTTCATGCTCCCAACTTTGTGGGACTTGACTGGCCTGTCCTGACCTCAACCCGATGGAACACCTTTTGGGATGAATTGGAGCAGAGACTGCAAGCCAGGTCTTTTGTCCAACATCAGTGCCTGCCCTCACAAATGTGCTTCTGGAAGAATGGTCAAACATTACCAATAGACACACTCCTAAACCTTGTGAACATCCTTCCCAGAAGAGTTAAAGCTGTTAGCCCTTGTACACACGGTCGGACATTCTGACAACCAAATCCGTTGGATTTTGTCCAAAACTGTTGCATACACACGGTCGGACAAAGTTGTCGGAAAATCCTATTGTACATAACGTGATGACGTTATTTCATTACGACGGGACTACGTTCAGGTTAGTAGCCAATAGCTTTGGTCTAGGCATTTGATCTGAGCATGCGTGGCACTTTGTCCGTCGGAGTAGGCTACACATGATCGGAGTATGTCTGATCGGAGTATGTCTGATCGGAGTATGTCTGATCGGAGTATGTCTGATCGGAGTATGTTGTCAGAAAATTTATAGACAAGTTGTAAAACTTGGTCCGTCGGATATTCTGACGGAAACAGTCCAATGGAGACCACACACATTATCCGACAATATTGTCCGTTGGAATCTCCGACCGTGTGTACAAGGGCTTATAGCTGCAAAGGATGGGTCAACTCAATATTGAACCCTACGGACTAAGACTGGGATGCAATTAAAGTTCATGTGCGTGTAAATCAGTTGGCATCCTCCTCTTTCTGCGCATTGTGTTGTTTGAAGACCCACTGTTTGGCTGTTTAGGAGTTAACACGAAGCGTCTCCCGTGCTTTTAGTATATTTGTGCAGCTATAAAGCTACACAACCACATTTTCATATTGTGGAGGTATTTCACAGCATTCGGGTTAAAAGATTTGATCTATCGTTTTATGGTCTTTACCTGGTGTGTGCGGGCTTTTGTGACATCAACCTCTTCATATTTTAATGTGCTCTTTCCCTTCCATCTTTATACATACATTGCTTGCCGCTCTCCATGGTACTGTGCTGTGCAAATGAAGAAAAATACAGATGTGCCGTATCACATTATCTGCCTTAAACAGTCCATTGGCTTGAATTGTGTGTTAGATGGCTTGTGACAGACATTTGCTTAGCAAATGTGGCTTTGAATGTTAAGTAATTGTAAGAGGGATTTTCTTGGAATGAACAAAAAAAAAAAAAAAATTTTTCCCTTGCTGGCTTTTCTGAGCAGATCTAATTTTCATTCTCTTCTTTTGGTCTTTCCTCTTTTCCTATGTCTTTCACACATCAGTATATGCATCTAACAAGGTGACAATGTGGCTCCTAACTACCCATCACATTCTATTTCTCATTTTATCAGCAAAAATTAGGGAATGAAAACACATTCACTAAACGCTGCTTCTAGATGCAGCAACACTCTGCCGGATTAGCTCAGGCCAGTATGTGCATGGACCAAACTCCGCAGAAACATCAACCCGGACGCACATTGTGTCCAGGTTTGGTCGGAGGATCTATTCGCATTTAACCGTTCAGAATGCATGCAAATCTAATGGTTGCCTCTGACAGCTGCATCTATTAACACACAGTATATACAGGCAGTTTTGTGCAGCCACTAGCAAGAATCTGATGAATAACAATATGTATAACTACACTCCCTTGTGCAAACTTATATAAAGGTATGCGCAAAATTCAATACAATTTCAAGTGCGCACATTACAGTGCATAGAAAGTATAATGTCCCTATGATGCCACCAGATGTCCCCAGTGGATATAGGTATTGAATGTAAAACTGTATGTGCAAAACTCTATTTAACTATCAAGGGTTCACATTAAAGTGCATAATAAGTGCAATGTCCATATATTGCCACCCAATATCGCCAGTTGATACAGATAATGGTTGATTTCTTACCATAAAAGGTAAATTCTTCTAATATTAACCACTTGCCTACCAGGCACTAACATTCCCTTCATGCCCAGGCCATTTTTGAATGACAATTGTGCGGTCATGCTTCACTGTACCCAAACACATTTTTTATCATTTTCTTCACACAAATAGTGCTTTATTTTGGTGGTATATAATCACTGCTGTTTTTTTTGTTTTTTTTCACACAAAAAAAAGAAAAAAATGTGAAAAAAATGTTTTACTTTTTTTCCTGTCAGTAAATTTTGTAACAAATTTTTTGCCTTCACTGATGTGCGCTGATGAGGTGGCACTTATGGGCACTGATAGGTGGCACTGGTGTGCACTGATAGGCGGCAGTGGCGGGCATGGATAGGCGGCACTGGTGGGCACCACACTAGATCTCCAAACAACGGTAGGATGGTAAAAAGAGAAGCGTGTCTCCCATGGTGAAGTATGTTTTGGTTTATTATAATAGCGTTATAAAAATTACATTTCCGAGTGATGATATTAACAGCTTGAAAATTAAAAGCTGGGACGCCGATATGCGCTCCACCTGCGTTCCACTCTGGCGGAAGTGACGTATCGCGCTCGAGCCCACCCTAGGAAATATTGGGTGGCAATATATGGACATTGTACTTTTTATGCACTTTAATGTGAGCACTTGATATTTAAATAGTTTTGTACATACAGTTTTACGTTCAATACCTGTATCCACTGGAGGCATCTGGTGGCAACATATGGACATTGCACTTTATATGCACTCTAATGTGAGCACTACAAATTGAATTGAATTTTGCACATACTTTTATAGAAGTTTGCACGTGGTTATTCATTACTTAAAGGTTAAACAGCTTCACAATGGGCAGCTCTGGAATTTACAATTAATATAGAACTCATTGTGCAGGTAAGGGATCTCTTCCCATTAGTATCATTAGCAAGAATCTACTGGTTTTTGCAAACCTAGCCGCTGCTAAACTGGCATGTGAATGTGGTATTTATATGAAGGGGGAAGGCTGATGAACTTTCCACCCAGGACAAGAATTTAGTGTGCATTTCCTGGTGCATGTGTCCTATCAGTTAATACAGCTCTCATAAAGTGTGCCAGAGAAGACTACTGTTTAAAAAAAATGTAGAAACTGGGTCAGGGTGGAGATGTCAGACACTTCAACTTATCCATTCAGAGAGAGCTTTGCTTTAATTCAGAAAATGCAAAGCATTCTCTGAATGGCACCTGTGCCAAGTGACTGACCTGTATTCAGAATGCAGCAGGCCAGCCGCTCACTACTACTGGGTTGGGACACCCTTTTGCCTTCAGAACTGCCTTAAAGTGTTTGTTACCCCAACACTTCATATACCTAAAATGTGCCTGCTGTACAATGCACTTCTATGAGAAAGTATACTGTTCTATTTGTATTGCTTCCTTTGTGTGAAATCCCTAGTGTTCGCATCGGTCCCTCAGCTTTCCTATTAACTGACCACACTAAGCAGGAGAGCACACCGTTTCTATGCTGGAAAAGTGTTCTCCAATAATCAGTCTTGTCCTGATATGTCCCCGCTGCACACCCATTCACTGGAAAGCTCAGTGTGCTGCTGCTCCCCCCCCCCCCCCCCAGCTGTTATGCAGCTGAGAACAGAGGGAATGTGATCACAATTCCAAAAGGGTAATAAGGTATTTAAGGTTGTGCTCATAAGTTTACATACTCTGGGAGAATTTGATTGCCCATTTTTCAGAGACTATGAATAACACAAAAACCTTTCTTTCACTCATGGTTAGTGTTTGGCTGAAGCCATTTATTATCAATTAACTGTTTTTACGCTTTTTAAATCATAATGGCAACAGAAACTACCCCTGATGAAAAGTTTACATACCCTGGTGATTTTGGCCTTATAACATGCACACAAGTTGACACAAAGGGGTTTGAATGGCTATTAAAGGTAACCAACCTCATCTCTGATCTGTTTGCTTGTAATTAGTGTGTGTATAAAAGGTCAATGAGTTTTTGGACTCCTGACGGACCCTTGCATCTTTCATCCAGTACTGCACTGATGTTTCTGGATTCTCAGTCATGGGGAAAGCAAAAAAATTGTCAAAAGATCTGCAGGAAAAGGTTGTTGAACTGTATAAAACAGGGAAGGGATATAAAAAGATATCCAAGGAATTGAGAATGCCAATCAGCAGTGTTCAAACTCTAATCAAAAAGTGGAAAATTAGGGTTTCTGTTGAAACCAAACTGCGCTCAAATAGACCAACTAAAATTTCTGCCACAACTGCCAGGAAAATTGTTTGGGATGCAAAGAAAAACCCACAAATAACTTCAGGTGAAATACAGGAGTCTCTGAAAACATGAGGTGTGGCTGTTTCAAGATGCACAATAGGGAGGCACTTGAAGAAAGATGGGCTGCATGGTCAAGTCGCCAAACGGCACAGAGACAACCCTCAAACTTTCTGGCACAAATTCATTTGGAGTGATGAGACCAAAATTTAGAGAGGTGTCAACAAGGCCTATGATGAAAGGTATGGAGGTGGATCGCTGATGTTTTGGGGATTTGTGAGCTACAAAAGGACAGGAAATTTGGTCAACATTGATGGCAAGATGAAAGCAGTATGTTATAAACAAAATACTGGAGGAACATTTGCATTCATCGGCCAGGAAGCTGCGCATGGGACGTACTTGGACATTCTAACATGACAATGATCCAAAACACAAGGCCAAGTCGACCTGTCATTGGCTACAGCAGAATAAAGTGAAGGTTCTGGAGTGGCCATCTCAGTCTCCTGACCTCAATATCATTGAGCCACTCTGGGGAGATCTCACACATACAGTTCATGCAAGACAGCCCAAGAATTTACAGGAACTGGTGGCTTGTTGCCAAGAGGAATGGTCAGCGTTACCATCTGAGAAGATAAAGAGCCTCATCCACAAATACCACAAAAGACTTCAAGCTGCCATTGATGTTAACCACTTCCGACGCGGCCAATGTACATATAAACGGCCGGGGTGGGAGCCACCTCCTTCTGACTGGACGTTCAGGAACGTCCATCAGGAGGATGGGGATCGCGCGTGCCCACGCAGAGGCACGATCCCGATGCGCTTGTGTCACCCAGACACGGCGCATCTCGGATCGGCAGGAGGGCTCTGTGATTGGCCCTCCTGATCACATTATGGCCGTGTCCAATCATGGCCGTCATGTGATGTAAACAAACAGCCGGTTGCTAGGCAATCAGCTCTCCTCTCCTCACACGGAAGTCGTCGCTGAGGAGAGGAGAGCAGATCGCTGCAGCCGGCTGGTGATCAGTGAGTATGAGCTGTTTTTACAGCTTTTTACTCACTGATCACCAGTCTAGTATAAACCTACAGTGTAAACACACGTCACCACAATACACGTCACCACACATGTCCCCAAATAAAAAAACATATGTCCCACTAAAATCACATGTTCCAATGATTATCTGCACACATGTGTACGTGATCACCTGCACACATATGTACATGATCATTTGAGTACATATGTTCCGTGATCACACAAACCAATTATTATACACTTAACGGAATTTTTTTTTTTACCAAAGACATGTAGCAGAATACATTTTGGCTTAAATTTATGACAAAATTTGATTTTATTGGATTTCTTTTAAAATAGAAAAAAGAAAATGTTTTTTTTTTCCCAAATTTCCACTTTTTTGCGCTTATGTCGCAAAAAATAAAAAACGGAGTCGTGAATAAATACCACCAAAATAAAGCTCTATTTGTGGGAACAAAATGATAAAAATTGAATTTGGGTACAGTGTAGCATGACCGCGCAATTGTCGTTGAAAGTACGAGAGCGATGAAAGCTGAAAATTGGGCTGGGAAGGAAGGGGGCGAAAGTGCCCTGTATTGTAGGTGGTTAAAGGGGACAATACGCGGTATTAAAAACTGAGCTATGTACATTTTTGATCAGGGTCATTTGAGTAGTTTCTGTTGCCATTATGATTTAAAAAGAGTAAACACAGTTGATTGATAATAAATGGCTTCAGCCAAACACTAACCATGAATGAAAGAAATGTTTCTGTGATATCATTCATATTCTCTGAAAAATGGCCAAGAAATCATACATTCTGCCAGGGTATGTAAACTTATGAGCACAGCTGTATAATATTTTTCTTTAGAAATGAAAGGCAAAACATTTTGTATAGCTAAATTTTAAACTGAATGGGTTGTTTTACAAGGTGATGGTTTACAGCCCCTTTAATTCTTCATGGCATAGGTTTCCAAAACATGTTGAATCTTTCTCAGAGATTTTGGTCCATATTGACATGAGCCTCACGCAGTTGCTGCAGATTTGTCGGCTGCACATCCAGGATGTGAATCTTCCCTTCCACTACTTCCTAAAGCTGCTCAATTGGATGGAGATCTGGTGACTGTGGAAGCCATTGGAGTACAGTGACCTCATTGTCATGTTCAAGAAACCAGTGGTGAGATGATTTGAGCTTTGTGACGTGGTGCATTATCCTGCTGGAAGGAGCCATCAGAAGATGGGTACACTGTAGTCATAAAGGGATGGACATAGTCAGCAACAACACTCAGGCCATGAATTTTAAACAACGCTCAGTTGGTATGAAGGGGCCCAAAGTATGGCAAGAAAATATCCTTTACACCACCACCACCAGCCTGAACCATTGATACAAGGCAGGATGGATAAAAGCTTTCATGTTTACTCCAAATTCTGCCTATTCTCCTCTGACATCGACGAGACATTTTTGTGCACACAACTGCCACTCGCTGAATATTCTTTTTCGGACCATTCTCTGTAAACCCTAGAGATGGTTGTGCATGAAAATCCCAGTTATTTAAATACTCAGACCAGTCCATTTGTCCCCAAAAACCATGCCACATTTAAAGTCACTTAAATCCCCTTTCTTCCCCATTCTGATGCTCGGTTTGAACTCCAGAAAATCATCTTCACCACATCTAGATATCTAAATGCATTGAGTTGCTTTCGTGTGATTGGCTGATTTAGCAATTTGTGTTACCATGCAATTGAACAGGTGTACCTAATAGTGGCCGGTGAGTGTGTGTATAATTAAATAAATAAATATATATATATATATATATACAGTGGTGTGAAAAAGTGTTTGCCCCCTTCCTCATTTCCTGTTCCTTTGCATGTTTGTCACACTTAAGTGTTTCGGAACATCAAACCAATTTAAACAATAGTCAAGGACAACACAAGTAAACACAAAATGCAATTTGTAAATGAAGGTGTTTATTATTAAGGCTGGGTTCACACTGCTGCGGGGGGAGATCCGGATGTGATTCGCACCGCAAATCACATCCGATCTCCGTAGCGATGCGAGTTCAGCCATACAGATAGTATGGCTGAATTCGCATCACTCCCGCAGCAAACTCGCACGGGACCCTTTTTTTGGTCCGCAACAGAATCGGATCGCATGGGGGTTCACACCATGCGATCCGATTCCTGTGCGAGTCGGCAGATCGCACTGCGATATGCGGACGGATCTGGGGGTGTCATTAACATATCATTGACACTCCCAGCCGTCCGCATAGGGCAGTGTGAACTGCCGGCGGGAGTAATGCGATGCGGGAAAACGCAGCGGATTCGCGGCATTCCCGCATCGCAGCGGTGTGAACTCGGCCTTAAGATGAAAAAAAATCCAAACCATCATGGCCCTGTGTGAAAAAGTGATTGCCCCCCTTCTTAAAACATACTATAACTGTGGTTGTCCACACCTGAGTTCAATTTCTCTAGCCACACCCAGGCCTGATTATTGCCACACCTGTTCACAATCAAGGCATCACTTAAATAGGAGCTGCTTGACACAGTAAGGTCCACCAGAAGATCCTTAAAAGCTACACATCATGCCGAGACCCAAAGAAATTCAGGAACAATTGAGAAAGAAAGTAATTGAGATCTATCAGTCTGGAAAGGGTTATAAAGCCATTTCCAAAGCTTTGGGAATCCAGCGAACCACAGTGAGAGCCATTATCCACAAATGGCGAAGACATGGAACAGTGGTGAACCTTCCCAGGAGTGGCCGGCTGCCCAAAATTTCCCCAAGAGCGCAGCGACGACTCATCCAAGAGGTCACAAAAGACCCCACAACAACGTCCAAGGAACTGCAGGCCTTACTTGCCTCAGTTAAGGTCAGCGTTCATGCCTCCACCATCAGGAAAAGACTGGGCAAAAATGGCCTGCATGGCAGAGTTCCAAGGAGAAAACCACTGCTGAGCAAAAAGAACATCAAAGCTCGTCTCAATTTCTACACAACACATCTTGATGATCCCCAAGACTTTTGGGACAACATTCTGTGGACCGATGAGACAAAAGTGGAACTCTTTGGAAGGTGTGTGTCCAAGTATATCTGGCGTAGAAGGAACACTGCATTTCATAAAAAGAACATTATACCAACAGTAAAATATGGTGGTGGTAGTGTGATGGTCTGGGGCTGTTTTGCTGCTTCAGGACCTGGAAGACTTGCCGTGATAAAAGGAACTATGAATTCTGCTGTCTACCAAGAGATCCTGAAGGAGAATGTCTGACCATCTGTTCGTGTACTCAAGCTGAAACGAACTTGGGTTCTGCAGCAGGACAATGATCCTAAACACACCAGCAAGTCCACCACCGAATGGCTGAAGAAAAACAAAATGAAGACTTTGGAGTGGCCTAGCCAAAGTCCTGACCTGAATCCTATTGAGATGTTGTGGTATGACCTTAAAAAGGCCGTTCATGCTCGAAAACCCTCTAATGTAACTGAATTAGGACAATTCTGCAAAGATGAGTGGGCCAAAATTCCTCCAGGACGCTGTAAAAGCCTCATTGCACGTTATCGCAAACGCTTGGTTGCAGTTGTTGCTGCTAAGGGTGGCCCAACCAGTTATTAGGTTTGAGGGGCAATCACTTTTTCACACAGGGCCATGATGGTTTGGATTTTTTTTCACCTTTAATAATAAACACCTTAATTTACAAATTGCATTTTGTGTTTACTTGTGTTGTCCTTGACTATTGTTTAAATTGGTTTGATGTTCCGAAACACTTAAGTGTGACAAACATGCAAAGGAACAGGAAATGAGGAAGGGGGCAAACACTTTTTCACACCACTGTATGTATATGTGTGTGTGTGTGTATATATATATATATATATATATATATATATATATATATATATATATATATATATATATATATATATATATATATATATATATATATATATATATATATATATATATATATTTATTTATTTATTATACACACACTCACCGGCCACTATTAGGTACACCTGTTCAATTGTATGTGTATATGTGTGTGTGTGTGTATATATGTATATGTGTATGTACATATATATGTATGTATTTATATGTGTGTATGTGTGTGTGTATGTATGTGTGTATATATATATATATATATATTATAAACACACAGTGGCGTTATGGCGGTGCGGCGTGCACCGCGTGACATCGGGGCAGCCACTAAACACTATAGCTTGGAACGGTGCGAGCAGGGCATTCAGCTGTGCGGGGGACAGGGGGAGGCTGCCTATAATACTCCCCAGCTGTCACTCAGGCCAGGATCTCCAATATCTCCAGTGGCAGCCAAATTAGGTGGGCGGAGCTAGGGGAGTGGCTGCCTCCACTCCTCCCACAGACCCCTTCATGCCGCTCCCACAGCTGAAGGAGATAGACCCGAGGACACAGCAGCCCCGCCCACCTGCCCAGGTCTTCATCTGCAAGTATGAGATAAGCAGAGGCATGCTATAAGTTACTGCACAGCACACTGTCACACATCCCTACCTGCCCTGTACCACCTCAAACCTGCCCTGTGCCACCCTAAACTGCCCTGTACTGCCACCCCAACCTGCCCTGTGCCACCCTAAACTGCCCTGTACTGCCACCCCAACCTGCCCTGTGCCACCCCCAACCTGCCCTGTGCCACCCCTAACCTGCCCTGTGCCACCCCCAAACCTGCCCTGTGCCACCCCCAAACCTGCCCTGTGCCACCCCCAAACCTGTCCTGTGCCACCCCCAAACCTGTCCTGTGCCACCCCCAAACCTGTCCTGTACCACCCCCAAACCTGTCCTGTGCCACCCCAACCGTCCTGTGACACCCCCAACCTGCTCTGTACCAGCCCAACCTACCCCATACCACCCTAACCTGCCACTATACCACTCTATACTACCCTAACCTGTCACTATACCACCCTATACTATCATTTACAGGGGCTGGTTTTGGGTGCGCTCCGTGACCGTGTGCTGCCTGCAAGGTGTGGGCAGCCTAGGCAGGAGGGGGAGGGGGGGTGGAGTGTGACGCCATATTTTACCACACTAGGTGACACCAACCCTAGTGACGCCACTGATAAAACACACACACACACGTGTAACTTTGTACAAATATGCTATGCCTGTAATGACGGCCGGACACAGCTGATGACAAATCAGTGTACCAGTACCATGTGATTTTTGTGACCAATCACAACAGATCACATGACAATTGTACACAATAGATGGTTTATATTTATGCCATTCATTTGTGTTGCTCACTGTGATTTGTCAGTGATCACGTGGTACAGACGGGGCCAATCATAGCCAAATCTGTACCATGTGATTAGCATTGGCCTATCGCAACTAATAGTAAATGCAATTCGCCAAAAAATGGTTGCTTATAATGGTGAAATTACTATAATAACACTGTATTGCTTTAAAAAAAAAAAAAAAAAAAAAATTAAGGTTATTAAAAGGATTTTTTTTTTTTTACACACTGTAAAGTCCGTGACGCTGCTTATCAACATACCAGTTATATAATGACGCTGTACTGCACTGGTGACAGTATGTAAAAAAATATATAATCTATAATGTGTGTGTGTGTATATATATATATATATATATTATACATACCCTAGTTTGTGGATGCTATAACTTTCCTACAGACTAATGCCACTGATTTGGGTTAATTTCACCAAAGAAATGCAGCAGAATACATTTTTGCCTACATTTGTGTAGAAAGATTATTTATTTGCAAAATGTTCTAAAAAACTAAAAAGAATAAAAAAAAATGTTCAAAGTTTTTGGTCTTTTTTCATTTATTTAGCCAAAAATAAGTGGTGATTAAATACCACCAAAAGAAAGCTCTATTTGTGTGAAAAATGTCATATGTACTTGACTATACATACAGCTAGAATGTAACATGAGCTGGTTTTTTGGTCGACCCTGTGGTTCTCCTCCTTTCTTTCTTCACTTTTCATACTTTATCTTTCTTTTAAAACTCATTATTCTATCAAATATAAATATAATTTCCTATTAAACTATAAAATAAATTATACTAATATATATATATATATATATATATATATATATATATATATATATATATATATATATTAAAGGGTTTTACTCAATATTACAGTATGCATTTTTTTTTTTTATTTAAACCCATACTAAACCCCCAGACTTATTTGAATAATCAAATGTTTGTATAATTATTACATAAATATATATTCACAGTTTATATAGTAATCAGTTTTCTTATGTTAATATTCTCTACTATATACTGTTATTATTCATGTCATTAAACAAACATACAATTAATAAAAACTTTTGACAAGGAAAAACGTCATGTGTGTACAGTGTTGCATGACCATGTAAATGACATTCAAAGTGTGACAGCGCTGAAAGCTGAAAATTGGCCTGGGCAGGAAGGGGGAAAAAGTGCCCGGTTTTGAAGTGGTTAAATGATATTTGGAAAATCGTACGGCATCAAAACCACAGCCTTTTCATAGTCAGTATTTGCAGACTGGCTCATGTTTTGTTCTGGGTAGTTTTCTAATTAAGTTTTCTACACAGAAGATATACAGGTTATATTTTCAAGCTGAAGACCCAGATTAAATCATGTATTGCATTTTTAGCAGTGCCTCTGGCACCATCTTAATAACCATGGCATCCCAGCAAGTTCATTTGTCTTTTCTTTAAGCAATATAGCGATCAATGAATGCTGGTTCTGAATTGTTCCAAAATGTAATTGGTTGCAAAGAATGTTTACAGAATGCTGATAGAGTAGGATTAGTGACTGTTTGTGAGGGAATAGTTTGGATAAGGGTAAAGATTGCAGGATGTATGCTTCTAATGCTTTAAATTCCCACAGATTGTCATGGTCAACCAAAAAACTGTAAAATCCACACGGTCGTGCCCAACTATCAAAGGAAGGAAATCCAGGTTTACAGAACTGCAATGCGTTCAATACCTGCAGTTCTGGAGCCATTTAAGGCCACGTTCAATGCAAACAATGAAGGCGTTACCAGCTTTGATCTTTGGAGGTCAGCATATTTCATTTTAACTATTTATGAGCTTGTTTGGGTTCTCAAGCTGGTTTTATGTCATTTGAAGTGATATTAAAGCCTCCTAAAATAAAACATTTAGCCTCATACTTTATGTGCCACCTTTTTCAGAATTACCAGCTAATGCAGTTTTTCTCTAAGTTTCTGCTGCCTGGCATGTAGAATGCTTGTGCAATAGGGGCTCCTGCTTTTCAGTGCTTTTCCTAGCTGGCACATGTGCGGTAGGGGCTACAGGCACTGTCTAGCGCATACACAGTCGGGGCGCCTGTATTTCTGGAGTCAAGCTGTACCTGGCAGCTGTAGAGTAGGGTGTCTGACAACGTGCCTGGCCCGTACAAATCTCTGCTACTGCACTGATGAACAAGTGGTAGCAGTTTGATGAACATAAACTCTGTGGCATTGTGAATTATCTATTGCTTTTAGGAAAAGGTAACTTTTTAAAAATTTTCTGGATTCTGATTGCTCATTTTAGTGTTTGTTAGGGAACAGCAAGCTAAAAGAGGAATATGTGTGCATTTCCCCTTATCAGTTTCTTAAGCCTCGATTAAATATGTGTAATTCATGTGATGGGCTGTCTTTGCTCAGGTGGGATACACGTAAAACGGGGTTCCATTCGTGCCTACTGTATTCGTGTCTACTGAGATGCACCGAGTGCTTGGACACAGACGCTGGCTCCGATTTGACAGCTGTGTAGATACGTGTCCCAGAATGCAGACATTGTGGGTTTTAGGCAGTCAACCATACAGCTCTCAAATTGGGACCAGCAGCTGTGTCTGTGCAGCCTCTGTGGCCCCAATAGACATGAATGGGACTGCCTATATGCTGGTGCATGGAACACCTGTGCATCCTGTGCGTGCCCCTTTGCACAGATGTATGCTTAAGTTCATATGTGTGAGTGAGGCCCTAACCCCTTCCTGACCAGCCTCCGCAGTTGTACTGTGGCTGGTTGGTTCCCCCGGGCGAAACAAACTGTAACTGTACCTTTTGAACACTAGGGGGGCGCGGACCTGCGATGGTGATACAAGTGCCCGGTGGACGTGATGCCTGCCGGGCACCTGCCTTTGTTCGTGGAAGAGCAAGAACCGGGATGTATGTATGTAAACACACAAATCCCGATTCTCTCAAGGGAGAGAAGAGAGATTGTGTGTTCATAATCGGTGCATTTTTATAGCACTGATTGCTGTATAATTGTCAGTGGTCCAAAAAAAGTGTCAGAAGTGTCCAATTTTGCAGTCCTGATAAAAATCGCAAATCACCGCCATTACTAGTATAAAAAAAATAATGAAAAATGCCATAAATCTATTCCCTATTTTATAGACGCAATAACATTTGCGCAAACCAATCAACATACGCTTATTGCGATTTTCTTTTTTTTTTTCCACAAATATGTAAAAGATTACATATCGGCCTAAACTGAGGAAAAAAATTGGTGTTTTTTTATTTTTTTATTTGGGAAATTTATTATAGCATTAAAGCTCTTTTGTTTATAGCGCATAAAATAACCGCTGAGGTGATCAAATACCACCAAAAGAAAGCTCTATTTATGGTAAAAAAGGACGTCAAGTTGGAGTACAGCTTTTCATGACCGCGCAGTTGTCAGTTAAAGCGACGCAGTGCCATATCGCAAAAAATGGCCTGGTCATTGAGCAGCCAAATCTTCCAGGGCAGAAGTGGTTAAAATAAACTATTTTAAATAAAGTTTCAAAATTAACATCCTGAAGATGTTATAGATGCTCCTGGGTTTACAATCTATAGAGTCCTTGATTTTTAGCTGTGCCTGCAATGCCCATCATCTCATAATCCAAATAGGATTTTTCAGTAAAGAGCCAGTGCTACAATTGAGGACATAGGATCCCCAGAGCTCCCTAATTGCCCATAGAAGCAAAAAAAGTTACATTTGTTCTACACAACAGATCCCTATGGTTGGATTAAATGGTACAAAAAGACCTTTCATGCCTGCAAAACTTTATCTGTGCCTACTGATTTGCTTTACGATTGAGCTCATAAATCAAATAATTCGATTATCGGTTTCATGCTTTTATGTAGGAATTGCACCAAAATAGTTCACACTCACCCTGTTGCGGAAGCCCTTAGAGGCACTCGATGCCTAATAGTCTTCTTTTTAATGGCAGCCAGAATAACGATTTCAAGATCTTGGAAATCCCCAGTGCTATTCTTTGACCTCTTAAAGCACAAATTGTCCTGCATAATGTTGCCACTCTGCAGGACAAGCTTTCCCGATTTGAAAAAAACCTGGAACCCCTGGATCACCTACCTGACCGGGATGGCCTCGCCAGACCTGAGGCTAGCCTCATAGTGCCTTAGAAGAGGCTCGCTTTTCCCCCCTTTCTTCACCCCTCATCTCTTCTTTCTTTTCTTCTCTGTTACTTTTCTTCTAACTTGCTATCACTTTGGGTAGTTTGGAGAGCAGTGTGGGGCTACTGGTTGGCCTTCATCAATCCCACTCCCAGTTTGAGAGCTGTGTATGCAAACACAAAGACCAGCTACCCCGAGTGACTCGTGGCTGTGATGACCCCTCATCTATGATGGGGTGTCCTTCAGCCATGCAGCTCCTCTTTGGAAGAGGTCTTCTCTGCTCTTAAGAATCCTGGTCATAGCCCAACATAGTGTAGTTCTGGTTCTTTAGAGACCATTGGTGTATATTACTAATGTTGTTATATACCGGTACATTTAAATTTTGTATTGTACAGTTTTATATTTGTACGATTTATAACCGTAAAAAGAAAATAGTTCACACAAACAAAAAAATAGAAATAGGAATTGTAAACTAGTAAATATGTTGAATCGCTAAAAATACACACAAATCTATACCTGTACCAATGGAAAAAATCGCTATACAGCATTTCTTTAATAAAGTATGGCCTGTCAACCAGATATATCACTGTTTAATACTATCTTATCCAGAAAAAAATTCTGTAAATAAAGAAATAAGTCTACCTGCAAATGGAAGTGCCAAGTCCTTTCTGCATGGCCACCCCAGTGAGCAATGTACCATTTGGACATTTTTTACCAATTTGTACCGATCCTTCAGCCCTCTCCAAGAGCCGTTCTAGCCAAGTATACTGTTTAGTTTTCTATATAGGGGTCAAATTGCAGTGAATCCAGACTTCACTTGGATGATTGCAGAGAGGATGGTTTGTTTTGCTATGAGACCATTCTTTGATTGCTCTATCTTGGGTTATATGAGTCTGTATCCATATTACAGACAGAAGTCATCTTTACCTATTTAATCTAGCACATCTTGGCTATCTGCAGCCTTTTATGATCACTTCTTACTTGGCTGACTGCAACGAATATGACTTGTTAGCTGAGAGACACTATTATCTGATTGTTCAGTTTATGAATATATCCTCGTGTGATCTTTGCAATCTCAGGCTATAAGAGAGCATACCACGTAAACCATTGCAATATATATTTCAATCATATCATTGGGACTGCTTGGGTTTTGAACAAAAGTCATCTTTTATTATATACAGAATGCTGCTCGGACATCTGCTGCTGTTCATGCTTTTGCTGTGTAATCCACTCTAAGAGCGCCGTTATTTGAGGGACTGCCTGCTTTCTTGGGACGGAAGTTTTTGCCCATTTCACATTCTGTTGCTTGGCTGTTTGATCTTCACAGCTGCTTGTGTCTCTACTTAGTCAATTACATAGCTTGCACTAGAACAAGAGATCACATTTATTTATACCGAGTGATCTTTTACAGCATTATTTAATGTTTATATGCTGCTTGCGATTAGTCTAAAGCATAAAAAAAAAAAAAAATTAGGGCGTTTCTTTCTCTGCTCAAAACATACAGTATTACAATGTCATTCTAGTACCAAAGAGACTTTTTTTTGTTTGTGAATTTCAATTTATATACTGCCTTATTGAAGAAATCTGACATTCCAGCGAGTGATGTGTCTTCATATATTTTATTTCACATTATAAGTAACACATTGGTGTAGAATAGTTACTTTTCTGCATGAACATTTTTAGATTTTTTTTTTACTTTGCCCATTCACCTTTCCCATATTCCACTGTTCATTTTGATTTAATTTGTCAGTCTTTTGATTAAAATGCCGTTTTAGTTGTATTTTAGTCATATTGTTGTTTTAGTCAACTAAAATATCCAGTACATTTTAGTCAACTAAAATTTCAGTACCCACCTGAACCTTGGCTTTTGCTCGGAGCTCCACCTGTTGTTAAAGCCCCAGCCCCCTGACTCTATCGGTGAGCTTTATTGACTGTCTACCTGCTGCTTGGGAGTTCTAGAACAATGCCCTGCAAACCAAAGAAGAGGAACTCCTCCATTGGATTTGTCTGTCTGGAAGTGATGTGGTTAGCATTTCCCCTCCCAGCAAGGTAGCAGTGCTTAGCTGTGTGTAAAATAACAGCCTCCCCAGCCCGTCCAGTTCTCTGCCCTGTGCACCCACTCACTCCCATTTACTTCCCCATCCCCACTTGAAGGTCACCTCCCCAGCCCCGAAGTATAATGCACCCTACCCTGTGCAATCCCTCACTCCCATTTACTTCCCCACCCCCAAAGTATAATGCACCCTGCCCTGTGCAATCCCTCACTCCCATTTACTTCCCCACCCCCAAAGTATAATGCACCCTGCCCCTGTGCACTCCCTCACTCCCATTTACTTCCCCGTCTCCAAAGTATAATGCACCCTGCCCTGTGCACTCCCTCACTCCCATTTACTTCCCCATCTCCAAAGTATAATGCACCCTGCCCTTGTGCACTCCCTCACCCTCACTCCCATTTACTTCCCCATCCCCAAAGTATAATGCACCCTGCCCTGTGCACTACCTCACTCCCATTTACTTCCCCATCTCCAAAGTATAATGCACCCTGCCCTTGTGCACTCCCTCACCCTCACTCCCATTTACTTCCCCATTCCCAAAGTATAATGCACCCTGCCCTGTGCACTCCCTCACTCCTATACTTCTCCATCCCCACTTGAAGGTCACCTCCCCATCCCCAAAGTATAATGCATTGTTATTAGATTCTTACTCCAGTAGATCATGAGTTTAAAAATTCAAGAGTAATGCTTAAAAGGTAACTCCACTTTCATGGGGGAAAAAATTGTAAATTGACAAAAAAAATAATATAACGTATACAATTGCAACACAAGTCATATTGTGATTGAAAGGTAAAGGTCATTTTTAATAATATTCAATCTGCAGCCACTGTAATTTTCTGTAAATGCAATGCAATATGGCTACCTGGAGTTGTTCTGTACAAAGATTGCGTACTGACCACTCCCAGAAACATAATTTCTTGCTTGTCTGATTGGCCCACCAATTTTCCCAGAAGTCTGTCTAGTACTTGGTGCACACGATGAGATTATCAAATTAATGATAGTCTGTTTTTTTGGGGGGTTTTTTTTTGCATGCTAATCTCAGATCGAGTCTGAGTTTTCTAAAGTCAAGACAGAAAAAAAAACCTGAAGTGATGTCGTGTGTTGTAATGCATTTGTACTGCATTTTTGAATGATTGCTGTACTGATTAAACGAAAAATCGTACGATCTGGCATCGTACAAAAATTTTTTCATGCATGTCCGATAGAATAATATCGGCTGAACTGCCATGATCGGCTCTTGAAAGCTCTGTACTAACAATCCCATTATCGTACGATTGCTTTGAAAGCGGTATTTTACGTACAATTTTCTGATAGAAGTCAGATTTCAGGCATCCCCTGCAACAAAAATTTCATTTTTGGTGAGCTACTCCCTGTAGGAACACGTCTAAAGGGATGCAGGCTCAGCAGATTTCTTCATCAGTGCTGTGCAGGTGCACATCTGATATAGAATTATGAAACCTCTCCCATTACACCCACTCATCACAGAGACACAGAAGAACACACAGGGATTTCTTCAGAATAACAAAAGGTAGGAATCTGCAACAAAGGTTGCTATAATCCTTATAATGTACATAGATCTCATAGAGGGGAATGCTTTTTTTTTTTTCAACGAAAGTGAAGTTGCGCTTTAAATAATGCATTACAATTTAATTAAACCCATTCGATTTTAGTCAACCAAATGAAAGTTGGAATTGATTTTCGTCATAGTTTTCGTCAATTGATTTAATTCTATTTTTGTTTAGTTTTCGTCACTAAAAACCTGCAGCTGACGAAAATTATGACTAAAATTATTTTCGTTGACAAAATACTTGAAACAAAATTTACAACATGGAATAAAAGACCACCTATCTGCGCCTTTAACAACAAGCTGGCTGTCTACATTTCAGTCTTGGCCAGTTGTTTTTTTTTTTTAGCTACAGACCTAAAAGATAATTTTTTTTTTTTTAGTTGGTGAGGCATACCCAACTTTCTGTCTTCCCAACTCTGCCAAACTTCCTTAGAGTCTGCCATACATGCCCCTGTCGGCACAGCTCGGCTCAACAAAAATCCATTGTTCTTTCAAATTTTTTAAATTTTTTTAAAAGTAGCCGGGTGGAAGATTGTTAGCTGAACAGCGCCCGCATACAGTCACTGTTTGGGTATTCTGAGAGCTGCGAGTGCTGGCTGTCGGAATATAAAAACCAGCCAGGGAGAATCCTCCAATCCGTGCTGTTCTCGTGGCCTGAGAAGACTTTGTATGGTCAGCTTAACCACTTCAGCTCTGGAAGGTTTTACCCCCTTCCTGACCAGGCCACTTTTTGCGATGCAGCACTGTCGCTTTAACTGACAATTGCGCAGTCGTGCGACTCTGTTCCCAAATAAAATTGATGCTCTTTCCCCCCCCCACAAATAGAGCTTTCTTTTGACGGTATTGGATCACCTCTGTGGTTTTTATTTTTTGCACGCGCCCCAGAGCCGAGAAGAGGTATCGTGTACAGGTACGTAATTTTGCGCTTTGCCGTGAAGGGACTGCCCTGCCACAGTAAATGTATGCGGGGTGATCCCGAAGTGGTTGAAGTGATATTAATGTCAATTATTTTTTATTAAAATAAAAAAACATGATATACTTGGTCTGTGTAAGGGATTGTACACAGCAGTCCCTTGCATCTTCTTTGGAGGTCCCCCACCAGTGCTTGCCGCTCCTCCTCTCTTTCAGAGTACCCCCATAGCAAGCAATGTGATATGGGGGCACTTAGAAACCAGCTATAGACACACACAGTGCAGCTTGGCCATGCCTCCCTCTTCCTCCTCACAGGATCTAACTGGCAGCAGCATCCAGGAAGAGAGGAGAGTGCGACTGCCGTCAGGGATGGCACTGGATTGTGAGAGGTGCCAGGTAAGTATTTTAGGAGGCGGAAAAACTGATAGTGTGTGTTTTTTTTTTTTTTTCTCTTTACCATAGTGCAGGGAATGAATTAAGGTTAAAAAATGATTTATAACCACTTTAAGTACTAAGAATAAGCTTGTTTTAAAATCAGCACTCCAGGCACACAGATAAGTACGCAGATAAAATGAAAATAAGGGAGCATTTTACTTGGCAAAGGATATGAATTTTTATCCATCCAGTCACCAGATTTGCACTGCGCTGTCTGCCAATGCAGTTGATTTTTCTCTGCATCAGTTAAAACGGTTGTAACCCAATAAAATATATATATATTCTGTTCTTTTAAAACATGATGCACAACAAAGTGCTTCTGCAATGTCATTTAAAATACCAGGTTGATCCTACCTGTTCCTGTGTCCCCCTGTGTGTGCTGACCATGGTAATCATGGCTGCTGATCCATGATAATGTGGTAAGTTTACATCCGTCAGCAACTGTCTCTCCTCCTCCCTTCCTATCAGCTTAGTAGTTAGTGATGTGAGAGCGGATCTCCTCCCCGCCATTCCTCTCTCCTCCTGCTGCTCTATTGTGTGGTTGTGAAGTCACTGAACATACTTACTGGAACCTCCTCTGTTATAGCAAGTTATGTTGAGCAGTGTAGGTGTTTGCTTAAAATTATGCAGCTAACTACCTTATTTCAGAACACCACTGTGTAGTCTTGTGACCTTTTTGCCACTATCCTCTTCTCCTCCCAACTGACTTCAGAGGGGAATCCAAGTCCCTCCTGCTGTAGTCCTCAGAACGGGGAAGGAGAGCGGCGGGAGGTCAAGTGACTGCACAGCAGTGCTCTGAAATATGGCATTTTTAAACACACACCTACACTGTGCGACATAGCGTGCTATAATAAAGGGGATTCCAGTAACTATACTCAGTGATTTTACAACCACTTTAACGCTGAGGTTGCTTTCGCACTGGGGCGTCGGCGGTAAAACCAATTTGCCGTAGTTTTTGCGGGGGTTTTCGGCTGCTAGTGGGACGCTTTTAAGCCCTGCTAGGGGGCAAAAAAGGGGTTAAAATGACCCTCAAAGTACAGTAGCGATTTGCCGGCGGTTCGACGGTACTGCCCATTCATTTCAATGAGCAGGAGCGGTTTAGGAGCGGTGTATACACCGCTTCTTCACTGCTCCAAAGATGCGTGCAGGAGTTTTTTAGCGCCCTGCCAGCACTTAGTCTGCAGGGGAGCCGTTTTTCAGGCGCTATTTTTAGGCCAAAAGCACCTGAAAAATGCCTCGGTGTGAAAGGGGTCTTCGTTATTGTCCCTCCCCCAGCCTGTTGACTGGATAGTGAAGGAGAAGTTACACACTAAGCTCATCCCTCAATCACCGCTTTTCCTCCTCTTAGCATGTTTCTTTTTAGCATGTGAACGCTGCAGCAAAACTGATTGGCTCCTTATGCTGCTTCCTCCTCCTCTCACTGTCAGAGCTCTGCTGTACAGAGGATTTCAAAAGGATAATAACACGTCATATTGAGGTACTTTACACTGCCTGCATTGAAAATATATATATATATTTATATCTGCATAGAGATCGGTTTTAACGTATGTATAGGAAGCTTTATTTTTAAGTACATTTGTGCTTTGTATTTCCTGAAATGAATATAAAATATAGATGGAATGCATCCCGATTGTCCTGTTTCCATACAGAAGTGACATTGTGGTGTCTGTCCTCTGCATTCTCTAGTGTCTTGAATTCTGCTCCTCTAGTTAAGCGATACATGATAAATTGACTGATTAGTATTCTCAGTGGCAGTCAATTGATTGGAATGTTTTTTAATCTGTTTTGCTTACCAAATACATCTTCAGTATGCTAACAGCAGAACATTCGCATGCAGGAAGCCTATGTGAGCATCATAATTTCTCGATGGATTATTTGATTTGGTTACAGAAAAAGCCGTATTGGCTGATGATGAATTCCCTGGTGTGCTTCGAGGAGTACGTCAAATAATATCCCTTAAATACTTCTGTAAAGAGCAAATTTACCATTTAGAATGTAATGCATGTTCTGGATGAGTGTTTACATTGCAACTCTGCTGAAGCATTGAAAGATTATTTTCAATCAAAATGGATTGTAATGGTAGTGGGTTGAATCGCCCATAGACTTATATCCGTTCACCAGTATTTTTATTTCCCCCACTTGTTGCCTTTACTTTTGATTCTGTTACATTAAAACTAGAAAAGTTACAATTTCTGGGGAAATTGTGTGAAGTGTTCTTGCCTCACCTACTGGAGTGGGCCGAGTAACTGGGTGGAGTGGCTTGAGTAGCTGTTGTGTGGTTGGAGTGGCTGGAGTAACTGTGGAAAGTGTTAAAAAGCTTAATATTTTAAAAAGTATAAATAGTAGTAAAAAAGCTGAAGAAGTCCCATCATTAGCTGAAAGAGCGATGCATACTAGCCCATTATGCTTTTACTTTGCAGGGGAAAAAAGAGTAAGTAAAACTCATCAGGATTTACTTGCTCTTTAAAGTGATTGTAAACATATTTTTTTGTTTAGACAACAAACATGTCATGGAAAAGAAGTTATAGGTGGCCCCGCGCAAATGGCTGTAGGTTAGTAAATGGAATTACTGCCCCTACCGATACAACCACCTAAGTTACTCTGAGTACTTGCTCTGTGTAATGGCTTTGCACAGAGTAGCCCCGATCCTCCTCTTCTGGTTTCCCCCACTGTTTTTATTTTATTTTTTCTGGTTCCTCCTGCCTTCGCAGTGCCCCCATTGCTATGGATGGGAACTTGTGCAGGCACTGTCCCTAGCTATTAATGTAGTGACAGGCTGTGACAGCAACGGGGACCAATGGCTCCCACAGCTAAGTACTGGATCAAAATTAGGTAAGTATACGGGGGGGGGGGTCCTGGTAAGTTTTTTTTTTTTTTTTTTTTTTTTCCCTAATAAGGTAAAAAAAAGGGGGGGGGGTCTGGTAAGTTTTTTTTACCCTTAGGTAAAAAAAACTACTTTAGAATCACTTTAAATGACTTCCTTATAATGCCCTGCACTACATTTCCAATAAAGCATTGCTCTACTCACATTCACAAGCTCTCAGGCACTTACTGACATGTATGGACGGTGTACTGAGCTATATGTGTGCTGCACTGTTTTTCCTGATATGTAGATACACAAGGCTTTCTGTATGCAGGCCGACTAATCAGCTGACCAACTAATCGATTATGAGAATAGTTGACAACTAGAAAACTACTTGGAACCCCGAAATCTGTTTGATGAAAACAGAAGCCATGGAGAATAAAATGGCGGCTGTTGAAATTTGTCATGTGATATTTGCAGAGCCACACATTTTCAGGAAAGAATACACTAAATTGAATTTTAGTGCACACAAAAACAATATATTTCCCATTATTTTGATATTGAATGACAACCACAGCACTACCTCCCTGGAGTTTGCATGCTTTCCCTGTGCCTGCATGGGTTTCCTCCGGATACTCCAAAGATATTACTGGTAGGTTGATTGGCTCCTGTCTAAATTGGCCCTAGTACGTGTATGGGCCATGAGGTCAAAGACTGATGTGAATGTACAATATGTGAAGCGCTCTGGAAACTGTCGACACTGGACAGATAATCAATAAAATATAAAACATGATGTTGCAATAAGCAAATGGATACCATACGGTACATGCCAAGACTTAAAATTGTGTGCACCCGATATATGGCAACAAATGAGGGTACCCATTTCTAGGCAACACTTTAGGCCTCCTTCACATGGACTGTCCGTTCAGGTCCGCCTAAAAAACTGATAGGCGGACCTGAACGGACACTCCATAGACCTCTATGGAGCATCGGATGTCAGTGGTGACATGTCCGCTGACATCCGACCCGCTCTGATCCGCAAAAGTGTGACGGAGGAATAAACCTACTTTTCCATCCGTCTGAGGATCGAATCGGGTGACCACGGACTCTGCGGTCCGTCCTCATCCAACCTCCCATAGGGGAGAGAGGCGCTCTGACAGGTCCGCCCTTGCATAGTGTCCAGAGACGGACCTGTCCTCTTCCTGCTTCCTGAGCAGAGCGGGCTCCGTACATGGACACGTCCATGTGAAGGAGCCCTTGAAAGCCTTTAAAGGTTATCAGTGTAGAGTTAATCATGATTGGTTTCCCTAGAATTATTGCTTTTCACTCCTATGTTCACAGTGATACCTCACATAGGTGGTGAGTTGAAATCTTAACATTTTTACAACTACACTGCTTACAAGACACATACTCCAAATGTAATAAAACTCAATACAATGAGATATCTAGACTACAATTTTTTCACAATTTTTATTTCTATTTTTTTAATTGGATCGCATCTTATGGTGGAACACACATGCTAGAATGTTTTTTGGATATAATCAAGTGTAGGTGTTGTACCCATTATTGAGATGACATGCTTAGTGAGCTGCTTGCCCATTGTTTTTTTACAAACCAACTAAACATAACATAGAGATCACAACCAGATGGCTTAATTTAGTGCCCCTGGACACCTGTCTGTATTTGGCCATGGAACAGAAACATGCATGCGGCTTTTGGATGAGCCCCTACTATATAAACTAGTGTGAATGGGCTTCTGAATCTTGGAAAACACATGGCTCTCATGCTGTTTTCAATGACACAAGGATTACTTGTTTTGTGCTCCTAGTTATTTCAAAAGAGCCTGCTGCTGACGGAACTGCGGTGCTTATGAAGATTTGTTTGGTGACAAGCTTCATTTAAAGGTCATTCCCAATTTAATGAAACATAAGTTGAAATTTGTGTGTAAGAGATTTGATGGGGCCACTTGCAATGGAATTACACTTTGGAATTCCCCTTCATAGTGAGTGCAAGAGTAATCCCCCAATAGTCACGTTTATTATCAATTTTAAATTGGACAGTTTACTATATTTCTTGAATTCTTGCTGAAAATTGAACATCAAGACCTCCGGGTTAAAATAGAATTAGATGTCTGGCTGAGCAGCAACTTTGTAGTGCAAATAATTATTTGAAAGTCATTGATGCCAACATTTGAACTTATTGTCCGGGGGCCATGGGCCAAGTCTAAAGCCTAGTACACACTTCTAGTTTTTTTCGTTCAACTGAACTAACTGAACAGAATAAAACCGTTTGGGAGGAGCTTCTGTACTAACTATGCAATGTAACTACAGTGTCCCCCCCCCCCCCCCTGTTGAGCTATTGTGTACTGACAGAGGGGACGACCCCCCTGCCTGAACACACTGGTCAGCGTTCTCAGCCATTGGCTGAGAGTGCTGATCATGCCCCTTTGGCTGGCTTTTGTCTATCGGTAGGTTTCTGATGAACTGGCCGATGCCACATGACATTCAGTATGTGTGCACTAGGCTTAAGTATTTGGTTTTTAAAGCAAACCAAAAATAAGATGTTTAACCCATCAAAAAAACAAAAAGCCATCTTTTGCTGCCATGTTCGTCTTCAACGCAGAGATTTTCCTCCACAGTATTATCATATAAGTTGCAGGCATCTTTATGCCACACGCTCCACAGGTGCTCTTTATGCCTGTGGCGGAACCATCCAGCATTTAGCTTGGGTGCTTCCCTCAAGATATAGCTTCCTCCAGTCTGGACCCAGGAACTGGGTATAATAGTTGAGCATTCAAGACTAGATGAATACTAGCTTGGATACAAACTGCAACTCACTATATTGAAAACTCACTCAGAATTTATATAGCACACAGGATCAGGTATGGCCTGATCACATTACCCTGACAATACAAACTGTAAACAGGAATATAATTACAATAGCTAAGGAACAGCCAACATACACATAATGCTAATCCACATCTGGCAACTAATAGCGGACAATGATCTAATTAAACTATAAGCTAATCAACATAAATGCATAAAGTCCCACAATAGTTTGATAACAACTTCCTACAGCCCTGGAGTCACTGATTTATGTATCGTGAGAGCAAATGCTGTTGCTGTCAAGATAAATAAATCAGTGCTGCAGCTGAATGGTGTACCTGAAAAGAAAATAATGTTCATAATGAAACACAGTAAAGTATAAAAGAATTACATACCTGAAAAACAAACGTGATCAAACATAGTAAAAAGAACAGAACAATAGCGAGAGAATAGAGAGCAATAAAACGACAACTATTTTTGGCTTTATTTTATTTGTTTTTTGTTTTTGTTTTTTTACTTTTTAACTTTTTTTTTTTTTTTTTTTTTTTTTTTACAATTTTATTTGTAACTGTAAGGGTTCCAGGTTTGGGTCTCTCAAAATGCTAGGGCATCTTTGGAGACCCTGTGAAAGTGTACCCTAGACTCTGCTGTGCTGTACCCTACGCTAATACTCGTGTGTGGTAGCGTTCGAAAAAGAAAATCACCAATGCCAAAGACCAGGATGGTCAAGACAGGAGGGACAATAATAGTGTGTGTCACGCCTATATCCACGCTTGCTACAGACACAACATCTTCTTTGGGGAGATTGTTGGGTCACTGCATTTGCGTTCGGAAGGTGGGGCAGGCGACCATCTGAAAACAGAAGGGCTGTGACAATCTCTAACTGAAATTTAAGGAAGGATCTAGTTTGTCCTGACCCTTTGTATAGTACATAAGCATTCAGCAGAGCCAATTGGAATAAGTATACAGAAACTTTTTTGTACCAGCGTCTGGCCTTACGGGCAATGAAGTATGGTGCCATCAACTGGTCTACCCCTCCCATATTAAGGTTGTATTCGTGGATACAGAGGGGTTTCTCCACAGCACCAATCACCATAGGAATTTGGACTGTCATATCTGCGTGAAGGGAGGACAGAATAAAAACATTCAATGAATCCCTCCACTTCACTGCAAGCAAATTATTACTTCTCAAGCAGGCTCTCTCCCCCAGCCTTATGACGGGAATCTATAAGTTGCTGGGGTAACCCCCGGCGATTAGATTGCACGTTGCCACATGCGCCAATTTCATGATCAAACAAGTGTCTAAAGAGTAGCACACTCATGTAGTAATTATCCACGTATAAGTGGTACCCCTTTCCGAATAAGGGTGACACCAAGTCAAACACAATCTTGCCAGCGCTCCCTATGTAGTTTGGACAGTTCTCCGGCTCCACGTTGCTATCTTTTCCCTCGTAAACCATAAAACTGTATGCATAGCTTGTTGTCCTGTCACAGAGCCCATATCTGACACACTTGCTGGGAAGATAATATTTGAATGACAAGTGTCCAGAAAACGTAATCAGGGACTCCTTAATGCAGACAACTTGATTGGGAGTAAAGGCTGCAAACTGTTGGTTGAAGTGGTTTACGAGGGGCCGAATTTTGTGGGGCCGATCGTATTCAGGGTCTCTCTAAGGATGACCGTTGTCATTAAAATGCATGAACCGCAAGATCTGCTATTATATAGTTATGGTCATGGAGGCAGAGAACACGGGCATATGGTGAATTGGGTCATTGGACCAATATGACCGCAATGTGACTTTTTTTAGTTAGGCCCAGAAAGGTCCTAAAATTGGAGACTGTGATAGGTCTCAATCACTCGCAAGGTTCAACCGGGGATTAACGGAGATGAATTGACCAGCATACAAATTGTTTTGGTCCACAATAGATCTGTAGATGTCTTCCATGAAAAACAGCAAATAAAAATCAAGTGACGTAAAATCAACTGTTTCCACCTGAATATTCTGAGTTGGCCAGTGAATGGAGGAAGTACGGGTGCTGCAGAAGTGGTGGGCTCCCAATTAGGATTGGCAAATGCAGCAGGAAGGGCACTATGGGTTAGATGTGCCTGTGTTTGTCTTGTTGGCCGCGGGACGCTACTTGTTCTAGCCACAGCACCAGCTTGAACTCTATTTATGGGACTCGTCACATCACCACGTGATACTGCAGTGCTGGATGTACGACCAGGGTGTACTAGGCTGCTGGTGCTTGCCAGTTAACCAGAAGGATGAGCTGCACTAGTACTGGCTCTCTGCTCCATACACAAGCCCTGCGGCTCTTGCACCTGAACAACAGAAGATAAACGGGGTCAGGTATGCCTGACCTTAGCAGGGACCACTACTCTGTCGTCAGAGCTATCTGTCAGGGTGCCAGTGCTGTCTACTGGATTGTATTCTGAGCCTGCATCTGACAGATGGGTGACTTCCTCTTCACTCTCACCTGTCCTGCTCAGAAACGTGAAGGCCTCTTCACTAATGTACCTTTGATTGGACATTGTGGCCTCTAAATTTACTGGTACAACTAGTGAAACTCACAGGAAAGTGATCTGATTGAGCTGTAATTAAGCTGATTATATTAACATTTGTTCTGAGTATCACGATCTAAAGCAGTCGTTGCTGGTTTTGGGCATAGAGGCCCTAAATATGTACCTGGGTCCTCCAGTTCCCAGAGCTTGTGTGTTTCGGGGGGACATGGGCTGGAATCAGAACAAGACCACTCCAAGGGATCTCCCAGGCATGCACCTCCCAAAGACTCAGGGCCCCTAGCGAGTAAAGAAGAGACCACCCTGCAGTCCCCTCCAAATGCCCCTGTCCTGTTCAGTCTGTCACAATACCACAGCAGGATTTCAAATTTTTTGGGAAACTGCTAATTGAAGGGAAAATTTAATCCCTTTACTTTGTAGAAAAGGGCAGGTATTCTTAAATGCAGGTGCACGGCTATTCCGTATTGACTGAGTTAAACAGATGGTTGTGACAGATGTCTCACTGTCCTTTGTGTCAGGGACCACTGCCCTTCTTAATCACAATGAATAGTTGAGATATACAAATTATTAAAATGAGTGACTTTACTGCATGTGATTTACCTATGCTGTTAATAAGAGTTTCATTTTTTTAAATCTGTCATGTTACAAAATTTTCCCATCAGAACTTCATGTCAGTTTTCCGCACTTGACTTCTTTATCAGCGTTGCATGATAGGGGGTTTTGATTTGGATTATGACGCAGGCTAAACCATCAAGTTCATGAGTTATCTCTAATTAATGTGCCCAGCGCTTCACTTAATAATCTTTAATACCTTTAAAGAATTGTGAAGTACGTCTTACTCCCCTTACGGCAGTGAATTTACATTGCACAGAGATGTGTCTTCTGGAGCTGCAGAGTAGAACCCTTTGTTCTGCCGAGTCTTTTATGCTCTATATGTTCCTGCCTTGTCCACCCCCAGGTTATGAGAGTCCACAGGTATTTGAAGTCTCTGTCAAATGTGAATAAACTTACTTGCCCAACATCCATGAAGTTTGAAATTAAATCCAAGCTGCGTGGAAAAATAGGAGAAGTTTAATCTGCCTGATTTGAAATGGTGAATAAAATTGTTTTTATAGTTAATGTTGGAATTTTAGGCAGGTTTTGTTATATTCCACTAGGAATATATGAAACCACTTCAGAAACGGTACTTTGAGTTTGTGACAAGTGGTCTCGGGAAACAAACTAAGCTAAAGCTTAAAGTGATATTAAACGCATTTTTATTATATTATTAATTACAATGTTCGAATGACCTGTTCTGTGCAGTGGTTTTGCACAGAGCATCCCCGATCCTCCTCTTCTCAGGTCCCCTGCTGATGCCACTGGCCTCTACCTGCTGTTGAGTGCCCCCAGAGCAAGCAGATTGCAATGGGGGCACCCAAGCTGGCTGGCTCCGGAGCCACTGCTGTGTGTGTGTGTCCATTCACACACAGAGCTGCGGCTCAGCCCCACCCCCTCTTTCTCCTCATTGGCTCACTCTCTGTGATTAACTATGTCTCAGCCAATGAGGAGGGAGAGTCCCCAGAGTGAGTGAGTCTCTCGTACACATCCCTGGATCGCAACAGGGCTCAGGTAAGTATTCACAGGGCTTTGGGGGGGGGGGGGGTCTAATCACACAGAATGTTTTTTCACCTCAATGCATGGAATGTATTAGGGCAAAAAGTATTCTACCTTTAGAACCACTTAAAGTGTTTGTAAACTCAGAATAAAGAATAAAACAAAAAAAAAATGCAAGACAAAGGCATAATCATTATGAAGTATTTGCCTTAGATTGAAGTTGTTGACCGGTGACATGTCTCCCGGAGTTATTTCTGGGTTCGCTGCTCTGGCGCTATGATTGGCCTGTGCTGCAATGATGTTGCATTCTGTTTTTATGTAGATTTTACACGGCGTGTTTTTTTTTAAATTGGGGTTGTATAAACATTTTCAGCAAGTAGAAAATATGCCTATTGGTCTTGCCAGTATTGCAATGTGCTTGTTACTTTTTTTGAGGTGAACTGAAGCCAAAACGTTATCTTTCTCTGAAACTATTAATCCTAGCAACTGGGCATATAATGGAGATAAACAAAGACAGAGAAGTCCAGCATGTGTGACAACTGTAGTTGTCCCTATAGACCCAATGGTGGAAAAAGCGTAGACTTGACAGGAGAGGACGTATGGTAAAGTGGTTGTAAAGGCCAGCTGTTTTTTACCTTCATGCATTCTATACATGAAGGTAAAAAACCTTAAGTGTGAAGCTGCCCCCTCACCCCCCCCCCCCCCCCAATACTCGCCTAAGCCTGATCCCGATCCAGTGATGTGCGATAAAGCAGCGGCTCTCCTTCCTTCCTCTTTGGCTGAGATGCAGGAGCCACTGACTCACAGCGAGCGGGGGGCAGGTCTGAGCCGCATGCTCTGTGGTCTTGGGAGGGAGCACACACCAGTGACTCCATAGCAATCTGTTTGCTATGGGGGTACTTGGCAGGGGGGAGGGGCCCAGAGTGCTGGCGGAGGACCCGAGAAGAGGAGGATCAGGGCTGCTCTGTGCAAAACCACTACACAGAGCAGGTGAGTATAATGTGTTTGTCATTTGTTCTTAAATGTAGCCTTTACAAACACTTTAACTTGCAGGGTAACAGGTGAAGTTACCGGGGAAAAATGAAAATGAATGCAGCCATCACATCTAAGGACAGGTAAGCTGCAATATAGTATGCCTTAAAACATACAAATATGGGCAGCCTACAGGATCAGAACTTGTTTTTTCACCAAGCATTACTGTAGTGTGCTTATCCCTACACTGCTAAAGGAAGAGGAATAGGGCGCTTCTGTCAGAAAATGTCCTCCATTGAACTGGACTAGATTGTCATATCAGCATCAAGGTTAAGGGGAGGAGGAAGGATTGGGGGGCACTTGCAGCAGCACTAAAGGTAGAGGAAGCAACTCTGAAGGAAATAAATGTAAAAAACAGAAGGCGCTTCTAAGTGGAGTATTTATTTATAGAAAGCGGTTACAAGCGCTTACAATGTAGTAGATCAAATGAGCATCTCAGTCAGTTTAATAGACATCCTGTAGAGGTCCTTCACCTCTAGGGGGAGTGAGAGCTGGCCCGCAGCTGTGACAGGAGAGGGAGAAGCGAGGAAGCAAGATAGCCAATGGACTTCCGGAACCACACTGGAACGCATGGGCAGGAGCTGACATCAAGGGGGCGGTAATGTGTTTCGGAGCATGAGCAATTCGCTCCATCAGACCTGCTCACCAGCTCTCACTCCCCCTAGAGGTGAAGGACTCTAGAGGATGTCTATTATGCTGACTGTGATGCTCATTTGATCTGCTACATTATAAGTGTTTTGAACCGCTTTTTATGAATGAATACTCCTTAATACTGCACTTAGAAGAGCCTTCTGTTTTTTTGTTTGTTTTATTATTATTCTCTTAATCCCACCCTGCTGCATTTTGCCTGTAATATGTGAACGCCTCTTGCTTTGCTTTTTAGTTTGCAATGCGACTGAAAGTTTCCCAAAAATCATCAGTGTACGGTCTCTCTTTAAATATAAGCTTGGTACTATAAAGTGATAATACTAAGCAAGTTCTTATAGACACTAATTACATTCAAAGGTATGTTGCAAATTGTCTCTAATAAAGGTATACAGCAGTCAGAGATTAGGAAAACTACACAGCACTGGCTTCAAGAACCAGACCCATCTAATGTTTGGGGAGCTTTGCAAGATAGACGGCTGTCTGTGACTCATAAGGCTAGGTACACCCAGATGGGAGTTTTTCTGTGGGTATTTGGCCCCATATCTTGTAATTTCCCATGCGACTGAGTCCCTGTCTGGATACACTTTCTACATGGAATATGTAAACGTCTGAATCTTGGTTATTGTACATCCTTGCCAGTATATGACTTTGCTACAGTTCCCGGTCTATATAACTGAATTCATTCATACAGTTATGTATGTGAATCTATGGCTGTTTCACCTCCAGTCCATTAGGAGCTACCTAGGTCTGGAATAGACTAATTGGCATTACATAGTAGAATGGGAGGTAACTATTGATACCTGCCTATTATGTACAATATCTTCCATCTGGGTTTGTTACATCCGAGTCCCCTGTGCCCACTCCAAGACTGGTTTACATGGACCTTACTGAGCACCATCATGTCTATTGTCGCGCCCTCAAAATTACATGGTCCTGAAGAAGCTACTGTACAAGGAAAACGTGTTGACTACATTGATGATTGTTATATTCATCCCACTACAAATTATGCATATTTATGCCTTATAGAGGAGGTGAGATTTTCAGTTGTGTGGACCTTGTCCATTTTTGTTAGAATTTTTTTTAAATTTGTATGTTTTTAATATTAAACTGTGTTTGTTTTTTTTGTTTTTTTTTACAAAACAAAGGTGCTTTATTGATGTCAAAACAATTAAGACAGAGCATACAGATTAGCTTAAAACAAAACCTTCCAAAATGCTTGGATACCACACAGAAGGTAAGATAATTACAACCGTAATTAGCAGAGTAATTGAGTACAAGTTTGCAATCAGAGATAAACAGCTACAGGATTGAACAAAAGAGATTTGTAGCTAGTAAACATATGCATACCCATACCCCACACCTTGTCATATTTCCATTGGCATCCTCTATTAATGTATCTATACATCTCTGTACATACAATCTATACATGGGTAGGGCTGCATCTATCAAAGCTTCCTTGGAGGAGAAAGAAGGGGAGGGGTGAAGGATATCCACTTCAGGAGAATCTCCTTCTTTGCATAAAACAGGAGGTAGGATATCGGCAGTTTCAAGTGGTCGAACGTTGCGCATCATCATGGACCCCCAGCAGTGCCAACTCAGGTGTAACTGAAAGGGACAACTATAGCCTAAGATTAATCTCGCTGAAGACCTCTGACCAAAAATATGTTATAATTAGGCATTCCCAGAACATATGCAGGAAAGACCCCACTTGTGTCCTGCATTTGGGGCATGCCGGGTCTCGGTCTGGGAAAATACAATGTAGTTTCTGAGGAGTGTAGTATACTCTGTGTAGGAACTTAACTGAATAGGTTTGTCCCTAAAGGAGATTACCAGTCTGGGTCCCTGTTTCAGGCAGTCATCCCAGTCCTCCCTATCCAGTGACAGACACACCATGCACTACCACTCCATCTTAGAGAAGTCAGCGCCCAAAAGCGCAATATACAGGGTTGATAGGGGTTTATCTAAGCCACAGGGGGAGACTAAGTCTTCAATAGGGTCAGCCTGGAGGATCAGCAACTGGGGAAACTGCTCTAGCGGTATCTTGCAGTTGAAGATATCTAAACCGCATCCACTGGGGCCGTTGAAATTTGTGAATGAATTCATCCATGGGGAGTAAAGCTCCTTGATGCATGACCTCTCTCAGGGTTACAACACCTCACCTGGCCCAAGCCTGGGGATCAGGCAGGGTACGAAACTGTTGCAAGCTGGGATTACCCCAAAGCGGTTGGGCTGCCGACTGCTGATTGAGTTGTATAAGTCTAGCAGCCACCCACACTCTCCATGTGGCTCTCATTGGTCCGGGAACCTGCATGTATTCCTTGGGGCCTCTATATGCAAAATTGTGTAAATCAGCTAGGCAACCCAGACTAAACGCCTCCAAACAAGTGGCCAAGTTCGATCTCAAAGCCGATAAACCGCCACTGGACTGTTACCGGCATTGCAGCCCAATAGTAGACCTTAAAGAGGGATTTCACTGTAAAAAAAATTATTAAAAGCCAGCAGCTACAAAAACTGCAGCTGCTGACTTTTAATAAAGGGACACTCACCTGTCCCAGGATCCAGCGATGTCAGCAGCTGAGGCCGATCGAACGCTCGGCTGCTGCTGCCGCCATTCTAGGTGAGGGAGTCAGGAAGTGAAGCATTGCAGCTTCACTTCCCGGTTCCCTACTGCGCGTGTCGCAATAGGAAAGGTCTGCACTGTCTCTGGGACCCGTGTGTGTCTCAGCAGACAGTGCGCCGGGACAGGAAGAGGCATGGACTCCCGTGGGAGTCTATGCCCAGAAGTGGGTGCAAATACCTGTCTTAGATAGGTATCTGCACCCCCCCCTGAAAGGTGTCAACTGTGACACCGGGGGGGGGGGTTCCAATGAGTTGAAGTTCCACTTTAGGGTGGAACCCCGCTTTAAAGTTGGGCAAGGCCAGGCCCCTAATGCGAGCTGGAAGCCACAAGGTAGAGCGTACCTGTCTGGGGTAGCTTCCACACCAGAGGAAGGACCCCACATGTTGTTCAATTTCTCTAAAAAAAAGGAAACTGGTACCCATATCGCACAGTTTCTAAAAAAAATTGTTGAATTTGGGCAGGAAGATCATTTTGAGGAGATTTACCCTTCCCAGTAAATTGAGTGGCAGGTGGACCCAGAAGTCACATTTAGCTTTCAGAGTTGTCAGCAGGGGGATATTGTAATAGTGTTAAGTAATCTTTTTAAACTTGTTCTATCATGTTGTGCTGTGAAAGTCCATTATTGACCGTACAAGGTCTTCTGCCTTTCTTTTTGAGCTTTGTAAGGCATAGCTGCATTAAATTGTTTTTGGTTAAAGAATATGTTCTACCTGTTGCCTGGAATAATATTTTAAAGAGGGACCCCAACACTACTTTCTATGTAAAAAGTATCCTTTTTTCTCAACCTGGCATCTACGCATACGTAGATATGTGAATGTTTGCTCCTATGACTCAGTATGAAGTCCGTAAAGTAGATTTGTGGAAACAATGTCTCAGTGGCCCCAATGGAGCTCTGCTGAGCTTGACACTTCTGCAGAATTAACTATTTAGGTCCCCTGGGTTGCACCTATACCAATACTAGTATTGGTGCAGATACCAAGCATTTGCCCAAGCCGATACCTAGGCAGTCAGGCAATGAGTGCCCTGTATAGATTTCAGTAAAGCAGCTTGACAGCTGCTTCTCCTCCTCTCTCCCCCGCGGCTTTCAGCTGCTTTATTGAAATTTATACAAGGAGATCGGTGCTTGTAACGGCCCCCAAGGCCGCTCCGATCACCCCTGACTGCCCCCTCTGTTCTTAATTTTCTCCTCCATGCTACTAAGGTCCCCCGCCAAGTCCTCCTCCACTCACCCTCCATGTCCCCCTCTGCTCCTTCTCCCCTCCTTTTCTGCTCCTCCTCTGCCCCCCCCCGTACCAGATCTGTCAGGATGGAGAGCGGAGGAATGAGCCAGTAAATCTGTCGTTTACTGGCTTCTCCCTTTTCCAAATGCATGGTGTCTGTGATCACTGACTCTGTCCATTCATAACTGAACATTGTAAACTGGACGTTTACGATGCTTCAGTTTGTGAATAAACGGGAGCCACTGTCTCCTGTCCATTCATATTTAGTGCAGCTGAGGCTGGGGAATGTGTGTCCTTAGTCCCTTTCTTTGTCTCAAAGGGGGGAAATATGAGCTGATATCTCACCAAGATGGTCTGAACAAAATCATTGGCACCCCCCCCCCCCCCTATGTAATATTTGTTAGCCTACCCCTTGAAAAAATATCTGAAATACATTGCTTCCAGTAACCATTAGTGAGTTTTACACCTCTCTACTGGAATTTTGGACCACTCTTCTTTTGCCCACTGCTCCAGGTTGGAAGGGTTCTTTTTCCCAACTGCTGTTTTGAGATCTCTCCACAGGTGCTCTATGGGATTATAGATCTGGACTCATTGCTGGCCAGTTCAGTACTCTCCAGCGCTTTGCCTTAAACCATTTCTGGGTGTTTTTGTCGTGCGTTTTTAGTCACTGTCCCTCTGTAAGATCCAAGACCTCTGACGAAGACCCAACTTTCTCACACTGAGCCCTACATTGCACCCCAGAATTCCCTGAAGCAGCAAAGCAACCCCAAAATATCAGTGAATCTCCACCATGTTTGACTGAAGGAACTGTATTCTTTTCTTTAAAGGCCTCATTTCTTTTTCTGAAAACAATAGAATGATGGGCTTTACCAAAAAGCTGTCATTTTGTTTCACATGCCCACAGTACAATCTCCCAGAAGTATTTTGGCTTCCTCTGGTAAGTTTTGGCAAACTTTTTTTTTTTTTGTGTTAGCAGTGGGGTCCTCCTGGGTCTTCTGCCATGGCATCCCCCTTTTTTTTTTGTACCATAATTGTTTAGAAAGTAAGTACAAAAAAGAAAAACAAAAGGACAAACGGAACAAAATTCCACAACAGGACTCCTTTGAGGTACTGGCACAAGTATGAAAGTCCTCAGGACAACCTATGGGGCCATCTGTCTAGTAAAACCAACCAGAAATATAGGGTCTTACCCACAGTGTATCATAAGTTGTGACAAAACAGAGTTATAACAGAAATTTTAAACGTGCCCCGTCCCGAGGAGCTTGTGTGCAGAAGCGAACACATACGTGACTAGTGTACGCATATGTAAACTGTGTTTAAACCACACATGTGAGGTATTGTATCGCTGCAATCGTTAGAGTAAGAGCAGTAATTCTAGCCTTAGACCTCCTCTGTAACTTAAAACATGCAACCTGTAGAACTTTTTTTTTTAAACGTCGCCTATGGAGATTTTTAAGGGGGTAAAAGTTTGTCGCCATTCCTCGAGCGGGCGCAATTTTGAAGCGTGACATGTTAGGTATCCATTTACTCTGCGTAACATTATCATACAAAATTTGGTTTAACTTTACTGTTGTCTTATTTTTTAATTCAAAATGTGCGCTTGTAAGACCGCTGCGCAAATATGGTGTGACATAGTATTGCAACTACCGCCATTTTATTCTCTAGGGTGTTAGAAATGTGTAATGTTTGGGGGTTTTAAGTAATTTTCTAGCGAAAAAACTGTTCAGATCTCAGAAAGGGGCTCGTTCCATAAGTGGTTAAAGTAAACCTTAAAAGGCTCACCTAGCTTGTGCAAGGCATTAATATAAAATACTGCGCTATACACCTAAATAAACAATAGCAGCCAGCACTACAATCTTAACAATAATTGAACGAATTAATAAAGTTAAAATTAAATGTTGAGTATTGACATATAAACATACAGTGGTATTGAAAATAAATTGTGATTAGCATATACAAAAAAACTCTAAAACCATAATTTAATTGATAGTATCTCTAAATAAAATGCACTGTGCAAATAGTAAATCAACATTAGTTGTATAGTCCCCTTGGTGATTAAAACATTCATTAATTTATATATGTTGACTGGAAGGAATCCAGGAGTGTAGGACTAAAGGAGTCACTGCCATGTGTGCATCCACCACCCAGGGGATAAGATTAAATATGCTTACCAGAAGGTAGCATCAATCAGGCATATGATATACAGTGGTGTGAAAAAGTGTTTGCCCCCTTCCTCATTTCCTGTTCCTTTGCATGTTTGTCACACTTAAGTGTTTCGGAACATCAAACCAATTTAAACAATAGTCAAGGACAACACAAGTAAACACAAAATGCAATTTGTAAATTAAGGTGTTTATTATTAAAGGTGAAAAAAAATCCAAACCATCATGGCCCTGTGTGAAAAAGTGATTGCCCCCTAAACCTAATAACTGGTTGGGCCACCCTTAGCAGCAACAACTGCAACCAAGCGTTTGCGATAACGTGCAATGAGGCTTTTACAGCGTCCTGGAGGAATTTTGGCCCGCTCATCTTTGCAGAATTGTCCTAATTCAGTTACATTAGAGGGTTTTCGAGCATGAACTGCCTTTTTAAGGTCATACCACAACATCTCAATAGGATTCAGGTCAGGACTTTGGCTAGGCCACTCCAAAGTCTTCATTTTGTTTTTCTTCAGCCATTCGGTGGTGGACTTGCTGGTGTGTTTAGGATCATTGTCCTGCTGCAGAACCCAAGTTAGTTTCAGCTTGAGTACACGAACAGATGGTCGGACATTCTCCTTCAGGATCTCTTGGTAGACAGCAGAATTCATAGTTCCTTTTATCACGGCAAGTCTTCCAGGTCCTGAAGCAGCAAAACAGCCCCAGACCATCACACTACCACCACCATATTTTACTGTTGGTATAATGTTCTTTTTATGAAATGCAGTGTTCCTTCTACGCCAGATATACTTGGACACACACCTTCCAAAGAGTTCCACTTTTGTCTCATCGGTCCACAGAATGTTGTCCCAAAAGTCTTGGGGATCATCAAGATGTGTTGTGGCGAAATTGAGACGAGCTTTGATGTTCTTTTTGCTCAGCAGTGGTTTTCTCCTTGGAACTCTGCCATGCAGGCCATTTTTGCCCAGTCTTTTACTGATGGTGGAGGCATGAACGCTGACCTTAACTGAGGCAAGTGAGGCCTGCAGTTCCTTGGACGTTGTTGTGGGGTCTTTTGTGACCTCTTGGATGAGTCGTCGCTGCGCTCTTGGGGTAATTTTGGGCGGCCAGCCACTCCTGGGAAGGTTCACCACTGTTCCATGTCTTCGCCATTTGTGGATAATGGCTCTCACTGTGGTTCGCTGGATTCCCAAAGCTTTGGAAATGGCTTTATAACCCTTTCCAGACTGATAGATCTCAATTACTTTCTTTCTCAATTGTTCCTGAATTTCTTTGGGTCTCGGCATGATGTGTAGCTTTTAAGGATCTTCTGGTGGACCTTACTGTGTCAAGCAGCTCCTATTTAAGTGATGCCTTGATTGTGAACAGGTGTGGCAATAATCAGGCCTGGGTGTGGCTATAGAAATTGAACTCAGGTGTGGACAACCACAGTTATAGTATGTTTTAACAAGGGGGGCAATCACTTTTTCACACAGGGCCATGATGGTTTGGATTTTTTTTCACCTTTAATAATAAACACCTTAATTTACAAATTGCATTTTGTGTTTACTTGTGTTGTCCTTGACTATTGTTTAAATTGGTTTGATGTTCCGAAACACTTAAGTGTGACAAACATGCAAAGGAACAGGAAATGAGGAAGGGGGCAAACACTTTTTCACACCACTGTAAAAGCTCTGGATAGCGAGTGGTGAGATTTCTCCTCCTCCTCAGCTGAGCCACTTCGCACAACCTCGACCCAGCATGTGGAAATATGGATCAGAATGGTAATGTCCAAGATGGTAAAAACCTCCGTCCTCCACAAAACCGTTTGGTAGGTTTATGGTTAATAGCATCCATAAAAAAAAAAGAGCCTTTACATAGTGGAAAACCGTATGGGTACGGTTTATTAAGAATAAAAGGCTTAACATAGATTTCAAGATGTATTGCATTAAGTAAAAAAATCTGATAATCTCCTCATTTAGGTGCAGTCCATCTCTTCTATAGTACCGGTTATCGACTGAGAAGACAAAACACAGTCCTCCAGGAACCCAAACCCCTCTGTACTTCACCAGCTCTTCAGCCACTTGTTTACTTCCCTAATCTCACTCTGCCTTTCTGGTGTGGCTCGATGTACTGGTAGTGTTCCTGAGAATACTACCTTGGAGGTCCTTTTCCTCAATTTAGCTCCTAAGTCCCTAAAATTGTTTTTTTACCATATTGACATGTGGCCATATTCAACATGATGTCTGACCTGTGTTCCAAGCTTCAATGTGACCACCAATGATGATAGGTGCTAAATCACAGCAAGGCCTGGATAGAGCCAAGCTCCAAGCGTCACTTAATTGCAGAGCCATGTTCAACATAGTATACGGCATGTGCTCTAAGCCTCAATGTGGCAACCAAGGATGGTAGGTGCTAGACCACAGTGAGACTCTGATAGCACTAAGCTCCAGATGTCGCTCAGTTACACATCCACCTCCGTATCACTTACGAGTGGCATTCCTCATCTCCTTCTGAGGCTAAACGGCATTAAGATCCCTGTGTATCAAACCTCAATATAATCATCAGCTGATACATCTGCACAGCTTCATAAGTGTCAAAGGAGCCACCCAGGTGACAGATATTCGGCCGGAAATAAGCCAGATTTATAAAACGCATTCCAAGCCTCACTCTGGACACAATTCCACATGGGCAAATCCTTGGAACGCAAACCGGATTATAATCCGACCTAGTCAATGACAGATTAAACCAATGGAATCTAAATTAAAATTAAACAAATTAAATCAAACATTTGAATATATTATGTAACTTTTATATAAACTGAAAATACCAGTATATTATGACAAGAATTAAAATTAAAATCAAGTGGTATTGATAAAAGCATTAATGTCCCAATCGACATTCTGCCGTATGGCCAATAAGACTTAGGTTCAAAGATCCAAAACGTTTCTAACCATAATACACCTCTAATACTAGGTCCCCCCCCTATGATGAGAAACTGAGAGCCTTTTTGGTCTTTATTATGATGATGTTTAGGCATACTGTGATTAGTTACTCCCTTCTTTATATTTTCTATATACTCATAGTCTACTAGGAGGTAAAATAACATTGGGAGTTATCTTATTCTGTAATGATGGAGCTCCACGGTAAGTAACCTTGGCGTAATCCAGGACCAGACCCAAAATACGTTAATTTTTAAGGACATCCCAATGTTTGAGTATGCCCTCAATCTGTTTGTGTTGAATAGAGTACGCAGTAAAGAAAGACCATTTCAATTTGTTAGTATCATCTACATGGTAGGGTTTGTCCAACAGTAAGGAATTTCTGTCTAAATGGTAAACTTTAGCTATTTCTACATCAATCATAGCTGCACTATAGCCTTTCTCCACAAATTCTCCACGGTTTAAGAATATTGGCTTGATGGCCAAAGTCAGAAGCGTTGGTACAGTTACGTTGTGACTTCACCATTTGACTCAGAGGGACAGCATTTAACCATGCATTGTGGTAACTGTCTAATGGGATGTATCAGTTTTGGTCCATAGGTTTAAAAAAGGTTTTTATTTCCAACTGTTCGTTTATAATTGATTTTTCCAAATCTAAGAAATTTATTTTTCTCTACTGGTTTCGTAGGATAAAGAAATGTCTGTCGTTGGTATTTAAAAATGATATGAAATCACACAGAGTCACAGTCACTGTTCCATAGGAGGAGAAGGGGGAGTTTTGGGACTTTAAATGAGGTGCAATGAATGTGCCTCTCTATCCCTGATTTAGGTAAACAAGAAAGGAATGTGGGACTTTAACCACTTCAGTTCCGGACCAATAAACAGCTTAAGGACCAGAGGTCTTTTTGCAATTTCGCACTGCGCTGCTTTAACTGGTAATTGCGCGGTCATGCAATATTGCACCCAAACGAAATTTGCGTCCTTTTCTTCCCACAAATAGAGCTTTCTTTTGATGGTATTTGATTGCCTCTGCGATTATTTTTTTTTGCGATATAAATGAAAAAAGAGCGAAAATTTTGAAAAAAAAAGATATTTTCTTCTTTTTGTTATAAGAAAAATCGAATAAACTAAATTTTAGTCATACATTGAGGGCAAAATTTATTCAGCCACATGTCTTTAGTAAAAAAAATGTCAATAAGCGTATATTTTTTGGTTTGCGCAAAAGTTATAGCGTCTACAAACTAGAGTACATTTTCTGGAATTTACACAGCTTTTAATTTATGACTGCCGATCTCATTTCTTGAGGTGCTAAAATGGAAGGGCAGTACAAATCCCCCCCAAATGACCCCATTTTGGAAAGTAGACACCCCAAGGAAATTGCTGATGGGTATGTTGAGCCCATTGAATATTTATTTTTTTTGTCCTAAGGGATTGAATAATGACAAAAAAAAAAAAAAAAATTTTTTTTTACAAAAAGTTGTCACTAAATGATATATTGCTCACACATGCCATGGTTATATGTGAAATGACACCCCAAAATACATTCTGCTGCTTCTCCCGAGTACGGGGATACCACATGTGTGGGACTTTTTGGGAGTCTAGTCGCGCACGACACCCCGAAAACCAATCACCACCTTCAGGATTTCTAAGGGTGCAAATTTTTGATTTAACTCCTCACTACCTATCACAGTTTCGAAGGCCATAAAATGCCAAAATAGCACAAAACCCCCCCAAATGACCCCATTTTGGAAAGTAGACACCCCAAGCTATTTACTGAGAGGCATGTTGAGTCCATGGAATATTTTATATTTTGCCAAAAGTTGCGGGAATATTACAAACTTTTTTTTTTTTTGCACAAAGTTGTCACTAAATGATATATTGCTCACACATGCTATGGGCAGAAGTCAAATTACACCCCAAAATAAATTCTGCTGCTTCTCCCGAGTACGGGGATACCACATGTGGGGGACTTTTTGGGAGCCTAGTTAACTAGCTACCTAGCGACACTAGCGACACTGATGCAGCGTTCAGAAAAAATATCGCTTAGTGACACTGGCAAAAGGGGGTGAAAGGGTTAACTAGCGGAAATCAGGGGGTTAAAACCATTATTGGGTAGTATATCGGGGTACCTAGCGCTATAAAAACCTGGCGGTGAACCTAAAAAAATAACTAGCTACCTAGCGACTGTAGCGACACTAATGCAGCGATCAGAAAAACGATCGCTTAGTGACACTGGCAAAAGGGGGTGAAAGGGTTAACTAGCGGCAATCAGGGGGTTAAAAACATTATTGGGTAGTATATCGGGGTACCTAGCGATATAAAAACCTGGCGGTGAACCTAAAAAAATAACTAGCTACCTAGCGACACATGCAGCGATCAGAAAAATGATTGCTTAGTGACACTGGCAAAAGGGGGTGAAAGGGTTAACTAGCGGCAATCAGGGGGTTAAAAACATTATTGGGTAGTATATCGGGGTACCTAGCGCTATAAAACACAGGTTTGTGTGCCTGTGTGTACCTACATGTCAGTGTAGTGTTCGTGCAGACTTACTTTTACTCTTCTCCTCGTAGTCCGGTCAAAAAGACCGCCCCGAGGAGAATGACATCACTTCCTCCTTCCTGTGTAAACAATACACAGGGGAGGAAGCTTCTCATTGGCCAGGAGCGATCCAGAGGGGGTGGCCGAAAACGAACGGCCATCCCCTCTTCACGGAGCGCTCCTGGACCGAATCGGACCGCCGTATCCAGCGGGAGGGGGTCCGATGGGACCCCCCACCCGCTGGAAGGCAATCACGTAGATGTACGTGATTCTGCCTGCCTGTGCCATTGTGCTGACGTACAATGGCAATACGGCGGTCCTGAAGTGGTTAAATTAGGCCATTGACTTGTGGAGTTAGAGTGGTTAGTAAACATTATTTGTGACAATGGCATGAAACAAGTAAAAAAGTGCGTGTGTGTGTGTGTGTGTGTGTGTGTGTGTGTGTGTGTGTGTGTATATATATATAACACATGCACACATCGCATGAACATAATGGAAACATTGATACATATATGTCAGCTTGGCAGCACATGAAAAGTAACGAACAATGATTGATGAAATGGTATAAATACATATTTGTACATGTCATAGAAATGGCTTTTGGCAATAAGGTGATTTTTTATAAATATTGAACATGATTAATTGTAGATATAGTACAAGATATTTCATATTAACAGACATTGGTACACCATATGCAACAGAGCTGCTGTAAAAACAAAGGAAGATACACATACTCATTAATAATTACATAGTACTCAATACATTTTGAATGCATATAGGTATATATGGACCAGTTCATTGGTAATGAGCCAGACTTGACTGAGCACCCCATGGAAACTTGACCCGTTTCATGGCTATATGCCAATCAGGAGTGGAGTACAGAGATAAATTGTAAATACAAATTGATATGTCGTATTAGTTAATATATTCTACCCCTAAGGGGGGAAAAGACCTCATGGGGAGAAAGGGGTCTATACTCACAAGTCAGCTAAAGCACTGTGCTTGGCTAGCATCGAAATACTATAATTTGTATTTATAGTTTTATCTCTGTAACCAACTCCTGATTAGGGATGACCCGAACAGACCTAAACTTCGCATGAGACTTGAACGTTCAAATCAAAAGTGCTAATTTTAAAGGCTAATATGTAAGTTATTGTCCTAAAAAGTGTTTGGGGACCTGGGTCCTGCCCCAGGGGACATGTATTAATGCAAAAAAACTTTTAAAAAAAGCAGTTTTTTCAGGAGCAGTGATTTTAATAATGCTTAAAGTGAAACAATAAAAGTGTAATTTCTCTTATATTCACAGACACAGCTCCTCTCTTACACATTGGGTTTTTGCCCTATTACTAGGAGATACTAGGCATTAGTTAAAACACAACACTCAGAACTTAGTTCCGCCCAGAGGGCGGTCCCTTGGGCACCAACCCTCCAGCCTGCCAGGCAGACCTCAGTTTTATTTTGCCTAGTGAAGAAGGACCTAGGAACCCTGCAGGTCCATCGGTCCGTGCTTTTTTTGCAGAAGCGTGACTTTTTGAGCAAGATAAATGATCCTTTGATCTACTATCAACAGCTGGCTGGGTGACAGGCTGGATACCCTTATCCTTGTAGTCTCCCCAGTCCGGCCATCGAGCTTGTGCAGGCCACAGCTATGCGCTCGGCAGGCCACGACAAAACCTCAGCTCCAGAGGTGGTAGTGAGTTTTATGCTCCAGGGCATACATATGACTGGGCTACTGATGTCTGCGTCACAGTATGTCGGGCCAGCAGCCACCCTCTACTGATCAGCGAGTGGGTCTGTGATGGAATGTCTCTCAGCTCTTCAGGACTGGTAAGTACAGCTCTCCCTGTCTCTGCGGGGCTGAGCAGCTGGGCATTCCCTGGGGGTCCCTCACCTCCCTCTCTTCTCACTCCGGTCCCTATCTTCCCCCCCCCCCTCTCTGGGGAGATGCTGCATGTGGCTGAGCGGTGTGTGTGTGCCTATACAGGGGCTCTCCGGGTGGCTCTCACCTGGGTTGGGGGGCTATGCTGGCTAGCAGTGTCCTGGGTCCTGTTCTTCATGCCCCTGGAAGGTGTCTGTGAGGTTTTGCTGATGTCTTGTACAGAGCTGTGTTCACTGCCATTGTTTTCTCCCTGTACCTCGTGGAGCTGCTTTGGCGGCCATTTTAGGTGCGGGCAAGGGCAGCATGCTTTCCTTGGCTTCAGCAGCCATTTTCCTAGTGATCTCCTATACAGGACACTGGCAGCCATTTTCTGGATTTTTTTGTACTCACCGTAAAATCCTTTTCTCTGTAAATCACCGACCGACATAGCACCTGCCCCTCCTTTTTATCTTTACGTTATACTGCTTGTTGACTACTGAGGTCTGCCTGGCAGGCTGGAGGGTTGTTGCCCAAGGGACCGTAACTAAGAGTTCTGAGTGTTGTGTTACAACTAATGCCTACTATCTCTTAGTAATAGGGCAAACAACCCAATGGCTAAGAGGAGCTGTTTCGGTCGGTGAATTACAGAGAAAGGGATTTTATGGTGAGTACAAAAGATCCTATTATTCGTTTAAATTTCGTACCGGAGGTGGGGGGTGTCCATAGTATGCCTGTAAAGGGGCGCATGTTTCCCGTGCTTAGAACTGCCCCTGCATAAAGTGTAATTTCTGCAGGAAAAAAAGTAATTTAAAAGCACTCGCGGCTATAATGAATTGTCAGCTCCCCGTAAAGAGAACAATCATTGAAAGTCATTGAAAAAATGTGTGGGGTTCCCCCCAAATTCAATTACCAGGCCCTTCAGGTCTGGAATGGATATTAAGGGGAACCCCGCATCAAAAAATTATGTGGAGTTCCCCCCAAAAATCCATACCAGACCCTTTATCCGAGCACGCAACCTGGCAGGCCACCGGAAAAGAGGGGGGGTGGGAGAGCGCCCCCCTCCTGAACCATACCAAGCCACATGCCTTCAACATTGGGAGGATGCTTTTTTTGCAGAAGCGTGACTTTTTGCGCAAGATAAATGATCCTTTGATCTACTATCAACTTCAACATTGGGAGGATGCTTTGGGTGTATGTGACCCCCTCAAAGCACCATGTCCCCATGTTGATGGGGACAAAGGCCTTATCCCCACAACCCTGACCGGTGGTTGTGGGGGTCTGCGAGCAGGGGGCTTATCAGAATCTGGAAGCCCCCTTTAACAAGGGGACCCCCAGATCCCGCCCCCTCCTGTTTGAAATGGTAAGAGGTTACAAAAGTACCCTTTCCATTTCAAAGAAAGTATAAAAAATTGTTAAACACAGACACCGTTGGGAAAAGTCCTTTATTAAAAATAAAAAAAGATTCCTGCGGTGGTAATCCACTTTGCTATCCAGGGAGGATGGCTGATCTCTTCTCCGGGGTCCAGCGTTGGGGGATCTCCCAATGGTCCAGCGCAGCGCATCCTGTCTCCACCGTAGACACTGTGGGAATCACATCAGCCAGACAGGTCTAAGCTGAGAAGGACGAGGCCCACGTCACCTGACCCCTCCCCCAAAGGATCCTCCCAATGTTGAGGGCATATGGCCTGGTACGGGTTCAGGAGGGGGGACGCTCTCTTCCCCCCCCTCTTTTCCTGCGGCCTGCCAGGTTGCGTGCTCGGATAAAGGGTCTGGTATGGGTATATGGGGGGGGGGACCCCACGCATTTTTTTTTTTTTTTTTGTCAATGACTTTCAATGACTGTGCTTTGTATTATGGGGAGCCGACAATTCATTACAGCTGCGAGTGCTTTTAAATTACTTTTTTTTTTCCTGCAGAAAAGACACTTTGTGCAGGGACAGTTCTAAGTACGGGAAACATGCGCCCCTTTACAGGCATACTATAGACACCCCCCAGGTACGAAATTTTAAAGGAATATTACACTTTTATTGTTTTACTTTAAGCATTATTAAAATCACTGCTCCCGAAAAAAACGGCCATTTTTTTTTAAACTTTTTTTTGCATTGATGCAGGACCCAGGTCCCCAAACACTTTTTATGACAATAACTTGCATATAAGCCTTTAAAATGAGCAGTTTAGACTTTTACGGGGTCTTCCACGGCTTTTCGAATTTGCCGCTAACACCCCAAATTGTTCGCTGTTCGGCGAACAGGCAATGTTCAAGTCGAACGTGAGTTTGATTCGAACTCGAAGCTCACCTCTACTCCTGATGAATGGCATATAGCCATGAAACGTGTTGAGTTGCTATGGGGTGTTCGGTCAAGTCTGGCTCATTACCTATTCATTGGCCCATATATACATTTTATACATTCAAAATTTGAGTACTATGTGATTATTAATGTGTATGTGTATCTTCCTTTGTTTTTACAGCAGCTCTGTTGCATATGGTGTACCAATACCTATTAAAGAGGAAGTTAACCCTGATGGGTTTACTTCCTCTTTGTCTCCCTACAAAGGTAAAGCATAATGGGCTACTATGCATCGCATAGTAGCCCATTACGTGTCACTTACCTGACACAGGAGCCAGCGATGTCACCGCTGTCCCCTGTAGTCCGGAGCATCCATCTTCTTCCAGCTATCGCTGCTCCGGCCACTCAGTGCCAGAGCAGCGATGACGTCACTCTCGCCCATGCACACGGGAGCCGCCACTAATGGCATATCGCCGTTAGCAGTGGCATGCTGCTAACGGCGATACTGTGCCTTCGCGCCGCTGTCTATGATTTTCGTGGACCTACAGGTAAGCCTTAATCTAGGCTTACCTGTAGGTCAGAGTGGTTTGTAAGGGTTTACAATCACTTTAAGAAATATTTTGTACTAGATCTACAATTAATCATGTTCAATCATTCTCCTTATTGCCAAATGCTGTTTGACATGTGTACATATATGTATTTATACCATTTCATCAGTAATTATTTGTTATAGGTCAGCTTGGCAGCACATCAAAAGTATGTATCAATGTATCCATTATGATCGTTCTGTGTGTATGTATGTATATATTTATTGTGTGTGTATGTGTGTGTGTGTGTATGTGTATATATATATATATGTGTATATATATATATATATATATATATATATATATATATATATATATATATATATATATATATATATATATATATATATATATATATATATATATACAGTATAATCTATATATATATATATACAGTATAATCTATATATATATATATATATATATATATATATAGTATAATCTATATATATATATATATACAGTATAATCTATATATATATATATAATATACCGTATTTATCGGCGTATAACACGCACTTTTTTCCCCCTAAAATCAGGTAGAAATCAGGGGTGCGTGTTATAAGCCGATCCCCCACTATTTCTAACCCTTTCTGCCGCTCTCTGCGACTTCGGGTATTTTCGGCCGCACTCGGCGTCTTTCAGAAACCACCAAGAACTACTGAGCGCCGCCGAGATACACAGGACATCCTCTCTGTATCTTGGCGGTGCCATTTTTAAATGGCAAAGCCACAGACAAGACTGCAAATGATTGACAAGGCTAAATGCAAGGCTGCAAATTACTGGCAAGGCTAAATACAAGGCTGCAAATGACTGACAAGGCTGCAATGGAAGGCTGCAAATTAAGTTTTTTTCCTTAAACTTCTCTCCTAAAAAAAATTTCTTTTAAATTCTAAATATATATATATATATATATATATATATATATATATATAATGTGTGTGTGTGTGTGTGTGTGTGTATATATATATATATATATATATATATATATATATATATATATATATAATCTTTTTTTTTTTTTTTTTTTATTATAACTTGTTTCCTACTATTGTATATATTGTAAACACTCTACCTCCACAAGTCAATGGCCTCATTTAAAGTCCCACATTCCTCTCTTGTTTACCATTCAATAGGAGGGATGATGTTGTCTATATAACATCCTATCCTGGGCATAAATTACATCCTCCTCCCACTTTGCCATAAATTGGCCAGACTAGGGGCAACCTTGGCTCCCATGGCCATACCTCTTTCCTGTAGGAAAAACGTATTATCAAACCAAAGATAGTTGTATTTGGTGGTGAATTTTAAAAGTTCCATGATGAAATCCTGTTGGGCTACGGGTAAAAAAATTATCTTTTGAAAGGCAGTACCATCAACCCTAAATGATGAGGTATATAAGTATACAGGGATGCTACATCAGCAGTGAATAACAGGAATTTACCATGAAAGTCTACCCTCTCGAACAACTTGAGTTGCTTTTGTATCCCTCAAATAAGACTGGACCTTGCTAACCAATGATTGTAAGAAAAAGTCTATGTAATGTCCAATTCGAACTTGACCGAGTCTATCCTGCTCACAATTTGACTTCCTGGAGAGTGTATGGAATCCTTATGTACTTTGAGGAGGTAATACATAGCAGGAATCCTTGGAGCGACTGGGATAAGATCTCTCTTTTTATCTAAAATACCTCCCTCAAAACTTTAATCTAGTATTTCAACGAATTCCCTTTGAAAATGGGTAGTGAGGTCCATAGGGAGTGTACTCATCCAAAATTCTAGACTAGATTTCTGTTTGATAGGCTATTTTATCCAGTACAACAATACAATTCCCAATTCCCCTTGTCGTGGAATGGATTACTAAATCTTTACTCTCACATAAATATTTTAAACCAACTCTAATATTGCTGTGTTTATGGATTTTCTTAAAGGGTTAAAATCTTTCAAGACTACATCTTTGAATACATTTACTGAAGGGGCCATAGGGCCTAGAGGGTTGAAGAGAGAAGGACTGGAGAGACCTGAATTAACAGTTCTTCCATGGGCCATTGTCTCGTAGGGTTAGATATAAAGTATCTTTGTATTTTTAATTTGCAAATGTATTATGTACATCTATGAAAGTGTCAAATTTATTGAGTTTCTTAGGGGGAGCGAAGTTGAATACCTTGTCCAAGATTAATTTTTCAGCATCAGTGAGTGTGACCTGATTGAGATTGAATAATCCCTGGCCCACTATGTTCTTTTGCTTTGGACTCCTCCCCCCCATCTAATGCCTCTTTGATCGTAATCTCGGGTGAGATTTTTTAACTCCATGGGAAAACCCCAACTACTGTATTGGTCTGGATTGTTCTGATTATAATTATATGGAGATCTGGCATAATCGTCCACCTCCCTCTGCATATAGGGATAACATGCAAAATCATCCCTTAAAGATGTAAACCTATATTTTTGTATGGGGGATCTATTTCTATAACCTTCATGTTGTTGGTAGATATTGTAATTAAAATTCCTTTCAGGCGGATGGGGCGGATATCTCCCGGGTTGGCCCTAGCTTGATGGTTCGGAGCCCTAAAGGGTACATGATAGCCTCTACCTCTCCCTCTGAATTGACCTCTTCCCCGATTGGTATGGTCCCGTTTTTGTCTATTTCATAATGGTATACCCACGGTGGAAAGGAGAATCGTAAAGGTTTCCAGTTACAGTTCCAATGATTGATCAACAAAACCCATAGATATATCAAACAGCCTGTTGTGACCTTTCTTTTTTAATTAAAGAGGTCATGTCCATTTGGTGAGTAGGCAATTCACTTACATTCCCATCGGTTGATATTCACAAGATTTGCCTTGATGACGGTATCATGGATAAGATTAACCGCACAAAAGATTATTACTGTACTTTGGAAAATTGATTTATGAATGTATCACCATTATTATGAATTGATATTTATTTTAGCACAATGCACTTTAATTGGTTTGACTAGCAATTCATAGCATATCATTTTCTGACATATATATGTATTTATTTTTTGATACTTTTTTTTATATCAACTTGAGGAATCTAGTTCTCTAGCGACCCCTATCACGTATCACTCGAACATTCAAAAGTCAGCAACTGCACTTTTCAGGGGAGCAGCTCTAACACAAAATGATCTAATTTAGCACTTTCAAATTCTTAGAGCGAGGTTACTAACACAATTTATCTCTACCCAAATGACTACCATTCCTTCCATGGGCTATAAACAAGGCCATGCATGTGGCAATTTGATTGAACTTTGTGTCAGTTTTCAATATTTTTTAGCCTTGCTACTGCCATTTGTTCATTTCTGTAGCTTTCCCGAACAGGATATCTGCATTGACACCCAGTGCTTGAGTGTAAGAACCTTTTGATATTGAGATTGGAGGGCCAGAGGCACTATAATGATTTTCATATGTAAAGTAAGATTTGAGTTTTTTTTTTTTTTCGCCTTTACTGCTGATTTACATTCAATGAATATAGGAAGAAAAAGGCTCAGGTGGTTGAAAAAAAAGAAGAAATCTGTAATGAATGTACATTTCGCCATTTTTTTTTACCTTTTTAAACATACTACAAGTACAGAAAAATAACTGATGATGTACCTGAAATATCAGTAGATTGCGGGTGCAATGTTGGGCTCCTGCAGGTAAGTCCTACAGCTTTCTGGGCATACCTCTATACCTCTGTACAGACTTTGTTTTGAAAGCTGCAGGGCTTTTGAATCAACTACAAGGGCACTTGCCAGTTCATTGAAAACTACAAGCCCCAGTGGCATATGGGACTTGTTTTTTCATTCCTGTGAAGGAATTATGTAGCTGTGTAGGTGAAGCCCTACGCAGCCATGTAGTTTTTAAGATGTAACAGCGGGTGTGAGGAGTACACCTGCCCCCCCCCCCCAACTGTCCAGGGAGGATTAACCACTTCAGCCCCGGAAGGATTTACTCCCTTCCTGACCAGAGCACTTTTTGCGATTCGGCACTGCGCCGCTTTAACTGACAATTGCACGGTCATGCGACGTAGCTCCCAAACAAAATTTATGTTCTTTTTATCCCACAAATAGAGCTTTCTTTTGGTATTTGATCACCTGTGCGTTTATTTTTTGCGCTATAAGCTAAAGAGCAACAATTTTGAAAAAAGCATTATTTTTTACATTTTGCTATAATAAATATCCCCCAATAATATATAAAAAAAAACAATTTTTTTCCTCAGTTATGGCAGACACATCGGACACGTTTTTTGCGACCATTGTTATTTATACAGCAATCCTTCCTATACAAATGCACTGATTTCTATGTAAATGACACTGGCAGTGAAGGAATTAACCACTAGGGGGCAGCGTAGGGGTTACGTGTGTCCTGGGGAGTGTTTCTAACTGTGGGGGGCTATGGCTACGTGTGGCACGTCACTGATCTCTGCTCCCAATCACAGGGAGCAGAGATCAGTGACACTGTCTCTAGGTAGAACAAGGCGATGCTTGTTTACATTAGCATCTCCCCGTTCTTCCTCCCTGTGAGGCGATCTCGGGTATCCCCACAGCGATCAAGTCTGCGGGACCCATGGCACGACTCGTGGAGCTTGCCGCTTGTGTACGCCCGCAGATCACCTCTTAAAGGGCCACGTACAGGTATGTTAGTTTGCCTAGTTAGTTACAACCCAAATATTAATGATCGTAACAGGTTCTAAAGGTGAACTTGGTCTTTAAATTTTTATACCTGATCAGATAGATACTTCATGGACATACATATCTATCTTTAGAGTTTTGCACAATGCAACAAAAAGCTCATGTGTGAATGGGATCTCGATCTCCACTTTTTGTGTAAACATTGAGCTATTGGTCATTGAGGCCAATCTGGGCTCTCATGGGACAAGTCAAGATTTGTGCATACATTCAGCTACCTATATCACCTCATTTAGTGATTGTTTAGAGCAGGAGTCTCCAAACTTTCTAAACAAAGGGCCAATTTACTGTCCTTGGTATTTTACGAGGGCTGGACAGTGGTTAGTGGAAATCGAAAAGATCCCGACATCAGTGGGAAAAAAAGTTTGTTTTAGTGGGTGTAATTGTGCCTTATCGTTGGTGTCATTGAGAGGAATTGTGCCCCATTTGTTGGTGTCATTGGCAGGAATTGTGCCCCATCACTGATGTCGTTGGGCCCCATTGTTAGTGTCATTGAGAGAAGGTGTCCGCCATCATTGGTAGGAATTGTGCCCTATTGTTGGTATCATTGGATGAAATGGTGCCCCAGCAGCCAGATAAAAGCAAAAGACCGTGTCTGGCCTCTGGGCCGCAGTTTGGAGACCACTAGAGCTACTGATCATGTTGATTTGCTGATTGTTTTGTCATACGATTTTTACTGAAGGTAATCTTTGCTTGGGCAATATTTTCTTTGTTTACTGGGGTAGGCGGGTTTTAATCCCACTTCTGTTTTGAGATGGGTGTACCAAGACACTAGTTTTGCCTACAAGTTTGGCACCATAAGCTGTTATTTTTCTGAAGTCAGAAAGTCGGATGTGTGAGTTTCATTGTTGCTGTGGTACTGATGTCCTTAGTAAGTTCAAGTACAGCTCATGCTACATATGGGAATATATTGCTGTTCTCCTCAATTGCTCTTTCATCTGAAAGGATATTTAAGTGGTTTTTATTATTGGTCCAGGGCAGGCAGAAAGTTTTTCTACCTAGCCAGTGCATATCTCAGAGGGAGATTTGACATCTCCGTGATGTGAGAACAACTGAGCCCAGGCCTTGGTGATTGACATTAAAAAGAATTTTGAAATTATAGCAACTTAGTATGTTTTGATTGGATGTCAAACGGTGTTACGGCTTTTCGTATAGAAGGCATTAAACTCTGGCTGTTTCCATTTCTAAGGACATAATTCGTAATGTTATTTCTGACATCTGCAATACACTTGGCACATAGAAATTCACACGGAAAATCTGGAAGGCTGATGTATTTGTAATAAGGGAAAATGTTTTCCTTCTGTTTTACTTGCTACTTTTTTAGGGTAACCTCTACTCCTTGGAAGCAGAAGGCATCTTGCCTTGCGATCTTTGCCATGTCCCTTTCTCCTTTCCGCAAGCCAAGCTATTATTGTTTAGTGCAGTGTTTTTGTACACTTTTTTTTTTTTTTTTCATCTTGTGTGTTTTGCCTCTGGCGAGTATTTTTGTTTTTGAAACGTTTATGGCGATCACTCCTCAACAAAATGTGTTTTGACAGAAAATCAATACTTTTTCATACGAGATGTGATGGTGTGATTGTCATAATACTCATCTCAGACTTTTAATGGGTAACTAGTCACCTTTGTTTTCTTAACCTGAATTGTAACCTTTGTGGCAAAATGTTATATCCTGTGTTTCTCTCCCCCTCTTTTGTGTGTTTGACGTGACCTTCAAAGTGGAATTTCAAGGTGTAAATATAAAGGCTGGTGAAGAACATATTAATGTATGTGTTGCTGTATGAGTTTTTCTGAACTGTACTCCTGATATGAAGGTTAGCAAATATTTGTAGCTTACCCAACATTAAGGGATCTATTAGTGTTTTCACCCAAGATTCACATGTTAATTTGCAAATGTCCAAAAATATATTTTTTCCATGGAGTTCTACTTTATTTGGATGGAGTTAAAACTTGGATGAACATATAAATAATCTGTAAGGTTAAAGGATTTGGCTGTACTTCTCCTATGGGTCACAGGAGTGCCGTTCTTTTTGCACTCCTGTGACCCGTTTTCAGCAGACAACAGGCTGAAGACTGCTCTCTGATGACTTCAGTTGGTCCAGGCTCGGGCATCATGACCATGGAGTCGGGGTCCACCTAGATCCCTGGACCAGCACCCAGCTTAGTCTCTCCACAGCCCATCGCTCCAATGAGCAAAGAAAGGGCAGAGCAGAGAGCTATTGAATGACCGTCACCAGCTCTCCTGCTCGGGAAGTGAAGAAAACCGAGCTATCAGGCGGTATTTGATCGCTCGGTTCTCAGTGTTAGAAGCGCCAGGGGACAGATGGAGCATTGGATGGAAGTATGAATCAAGAAAAAAACAAAAAAAACATTTCTCTTTTAATAATAAAAAAAAAATCTAAAAGCTTGTTTTACTTTCTTAAATTGGTGGTGGTGATGCACCAGTTCTGAGTTGTCTTTCTTCTTGCCTGCAGAGAAGGATCTTCACAGGCTCCAAAAGACACAAGTGATGTGATGACATCATATTTCAATCATTTTAAATTTACTTGATTGTACTTGATTTATACTTGGTTGTAAGACTAAACTTAATATTTTTCCAGCTCCACTGATCAGTGTTGCAAACCTACTAGATTGAAATTTACTGACATGACACCCAAAAATTACTGGCACAGCCAAGTTTTTGCTGGCATTTCCAAGAACTACAAAATTACAATTTTAAGTGAAAATTGTTGTATTTAGGCTACAGGCAATTACAATGTGCAATTGGCAATGCGATTTAAGGTAGATATTAAAGGAGAAATTTATTTTATTTTAAGCAAGTAACTCAGGGACAGGACTCAGAAATTGACTCTCACAATGACACGGACAGGAGAGTGCAGAAGCACAGATGACACCTCACCGACGCGTCCCCTCCTGAGTCACAGTGATAGTCACTCTCCACTCCAGGTGGTCCCTTCAATCCACTCCAGTCCAAAGAGCACTGATAGTCCCGCTCCCGGCTTGCCTTGCTCCTATCACACAGGCCCGCACACAAGGCTCTGGCCGCTCCACTTGGCTCCCATGCATCAAGACATCACACAGTGCTTCTAGCAAGCAATCTAGCAATCATCATTCCAGGTCAGGACTGTGTCCTTACTCTTGGTCCTTACAGCTGTATGCCACCCAACATAAAAATAGGGAATGTTTTATCAATTCTTCATTCTTTATAGGAATATATGGAGAAGTTATCTACTTAAAATATACCACTTCTGGTTTAGAAACTGGAAATGTCATTCTTTTCCACGCACAAGATGTTTGCTAAAACATTTGAGTTTCAAATATTCTTTGCACAGGCTTGTGTCAAGCTAGTTTTCCTGGGAAGGAGGATGACCGCTACAGTAAGGGTATAGTAATTCTTGAGCTTGGTAAAATATAGTGCTTCTCATTAATTTTCTCCCCCCTTTTCATTGAAGAGCACATTGCAGCAGGCACGCTTCTTGGTTGCAGATGCCTATCCTCGTGCAAGACCCACTGAACCCCCTGGGCTTCAGGGAGTCACAATCACTGCTGCTGTATCCTATGTGGTGCAGACAACTTTCCAAGAGCCAGTTTCACCTATATAATTTGTAGGACCTCTTTATGTGCGATCATTTTCAGAGCTGCTGTTATACGGGGCCTTGTGATTTCTATCTGACAGGGCCTCCTGCCATCTCAAAATATTAAAACAATATTTTTGCTAAAAATACACTAAAATCATTAGGGGCATGAGCTGCAGAGAGAAGAGGATGGTGCACAGGGGAAGGGGTAAATGAGTTGATTTCTCTGTTTTTCAGTGGTCACACACAGTGGATCAGTTCCTGTAGTTGCCTCCCACCACATCGATCGCCTCCTCTCCTGCCATCATCCAGTTCCACTGCTGCCTGTGCCTGGTACAAGAAGATCATTGCTACCCTCTTATAATGGGCCAGGCTGCAGGCAGTGTGAATAAACTACAGGTGTGCTCATTGGAGCAGTTTATTCAAACTACAAGTAGAGCTGGGTGATTTTCTCCAAAAAAAAAAAAAACTGCAATATTTTTTTTTTAAACTCGATTCGCGATTCAAATTTAGTTTTTTTTTTTTTTTTTGATGGACACTGCGCAGGTCCTGAGGTGCTGCGGGCAGGAGTTTTTAGGTGAGGCCGTGGCTTTGGCCTAGTCTGCGGCGTCCAGCCTCGCGGACTAGGCCGAAGCCGTGGTCTCGCCTCAAAACTCCTGCCTGCAGCACCTCAGGACCGGCGCGGTGTCGACAGAAAAATTGAAAAAAAAATCGATTTGCTGAAATGTTGAATCGATTTGACCTCTCAACTCGATTCAAGATTTAAATAGTTTTTTTCCCCAGCCCTAATTACAAGTTTGTCTGCCACAGTGAAAGACAGTACTTGGAGTTTTTTCATTCACAGGCATATGTGAATGAATGTTGCGACCACTACTAATTTGTTTTTGAAGGTCATCAGTCTCTATGGTGTGATCCACATCTTCCTGTACTACTCACTGAAGTTGATTTACTAAAACCGGAGTGTGCAAAATCTGGTGCAACTCTACATAGAAACCAATCAGCTTCCATTTTTTTTTTTGTCAAAGCTTAACTTAACAAGCTGAAGTTAGAAGCTGTTTGGCTACCATGCACCAGATTTTGCACTCTCCAAATTTAGTAAATCAACCCCACTGAGTAACCTGGAACAAGCTTGTCTATATCAGGTACCTTAACCTACACATTCTTGCACCAGAGCAATGATTTACATGGGCCTTCAAAAACAAGCCAGAAAACGTAGCTTCCATATTTCTGTACTGACAGGTTCTTATTAAAATGCTTAAAGTAAAACCTGTCCAGAGAGCTGTCTGAGGGTTAGTATTACTGACAACCTCCTAAAATTGCTAGTTGCCTGGCTCTTATGCTAATCCCATTGTTTTTAATACTTTGAGTTACTGAACTGTGCAAAGTAAGCAAATTAGAAAAGTCATTAAGAGTAAAGGTGGAAGTCCTTATTTCCATATTTATTCAGGGTCAGTAACCCAGAAGCTCAGTATGATGGTTGAGTAACTTCCATTTTCAGAAGACAATGGCAGCACATGTTTTTTTCACTCGGCACATTTCCTTTAAAGGCCAGTTTTGATTGGCATCTGGTGGGTGGAATTTCCCTTTGGCGTCTGATTTCTTGAGGATTCCAGTGCCAGACATTACTTGTAGCATTTTGTGTCCCACTCCCCCCGTCATAAGGTCATAGTGAAGATGTCACTTTCTTGCATCCATATTTAAAAATTTGTACAGTAGTAATTTTTTTTCTTCATCTTGCTGGAAGAGTGGGGCCAACATTTGGCTTTGCTAGGGTTACAGCAGTTGGGCATATAATGGCATTCTGGTGATTTCGTCTAAACTGCTGGAGAGAAACGTAGACTGAGCATGTGATGGAACTTTCTGAGAAACATGAACTTAAAATTTTCCTCTTTGGTGTATGAATGAAGCATACCGGTAGTTATATATATTTTAATTGCAGACATAAAGTATGTGAAATGTGATGGGCTCAGTTAAAGGGTAACTCCACTTCCGTGGGGAAATAATAGAAAATAAAGAAAAAATAATATAGCACACATAATTGCGACACTAATCATATTGTAATTGAATGTTATTAAAAATTACCTTTTCTTTTCAATCTGCAGCTACGGTTATTTTCTGAGAATGCAATGCAATATGGCTACATGGAATTGTTCTTTACGCAGAGTGTGTAATGACCACTCCCCAGAAACATAATTTCCTGCTTGTGTGATTGGCTCACCAATTTCCCAGAAGTCCGTCTAAGATACAAGTCAGATTTCAGGCATCCCCTGCAACAAAAATGTCATTTTTGGAGAGCTACTTTCCATAGGAACACATCTAAAGGGATGCAGGCCCAGCATATTTCCTCATTCATGCCCAGCAGGTGCACAGCTGACAGTTAATTATGAAGCCACTCCCATTAGACCCACTTAGAACCGAGGCACAGACAAACACACACGGATTTCTTCAGAATAGCAAAAGGTAGGAATCTGCAACAAAGGTTGTTAGAATCCTTGCAATGTACATCACCCAGAGGGGGATGTTTTTTGTTTTGTTTTTTCTCAACAAAAGTGGAGTTATGATTTAACAAAACTCTATCTATGGAGATAACAGGGTAAGTCACTGATGTGGACAAGAAGGCCTGGCTTGTTGTCTCCGCTCAAATTCAACCCAAAGGTGTTCTATCAGGTTCAGGTCAGGACTCTGTGCAGGCTAGTCAGGTTCCTCCACCCCAAACTCACTCATCCATGTCTTAACACCTTCCTGTTCCTGTTCCAATATGACAGTGCACAAACGAGGTCCATAAAGACATTGAGCTGGTTTGGGGTGGAGAACCTTGACTGGCCTGCACAGAGTCCTGACCTCAACCCAATTGAACATCTTTGGAATTAATTGGAGCCGAGACCGCAAGCCAGGCCTTCTTGTCCACATCAGTGCCTGACCTCACAAATGAGCTTTCTGGAAGAATGGTCAACTATTCCCATAGACACACTCCTAAACGTTGTGGACAGCCTTCCCAGAAGAGTTGAACCTTACAGACTAAGACGGGGATGCCATTAAAGTTCATGTGCATGTAAAGGCAAGCGCCCCAATACTTTTGGTAATATACTGTATGATGGAAAGCTTTCCTGCACAGGGCGAAAAACGCACATTAAGGTTTTGGATCAGCTCTGTCAAGGCAGAGGTTTTTTACTCTATTTTCTGTATGATAAACCAAGAAGATGTGATCTGTAGTAGTGACTGAGAAAAACTAAATGTAACTTATTTTTATTTTTTTTTTCTATTGTGCACAGCTTCATATACAGCTGAAAAAGCCTATCGGTGAATGGTACTAGAGAGGGGAAAAAAATACAAATATAATTATGTAGACTGAAGTGTTTTCAGATAAATCATAATCTCCCCAAAAATGTGAAGACTTTCCCCATTTCCAGCCATTAAAATAAAACAGAACTAAGTAAGAATGTTCCCAGCTTATACAAGTGAAAAACCTTATGGATGTTCTTTCTTGACTTATTTTATGCAAAGTCTCTGGCTTTCTCTAGAAAATTATCTGCATCTTTCTATATATAAGAAAAAGAACAGGGAAAGCGTTTTATAGTTTCGGCTATAGTAAATGGTAGTGAATTCAGATGGTCAGAGCCTATGAATTTTTAAGCAGCGATTTTCCCCAAGGTGTTAAGGAACAAAGCAAAAAGGAGACATCATTACGTTACACCTCGGAGGAAAATATTCCCGAGAAGGAAAGAAAATTATGTGAATGGGAAGAGAAATCCTATTTTATTTTATCCTGTGCACCAAGGGACACGATTACATGGCTTTTTGAATGTGTTTATATATTATCTGACTGGTGAATAGCTAACTCTTCACTATAATATCTCACTTAGATTCGGTGTCAAAAAAATGTTTTGTTCTGCAGGTCTGGTCTTTATACAAAGAAAGGATTAACAACTATTTGTCTTTAAAAATCTTTAAGTAATTCTAATTATGAGAACTAAACCATAGCATTGTAATTGATATGTAGTTTAGGGCTGTTGGTACAGTAAAGCACGTGAGAGCCTACACCTAGTGCAGCCGGGTTAGAGTTGCTTGAAGATAGATTTTTTTTTTCTTTACTTCTTGCCATTTGTGGGTGAGCACTGTACAACAAATCAGAAGCAGATGTAATGGGGTGCATAGCCCTGTTAAGATATTTAAGACATGCGCTCTATGCTTGGCAAAATGCAGTGGCCTTCCCCCTACGCATGCATTTACAAATGTGTGCAGACTAAACCCCTGCTTTTAGCGCGTACGGTTAGGTTATTTGGTTGTCTGCAGGCTGGTGGTAAGTTAAGCTTGGGTTTTTCCCTTGGATTTATCATTGGCCTTATTTGGGCCTTTCCCTAAAGCCTATCTAAATAAAAAAAAAATATTTATATTATTGCAGTCTACCAGTCCTTACATGGAGTGACTGCCTTAGGGCTCATGTAAACTACAGCTTCTAAACTTGAGTTTAGGAGCTTTTGGCGTTTTTTTTTTTTTTTTTTTTTTTTTGCCAAAGCGCCTAAACTCAACTCCATAAAAGCCTATGTGTCCATGTACACATTGTAAAAGCATTTAGAAGCTGCTGCAGTTAGGGAGGTTCAACCTCCCTCTCCCGAATGCGGAAGAATCACGTTCAGGATCGGAATGTTTTGACAGCTGACCGGCGGTCAACATAGTCTTGTGTGTACATGAGCCCTTAAGCTGGCCATAGATGGATTGCATTTCGGCTCAGCAGAGACCGGCTGAGACTCTATCCATATGTTGGTCGAGACCTTTGATCAGCTTCACTACAGCCAACCTGTTGGAGTTTTTGGCATGCAGTTACTGCCAATGGCTATAGCTGCTAGCAGTAAATATTGCGATTTAAAGTAAACCAAAAGGCTTCTTTAACAATGTATAGTTCTAATACATTACCAGCTTTCATTAATTTGTGTCTTTAAAGTGGTTGTAAAACCTTAAGGTTTTTCGTCTTAATGCATTCTTGTCATTAAGGTGAAAAACCTTCTGTGCTTAAGCTCACCCCTAGTCTCCTCCCCCCCCCCTTTTTCTTACCTTCGCCCAACCAGATCCAGCAATGTGCACAAGCGCAGTGGCTCCAACCACTCTCATTGGACAGATTGATAGCAGTGGGAACCATTGGTTCCTGCTGCTGTCAATCAAAAGCTGTGACATGAGGGGGGGTGGGACCAAGTCCCACTGTCTGCGTTAATGAATGCAGCAGTGGGACTCGGGAGTGAGCCCACATGGGTTCCCCCATGGAAAGCCACATGCTGTAGGGGCCCCTGATGAATAGGAGGAGACTAGAGCGCCAACAGGGAACCCCAGAAGAAGAGGATTGAAGCTGCTGAGTGCACAGAGCAGGTAAGTTATAGGCATTTTTTTTTTTTTTTTAATCAAACTTACAAACACGTTCATTTCTGCCTAAAGTTCAGCTTTAAGAGATGCGTTCAAGCATTTAAAACTATCTAGTGCAAAAATCATTTGAAATAGGGAGTGTTCCAAAGGTCATGACAGTGATTAGCCCACTCTGTGTCACATTCGATATACATAAGTGAATCAGGGAGCCCTAATTGGTGCAATTACAATGGAGAGAAGTATGCTCTAATAAGCAAAAAAAAAAAAAGTTTTGCCCCAAGGGTAGTGCCCTCCAGGATAGTTTACTTGTTAAGTTGTTGGGTAATATAGATTTTAGGGAAATGTTATGTCCACTTGGGAAGTCTTTTCACATTTTGTATACTCTATCATGTTTCATAGGTATAGATAGTATTTTTAGCAGTGGCTTATCGTTTTGCATTGGGAGTTAATAACATGTCGTCAAGGATGGTGATCCAGTATTGGCTAAAAGTTTAGAACTTGCTTCAGAAACATAGGATTTGGTTTGGCTCAGAATATAAAATAGATGTTGAGATGTTTGAGGAATTGGCTGCAAATTTCACGTATTGAAAGAACTTTGGGTGTAAATATTCACAAAGATATTCCCTTCATTCTGCCAGTTCTTGAATATTGTTGATTGGTAGCTCAGGGGTGAAGTTGTCACTTCCTAAGAAGGGCAGAAATATAGGGCGTATTTTGTTAACACACTTTGCTCCAAAGAATTCAGGTAATGGGGGTTGTTGACTGTTTCTTCAGATGAAAGAGCCTTGTGCATGTGAAGTATGGCTATAGGATGTAAAGGCGAGCACAATTTGTAGTCTATATTGACATTGATATAACTGGATTTTTAATACGCTTAGTTAAAGGTGTCAATCAGTTTTACCTCTCAGTAATATAACAGCCCTTGGCTCTATGAGAATGCTATTGGTTATACTATGTGCCCGATTTCCTTTTCGAAATGCTGCTGGGTCAGGGAAAAAAATATTGAAATTGTATTGACTTTTTGTGTAATTAAAGTTTTTGGGACGTATTTGTACTATTCTTGCATATTTGTTGCTTTTTGCAAATAAAGAGACATTAGCTGTATATTCCTGCGCAGATTCATGTTTTCTGCATGAAAGTCAGCCAGACAACTTCTTGGCCTTTTCCATCAGCTGTCAGTCAAAACAGAAATGTGAATTGCGTTAAAAAAAAAAAAAAAATGGATTCATGATTAGGGGCAAATACATTTTTCACTGGATCTTCAATAGTTTACAGATAGGACTGTTAGCACTTGTTGGTATCAGTGATTCCATCTATCAGATTTTTCCTTAATCTGAAGTGAAATTCCATGATATATAATTCAGTGCATCCCCCCTTTGATCTCCACATTCTTCAAAAGATTTAGTCTTGTCCTCCCCCGAACACATCTTTAAATATACTTATGCTAGCTACTTGGGGTTTAATTCATTCGGATGAAAACGAGTACAGCCATTATTCAGGCCACGTATAAAGAGAATTTTAGCCTCTGAAATGTGAATGATGGCGAGATATCTGCTGTTGGTCTAAAATGTAAAAAATTTAGGTGTAAAACGGGGTTATACTTGCTCAAACTAGTACAATGAAATAAAGTGGGCTTGAACACAAAAAGGCATTAGTTGATGCTCTAGTGAACCTCTAAAGACATAATAAATGCACACATTTTTGCAGGAAAATATGTAAATGTATTATTTTTGTTCACAGGAAGAATGCAAAGCATTGCTCCTGCAATTAGTGGATGGTGGGTACAATATCAGGCTCCTGCAAACTCCTCTTCCAGCTCCCTGCCTGTACCTCTGTACTGGCTTTAAATCGGAGTTCCACCCAAGAGCGGAAGCTTCGTTTATCAGCCTCCCCCCCCCCCGGTGCCACATTTAGTACCTTTCGGGGGGGGGAAGGGGGAACGGGTACCTATCTTTAACAGGTATCTGCACCCACTCCCAGGAGATCGTGGCACGATCACTTGGAATTTCAGTCCCCCTCCTCTTTCCCCCGCCCCTGGGCACAGTAGGGAACCGGCTGTGAAGACAAAAGGCTTTGCTGCCGGGGTTCCCTTACTATGAATGATGACAAATTTACAAAAGAAATAAAACAAATATGAAATACATTTTAATGAATTTCAATAAAATTTGTTACTAATGAATTCCAAATTTTCGGAAAGATTCTAATTTGGACCGCTCGAAAAATTATATCGACTGATTCAAATTCTGCGTGAAGAATAGCTGGTTAAGACTCAGTGTCCTTAACAACTGATGACTCATCAGCTGTCAGCGGGCTTCCCCACCGACTGCTGAAATGTAAACAAAATACTGGCAATAGAAAATTTGGGGGGAAAAAGCCAGCGTGAGCCCCCCCCCCAAATATATACTAGGAGACTAAAATTCTAAAACAAAACAAAATTAGTAACATAACTAATCTTTTGGAAATTAAACAAAACATATTTTTCTGTTATGTACATGTCTAACTGCTTGTCTAATGAAATTTGGAGTTAAATTTGGTAACGTAACTACGTCGCTGCCTGATGGAGAGGAATCTACGCTCCATGCATGTCCTTGCTTCTTTTTTATCCATTCTGTGGATCAGTGGATGCTTTTGTGGATGTCTTCTGCATCTTGAATATTCCCTCACCCCCTCCCCTCAGCTATCAGATCACCAGGCATCAGGGGGCAGCGCTAATATGAATAAGCAAAGCCTAGTCTACCAGGATGGCCACTTCCACACAGAGACACAGTTCAGGATAAAGTATTGTATGTCCGTATTTGTAAATGGATGAGCTACAGGGAGATTAAAGAGTACTGATAATCAGTCTTTTGCCCTCTGTTTGCCTTTTTTGGGGGTACAGCTACCATAGTACAGTTCCTCCTTAACTCCTTCCCACTGGTTGCATGCATTTATGTGACGGTACCACGGACAGCATTGAAGTTTTTTGCTGGAAGCGCACTCAAGTTCACGCTCCAGAGCTCTCACCAACAACTCCCAATCACAATTTAGGAGCAAGTTGGATGGGCTTCCAACCATGTGACCACTTTGACAGCCGATCACAGTGACCACATGATCGGGAAGCCCAGTCGGCATCTTTGGCATTTAGATGTCATTCAGTGCCTAATATTTTTTGTATTTCAGCAAGCTGGATTATGCAAATTAAGAGTTTTAATTTTTCTCTGATACATGCTTCTATGTCAGGGGCTAAAAAAAAAGGAAGCCAGTGGTTCAGAATCAGACAGCAAATTCTTTTTTTTTTTTTTTTAAGACGTTCAACAATGGTAGCCTGCATGTTTGTTACCATGAGCTTCTTTATCCAGTAGGGACTGCATGGGATAAAAGTGCATCATAAGTTGTTAGTTTTATGCGCTCAGTGTTGCATGTACCACTTTGGCCAGTTTAAATTTAGCAGCGGTATTCTGTGTAATTCCCTTCCTGGGAAAACAGTCACGTCTTCCAGCAAACTGCAGCCATTTCCCACCACAATACTGGAATGTTGTATTGTTTTCTCATTATTAAAGATGGACTGGAAATATGAACATTATATCCTGCTTCATTCATATGTGTTCATAGAACTAAGGCCAGAGTTCATCACGTCTATTGTTACTAGAGCTAAAATGTAACCGTCTCATTTTATACCACTCAGAAAAATCCTACTCACATACATAACTGTCATATTCACTGTATATATGTGGGAAACATGCAGGCTTATTTAATGAGGCAGCAAAGAGTGCAGAAGGTAAGGAGACAGGAATCAATGGCGCCCAGTCAGAGTTAATCTTTTATGATTTTGGTACAGTACACCGACATGTAATTGGTTGCAATGGGTAGCATGTATGTTTGCATGTTTTTTTGTTTGTGTGATTTATTTATTTTTTACATTGCTTTGTTAAGCACAAATATGGCAGTGTAAACAAAATATTTCCTATACTCTTATACATTTTCGCTATGGGCTTATTGATCTAGTGATGATTTTTTTTCTTATAACACTAGAGAACTTCATGTATAATCTTCCCTCCAACAGCCCCTTGTGAATCTACCCATAAAAATAGAATTGTTTCTATCAGAAATTATAGTTTTGTATCACTCCACAATGCCAGGTTTCACCAGTAGGTGGTGCTAAAAGTGAGATTTGCTTATTGTATCTCAGAGTTCAGGTAAAGCCTTGGAGCTGTGGGAAGAGGGCTTTGCCATTTGTATTAATCCCAGGATGGGTCAGTACTAGGGATGAGCAAATCGAACAAAATTTGTATTGGGTTCGCCTAACCCAGTGGAATGTGCATGAACTACGAACATAGTGCCAAACACTTGAAGAGAAACCATTCTTGCTGTTTTTTTTCTGGATATTTTCAAAGCTAACTTGTAGACTTTAAAAGAAACATGGTAGCTGAACACTTCCATAGAGAACATGTACCAATGCAATAAATAAAATAAAATTCTGTTCAGTGGGGAGAGGTTCTAATTAATGTACAACACTGGGAGTTTATCAAAATATTGAGGAGGGGCCTCATATAAATCTCTCTCCCAGGAGAATGTGTACGTGGTACATGAGTATTTTATTAGTCATTCCAAAAAACATGTAAAAATTACACCCACACAGTGAAATCAATCGTCGGTCATGCCATCCAGCAAAATAAATCTTGTAGTCAGGGGAGCCTCCGTTCACCTGACGATGCTAGTTGCAGAGAAATGCGTTGAGACCTCACAAGTGACGTCATTCCGCACACCACTGGGCGGAAGCACCGAGGGTGCTTGTATACGGAGTTGCATGCTGTTTGAATCCATGTATCTTGCAAGTGTAATGTTATTGTAATGCCTCCTTTTGCACCTTAATCCACTCTGTTGGATGAGCCAACTTGGGAACAGTGAGAGTGTTATCTCCGGATCATAATTTATGTAGCTGTTGAGCATCAAGACGTTCTCTGATCTGTGTGAGATCTGGCAGTTAGGTGGGGAGCTTTTTGACGCTTTGTGGTGGAGTGGCTTTGGTGACAGGGGTGTCTGCCATTTTTTTCTCTGCCTCTAAACGCCCCTCAATGTTACTCGCAATACCCTTATACCACTTATAGTACCGCTCAAGGTGCTTTGGTAAATCTTGTGTCTCACAGCGATGTATGTGTGCAGGCTGTCTTATGCTTAATCCAGAAAACAGTGAATTATGAGGGAATGAGAAACGCTGCACAACACTAGCTCAACAGGTGAAGAGAAATGGGAATGGCCTCAGCCATTAACTCCTCCTGAGCACTGCCCCGGATGCATTTTGCCCCACCCATCAGGGCTTAATCATAATCTCTATGATTGAGGCCGAGACCTTCACATTTTATGTTCACCTGTTGAGCTAGTGGTATCCAGCATCTCTCTCATTCCCTCATTGCCCCTCTGTGTTTGTGTTCATTCACACGTGCATTTTATACCCACGATTGTGTCTCGGAGCTCAAGAACGGGGAGATGCCGATGTAAACAGCATCTCCCCATTCTGCCTAATGACAGGACACTGATCGTCTGCTCTCTGTCATTGGGATTAGCGATCAGTGTCCATGTCACACAAGCCCATCCCCCAGACAGTTAGAAACACTCCCCTAGGACACACTTAACCCCTCCCTGCCCCCTAGTGGTTAACCCCTTCACTGCCAGTGTCATTTACACAGGAATCCCTGCATTTATATAGCAGTGATTGCTGTATAAATGACAATGGTCCCAAAAATGTCTGATGTGTCCGCCTTAATGTCGCAGTCACAATAAAAATCGCTGATCACTGCCATTACTAGTAAAAAAAAAAAAAAAAAAAAATGCCATAAACCTATCCCCTATTTTGTTGACGCTATAACTTGCGCAAACCAATCAATAAACGCTTATTGCGATTTTTATTTTTATTTTTTTCCAGAAATATCTAAAAGAATACGTATCGGCCTAAACTGAGGAAAACGTTTTTTTTTTATATATTTTTGGGGGGTATTTATTATAGCAAAAATTAAAAAATGTTTTTTTTTTTTTTTTTAATTTGTTTTTTTTTTTGTTTATAGCACAAAAAATAAAAACCGCAGGGGTGATCAAATACCACCAAAAGAATGCTTTATTTGTGTGGAAAAAAGGACACCAATTTTGTTTGGGAGCCATGTCGCACGACCGCGCAATTGTTAATTGTCAGTTAAAGCGACGCAGTGCCGAATCGCAAAAAGTGTTCTGTTCAGGAAGGGGGTAAATCCTTCCGGGGCTGAAGTGGTTAAATACAGTGGATGTCTTATGCCGCGTACACATGACTGTTTTTTCTGAGAGCATAAACTCAGACGGTTTTTCTGACGGAATTCCCCGAAACGGACTACACACGATCACATGAAAGTCTGATCATTTAGAACACAGTGACATACAAAACGTACACCGGGACTAGAAAAAGGAAGTTCAATAGCCAATAGCTGCCCTTGCATCCTTTTTGGTTCGTCGGAACAGCACACAGACGAACGGTTTTCCCGTTCTATTTCTAGGTCCGTCAGAATTTTTAATAAAAAGCCCGCTGAAGCCCACACATGATCGGAATATCCGATGAAATTATTCCGTCAGACTTCTTCTTCCGGAAAGTCTGGCCGTGTGTACACGTCATCAGGGTGATCTGCACTAACCCCTTTCAAAGGAAAGTATTTCAGTAACCAGTTACTCTAAAAACGCATCCTGTGCCATGTCAAGGTTGCTGGAACAGTGTTTTGAGTGGTTAGTTCCACTAAATCAGTGATATGCAATTAGCGGACCTCCAGCTGTTGCAAAACTACAAGTCCCATCATGCTCTGTGTCTGGGTGTCATGTTTGTGGCTGTCAGTCTTGTTATGCCTCATGGGACTTGTAGTTCTGCAACAGCTGGAGGTCCGCTAATTGCATATCCCTGCACTAACTGTTCATTATAGATGTTCCATAAGAGTAGACTACAACCAATCTGCAGAGGAGGAGGGTGTGTTGTAGGTTTGGCACACATTGTGCGAGTGCCACCATTTTTACCCCTGTTATAAATGGTTATTGGAAGCTGCAAGTGCTCTGGATCTGTCTATATCAGGGATGTGCAATTAGCGGACCTCCAGCTGTTGCAGAACTACAAGTCCCATCAGGCATAGCAAGATTCTGACAGCCATAAGTATGACACCCAGAGGCAGAGGCAGGGCCATCTTTAATATTGATTGGAGCCTGGGCAAAACTTTTCTTGGGGCCCCCCATGCAGTTTTGCTCTCAATCTGCTCTGAAACATACAATAAATAGCAGCTAGACTCAAAATCTGTTTACTGAATCAGATCAGGCAGCTATTGCGATTGGTTGCCAGTAGGGATGCACCGAAATTTCGGCCGCCGAAACATATCGGCCGAAAATGCCCTTTTCGGCAATTTGCCGAAAGAGAAAAACGGCCGATAATGGAGCCGGAAATGGGGCGGGGCCAGGGTAGGGGGCGGGGCTCCGCCCCCCGCCCCTGGTGCGCCCATCATGAAAAGCTATATCTATATAGTGCGGGAGAGCCGTCTCCGCCGCCTGTTTGATCACAGCGCGGGAACATCACAGCTTTCAGTTCAATAGCTGTGTGTTCCCGGCCGCGCGCCATCACGTACAGCCCCTCCCCCTTGTCAGGGCACTTTGATAGACAGATCACCCGTAGGATTGGACGGATGATCTGTCTATCAAAGTGCCCTGACAAGGGGGAGGGGCTGTACGTGACGGCGCGTGGCCGGGAACACACAGCTATTGAACTGAAAGCTGTGATGTTCCCCTGCTGTGATCAAACAGGCGACGGAGGCGACTCTCCTCCTCTTCTCTTCACAGGTTAGCTGCTATGAGGGGACACTGGCTGCTATTAGAGGGGACACACTGGCTGGCTGCTATTAGAGGGGACACACTGGCTGGCTGCTATGTGAGGGGACACACTGGCTGGCTGCTATGTGAGGGGACACACTGGCTGGCTGCTATGTGAGGGGACACACTGGCTGGCTGCTATGTGAGGGGACACACTGGCTGGCTGCTATGTGAGGGGACACACTGGCTGGCTGCTATGTGAGGGGACACACTGGCTGGCTGCTATGTGAGGGGACACACTGGCTGGCTGCTATGTGAGGGGACACACTGGCTGGCTGCTATGTGAGGGGACACACTGGCTGGCTGCTATGTGAGGGGACACACTGGCTGGCTGCTATGTGAGGGGACACACTGGCTGGCTGCTATGTGAGGGGACACACTGGCTGCCTGCTATGAGGGGACACACTGGCTGGCTGGCTGCTATGAGGGGACACACTGGCTGGCTGCAACGGGGGACACACTGGCTGGCTGCAACGGGGGACACTGGCTGGCTGCATTGTATCAATTGTATCATGTGTCATGTATCATGTGTGCAATTTCTGACCATCTCCTGTACCACGTCCCCTGTCTCTGACCATCTCCTGTACCACGTCCCCTGTCTCTGACCATCTCCTGTACCACGTCCCCTGTCTCTGACCATCTCCTGTACCACGTCCCCTGTCTCTGACCATCTCCTGTACCACGTCCCCTGTCTCTGACCATCTCCTGTACCACGTCCCCTGTCTCTGACCATCTCCTGTACCACGTCCCCTGTCTCTGACCATCTCCTGTACCACGTCCCCTGTCTCTGACCATCTCCTGTACCACGTCCCCTGTCTCTGACCATCTCCTGTACCACGTCCCCTGTCTGACCATCTCCTGTACCACGTCCCCTGTCTATGACCATCTCCTGTACCACGTCCCCTGTCTCTGACCATCTCCTGTACCACGTCCGCAGTCTCTGACCATCTCCTGTACCACGTCCCCTGTCTCTGACCATCTCCTGTACCACGTCCCCTGTCTCTGACCATCTCCTGTACCACGTCCCCTGTCTCTGACCATCTCCTGTACCACGTCCCCTGTCTGACCATCTCCTGTACCACGTCCCCTGTCTATGACCATCTCCTGTACCACGTCCCCTGTCTCTGACCATCTCCTGTACCACGTCCGCAGTCTCTGACCATCTCCTGCACCATGTCCGCAGTCTCTGACCATCTCCTGTACCATGTCCCCAGTCTCTGACCATCTCCTGTACCATGTCCGCAGTCTCTGACCATCTCCTGTACCATGTCCGCAGTCTCTGACCATCTCCTGTACCATGTCCGCAGTCTCTGACCATCTCCTGTACCATGTCCGCAGTCTCTGACCATCTCCTGTACCATGTCCGCAGTCTCTGACCATCTCCTGTACCATGTCCGCAGTCTCTGACCATCTCCTGTACCATGTCCGCAGTCTCTGACCATCTCCTGTACCATGTCCCCAGTCTCTGACCATCTCCTGTACCATGTCCCCAGTCTCTGACCATCTCCTGTACCATGTCCCCAGTCTCTGACTATCCCCTGTACCATGTCCCCAGTCTCTGACCATCTCCTGTACCATGTCCCCAGTCTCTGACCATCTCCTGTACCATGTCCCCAGTCTCTGACCATCTCCTGTACCATGTCCCCAGTCTCTGACCATCTCCTGTACCATGTCCCCAGTCTCTGACCATCTCCTGTACCATGTCCCCAGTCTCTGACCATCTCCTGTATAAAAATATTTTTTAAAAACAGTCATTTTCGGTATCGGTGCTGTTTCGGTATCGGTTTCGGTTTTCGGCCTAGTGTATTTTTCATTTTCAGTATCGGTTTCGGCACCAAAAAACCCATTCGGTGCATCCCTAGTTGCCAGAGGTTACAGTGTATCATTACCGCTCACTGACTGGTTGCTAGAGGTTACAGCACACATTATGGCTCACTGATTAGTTGCTAGAGGTTACGGCACATGATTTCTGCTTGTTTGGTTGCTAGAGATTACTGTGGATATGACCTCAGGGGGGCATGATATACATATCAAGGCCGCCCCTATTTACATATGAATACCACCACTATTTACATATGAGTGCTGGTTATATACATGTAAACGCGGGGTCTGCAGTTGAGTCATCTTTACACAACAATAGGGCAGAGCTGGGCAGCATTAGTAGCAGCACTTCACACTGAGATATCAGGACACAGCACAGGACTAAAACTTCAAGGAACAAGGGAATTTAAACTGGGATAGTTGGCAAGTATGAGGCAGCTGCTTTGGGCCCCACAACAATGACAGGCCCCAGGGCAGCTGCCTCTTTTGCCCTGCCTTAAAAACGGCCCTGGGCAGAGGCATGGTGGGACTTGTAGTTTTGCAACAGCTGGAGGTCCGCTAATTGCAGATCCCTGGTCTATATCTTCGGGTCCAAAAGGAGTCCTTATTTTCCTTGCATGTGCCCCTCAGATCAACGACTGCACTTCCAATGCACAGTGGATTTGCATTTAGTAAATAAACCCCAATGTGTGCATACTTCTATACCAGAACTGAATGAGAGAACTTTTGCGACTTACTAATTATGGTAGGCACAGTGTGTCTCAATAATTAACACCATGCAAGATTACCGATTTATATAAAACCTGCGTACTTCTAGATTAAAAGATAAAATGTATGCAAATTCTGAAAATGTATTTTGTTGAGAAAAGTCTTTATTATTTAAACCTTTTATAGAAGTAAACAATTTACAGGGAGGCAAAGTGAGGCAAAATCGTTCTTGGGTGGTTTTAGGCAGCTTAAGGCAATAATCTGTTTGTTAATTCAGCCTTTTAACAAGTCTTTCAGTACCCCCCAGACACATTCTTACGTATTATTATGTTCTGAAAAACTATCCACAGGGGGTTCTATGTGTGCTGTAAATGTATTTCAAGGCTGTGGGTTACAGCAGGTACACAAATTGTAAGACCCAATTCCAATTACAGTATTTGTGTGTTTGCAGTGCAAATGGACCACAAAACTTGCAAACACTGGGATTTTAATTGGAACTCCAGGTGACCTATATACACTGCAAGGGTTTTGGCACATTTTATAGAAACCCCTTAACCTGTTTCTCAATTGGAGATAATTGGGGTCCACCTTCAAAATAACTATAAGAGCAGTCTAAGGTTTTTTTTTTATGTGTTTTCACACATCTTTTATCTGAGTCAAACATTTTTAAAATTGTATTTGAATGGAAAAATGTGTGAAAAACTTCTATAAAGGTCTTATGTTAGCTATGTTGTTCATGTGTAGATTCATATGATATAATTGTTCAAAATGAGGAATTCTTTCAGAAATTTTTCAGAACATTCATTTATTTAATTTTTTTCACTTTTACTGATGGTTGGCGTTTAATATTGGAAACCACCAGCTAAGGACCTCAGGGCTCAAAATGTCAAGTCCTGAGCTACTAGCCAGGCCTTAAATGTTGCCCCACCCAACCCCTACACCTTCCCGCCTCTAAGCATGCCCTCATAAATTAGCTCATGAAATGACACTTAAATATTTTATGCAGAATTTAGCCACTTTATCAGGCCCATCAGCGCAGCCTGGTCAGTGGCGCCCATCAGCGCAGCCTGGTCAGTGGCGCCCATCAGCGCAGCCTGGTCAGTGGCGCCCATCAGCGCAGCCTCATTAGCGCAGCAGCCGGTCAGCGCAGCCTGGTCAGTGGCGCCCATCAGCGCAGCCTCATTAGCGCAACAGCCGGTCAGCGCAGCCTCATTAGCGCAACAGCCGGTCAGCGCAGCCTCATTAGCGCAACAGCCGGTCAGCGCAGCCTCATTAGCGCAACAGCCGGTCAGCGCAGCCTCATTAGCGCAACAGCCGGTCAGCGCAGCCTCATTAGCGCAACAGCCGGTCAGCGCAGCCTCATTAGCGCAACAGCCGGTCAGCGCAGCCTCATTATTATAGCAAAAAGTACAAAATATATATATATATTTTTTTTTTATTGTCTTTTTTTTTTGTTTATAAAATAAAAATAAAATAAACTGCAGAGATGATCAAATACCACCAAAAGAAAGCTCTATTTGTGGGAAAAAAATTGTCCGTTAAAACTACGCAGTGCCGTAGCGCAAAAAAAAAATGGCCTGGTCATTGAGCAGCCAAATCTTTTTTTGGCTGAAGTGGTTAAATTGAATGGGTTGGTTTTACAAGGTGATCGTTTACAATCACTTTAACTAGTTGCTGACCGCCGACCGTCAAATGACGGCCAGGCGGCGCACCTATTGTGGCGGGAGGCCGTCATATGACGGCCTCCCGTTTAAACAGGGAATGCGCGCGATCGTGCGCGCGCATCCCTGTTTCTTCGGTGGCGGCGTGTCACGGAGACACCGCTCGCCACCGAAGGGGGTGAACAGCCATTCGATATGGCTGTTTACCACGTGATCGGCCGTGATGAAGTCACGGGCGATCACAGATGGTAACACCCCGAACGTGCACGGCGCATGCGCGCGATCGCGCACGCACGTCGGTGGTGGCGTGTTCCCCGGGAACACTGCTCATCACCGACGCTGGTAAACAGCCATTGGCCGGCTGTTTACCCACGTGATCGGCTGTGATCCTTTCACAGCCGATCACTCAAATGTAAACAAACCGCGGTAACGGGATGTTACCGGGTTCTCCTCCTCACACACCGATCGTGTGTGAGGAGGAGATTGCGGTAACATCTCGTTACCGCATACAGTGTACACCAAACATACTGATTGCCCCCCCCCCCCCAATAAAGAGGACCTGTCACCACCCCTCATAGTACCTGTCAATCACAGTCCATCAGAGTACCTGTCCCGGCCCATCAGAGTACCCGAGTACCTGTCCCGGCCCATCAGAGTACCCGAGTACCTGTCCCGGCCCATCAGAGTACCGAGTACCTGTCCCGGCCCATCAGAGTACCGAGTACCTGTCCCGGCCCATCAGGGTACCCGAGTACCTGTCCCGGCCCATCAGGGTACCCGAGTACCTGTCCCGGCCCATCAGGGTACCCGAGTACCTGTCCCGGCCCATCAGGGTACCCGAGTACCTGTCCCGGCCCATCAGAGTACCCGAGTACCTGTCACAGTTCATCTGAGTACCCGAGTACCTGTCACAGCCCATATGAGTACCTGTCACCGCCCTTCAGAGTACCCAAATACCAGTCACCAAACCATCAGAGTACTTGTCACCAGGCCATCAGAGTACCCGAGTACCTGTCACCAGACCATCAGAGTACCCGAGTACCTGTCACCAGGCCATCAGAGTACGCGAGTACCTGTCACCAGGCCATCAGAGTACGCGAGTACCTGTCACCAGGCCATCAGAGTACGCGAGTACCTGTCACCAGGCCATCAGAGTACGCGAGTACCTGTCACCAGGCCATCAGAGTACGCGAGTACCTGTCACCAGGCCATCAGAGTACGCGAGTACCTGTCACCAGGCCATCAGAGTACGCGAGTACCTGTCACCAGGCCATCAGAGTACGCGAGTACCTGTCACCAGGCCATCAGAGTACGCGAGTACCTGTCACCAGGCCATCAGAGTACGCGAGTACCTGTCACCAGGCCATCAGAGTACGCGAGTACCTGTCAGCAGGCCATCAGAGTACGCGAGTACCTGTCAGCAGGCCATCAGAGTACGCGAGTACCTGTCAGCAGGCCATCAGAGTACGCGAGTACCCGTCAGCAGGCCATCAGAGTACGCGAGTACCCGTCAGCAGGCCATCAGAGTACGCGAGTACCCGTCAGCAGGCCATCAGAGTACGCGAGTACCCGTCAGCAGGCCATCAGAGTACGCGAGTACCCGTCAGCAGGCCATCAGAGTACGCGAGTACCCGTCAGCAGGCCATCAGAGTACGCGAGTACCCGTCAGCAGGCCATCAGAGTACGCGAGTACCCGTCAGCAGGCCATCAGAGTACGCGAGTACCCGTCAGCAGGCCATCAGAGTACGCGAGTACCCGTCAGCAGGCCATCAGAGTACGCGAGTACCCGTCAGCAGGCCATCAGAGTACGCGAGTACCCGTCAGCAGGCCATCAGAGTACGCGAGTACCCGTCAGCAGGCCATCAGAGTACGCGAGTACCCGTCAGCAGGCCATCAGAGTACGCGAGTACCCGTCAGCAGGCCATCAGAGTACGCGAGTACCCGTCAGCAGGCCATCAGAGTACGCGAGTACCCGTCAGCAGGCCATCAGAGTACGCGAGTACCCGTCAGCAGGCCATCAGAGTACGCGAGTACCCGTCAGCAGGCCATCAGAGTACGCGAGTACCCGTCAGCAGGCCATCAGAGTACGCGAGTACCCGTCAGCAGGCCATCAGAGTACGCGAGTACCCGTCAGCAGGCCATCAGAGTACGCGAGTACCCGTCAGCAGGCCATCAGAGTACGCGAGTACCCGTCAGCAGGCCATCAGAGTACGCGAGTACCCGTCAGCAGGCCATCAGAGTACGCGAGTACCCGTCAGCAGGCCATCAGAGTACGCGAGTACCCGTCAGCAGGCCATCAGAGTACGCGAGTACCCGTCAGCAGGCCATCAGAGTACGCGAGTACCCGTCAGCAGGCCATCAGAGTACGCGAGTACCCGTCAGCAGGCCATCAGAGTACGCGAGTACCCGTCAGCAGGCCATCAGAGTACGCGAGTACCCGTCAGCAGGCCATCAGAGTACGCGAGTACCCGTCAGCAGGCCATCAGAGTACGCGAGTACCCGTCACCAGGCCATCAGAGTACGCGAGTACCTATTTGCAGCCCATGTCTCATAGAATATACGTTGGGGTGTTTGCTTTCCAAAATGGGGTCATTTTGTGGGTAATTGCACTGTCCTGGTGGTCCAGGACCTTCAAAAGTGTGATGGGTAGGAATGAAATAAGATGTGTCATTTATGCTCCTAGAACGCCTGAACGTACTACATCAATGTTAGTGCTCTGTATGTGGCCAGGCTGTGTAAAAGTCTCACACATGTGGTATTGCTGTACTCGGGAAGAGTAGCAGAATGTATTTTGGGATGTAATTTTTGCTATATACATGCTATGTGTTAGAAATATCTTATAAATTGACAATTTTGTGTAAAAAAAAAATGCGTTTTAATTTTTTTCCACATATTCCAAAAACTTCTGGAAAAAAATTAACCATTCAAAAGACTCATTATGCCTCACAGATTATACGTTGGGGTGTTTGCTTTCCAAAATGGGGTCATTTTATGGGAAATTCCATTGTCCTGGTACTCCATGGACTTCAAAAGTTTAATAGGTGGTTGAGAAATGAGATGCGTCATTTTTGCTCATAGAACGTCTGAAGGTACTACATCAATGTTAGTGCTCTGTATGTGGCCAGGCTGTGTAAAAGTCTCACACATGTGGTATCGCCATACTCGGGAAGAGTAGCGGAATGTATTTTGGGGTGTAATTTGTTGTATGCATATGCTGTGTGTGAGAACCTGATAATATGACAATTTAGTAAAAAAAATAAAAAAATAAAAAAAAAATATCTTCATTTTGCAAAGAATTGTGGGAAAAAATGACAACTTAAAAAAACTCACCATGCTACTTACTTAATACCTTGGGATGTCTACTTTGTAAAAAGGGGTCATTTGGGGGGTATTTGTACTTTCCTGACTTGTTAGTGTCTCAAGAAATGAGATACACCTGATGTACTGAAGGCCTGATCAGAAGTGATCAATTTTCAGTGATTGGCACCATAGTTTGTAGACTCTATAACTTTCACAAAGACCAAATAATATATACTAATGTGGGTTATTTTTACCAAAGATATGTAGCAGTATAAATTTTGGCCAAAATTTATGAAGAAAAATTACTAATTAGCAATAATTTATGACAGAAACTAAGAAAAAGGCATTTTTTTCACAAAATTTACGTTTTATTTTATTTATAGCACAAAAAATAAAAAAAACACTAGTGATTAAATACCACTAAAAGAAAGCTCTATTTGTGTGGAAAAAAGGACGCAAGTTTCATATGGATACAGTGTTAGATGACTGAGTAATTGTCATTCAAACTGTGAGAGCGCTGAAAGCTGAAAATTGGTCTGGTCAGGAAGGGGATGTAACTGCACTGTATTGAGGTGGTTAAGCTGAGGAGATTTACTCAAAGTGGTGCAACCAGAATCTGGTGTAGCTCTGCATAGAAACCGAACAGCTTCCAGGTTTTATTGTCAAAATTTCATTGAACAAGCTGAAGTTGGAAGCTGGTTCTAAGCACGATTTTTAGAGGATTATCTCAGCACCAGCGTATACTCAAAATTAGTTAAATTCTTCGTACAAAAAAACTATAAAAACAAAATATTCAAATAATGATAAACATCATAAAAGGTGCATGGTAACAATCCATGTATGTCACTAGCATTCATGTCCCCTGCTCAGGAGGAACAGTATATGGTGGATTCCCACGGACATCATCTCAACAAGTTTCGCAGAATTCTACTGCTTCATCAGGAGAATATCTGGAATCCAAGCCTAACTGGAGTCAAAACACCACCGAGGTTCCCCCACGGAGGCTAAGGGGGATGTTCAAAAAATAGACAGATGTCTTGCATAAGACAACAGCACTACTCTGGGTCTGGGAGATTTCAATTTGGTAAAGATCACAACCACAATAATGTACCTCAGTTGAGATATAGAACTGGTAGCTAGTCAATACAGTGAACCATTGAACACAGGATCTGGGGAACCTTATCCTACTGACTACAAGCCTCAAGGGATCAGGTATTTTCTTTCTCTGTATTGACCAGCTACCAGTTTACCAGCTCTATACCTTAACAGAGCCACATTATTGTGGTTGTGATCTTTACCAAATTGAAATCTCTCCTACCCCAGACCCAGAGTAGTGCTATTGTCCTATACAAGACATTCGTCCATTTTTTTTCATGTCCCCCTTAGCCGCCGCGGGGGAACCTCGGTGCTGTTTTGACTCCAGTTAGGCTTGGGTCATGGATATTCTCCTGATGAAACGGTAGAAATCCGCAAAACATGTTGAGAACAATATCTGTGGAAATCCACCATATCCTGATCCTTAGCAGGGGACATGAATACTACTGATATACATGGATTGTTACCATGCACCTTTTTATGATGTTTATCATTAAGTATTTGGATATTCTGTTTTTATAGTTTTTTTTTTTTTTGTACTAATAAAGAATGGAATTTTTTATCAAATTTTGAGTATACGCTGTATAAGTTGGTACCGAGATAGTTTGCTGAAAATTTCCTTTATGAGTTTGGGGTAGTTTGATGCCTGTCCAGTTCTTATGGTCAGGACAGGAATTTTGGTAATGGTTAGGTCTTTGCATATGTGACAGGTTTTGGTTGTAATGGTTGATGGGTGTTATGTTGGAAAGTAGTGTTTGCGTTGATTCAACGAAGCTAGAGCGTTTCCTTTCCAACTTAGTGTATATAAAATCAATGTTATTTCTTCGAATTATGGATAGAATAGAGAATCCAGGCAATCAACCATGTCAGGTCACTTTTAGTCCAAGTGACAGTGTGTCTTTTTTGATAATCCAGATTTAAAACAGGAGTAGAGGGGATGTCTTCCAATGGGGACAACTGTTCAGTAGGATTTTCCTCACTGTGGAGCGTTTTCCTATTACCTCTTAAAGGGGTTGTAAATGTTCACGGTTTTTCTCCTCCATGCATTTTATGCATGGAGGTGAAACACCTCTTGTAGTGCACCAGCCCCCCCAGAGTCTCCCTTTTACTTACCTGAGCCCAATCGTTCCTTTGCCAGGGACTAGCACAACCGATCCAGCTAACGTCCTGATTTGCCTGCTTGGGGGACTCTCCGCTTATCCCCATTGTATAGGCGGGTGACAGGTCCATGTCTGCTCCTCTTTGTAGGGTGGACACAGCCCACTGTTCTCTATGGGGCGGTCAGATGGAAACAGACCGCCTGTCCGTTTCCATCCAACTGTCATCCGAGCCACCAGTTGGATGGGGAACAGATCCATAGAGAGCTATGGATGGTCTGATCAAGTCCACTAATAAACTGAAGGCAGACACAATCTGTCTGCCAGTGTGAAAGGGGCCTAATATAAATAATATAAATACCTTTAATAAATGGATACGTTGTCGCTCTTTTGTACAGCTTTTACGTCATGTGTAATAATAATGAAAAATGTTTAAAGGTTGTTGATAGCGGAAACTAATATAAGATTATCCTTTGTGTTTCATTTCTTTCTCTTATCTGTCCTTTCTCCCACCTTGTACTTGTCTGCAAGTCCTCACTGATAAAAGCATGAGGTCAACATATACATTATAACAGCAGCTGCCTTACAGCTTAAGGGGCCAGTATGTATACTTCCTTTTATACCATCATCTAAGGTTCTATTTAACCACTTAAGGACTAACCTTTTTAGAGATTTTGGTGTTTACATGTTTTTACATGTTTAAAACAGTTTTTTTTTCTCTAGAAAATGACTTGGAACCCCCAAACACTATATATATATATTTTTTTTTTCTAACGCCAGAGAGAATAAAATGGCAGTCATTGCAATACTTTGTTTCCACACGGTGTGTGTGTGTGTATATATATATATATATATATATATGCTATGAGCTGTTTGTTTTGCTCTGGAGGAAGGAGAGTGGTTTAGTATAGCAGTAGGTGATAAAAAAAATGGTTTAATGAGATAAAATATCTTGCAGTGAAAGGCAAGATAAAAAAAATATATATAAAAGTAATCACAGAATGAATAAAAAGCAATATGGGAAGCAAAGTGGTTCTGGCCCGATGCATTTTGACTCAAAAGGCCTTCCACTAGGGCACGCATCTTCACACTACCTGGAATCAAGGGTCATAAGCCCATTTGACTCACTGTCATACGGTATGTGTGTCCATTACATCTGGTAAGAGTACCTAATCTCTTATTTGTCCATTCATCTCAAGTGTCCACCTTTCTCTTTCTCCCCAGTCTCCATTTGGAGAAAGAACTTTTCCATTCTTACATATCCTCTTTGGACACCAATACACCTGTTGGGTTATTATTTTGTTTTTTACTTAACACAATTTCTGTATATATTTTTATTTACACTTATCTATCCTGTGTATTAGATTTTGTATATTTTGTATTTTTCGTCACTGTTTTGTCCATTTTAGTGCACTGTTCAGTTTTAGGCACATATTTAGATGTTTCCACTCAAATGGTCACATGTTTCTTAGCACTACACTCATTTTCTGTATATTACTTTAGACTTTGAGTGTTAGCTGCTAGTTGCACTTAATTTTTTTGGTTTAGCACAGTATTTTCCCCTTCCTTCCAGAGAGCTGGAGTGACATGGGACATGATTGTGACACAATCCCCAACTAGGATTGGCAGGGCTCCTACATATAACCATTGTCGGCCTGCTAGGAGAGAAGTTGTCAGCTGGGTGAACTAGATGATGGAGTGTTAGACTTTCGTGTCTAAGGGAACCCCCTTTCTGTGTGGGGGGGGGGGGGGGTGTGGTGTGTATCTCAGGCGGGGAGCTCGGGAGCTGGAAAGGGAGCCTCTTCTTACACGGTCATGGAGAGGTGTCCTGGAACAGGAATTGGACGAGATGGTTGGTCTGCACGTTTGGAGTAAAGTCATTCAGGAAGGGTCCGGGGCAGGTTTCGTTGAGTGGAAAGCAGTGGAATGATCTGGAAGAGACATGCCAGGAGAGCTGGATGTAGAGCCAGAGGGTGAGACTGTGGGAGTTTGTGTCAAGTCTCTGCAGCCAGAAGGGTGGGAATTATTTGCAAGTCGAACATGCTGGGATCAGTAGCCCATCTACATTTCTTCTCAAGTAAATCGGTTGCTACCACAAAGGGGTACTACAGGCCACGGCCTACAAAGGGCCATCAGGTGAAGACACTGAGACTTAGTGAGAGTGAGGCCTAGTCATGTTCTGATGGTGTGACAGGATTACAAAATTTAGACAATGAAGTAGTGTGCTGGAGTAAGTGAGCTGGAAGAAGTGTTCTGAGATAAGTCTGCCAAGTTTAGGGTCAGCCATCTTGTTCTGTTGAGAAGTGTCATGCAGTTACTTTTATTCTACAAAGTACAATTTATCCTATGGGCATCCCATGTCCCTTTTCCCCAACCAATTTCAATCCCCTAATAAAAACAACATAAAAAAAAACAAGGAGACTGTTCGTTGACTGAGAAGTGTGCCTAATGGATGTCTGGCAGCAGGGTGAAATGTGTGGATGCTGTAACATGTAGCAACCCCGCAGGGTCATCACTACACAAGGTTACAACTTGAGTCATACATTTCTCCGTCAGCTGCTCCAAAAGTATAACTGCAACAAAGAACCTGACCCTGACCACTTCTTAATTGGGTGTCTGTTTAATGTGAAAATCTGTATTATCTGGAGGGATAAGTCTATCACAGACCTGTGCAAAACTGTTGTAGTTTGCTGCCCAGGATTATCCCCTGTTCACACTGAATGTGACTTTGAAAACGTGCTACTAACTGCACTCAAATCGTGCATTTTAGTGTGATTTCAGGTGCGACTTGCCTGACATCTGTGCGACATCATGCACAAATGTCTATGCAAGTCACACCTAAAATTGCAAACTAAAATACAGGAATCTTTTTTATTTTTATTTTTTTTATTTGGTGTAGCACTGCAAAGTCAGTCGCACCGATTTGAACAGTTCTATTGCCGACAGTAGGGTGGAACTTGTCATGCGAGTTGGAACTGTCCACTTGCATAACAAGTCACACCGTTGTGAATGGGGTCTTACAGGCACGGGATCAAAAATGCACAGAAAAATTGCACAGACTGTTAAAGGCAACCTGATTCCCTAATTTACTTGCCAAATGTCTCCCTGTAAGTCATGTTCAACTCCATGCCTCTGGCTGCCTGCTTGTGTATTAGCACTGATGCCAGTTTACTAAATTTTAGTACTAGTAGACATGGCTCAATTTCTTTATAGGCTGTGGCCTAGGGTGACTTTATGCTCACTGCAGGGCATTGTAAGAGGTGGACCAGTTTTCAGCCAGGAAGCTGTGAAGATAAATTGAGGCTTCAACCAGGAACCTGGGGTCACATTATAAAGAAGGGAAGCTCATGTGTTTCCTTTTAAGAGAACACTTAAAGATCATTTAAGCATATAAATGGAAACCAATACTTTTTTGGGAGGTAAGATTTTGTCAGAAGACATACAAAGTCTCTTCTACGAAAAAAGAAAAAAATACTTTCTCTTGTTTCTAATAACTTAGCATTTTGTGTAGACTGCCTATGGTGCATGCACAGTGTGCACTCATGAATTATTCCCAGTGTCTGTAAGATGCAGAGAATGGAGCCAGGTGGTGGTGGATGTGACTTCAACATGAATCATCAGTTGCCACTCAATAGTTGAGGAAAGAAGACATCAGATATGGAAAAAGTGCCATTGAAGATGTCTTGAACAGTGAGTGTGGCCCTGCAGAACTGATACAGTACAGATGAGTAGGTAATGCGCAAGTATGCAGCTTGCCTTAGAGATCTTTAGCTCCTGGGACCGTGTAGTGTTTGATTCTGGACAAAGTCTGGATGAAGGACACGTTTGCTTCAACAATGTTGCATTGATTTTGAGCATAAATCCCTTTTAACTCACCATCTGTGGATGGATTAAAGAATTACTGTGGATGAGTCTGTGTTTCAATACTAGATATCACTATTTATTTATTGTGGCCATTAGAAATTTATTATTTCTAATAAACTGCAGCATATAACTAATGGTTTTTGTAGTGGGTGGTATACAACCAACCACCACAGCTACCATCCTTTGTACTCACCCTTCAAAAAAGGTTAGGAGCAGTTGTTGGAATCAAATAAAGTCAGTCAATTAACTGATTATAGTTCTGATTGCATTGTGTTCGATCTGGTTACTAATGCCACGTACACGCGATCAGACTTTGACGGACTTGGTCTGGCGCACTCTCCGACGGACTTTGCAGCAGAGGTTTGCCGGACTTTCAAACGATCAGACTTGCCCACACACGATCACTCCAAAAGTCCGACAGATTTGAACATGATGACGTACAATCGGACTAGAATAAGGAAGTTCATAGCCAGTAGCCAATAGCTGCCCTAGCATCGGTTTTAGTCTGTCGGACTAGTACACAGACTACCGTTTTTTTCGACTGGACTCGATTCCGTCGGAAAGATTTGAAACGGGTTTTATTTCTAGGTCCGTCTGACTTTTGGGAAAGAAAAGTCCGCTGGAGCCCACACACAATCTAATTGTCCGACGGCTTCTGAATTGTCCGGATTCCGGTCCGCCGGATCTAGTCCGTTAATTTCCGATCGTGTGTACGTGGCATAAGCCTCGCCTTCCACACATTCCTTTTGGCCTATTACTAAGATGAGCAGCCTCATTAACATAGAAAAGTGACGGCAGAACAAAAGTAGTCCATCGAGTCTGTCCATTTTTTTTTTTATTTTTATAATTTTTTTATGGTTAACTTTGGCCAGTAAGAATGTACTGGCAAGCTTTAGCAACATTAAGAAGTGTCAAAGCATTGCCTGTCCGAATAGCCCTGTTTGACCAAGGGAGAGGGTATTTGGGAACGGTTGTGCTCTTGCATGTACATCTTTAGGTTCCTGCATGTTTAATACCCATAGCAGTAATTTTACTTAAAACCTGGTACACACAATGAAAATATCGGACGAATGATCATCCGTTTTTTTTTTTTTTTTTTGCATGCTAGTCTCATATTGAAAATGAAGAGGTTACTATAGTTACAAAAATTCTCATACGACGGAATATAACTTCGGAAGTGATGTAATGTAATGCATTCTTTCATCTCTAAACATGCGTGGTCTTGGTCTACCGATTTTTATTTTTTTGGGGACAAATACTGTACTGAATAAATGAAAATCATATTTTCTATCGTACAACAAAAATGTTTGTGTTTGTCCCTTCAGACCGTCAGATAATTTTGTATGAACTGTCCTGATCGGCTCTTGAAAGCTGTGTACCAATGATCAGATTATCACAGATCGATTCATAAGCGGCATATTGCACCAAAAGAAGAAAAGGTGCAGATAATGACACCAAAAAGGGGGCGGTGCCGCACATTGCACGGGTTTTATTTGTCCTCTCCCTTCCTTCCTCATCCTCCCGCAGAGCGGCAATCAACCTGTGTCACGGAGCTGAATTGTCTGGGCAGTCGCAGTAACAATGCCCTGCCTCCTGTGATAAACGGCACACTGATCCAGTGCCAGGACATTGAATCAGTGTCACATGACATTGGCAGGAGGCGGGACATTGTTACTGCGGCCACCCACCCTGGGAAATTCAAATTCAGCTCCGTGACACAGTGGGAGATCGCCGCTCTGATCCGGCCACTGGTGAGGCTGCATCTGACGGGCACTGGCGAAGCTTCATTTATCTCATATATGTCTGCAGTCTCTGACCATCTCCTGGATCATGCCTGCTAGCGGTCTGTTTAAATAAGAGATTGCAGACCTGATCAGTGGTGGTTGGTGTTTTTTCTTTTTTTTGGGGGGGGGCAGCATTAGCACACCCCCCGGCACTTACCCCATCAAGGTGGTGGCTCCGGTGTCCTCCAGCATGGCGGGTGGTCACACAGACACAGTGTCTTCCTCTGTGCATCTCCTCTCCTCCTGCTAGGCATCAAATAGTATCACTTGACGCTTTGGCACCCAATCTCACGACCCACTTCCTGATTGGTGGGGAGGAGATTTAGTGTGAAAATAGTCAATATTCATTCACTAGTACCCTGAGCCTATTAATCACATGCTTCAAAAAAAATCACCCACCCAAATTGGAATCCATAGTCCTGTATGTAGATCAGAGGGCCGGACGCATGGATAGGGGCGGTGCCACCCGTGCACCCCTAATGAACGGGCCGCCAATGGACATGATGCAAGAGATGGTTAGAGACTGCAGACTGCATTTTTCTTGAGCTTTTCTTGCACTAAAGGTGCCAATAATGGCCAACAATAAATTCATATTAATTTAAATTGTTCTTAATTAAATAGTCGAATAGAATACAATTATATATAAAAATCTTTTTTTTTTTTTTAAAAACTGTAATTTTCAGCTAAGTGCATCCTGCATTTTTGGTTTCGGCACCAACATTTCCATTCGGTGCACCTCTATTGGACTGTACTGTGAAATTACAAAGCTCACTTGAGGAGTCAAGGACTGCTTTAAACGCCTCCAATATCTAACAAACTAATGGCTCTGTTGTAGATACTTCAGTGTACGATAACGCTGTAGAGAAAAAGTATGGCAATAATTGTGTTCAGCTGACCATTATAAGGACATATGTCTGTGTCTGCAAGTAAACCCTCTCTAGAGATGTGACCCGTGGGCCGCACATTTTCCAGATGCTTTACTTGTGGTTGATAGCGATTCTTCTTTCGATACAGTCAGTGGTGCACACATTTTGTGTGTTTGGCCATCTCTGTGCATTAACTGATGTAATTTGCTATGGATCAATATTACTAAATCTTTTACAATTCACAAATACATTTGTCTATTTTATTTACAGCTACAAAGAAAAAGAATTTACTTAATTTAAAGGGCACAGTGGTGTTTTGTAGCGTCTTTATCGGGATTATATGTGTTCCTCGCTGGTGCCTTGTATGCTTGCAGCACTTTGATTAACAAGTTATTATTTCATTTTGTTTATGGATGAAAAGCTTATGGGCAAGGAGAGGGAAGAATACTTAAAATTCATTCTGTGGTCACACTGAATTGCAATAAGATGGGAATGAGCACCGAGAACAAGCGCAGACAGACTGTGAAATTGCGTGTGATTGAAATCATACTCTTGCTCCCATTGGCTGCATTAAGATTAAGTTATCTCCTAGTCTATGCTTTCATTTTGGGGGCTTTTTTTTTTTTAACTTTTATCTAAATCTGCAATATAGAAAACACTACAGTGGTCATTTATAATTAGCAATTACCACACTTTTGACCTTCAGGAATGTATTTTTTATCCTTTTAAGAAAAATGGGAGCATTTTCACTTTATGTATAACATGTACTTTAGGTAAGATTTTAAGAAAATACTTGTATAATAATTGCTAAGGAAAAGAGTAAATCTCAATAAAATTGATATTTTCAGTTTTTTGATCCTGGAGAGTTAAACTATATGATTTCTTATATTTGATGGTTTTGAACACTTGCTCTGGCCATTAAGGGATTCAACTCTCCCGTGTGCACACCTATGGTATATATCTATAGATCTCCATATATGAGAACTCTGTCATGAATTTCTGCAAATGCTTCAAAGTTCCTGTCGGCCTCTCTTGGTAGCCTCTCTGACCAGTTTCCTCCTAGCTCTTTCATCTAGTTTTGAGCGATGTCCTGACCAGGGAAGGGTCTGTGTTGTGCTAAATACATTTGACTCCTTAATAGACTTCACTGTGCTTCTAAGCATTGATACAGCCTTTGAATGTTTTTTTTTTTTGTATCCAGCTCCTGTCAACAACTTTATCACAGAGGTCTTTTGACAGTGTCTTGCCTCCCATAGTTTGTTTGCTTCAGTTGCACTACCAAGGACGGAAATGCTCCAGGAAAGCTCTTTTCATGCTGAGCTAATCAAAATGACCAAAGCTGATCTCAGTTAAAAGTCAAAATGTGATTACAGATGCCACATATGCTTAATTCTAGGCAATTGCCCAAAGATTGTTCAGTTGAATTGTAACATGTATGGCTATCTCAAATAGTTTTATTGAGCCTCCTCCAGTGCCCATTATGCAATGACAATGTTCAGACTACACAAATTTCAGCTGAAGGAGTTTAGGGAACCAATATTTAAGCCAAGCCGACTAGTGAGTAGCTCTTGTTGAATAGGGATCTATCCTGTTTAGATCATGTGACCAATCTGCATGGGGTTCCATGAACAGCATCAGAGGAATCCCATGGCAGTGGTTTCTTAAGCAGCCCATACCGGAGTTGTCTTTTTTTTTTTTTTTTTTTTTTTTGTGGGTTTAATGAAAAAAAAAAACCCCCCAAAAAACCTCTATTCCCCAAACTACACACTCATTGTGGATGAGGGAATCCTCCTCACTGAGCCCTTTGAATTCTGACAGCAGGGAGACTTCCTAGACATCAGAATACGTTTATCAATGCTGCCGGCTATAGCCAGTGGTGCTGGTTGTGTGGCAATTTTCCAAAAGGCTGGTTGTACAGAAGCTGACGTGCAACCTGCTGAACTGGCCAAATTTTGATCCATGTATGCAGGGCTGGCCCAAGACATTGTGCTGCCTGGGTCCAAGAATGAAATTCTCCCAAGTCTTCTGTGGGTACCCCAACACCGGCAACACACTCACACCTGAACTCTTCATGTGTGCTTGAGTGTTGAACTGTGTGCGAGCACCCTCTCACCCGGCAACTATGAGTGTGTGTTGAGGGTGGCCTTTTTGCAGGGCAATAGAGCAGCCCAGGGTCCAGTTGTTGCCCTGCTCTCAGCCCAGTCTGCCCCTGGATGACACACAAAACTGCTGGAAAAAAATCTTGGATTATATTTGCCACCCCTCTCAAAGTGCCACCTGGATCCAATGGACACAGCGGGACCCATGGTAGGGCCGGCCCTGCACGTATGGCTGGATTTAACCTTTTGCTGACCATGTAACAAATGTGCAGCGCCAAGGAGGGTGGGTCTTAATGCCCACATGCAGTTATGAGTCCATGATGGTTGAGGTTGACAGACATCTCTAGTCTCAAGTAATGAGTGGGAGCTGGCAAGATAAGCTCCCGATTTAGATGACAGCTAATCAAAATGGTCGTGTGATTGGGAAGTCTGGCCTGCCCTCACACAGTTAAAGAGCTGCGGCAGGTGGGTGGGAAGGGGTTAATAAGTATTTTTTTTTTGTGTCTTTCAAGCCAACACAGTCTCAGTGACCATGTTTTATCACCAGGAAAGAAAGTGAGGATAAATCCCCTCAACAAGCCCTCAAACCGCAATATAAATATGACAGAGTTTGTAATCCTTCCCCAGTTTATCCAAAACAAAAACATAAAATAAGGCTTGATTGGTGTTTCACTTTATACTGTATTTTAATATATAAGCTCAGTTTACTGTTAAAAATAAGTGTGAAATACAAGACTCCAGTGGGTGTAAAAAGATGTCCGCTTGCCGCCCTCCCACTATATCCTTACTGCGGCTGAGTGTGAGTGTACCAAGAAGGCCATGACGGAACATCACTTCCGTTACAAAATCTGACAGGTAGCTGAATCTGATAAAACACCGGCCCCTGCTGGTACCATGGAATTGCTGTGACTAATCACAGCAGATCACATGATGGTTGTAAACAATGGATGGCTTCCTTCCATGCTGTCCATTGTGTACTATTGTTTAGCTGGCTGTGATTGGTCACAGTGATCACATGTTACAATCACTGCTAAGCATAACGATACTTAATGAATCTGTTTCATTCAGTAAAAATGGTTGCTTATACAAATTATATTAATTGGTATAAGCAATCATAATGCATAAAAACGAATTCTTGATCACATCCCCGGAGTAGTACAGTGTTACTATAGTAACATTATATTGCTCTGGTCACAGTGTGTTAACTCCTTCCCGCGGAGCGTATGCAGATGTGCGTACGCTGCTTTCGGGGGGTACACCGGGATGATGCCCACACCTGCAGGCATCATTCTGGTACCAATTTTCAGAGCCGGCGATCGGCTTTCCAGCCATAACAACCGATGCAGCTAAAAGTCGCTCAGCTGTTATGTCGGAGGAGCGGGAGCGGACCCCCCCGCCTCCCGCCCTTACCAGGGCTCCCATTCAATCAGGAGCCCCGATCAAACATCCGCTGCTTCTGGCGGCTAGGGAGAGACTGGCTTGAAGCCATAAGCGGCTTCGTTCCAGTCTCGTAATCGTAAACATGTAAGCGACGTCATGGCTGCCGGTTTAAAAAATAAATAAATAAAAATACAGTATTCAGAATCGGCAAAAACTGCTATCTGAATACTTTGAAGTGTAAAGGAGGGATCGGGGGGTCTTTTAGACCCCCAATCCCTCCATAAAGAGTACCTGTCACCACCTATTACTGTCACAAGGGATGTTTATATTCCTTGTGACAGCAATAAAAACAATTTATTCGTTTTAAAATAAGAAACATTTTTTTTTTTAAAGCGCCCCCGTCGCTGCGAGCTCGCGCAACAAAGAAAACGCATACGGAAGTCGCGCCCGCATATGTAAGCGGTGTTCAAGTCACACATGTGAGGTATCGCCGCGATCGTCAGAGCAAGAGCAATAATTCTAGAACTCCTCTGTAACTCTAACCTGGTAACTGGATTTTTTTTTTAAAGCGTCGCCTATGGAGATTTTTAGGTACAGTAGTTTGTCATCATTCGTTTTTTTTTTTTAATTCATGAAAGTGTCCCTTTTCTCAAATAGTTGCGTTTAAAACACCGCTGCACAAATACCGTGTGACATAAAATATTGCAAAAATCGCCATTTTATTCTCTAGAGCCTCTGCTAAAAGAATATATATAATGTTTGGGGGTTCCAAGTAATTTTCTAGCAAAAAATATAGATTTTAACTTGTAAACACCATGTGTCAAAAATAGGCTTAGTCATGAAAGGGTTAAAAACAAAATCATAAAAAAAAGTAATAAAAAAAAATTGAAGAACTTTTTTTTTTTTTACTGTCACCGGTCAGTGTCCCTGATCACTGCCACACCAGTTATATGATGACACTGTACTGCACTGGTGACAGTATGTAAAAAAAAAATGTGGCAAAAAAATTATAGCTTCAAAAAATTCACCACGCCTGAAATGGTTAATCTCAACCCGTTAAAGAAGCGTCCACCCCCCCACGAAAAAATTAAAAGTCAGCAGCTACAAATGCTGTAGCTGCTGACATTTAATATAATGACACTTACCTGTCCAGGGTTCCCAGCTGATTTTTGGATCGGCTCTCTGGTGCTACCGCAGCCATTCATACTCTGTACTAACTGGCCCAGCAGCGGACGAAGGGGCAAACTTTCGAGGGACAGCGCCACGGCACAGTCTTCTGGAAGTGGGGAAAGGGTACCTGTCAAAAATGGTTACCCATTCCCCCCTCCCGCTAAAAGGTGTCACATGTGGCAATGGATGGGGGAGGAAGCAGATGGAGGTTCCATTTTTGGGTGGAATTCCATTTTTACGACCCCTTTTGCTGGACAGTTTGGTCTGTTAAAACCTTCATGACCAGGCCATTTTTTTTCTATTTAGCTCTACGCTACTTTAACACCCCTTTCACACCAGGGCGTTTTGCAAGCGCTATAGTGTTAGAAATAGCGCCTGCAATCCGCCCTAAAGAAGCTGCACCATTGTGTGTAGTGTGAAAGCCCCGGGGGCTTTCACACTACAGTGGTGCGCTGGCAGGACGTCAGAAAAAAGTCCTGCCAGCAGCTTCTTTGGAGCGGTGAAGGAGCGGTGTGTTTACCGCTCCTCCACCGCTGCTCCCCATTGAAATCAATGGGGCAGCGCTGTAATGCCGCCGGCAAAACGCCGCTATTGCGGCGTATTGCCGGCGGTTTTAACCCTCTCGCGGCCGCTAGCGTGGGTAAAAGCGCCCCGCTGGCGGTTGAAATGCGCCGCAAATCCGGCGGTAAAACGCCACTAAAAATAGCGACGTTTTACCGCCGACGCAAAGGGCGGTGTGGTGTGAAAGGGGTCTTAGCGGTAATTGCATGGTCATGCAATGCTGTACCTAAACTAAATTTATACCATTATTTTTTCAAACAAATAGAGCTTTCTTTTGGTTATATTTAACTTCTTTATTCCTTTTAAAGTGTTACTAAACCCATGACAGTAAAATTAGTCTGTATATTCAGTAAAACATGTTTGTTATACTCACTGTGGAACCTGAGAGGTTAATCCTGCACATTGTGTAAAAAGACAGTTTGATCCTGTCTTCTCTGATCCTCCCCTTCTTCCAGTGTCCCCAATCCATTTCCTATAGTACAGAGCCTTGAAGGCACTCTGCACATGCTCACTTTGGTGTGCATTGCTAGAGAATTTTTTTTGTTAATGTATTTATTTTTGGGAGGGTACATGTGATCTGCACAGGGCCAATCAGCACTGTCCAAACAGAGTGTAAGGGCTCATGCAGCCTCATAGATCAGTCAGAGAAGAAAAAAAACTCCTACAAGCTTTAACCTCTTAAGGACTTAAGGCCTCTTTTTGAGATTTGTTGTTTTACAAATTAAAAACTGTTTTGTTTTTTGTTTTTTTGTTTTTGTTTTTTGCTAAAAAAAATTACTTGGAACCCCAAACATTATAAAAAAAAATTTTCTAACACCCTAGAGCAGGGATATGCAATTAGCGGACCTCCAGCTGTTGCAGGACTACAAGTTCCATGAGGCATAGCAAGACTCTGACAGCCACAAACATGATACCCAGAGGCAAAGCATGATGGGACTTGTAGTTTTCCAACAACTGGAGGTCCGCTAATTGCATATCACTGCCCTAGAGAATAAAATGGCGGTCGTTACAATACTTTCTGTCACACCGTATTTATGCAGCGGTCTTGCAAGCGCACTTTTTTTGGAAAAAAAAATAAAAATTGGCTACTTTTTTTTATACAGTTAGGGGGAAAGCACTGCGCTACAGTTTAGTATATGTGGAAGAAGGCCACAACAGCCAGAAACAGCAGCCAACACCAAAAACAAACAAAGTTCAACAAACAAAATAATAAAAACAGTGTAGCGCTTCAATGATAAATGTGGTCAGCATAAATTATAAAAATCAAGACAAAGATCATATAAATATGAATGCCTAAAGGAAAGTCCAACATTGGCCGCACATTCCACTATGTAGCAGGCATGAGGGTAACCGAACCGTCACAGAGGAGGGAAGTTGGGCTAGGCGAGTGTGTTCATATAAATCTGCTTGACTGAAAACATCAGGAAAAAGTGGATAAAATACTTCTTACCGACTTAGTTGGACTCATACAGTCGTATGACAGTTGAGTCTAGAAGGCTTTAGGTCACAATCTGGGACCAAGGAGTACAAAGAGGGAAGTCTGTTGAGCTGATGGATGAGCTCCAAACAATTGTAGGCTCTATGATGGATCCTTTCAAATGGAGCTTCAAAGTTGTTGGTAGTCAAGCTCAGACGTGGTCCGTTGTACTGATGCTCCAATCTCACCGGAATGGGGAGGGAGATGTTGTAGAGGTTTAAGCCGGAGAAACGGGAAAAAGGAAAAAAGAAAAAAGGCTCCACATGGTGTAGGTCAGACGGTATAAAAAGGGTTGGTTTATTGAAGTCAAAAAATAATTAATGACTTGGTGATCACATAAAAAGTCTAAAATAAAAAGTAAAAGCAATGTAGGGTGCCAACAGCTCGCCCAACGCGTTTCGACATATGTGTCTTCTACAGGGGCATGTTGGGGCCCACCACATTGCTAACAAATATATAAGGAGTCAGAGAGGGGTTCCGCCTACCAAAGGGCGGGGAATCCTATCTCAGATAACCTCTTAAAGATACAATGAACATTTAATCAAATCAGAAAAAAACATGTTCAAACGAAATAAATCAATATAAATAGAATATAAAAATATCCCTTCTACAAGCTATTAAATTGATTTAGTAACAGAATATAAAAATAAGCCACCTTGTTCACAAATAACACTGGATTAATCATATTATTCATGGCCTCATCTAGCATAAAAGTGCAAGAAAATCCAATGCACATAAAAGGCATACACAGAAATCGCATCAAGTATCAATGCAAAAAAAAGTATTTTTTATATGCGCCACCTATTCCACATAGACTACACTACAACATCACCTCAAGTGACCTATTTGCGTTTGTGTGGTGTGATAGATGGAACTGTGGGGGTCTGTATAGTAATATTCCTCATTGTGCAGTTTGGATGTCTCATGCTTGTTTTACTAACCGTAGATGGCCGAGAAAGTGTGTATCCGTAACCATGGTGACAGTCCTAACGTGCTGATCTATTATTTAAAGTTCGGGTCACATGGTCAGAAGACGTGCAATGAAAAGAAAGAAGGCACAGCCAATCCATCAGTGCGTGCATCACATGGCTAGATGTGGGAGTGATAGAGGACACACTTGTCCAATAGCAAGGGCATGTGTATATGCACGTCATTATACAGCAATGTGAGGGAGGGAGGGAGACACCCGCCATGGCGCCGTCCCTCCCCTGTACGTGCTCAGCACTGCCAATCGCAGAGAGCCACGTCAGGACCTATCACATCGGGGCAAAGACGTGCATGTGCGGGCGTCACACGCTACGTCACTCTGTCAGAACACAGGGGGCGTGTGCGTGTGGACGTCACGCACCAAATAGCTTTACAGGGAAGAGGAGGGGCTCTGCAACTAGGCGCCGTTTGCCTCGTGGTAAGCGTCACACGCCGCAAGGCGTGGCAATGACCGAGGCAGCCAATCAAAAAGTTTGCCTGCTCTGCACATGCGCCGTGACCAGTGACGACGTCACGTCACGTCACGCGCATTATTGAATCCGGGGACACTAAGAAAGCAGGGCAACGAAGGAGGTACAGGAGGCGTGGTGACACAACGTCACGCCCAATAAGAACGTCCGATGTAACCATAACAACTAAGGCATCACAATAGTTGTAATTCAAAGGATGTCAATGATAAAAGAACAATAAAACAAAAACGAGCAGACAGCACACCATAACCAGAATGGACAACTGGTCACAATAGGGGGGTGTCTAAGGAAAAAATATATAGTAAATGGTGACATAAGCCAAATAATGTGAATTGCGCACATAATAACCGGAAAAAGTCATGAGGTGCAGGTAACACAGGGGTGAGTTTAGGAGTTTAGTGCATATAGTGTGTTTTCTAATAGTGCCAAACATAGATATAAGTCTAAGTTAATCAAGAAATATCGGTCCCCAATCGTACATGGTCCAGAAAAAATGCACGATAATCCCATAGATCTAGATTTGGACGCGGGGCCGGGAATATGTGACAGAAAAAGAAAATTGAAGTGCATAAGTATGTGAAGTAAAGTAAGCATTGTGCCATATAAGACACAAGCTAGAGATCAAAAAATGGATATACATAAAATACCCTAAAAAATAAATGTTATGTGAATTGATGTAAGGAAACCCAAGAAATAATGGAAAAATTGGACAAGTGAATCGAAAGTGAATGTCAAAAGTAAGCATACGGATCCAAATAAAGGACAAAAGTGATATGTAGTGATAATAATCCGTGACAAGATAAATCAAGCCTGATTAATAAAACTGTTGATGTCCCAATCTGTGTTCATGCCGAAGGGGGAATAGCACCTTAATTCATAAATCCAAAATGTCTCAAGGCGCGACACCCCCCTCAGGCATGAGTCCCCTCTCCAGCTTGGGACAAATTTGTCAATGACTTGGAAGCGGGTACCTGTGGGATCTCTATTATGCTTTTCGAGGTAATGTCTCGGAACCGGGTGTTTGTCACACCCTTTTTTGATTTTACTAAGATGTTCGTTGACCCTAATAGAGAAGTTACGAATAGTGCGACCAACATATTGTTGGTTGCAAGGGCAGGTGATCAGATAAACAATATACCTGGTAACGCAAGTAGTGAAGTGTTTCATAAGATACCTGCGTGAAGTGGTTGAAGATGTAAAGGAATCACTTTTCCCCTTGCCCAACATATTATGTAGGCATACGTTACATTTTCTACAGGGAAAATATCCCTTGCTATGTGGGAAAAATTGTATCGGTTTGGGGATATCAATTACATTGGGAGCGATATCATTTTGTATTGATCGAGCTCCCCTGTAGATAGTTCCAGCTTTCTCTGGGATGATCCCACCCAAAACTTTGTCACTTTGTAGTACCTTCCAATGTCTATTAATGATTCTTTTTATATCGTTATGTTGTGTGGAAAAGGTTGTAAAAAAGGACCATTTGAATTTGTCACTAGTTCGTGTTTTGACTTTCTTTTGTGTGAGAGAAGTCCTATCAATGTGTAGAGCTGCTTGGATCTCGGTGTCGAGGGTGTGTGGATCATAGCCCTTATCCAGGAACCTCTTACGGATGGTGTAAGATTGGGAAATAAAATCAGTAAGATTCGTGCAGTTGCGCCTGAGCCTGAGAAATTGACTGCGTGGGATGGAACTAAGCCATTGGCGATGGTGACAGCTGTCAACAGGAATGTAACCATTCCGATCCGTTGGTTTAAAAAAGGTTCTCAGGACCAGGCGTTTCTGCACTACCGTGACTTCTAAGTCAAGGAAATGGATGTTGGTTGTACTGGCCTCAAAGGTTAACTGGATACCACGGTCGTTGGAATTAAGGGTTGCCATGAAGGTATCAAGAGCTGGCCGGCTGCCCCTCCACAGGAGGAGGATGTCGTCTATATATCTAGCCCACAGCACCAATTCCGGCCTGTTAAGGGCATAGACGACATCCTCCTCCCACTGAGCCATAAACAGATTGGCCAGGCTGGGTGCATATTTGGCCCCCATGGCAACCCCTCGGGTCTGGGTGTAAAAATTGCCCTGGAACCAAAAATAGTTGTGAGACATAGCAAACTCTAGTAATTGCATGAGGAAATTCCTATGTATCACAGAAAGTGTGGGATCCCTAGAAAGGAACAGTTCAGCAGCTCCTAGGCCTAAGTCCTGCGGAATACATGTATATAACGCAGAGACATCTGCTGTGACTAAGATGAGATCATCATGATACTGTATACTTTCAAGTAATCGGATTGTGTCACCTGTATCTTGTAAGTAGGATGGTGTATTCTTTACCAAGGGTTGAAGATAGGAATCTATGTATTTCCCTATTCGCGAGGTGATGGAATTTATACCGCTCACAATTGGGCGGCCAGGTGGATTCACGGAGTCCTTATGAATCTTGGGAAGTTGGTATATTGTTGGAATGCGGGGGGCCAGTGGGATCATAAATTCTCTCTCTTTCTTATTTAGGATATTCAGAGAGAAACCTTCATCTATGATCCGTATGAGTTCTTTTTTGTATTTGAGAGTAGGGTCCCCTGGTAGGGAGCTATAAGTGGTGACATCGCTCAATAGTCTATTCATTTCCTCAATATAGCGGGTTTTATCTAGAACCACTATACCGCCCCCCTTGTCTGCAGGGCGAATGATAAGGTTTTTCCTTTCACATAGAGTTTTGAGGCCCTGTGCTATAGAAGGGTCTTGATGTGTCCTTCTTATGGGTAGTTTGTCCAAATCGTTTAAAACAAGATTTTTAAAAACATTAATGGATGGGGGTAGAATACCTGGGTTGAACAAAGAAGGATTGCTCAACCCAGAATGCCTGACGGATGTGGGGTCAGAAATCTTATTGATTGTACTTGGAGAAGACAAAAAATGTCTCTGAATGTGTAACTTACGGATGAACTTGTGCACATCAATAAATGTGTTAAATTTATTGAGTTTTCTAGGTGGGACAAATTTAAGGCCCTTATCTAGAATACATTGTTCACTCGCTGACAGTGTTACTGAACTTAAATTAAAAATGCCTGCACCTACTGTGTCCGTTTTCTTTTTGTGCTGGATGCGCCTCCCCCCTCTGGTGCCTCGTTTGGTTTTTGGTTTCCTCCACGTATGGGGGTATCCCTGTGAAAATCCTGATGGTAAGGAGGCCCTGATGGATAATTGCGATTATAAGGGGGTCTGAATGGAGGGTCATCGTTGTATGTCATATAGGGGGGGGGATCACGTTGGGAATCATAATGATCCTCATCCCTAAGGGGTAGGTAACGATTGTAAGTACGAATTGGAGTGCTATGTGGGTAGTCCTCCCTCCTGTGACTATGTCTATCATCCCTCTGAGTTCTGTTATATTCACGGGGAGTGTGTTGGTAACCACCATTGGTGTTTCCATGATGTCTCTCTTGGCCGTGACCCTGATTGTTTCTGCCTTTGCCCTTGTTTTGGGGTTTGAAACCTTTTCCTTGGTAATTAGGGTATTGGGCTTGGGCAGGGGATCTATGTGCATAGTCATTAACTCTAGAGGGACCAGTAGGCCTGGGCTGGGGTGGACTTTTTTTTATATTGTGAAAGATACTGTTAATGTATAATGAGTAAATTGATACCAAACATGTCACGCTTTAAAATTGCGCCTACTCGTGGAATGGTGTCAAATTTTTACCCTTAAAAATCTCCATAGGCAATGCTTAAAATATTCTACAGGTTGCATGTTTTGAGTTAGAGGAGGTCTAGGACTAGAATTATTGCTCTCGCTCTACCGATCACGGTGATACCTCACATGTGTGGTTTGAACACTGTTTTTATATGCGGGCGCTACTCGTGTACTCGCATACGCATGCAAGCTCGTCAGGACAGGGCACATTTTAAAAAATTCTTTATTTTACCTTTTTATTTTTACACTGTTCTTTTAAAAAAAAATAAAAAATGAAAAAAAGCTATTATTCATATTACAAGGAAAGTAAACATCCATTGTAACAGAAAAAAGCATGACAGGACATCATAAAAATTAGATCTGGGGTCAAAAAGAGCTCAGATCTCCATATTTGCACTAAAATGCAAAAAAATGTTTTATTAATGTCACTGATGTGAGAGGATCCGATCGCCTGCACCGCTGCCGACGTCTTTGATAAGCGGCAGAGGACACCGGAGCTCGGCGGTGGTTTCCATGTTCTGTGTACTGTGGTAGACCAGATATATTGAATGCAAGCTCCTGGGTTTAGTAACATTATAATTCCATTTACATTTTCTTCCTGCTTATATGTATGCATTGTCTTGAGAAAGAAAAGGGGAAAAAAACGTTCTTAGAGAGTAAAAAGCTGGCCATACACTATTTATTACAGGTACTTCTGTAGCGCCGTTAATTTACGCCACACTCTACATGTCGTCTTTCCCCCAAAATAAGACCTACCCTGAAAATAAGACCTAGTTTTATTTTCCGGAAGGGCTGGAATATAAGCCCTACCTCTAAAATAAGCCCTAGTTTAAAATGCTTGTAAAGTCCTATAATCCTCTATTATAGTAGAATATAATGTACAATGTGTGTGTTTCTGTAATATAATTGCGGGGAAGAGAGCTCTGGCGGGTCACAGAAGCGCAGAGCGGAGCTATAATGAAGCTATTTGGCACAATTATATTACAGAAACACAAACACTGTACACTATATACTACTTTAATACACTGGGGATTCCTGTCAGGCAGGGAGAGAAGACAGCGCATTACATGGTAAGACCTACCCCGAAAATAAGCCCTACTGTATCTTTTACTGACAAAATTAATATAAAGACCCGGGCTTATTTTCGGGGAAACACAGTATATAGTACATCAGTAGAATTTTTTTTTGGAATTTTCTAATTGTTAGTGGGATCGAATCCGCCTTTGCTCTCAACGGTAGTGATGAGAAAATTTGAAGGAACAGAATACTTGATGTGATTGTAGCCATATTATTTTTTTTCTCTCTCCTTTCCCTCAGAGATGTGTTTTTGTTTTTTGTTTTGTTTTTGTTTGTTTTTTACATTCTGCTTAAAAATTTGTGAATCGGTATTGCTTGGACCTTGAAGAAAGAGACATACCCTGAAAGCTTGTCCTGAAAAATTGTATGTAAGTGCAAATAAAAAAAAAAGTATCACAGACAGTACTCAATTTTAACAGGATAGAAATGTTTTTTATTTTATTATTATTATTATTATTATTATTTTTTTTTAATGGCCAAATTTTAACTGCACTTTTCATTCAGGAAATTTCATTTATACCAAAACAAAGTGTTTTTAAAACAAGTTACACTTCCAAACAACATTGAAGTAGTTTTGAACAACAATATCGAATGTACTGATGAGGTTTTTGGTAGAAATGTTCTAGCCAGGTATGGGCAGCTTTAATTAGCTGTCAGGAGTTGTACAGCGCGGACTTGCGTTGTATTGATGATATCAGAAGGTGTACTGCCTGTGGAGTGCATTGCCAGCACAATGTTAGATTGCATTCTCTTTGGCATAGAGAAGAGGAGCCCGCTTCGTCTGTTCTGCTTCCCTGGCCAGCTGTGCCCCAGTTTCTCCTCCCCAGTCATCTGCCTTCTCCACTGAGGTGTCATTGCAGATTTTTACCTTAGTTGCTTTGACCTTCCAGCAGTCCCTCAAAGTGCTTGACCTGCAGCAGTTAGCTGTCAGCACAGGATGCCAGCCGTATTGTTCTGAATCTAACAATACTCCCAGGATTTCCTCTAATAGCTGCTCTCGTCTGGATGGATGGGAGTGTGTGTGTGTGAGAGCTGCGAAGAGCCGCTTGCTACACTGTACTGCATGCATTCATGATCTCTGAAGTTGCTGGAGTGAATAGCTGAAGCCTGGTCAGCTGACGCCCCCCTCTCCAATCAGATAAAGCGTGATGTAAGTGTTTAGCAGCTGCTAGGATGTGAATTAGCGTGGAGAAGTCTAAGGTACACTGTACTCTACACAGCATGGCTATGATCCTCTGGGTGGAATAGCAGGACATCTGTACAGAGCGATGGATGAGTCCAGCATCCTTCGGAGGAGAGGACTTCAGGTAGGTACCGGTCACATTCCCATTCATTCCTTGACTTTTAAAGTTGCTGCTGGCTTGTGTTCAGTGTGGTGGTTGCTCGCTGGCAGGAATGAGAGCTGGAATTTGTACTTTGGCAGTCTGTGTGCTTTACATTGCAATGAGCACTTTGGTTACACGGTGTGTTTTTACAGCTCCTGAGATTTTGCAATGTCTATCGTGCTGATGTTAAAGTCTGACTTCTGTGTAATCCATGCATAGGGAGCCAACTCTGTGACAAACTATACCACTACTTGTTCTTTTATATATTGCCTATTGCTTTTATTATGTTACAAAGCGGCATCTGCTCAAGTTATTTTGAAAAGTGTAGGTGCACCGATTTTTATGTTGCAAGCTGGCGGATTTGTTCATTTTTTATTTTATTTTTTTATCAAAAAAAAATGTTTATTATTTTTTTCGTACAGACAATAACTAAAACAAGGAACGTGCAAACCCAGCACATAATAAAAAACACAAACCAAAAAAAAAAAATATTTTTAGAAGTTGTAGGTGTATGCCTTAATTGGGTGTAACGTAATGATTTATCACGTAGAAAAGGGAGGAGATGAGATGAATCTCATGGAATGGGGAAGTCTGGCTTCTGTATCGAAATAGAACTAGCGATCATAATCTTCTTTTAAAGCCGTTAACGCTTGTTCTTGTAAACACTCATTTGTCTGGTAAAGCAGCCAAAAAACATTGTAACGGGAGCAGAGTGCCTTCTAGAATTTTAAGTGTGAATCGAATTTTGGCATTCTAAACCAGCGGTCAGTCTTTGCCTTGGACCTCCTGTGTGTTCTTGTTAGCCAACCTTTTTTTTTTAATTATTATTATTGCTACTTGTAGGAGAAGGATCATCCAAGACGTGTTGTAGAATTGAATTGCAGAGAAAAGTGGAGTTTGATTTGTTTACGGAGTGAAGTTTGAATGAGCTGACTTCCTTCTGCAGCACAATAGACATGTGTTCCTGTTAGGACGTGTCTTCAATTGTAAGAGACTTCCGAAAACAAAACACTTCTCTTCTCTGTGGAGTATCACACAATGCAGAATCCCGATCGTTCTGCAAGGGAGGAAACAATGGCACTTTGTCCGGGAAAACAGCCGAGTTCAGAATTTCTCGTGCCGCTGGAAGTTTTCGTTTTGTTGTGTCAACAATTTTCAGAAATGGTGCGGTGATTGAGGCTGAGATGTGGAGTTGGTTGACAGATGTGACTTAAGGCATTTAAACAATTGGATGATGTCATGGCTTGAAGCTAAATTGTTAGCATGTTTGTGCACAGGGAATGCGCTCTATGAATGTAATGTTCCCCTAGTCAATGTAATAACCCTCAAGGAGCTTTCTTGCAGAGTATGTGGCTGGAATGTTCAGATGGGAACAGTTTTCTCAGGCCTATAACCTATAGAACGCTTTGAGCCAATGTTGATTTGATGTTCCCATCACTTATCAAGATGAAAATAGTGAAACTGGAGACAGCCTATGTTTAAAAATAATTAATTAAAAAAAAAATTATTGCACTTTTTACGTTGAAATTTATGTACATTAGAGCTGCACGATTCTGGCCAAAATGAGAATCACATTTTTTTTTACTTAGAATAAAGATCACGATTCTCATGACATAACATAATCTTTCTCATTATTCAAAAAAATTGGGCTAACTTTACGGTTTTCTTTTAATTCATTAAAGTGCTTTTTTCCCCAAAAAATTGCATTTGGAAGACCGCTGGGCAAATACAGTATGACATAAAATATTGCAACAACCACCATTTTATTCTCTAGGGCAGTGATGGCGAACCTTGGCAAGCCAGATGTTTTGGAATTACTTTTTCCATGATTTCCCATAATAATCCTCAAGGAGCTTTCTTGCAGAGTATGCGGCTGGAATGTTCAGATGGGAACAGTTTTCTCAGAATAGGCCTATTCCCTATATAACACTTTGACCCAATGTTGGTGTGATGTTCCCATCACTTATCCAGATGAAAATGGTGAAACTGGAGACAGTCTATGTTTAAAAATAATTAAAAGAAAAATTTATTGCACTTTTTATATCATTGAAATTTATGTACATTAGAGCTGCACGATTCTGGCCAAAATGAGAATCACAATTTTTTTGCTTAGAATAAAGATCACGATTCTCACAACATATCATCTTTCATATTTTTCATAAAAATTGGGCTAACTTTACTGTTTAGTTTTCTTTTAATTCATTAAAGTGTTTTTTTACCCAAAAAATTGCATTTGAAAGACTGCTGGGCAAATGCAGTGTGACATAAAATATTGCAACAACCACCATTTTATTCTCTAGGGCAGTGATGGCGAACCTTGGCACCCCAGATGTTTTGGAACTGAATTTCATGGGAAATGTAGTTCCAACACCTCTGGGGTGCCAAGGTTCGCCATCACTGCTCTAGAGTCTCCGCTAAAAAAAAATATGTTTGGGGGTTCTAAGTAATTTTCTAGCAAAAAATTATTTTTAACTTGAAACCAACAAGTGTCAGAAAAAGGTTTAGTCTTTAACCGGTTCCCGACCAGCGCACGCCGATGTACGTCGGCAGAATGGCACGGGCAGGCAAATGGGCGTACCTGTACATCCCTTTTAAATTTTCCGCCTGCCACCCCCGTGAGTCCGGTCACGGGTCCCACGGACTCTATCGCCGCGGGCATACTGGCAATCGTCTCACAGGGCGGCTGAACGAGGAAATGCCGTTGTAAACAGCATCTCCCCGTTCTGCCTAGCAACTAGTGACGCTGATCTCTGCTCCATGTGATTGGAGCAGAGATCAGTGTTCACTAAATTAAAGCCCAGCCCCTAACAGTAACACACCCCTAGGAACACTTAACCCCTACACTGCCACCCACTGGTTAACCCCTTCACTGCCAGTGTCATTTACACAGGAATCACTGCATTTGTATAGCAGTGATTGCTGTATAAATGACAATGGTCCCAAAAATGTCCGATGTGTCCGCCATAATGTCGCAGTCACAATAAAAATTGCCGATCACCCCCATTACTAGTAAAAAAAAAAATATTAATAAAAATGCCATAAAACTATCCCCTATTTTGTAAACGCTCTAACTTTTGCGCAAACCAATCAATAATCGCTTATTGCGATTTTTTTTTATTGATTTTTTTTACCAAAAATACCTAGAAGAATACGTATCGGCCTAAACTGAGGGAAAATTTTTTTTTATATATATATATATATATTTGGGGGATATTTATTATAACAAAAAGTAAAAAATAATGTTTTTTTTTTTTCAAAATTGTCGCTCTATTTTTGTTTATAGCGCAAAAAATTAAAAACGCAGATGTGATCAAATACCACCAAAAGAAAGCTCTATTTGTGGGAAAAAAGGACATCAATTTTGTTTGGGAGCCACGTTGCATGACCGCACAATTGTCAGTTAAAGCAACGCAGTGCCGAATCGCAAAAAGTGGTCTGGTCTTTGACCAGCAAAATGGTCCGGGGCTGAAGTGGTTAAATCGGAGGTCTCAAACTGGTGGCCCTCCAGCTGTTGAAAAACTACAAGTCCCATGAGGCATTGCAAGGCTGACAGTTGAGAGCAAGATTTCCAAAGGCAATGGCATGATGGGACTTGTAGTTTCGCAACATCTGGAGGGCCACCAGTTTCAGACCCCTGGGTTAAATGGTTAAACTTCCCTCATTTTATAGACCAAAGTTCATTCCTTTGATCTAAAGAACAAAACGTTACAATGTTTATAGTTGGCTCAGGGCTGAGGAATGTTGTGATACTTGGCAGACTGCCTGATTTTTTTTTTTTTTTGATGGCTGTCTGCTTGAGAAGAGAATTTTCTGCATAGGAAGAATCAGGAAAATGCTTTAAGATCGCAAAGGGGGAAAAAATTGCAATCTCAACTCTTAATGATTAATCATGCAACTCTAATGTACATCCCCCTCTTAGCATCACTGTGACATCCATCTGATCCCCATCCCTTATTGGTGATCCCCCTGTGGTTTAGTGGCCCCTGGTTCAGAGGCAGCCTTCTGACACCAGTTCTTCATGGATTTTTCCTCTCCGGCAGATGTGAAGCCCAGCATCATAACAGTTTACCGTGTGTAGCTATTTTCTCGTGTTTTTCATTGTCCTTAAAGCCTTAAGATGCTGCCCATACATTTTACTTTATTTTTATTAAATTATTACTGTACAGTATTTAGTTTAAAAATAGGCATGTATACGCCTTTTTTTGACCACATCCAAAATTTGCGTTTTTTCACGATTCGCGGGTGCTCTGTGAAAAATTTGTGGGTTGACTGTACTTGCCTCCTCTTCTCAGGTACCACACCGGTGCTCCTGGCCCCTCCTCTTTTCAGTGTGCCACCATCAGAGGCCACTTCCTGTAATGGCACATCTGCAGGCTCATTCCAGAGCTGCATTGCTGTGTTCATAGACGCACACAGTGGGGCCTTAGCCCCACCCCATTGATCACATAATTTCACTGACAGCAGCATGAGCTAATGGGTCCTGCTGCCTCAGCAAAGATCGTGAGAGCCTGATCCTACCTCTAGCATTAATGAAAACCTGAAGGGGCAAAAAAAAAAAATCACAAGTTGTCCACCCTTAACATTATCTTGCTGCTATCATATGAGTGCCTTGGGAGCTTACTTGGCCCTCTGAGTAAATTTAAACTTGCATTGGAATTCTGGAGACGCAGTAGAATCAGGCTGGCCATAGAGCAAATTTCTTCCCTGTAACTACGGGGGTCGGTGGAGATGGGGAATCCGTCCCTGCAGGAAGAACACAGTTATTATTGCTAGTGGCTATAACAGCTGCTAGCGATAATCGCATGTAAAATTTAGCAGGCTGTACATTCAGCCTGCCCATACTTTGTTTTGAATCTTGGCTGGTTCCTGCTGAACCAGCAGATATTTGAACCATCTATGGCTGACCTTAATAAGATAAAAGGTTTAATTACCAACTGACCATCTCTATCGCTTTGAGCCTTTGTATGCAAGATCTTGGCTTCAGCCCAACTCTGATATAGATTAGGTAAGGATGAGGCCCCAAGCAAGGTGGCTGCTTTAGCACTTCCCTTTCATCATTGATGTTGAAGTACTGCAAATGACACAGAGGAGCCACCCCATTTCCATTGTACTGGCATATTCGGCTATATCAGATGCCAGATAATTACGATTGTATCTTGCCTTGTGAACTGACCGGTAGAAGCACAGTTTTGACCAGCTATGCCCACCTCCCTTGTTTACTGCAGTAGTATAAAGGTCAATGTACACTGCTTTAATCTGCTGCATTAACAAAAGGAATTAAACGCACAGTGGGGGAGATTTACTAAAACTGGAGCATGCAAAATCTGGTGCAGACCTGCATAGAAACAAGGTTTTATTGTCAAATCTTAATTGAAAAAAACTGAAGTTAGAAGCTGATTGGCTACCATGCGCAGCTACACCAGATCTTGAGTGCACCAATTTTAGTAAATCTCCCCCATTGTGTTAGAGCAGCCCATTCATTTGCTTGGGTTGCCAGTGCACCAAAATGGACCAAAAATCAGATATGCACATTTTTTTTTAGATGCAGCACACCATAACACACTGTAGAACAGTAGCATGTGTTGTGCTTTGTGCTGCTGAAAGGCATGTGGGTCTGAGGTTTATTTCCTTAGTGCACTGGGATGCCATTGAAGCTATATAGCAGTACAAGGCTCTAATGCATCTATGCACACAACTGAGATGTGAATGATCCCCAAAGCTTGTAGTTTGGTCCCCTGGATGGTCAGCGGATCCTATAGCTTACCTCTTCAGATCATTTTACATCCCGAAGTATGCATTAGGAAGAATTCACTTTATTTAGGCGTAAGAATCTGCAATTTTTAGGCAACCAATAATTAGGTGTTGGTATAGGGCAGCTGATGTTGGCACTGGTGAAGTGTGGTAATAGTAATACGCTATGGGTGAAGTAGTTGGTACAGGTGTAGTCCTGGTAAATAGCTGGACTTTGCTCTACAGACCCAGAGACATGAGAAGTAATGGGTGGTTTAGCCCACCATGGATTGACCATTCTTTTTTTTTTTTTTTTGTGATTGACTCTTTAACCACTTACAGACCGGACCATTTTGCTGGTCAAAGACCAGACCACTTTTTGCGATTCGGCACTGCGTCGCTTTAACTGACAATTGCGCGGTCGTGCGACGTGGCTCCCAAACAAAATTGACGTCCTTTTTTTCCTACAAACAGAGCTTTCTTTTGGTGGTATTTGATCACCCCTGCGGTTTTTATTTTTTGCGCTATAAACAAAAATAGAGCGACAATTTTGAAAAAAACTCATTATTTTTTACTTTTTGTTATAATAAATATCCCCCAAAAATATATAAAAAAAATTTTTTCCCTCAGTTTAGGCCGATACGTATTCTTCTACATATTTTTGGTAAAAAAAATCGCAATAAGCGATTATAGATTGGTTTGCGCAAAAGTTATAGCGTTTACAAAATAGGGATAGTTTTATAGCATTTTTATTAATAATTTTTTTTTTTACTAGTAATGGCGGCGATCAGCGATTTTTATTGTGACTGCGACATTGCGGCGGACACATCGGACATTTTTGAGACATTTTTGGGACCATTGTCATTTATACAGTAATCACTGCTATATAAATGCAGTGATTCCTGTGTAAATGACACTGGCAGTGAAGGGGTTAACCAGTGGGTGGCAGTGTAGGGGTTAAGTGTTCCTAGGGGTGTGTTACTAACTGTGGGGGGTTGGGCTTTCATTTAGTGAACACTGATCTCTGCTCCAATCACATGGAGCAGAGATCAGCATCACTAGTTGCTAGGCAGAATGGAGAAATGCTGTTTACACTGCATTTCCTCCATTCAGCCATCCCGTGAGACGATCGCGGGGATGCCCGCGGCGATCGAGTCCGCGGGTCCCGCGACCGGACTCACGGGGGTCCCGACCAGCGCTCCCGATGGCAGGGCGGCATTGAAGATTGGACATACCTGTACGCCAATATGCCTGCCCGTGCCATTCTGTCGACGTACATCGTCGTGCGCTGGTCGGGAACCGGTTAATCATAACCAAGCACTAATCCAACCTTTAGGCTGGGTTCACACTGGGGAAATCCGCATCCAATTCGTATGACAGGAGATTATGTCCGGAGCTCTGTGGAGCCAAGTCACATATCTCTGTGGTGGCTGGGAAGCGAATTTCACAGGAACGTGCATCTTTTGCTCTGTTTCAGGTCCAAATTTAGGCAAAAATGTGGCTCCAATTTGTCCCTGAAACAGAACAGGGACGCATCGGACCCCTACTGTGAGCCGCATCCGTAAGCAGTGTGAACCCAGCCTTCAAGTTTAATAAAAAAAGCAAAAGCAAAAGTAATTTGGTAAGTAACTGCCAAAACAGCAGTAATGCTGCGTACACACGATCGGACTATCCAGCGCACTTATTCCGGCGGACAACCCACGGACTTTGCATTTGGAGCTTGAAATGCCTGTAAACTCAGCTTCTGAATGCATTTTTTTTTTTTTGCGTTCCAAAAATGGCTCTAAACTCAACTGCCTAGAAACTACTATAAACCATCCTGGGTACATGTACTGATAAGATAAAGAGGAGAGTTCAGTTGAAAAAAACGCCCAACTGCTCCTAAACGTCCGTTTACCAGCAGCAGTGTACATGAGGCCTTATCGGAAAGCCGGCCAACCGAAGTTATGACAACTAGCTGGAGTTCATTCTGTCACCAGTAGGATTCATGCTTACCCTAAAGTCTGAATCTGATTGGTGACTGTGGAAAAACACATGCATTGTACCCATTGTTTGGCACGTATAGTTGATGTTTTTCTTTCTGTGATTACTTATTGTGTTTATGGCTGCTTTGCTTTAAGTGCTTTTGATTAGTGTGCTCTTAATTGATATTTCCAAGCATTTTCCAGGTTTGTACACTGATTATATAGGACAATACTATTTCTTCAGCCTTGGCCCATAACCATACATTTATCAACGTTAATCATTCATCTGCCAGTTAAATAGCCAACATTACCATTCATTTGAGGTTCTTCTGTAGTATGTTACTATCCTGCTGAGTTTAAAAAAAAAAAAGACATAATTTTATGTTATTAGTAAGATGGGAACGTTACTTTCTGTTCAATCCAACAGCTTATTAATAAAAAGACTGAAAAGAATTGGAAGCAATTTTGATTCTTGTGCTACAACACTGCTAACTTCAGCCTTTTTCTAAATCTTGGATAACATTGTGTTCCTTAATAGGCTGCTAATAGGCATAGTAATATATTGATTTAAGAAATGTTGTTGCTATTAGCATGGCTTGCATGATTTACAATAATAGTGCTATCCTTGTGAAAAGTGCATTAGAATGTTAAAAATATTAGCTGTAGTTTAGCTTTATTTGGCTGCGAGTGACCTTAACATATCAATTATAAAGAATAACTTTACTTTTGTCGAGGTCAAAAAAAAAAAGATCTAATCATTGTAGCAGATTTCTAATTTTTTTTTGTTATGAAGAAATAACTGTTTGTTACACCAGAGTTTGTGTTTTTTGTTTTTGTTTTAACATTTTAACATTCTGCTAAAACTTTTGTGAATTAGTACTGCTTGGACCTTGAAGAAGGGGACACATCCCGAAAGCTGAAAAATTGTATGTTGGTCTAAATAAAAAAAGTATCACAAACAGTACTCAATCTGCTCTTACACCAGACTGAAATGCATTCTCATTCCAAATAGTAGGGTCTGGTTCATTATAATGAATAATTATAATTGGACAGTACAGTGTTGTAGTTGGTAGCACTCTCGCCTAGCAGTAACATTTGGTCGCTGGTTCCAATCCCAACTACGGCACTACCTGCCTGGAGTTTGCATGCTCTTCCTGTGCCTGCGTGGGTTTCCTCCGGGTACTCCGGTTTCCTCCCACACTCCAAAGACATGCAGGTAGGTTAATTGGCTTCTGTCCAAAATTGGCCCTAGTATATGAATGTGGGTTGGAGACCTTGGACTGTCGGCTCCTTGAGGGTAGGGACTGATATGAGTGTGCAATGTATGTGTAAATTGATGGCGCTATATGGGTACCTTAAATAAAATAATATAATATATAGCCGAGTCTCTTGATGAGATGCAATGTACAGGATAGGGATCATTTTAGACACGCACACACTCACTCAGGATGGACTGGTGTCTTTATTCAACCTTACTAACTATATAATCACCCGGTGCCCTGACGGTGTTCTGATGAGAAAAGTTGCATCCTTTTTGAAGTATTTTAACCCTAAGGGACTATCTGACTAAAAACTAAAATTCCTATTGCAGTGAATGCCTAAAATTTGGCTTATGTTTTAGACTTCTGGGAAAATCAGTAAGCCAATCAGACAAGCGGGAAATTACATTTCTGGGGGGCGTTTTGTACACAAACTGTCTACAAGACACATCCAGGTTGCCATATCGCACTCAGTTTTACAGAAAGATACAGCGGCTGCATAATGAAAAGGAAAGGTAATTTTTAATAGCAAATTACAGCATGGTTTGTGTAGCAGTTGTATCTATTATAATAATATTGTGTCTAGATTATTTTCCACCAACGTTGAGTTATCCTTTAGGGCCGGCTTACGCTCCGTGATCCGCTGTAATGTGTTTTTCCGCAATTCACGGTAATGCATGATCATGTTAAAAGGTTAAGGCCATACCGCTTTGTAATAACAATAGCTTCTTCCTGCGAAACGCGTAGATCTTTGTGTATTGGAACCTTTGATGAAATATCACATCAGGGTTAATACTTGTCACATTTTACTGCATTATTTTGATGTTAATCTGCAAGATGAAAAAATAACACAGTGGCACATCTCTACCTATGTTGTCTTGCCCTGTTTAGTGCTGTCTTTTAAATTATTTTTTTTAGGAAAATACGTATTGAATAAAGTTTATACATATTTAAAAAAAAAATTGGTGTGGTACCTTTAAAATCCTATATTGGCTTGTCTGTTTAGAGATTTTCTATAATATGTATGCACTTCCTAATAACTGGGCCATTAATCTTGGTTTCAACTGACCTCCATAGCCCCCAACTGTCCTAATTTTAAGGCAATCTTCCTCTTTTGGAACCCCAATCCTCTGTCCTTCGTTATTCCTCATATGTCTCTCTCTACTCCTTATTTGTCCCTCTTTTTTTATCTGACGTATAGACCTTTATAAAGGAATGTACTGTTTTTAGTTACTAGAAGTGTTCTACAGCAGTAAATCGAATATCCAAACACTAAATTATGGAATCGGTTCATTTGAAATGCTAAATTAAAGAAATTGTTGTGGTGAAAATTTAAATCATTTGTGGATCTGCAAATGAATTCTTCATGATCAATGTAATGTGGGGCATCACAGGGGTGGCTAAAGTGGTGTTTCTCATCTCAGAAAGTTGGGCGCTATGCACTTCTTATCTCCCAACATCCAACCTCTTCAGTCTTCATTCTCCCAGAGTTTTCATACTGAGAGGGAAGCAAGTTTACACTGCGGGAAGCTAGCCCTGGCTTGTAGAAACTACTGGTCCATTCATTCTGTGGGAATGGGGCAAAATCATTCTCCTTCTATATCCTCTATAGGTCAAAGGTTCCTTAAAAATAGTTCAGGAAAATACTGCATTATGGCCACTAGATGCAGGTGAAGATCATAGGAAACAAAAAACGTACACTTCATCTAGTGGCCATAGTGCAGTATTTTCCAGAAGCACCATTTTTTTTTAAATGACCAAACAACATTTTAACTGCAGCGGAAATAGCCTGAGAATATTACATTTTGCCCTAATTGTACATAACAAATGTAGCAGCAGTTTCACTGGACAAATAGCTATGCATTTTTTATATGTAATATATATATATATATATATATATATTTTATAAAAATACACCCCATGATGTAAAAGGTATATATCCTAGTTATGTAAATTAAATAATACAAATATAATTTCTCTTTTGTTCAGAGATGCACAGCTGTCAAAGCCAGTTGGGTTATATGCCACCAGCTCCAAAAACTAGCATCCAATGATGCAGTGGTATCAAGCTTATAGGACTAGGTAAAGGTATAAACAGACGGCTAGGCAGACCTGAGAAACTGATGCCTGATGGTGGGAAGCCCTAAGTCTTTGGCATTAAGGATAAATTAAGCTCTTTGTAGCAGAAAGGAGGTTTGGCCACCAACAGAGTTTCCCCCCCAGGCTGAGCTTTGCACCTAGTGTCCTACTCCTGTAGGTGGCAGTATAACCCAGATTGCATAAATACGACGAGAGGTGTATCTAAACAAAGGAAACAGGATTTTGCAGTAAGAACAAAGATCATTTTTATTATAATTGTCATTAAATAATCTTGAATATGTTATCCTAGAACCCTCATGGGCTGGGTCAGGAATATCCAACAGAATAAAACTCACAGAATACCAGATTGCCAGTATGACCACTTTCAGCACTGATATGAACTGGCACGCTAGAGAAGTGGAATTTAGGAACAGCCTTAAAGTGGTTGTAAAGTCAGAAGGTTTCTTTTATCTTAATACATGCTATACAATAAGATAAAAAGCCTTCTGTGTGCAGCAGCCCCCCTAATACTTACCTGAGGTCCCTCTAGCTCCAGCAATGTTGTAGGATTGTCTCAGCTGCCTGGGACTCCCCTACTTGTTAGCTTGGACTGCAGCGTGGCACCATTGGCTCCTGCTGCTGTCAATCAAAGTCATTTAGCTAATGAGAATAGAAAGGGGGTGGGGCCAGGTCGCAGCTCCGTGTCTGAATTGACACAGGGAACTGTGACTCGGCTCATGTTCCCCCCCATAGCAAGCTGCTTGCTCTGGGGGCACTCAACGGGAGGGAGGGGCAAGGAGCTCCAGCCAGGGACCCGAGAAGAGGAGGATCTGGGCTGCTCTGTGCAAATCCACTGCACAAAGGAGGTGAGTAGAACAGGTTTGTTATTTTTAATAAAAAAAAATAATTAAAAATCACTTTAACTGTTATAGCTTGAAGAATCTGGTAAAGTGTGTTTTAATATACTAATCAACTGTGCAATGTCTCCCATATTTGCCTGGATGGGAAACAGTGGCATGGGGCTGATGAGCCTATTCCTCTGCATGTGTTTCCAGGCACCATTTTCCTTTTTGATTGGAGTAGTAATAGCTTTGTGTCAAAATAATTGATAGTGTAAAATAAAGCTTAGTGAGCAGTAGGTGGGAAGGTTGACACTTTTCTCAATGCATGTAAATATTTAATCAGCCAGATGGATCTTTGATATGTTATTAATACTACCTTGGCAGGGGGCTTTTTGCACATAGACGTCAGAAGTGATTTTAGCCTCAGGATCCAGACCCCTCAACTGTCACTCATATTAATGTTATTCCTAAAGTCTGTTTGACAGTGTGGCGGGTGGGCTAAGAACAGGCAAAGTCACGTTAATGGCCAGATTTGGGTACAATTAGCACTTATTAGAGGCATATACCCAATTCTGGGTCCGCTAATGATGTTATCTGAAATATCAGTGTAAAAAGGGCAGGTGAGCCTCCATTGAGCAAAAATGCTGCCACATCCCCATTAATTACAAACAATTTATCCCATGAAACTTTTTTTTTTTTTACAGCCAAAACATAAATTATATGAAATATAAACAAATACACTTTATTGTATGAAAAATCTTGTTTTTTTATTTTTCATAGAGATACCCCTGTTAGCCCTGATGATGGGGTTTCAATTGACTTCCACAATCTTCATCACGGGGTAACAGGGGTATCTCTTTAAAATATGAAACAGACAAAAAATATCAAAATATAATATATGCTGCTGAGATTATTATATTTTGTTACTATTTTACATCTGTTTAATTTTTCATAGAGATGTTACCCCCCAATGAAGATTGTGGAAGTCCATTGAAATGTGTGGAGATTTCTGGCAGAAAGGAATAAAGAGCATCTTAAAGAGTAGCTGCGCCTTAAAAAAAATATTAAAAGTCAGCAGCTACAAATACTGCAGCTGCTGAATTTTAATAAATGCACACTTACCTGTCCCAGGGTCCAGCGATGTCGGCAGCAGATGACGAGCAATCTCTCGACTGCCCCCGCCGTCATCCTCTGTCGGGGAATCGGGAAGTGAAGCGTTGCGGCTTCACTGCCCTGCTCCCTACTGCGCATGCGCGAGTTGTGCTGCACGTCTTCACTGGTCCCCGCTGTGTGTTTCCCAGAACACAACAGGGGGGGCACCTGCGGCTAGCTTGTCCCAGAAGTGGGTGCATATACCTGGATTATACAGGTATCTGCACCCCCTCCCCCCTGAAAGGTGCCAATTGTGGCACCGGAGGGGGGAAGGGTTCCGATGAGCGGACCTTCCCCTTTAGGGTGGAGGTCCGCTTTAAAGATCCTATATTTAATACAATACATGCTATTTTTATGCCTGATTTCTGCACATTTTATTTATATATTTTTATTTTAAACCAAGATTTTTCATGCAGTAAAGTGTAATTGCTTGTACTTATGACTCGTGTTTTTTCTGCAAAAAAAAAGTCCCATGGGAGAATTCTCTGCTAGCTGAAATGTCTCTTCAAGTTGAATTGACATATGACAGCTGAAAGTTGAAATACAAACTTAGAGGAGCTCCCAAAAAAATTAAGTCAACAGCTACAAATACGGACTTCTTCAATCAGCTTCAGGTGCAGGCGTCTGCATCTTGGGTAAGGGAAACCAGCAGTGAAGCCTTCCGGCTTCACATCCGGTTTCCTTCTGCACTTTGTGAATGGTCTCACAGTCTTCTGGGACCTGTGATGTGTCACCAGATGGCTGCAGAGGAAGGAGGAGGAGGCCAAAGTTCTGCAAAGATCGCAGCAGGTACCTCTCAAAACCAGGTACCCCCCAAAAGTGCCAAATGAGAGAGTGGATTGGGGGGTGAGCAAGTGGGAATTCCCCTTTTTGGTGTGAAGCTCTACTTTAAGTAGGATTGCGATATCTGTAACCTCATGGGCAGGAGCAAGGGGGACTTGGGTGGGGCTTGCTTGATGGGAGCAGGTTCAATCATGGCATAACCATTGTTCTCTTGTAGTCTATAAGCAGGGGATGGGGCAATGACACGAATAAGTGTTATCACTCTCTTAATGTCCATAGAGCAAAATGTAGGTGTGTAGATTACACTACTGTACATACTTTACAGTACAGCCTTTTTCAACCAGGGTGCTGCAGGACCCTTTGGGTGCCTTCTAGGTTCTTCAGGGTTGCCTAGGCAAAATTCCTAAGCATTTTCCCAAATATGTGCCTTTTTGAGAAACAAAGCCACGGGTTTTTATTGTGCAGCATTACAATCGTGGGCACCATGTGGGCCAGCTGCTGGAAACCCAGCAACCAATGATGTCAGATTGATAAGGACATCATGCGCCTGAGGACAACCTTGCTTGGCCCTTCGCATCAGCACTGGGGTCACATCAGATGAGAAAGGGAGAGAAAGTGATGGAGAAGAGAGGCTGGAATACCCATCATTGTGCTGCATTCTATAAAACCATTTCGTTTTTTACATTTGGGTGCCTCAAGATCTAAATGTTGAGGAACATTACTGCAGTATATACTGGATGTGTTTTAACTCTGTGTTTTACGGTTTGGTCAAAGGTTCCTACTAAGGCAAATACAATACCCTCTATTTAATCTATATGCCTTGAACACATTTTAGCAAGTTTAATGAAGATTACCTTTTTTTTTTTCTTTTTGAGGATATGGATCTAAATCTTCCAAGTCTTTCCTCGTGTTCATGGGGAAATAAATACAAGGCTCTGCCTTCATTATCAACACCTAAGCAGTCTTGCAATAATGAGAAGGGGTACCGCTCCAACACCCCTTTATGCGTGAAAAAGTCTTTGAAATATCTAACAAAAAAAACAAAAACATCCCTTCGCAGAGGATGTCTGTGATGTGGGTACAGGCGAATCTCTGGGAAAAGCAGTGAGCCAATTACATTAACAAGAAATTAGATTTCGGGGAGTCTTGCACATACATGGTGTACAGAATGCTTCAGGTTGTCTTTTTGCAAGGATGTGTCATTTTACTTGGCAGCTTTAGATAATTGTAGCCACTGCAGACTGAAATGGAATGGAAATGTTAAATAACAGTTACCGTAATTACAAAATGACTTCTATAACTGCTAAACAGTATTTTTACCGTGCACAAATTTTACATTATTGCTCTGTTTCTTTAGGTGATTTTTATGTAATTTTCACATTTTTCCATTCTTAATATTTTCGATTTTTCTTACTGTATTAAAAGGTTGGTGGCTTGTTTGCACTTTGCATTTTCTAAAGAGCTTTCATTTGTATTCTGTCTCAATGCTGTATGAACACAACAGGCAGCAAGGGGACAGGCAAGGGCATGGGTCACATCTCTTACTTAATCAGATCTGCACGTTTAAATTCTAGCTTGCACTATTGAGCTCTGTATACGTAGGTAAAAAAAAACTCACAAACACACAAAAAAACAGGTAAACATGAAAATAAGCCTAAAGCTCCATCTGCTGGCTATAAATGAAAAAACTAAATATTTACATGCACTTTTATGTTTACTTAACATTTTTTTTCAGTCCTGACTCTAATAAATGAAGAATAGACCAAGCTCTGTTATTCTTATGGCACAGACCCAATGGATTCTGATTGGTCCGCACTGTCACATTGATAGATCTAACCATTTAGAATTCATCTAGTTTGTCCCGGAAGCGCTGATGGAAAAGAGCCGACATCTCAAATCCCTGCTGGAGCGCCTACAGTGGTGCTGAGGACTCGACAACCCTGGAGGTAAGTACAACAGGGATTGGGGAGGGTGTCCAGTGTTCACCTTTACAGAAAAAATGGGCAAACTAACACTTTAAGGTCTGTACCTGGGTACAGACCAAAGCTGGAGGAAGAGACTACAGGAACTAGAGCATTGCACCCACAATCTAACGAACGCAGTTTTGTTTTTTTGTAAAATGGGATCACCTATTTTTTTTATTTTTTTTTTTGCAAAGTGTTGAAGTCTCCTTTACTTTTTATACATTTTAGAATCGTACTTTTCTAGGTGAATCTCGGGCTCACTTGGTTCTCAGGGCTCCCTGAGCAGAGAGCTGGTGACGGTCAGGTACTGCTCTCTGCTCTGCCCCCTCCTCACTCACTGGAGTGGTGGGCTGTGGAGGGGGCAGGAGCGGCCGGCTCAGGATCTCAGCGGCTCACGGAGCAGGGTACCAGTCCAGGCATGTGGGCATATCCCGACTTCATCGTTGCGATCTTGCCCAAGCTTGGGCCAACTCTGTGTTGTCAGCCGACAGTGGGCTTCAGCCCGCTGTCAGCTGAAAATGGCTCACAGGAGAAGTGCAGCCAAACAAGCTTCGGCTGTACTTCTCCTTTAATAATAGAGCAGGTGCTCTAGAAGGAGGAGAGTGCTGCGGCCCAACTTGAACAACTTCACTGCCTTTCTTGTCAACTTTGAGGGTGAATTGCTCCATGGTGCCTGCAGCTAGCAAGATTCATAAGAGCTGATTTTAAAGCATATGTACTGCTTGCTAAAAATATGTAATTATCCGACTGTTTATAGCCTGGCTACAATTCTAATTTTAACTGGTGTTGCACAGAAAAAAATAAATAATTAAAAGTCCTAAAAAAAAAAAAAAAAAAATCTAAATATTTTTTCTTCTTTTTTTTTTTTTTTAAATCCACTCTAAATGCCTGTTGCTAGGGGGGTTCCATCGTAGTCTGCCTCCTTCAGTGCCTGGGCTGGTGACATCACTTCCACTCGGCGCAGAAAGGGCTCACCTCTGCCCCCTCCCTCCTGTTAGTGACCAGGGACACGTGACAGGTCCGAGATGACTGCGCGGCCATTTATGGCGCCACTCGTGCGAGGGGGGGATGAGCGGGGCTTGGATCTCCCCACATCGCTGGGTCCTGGGACAGGTAAGTGTCTGATTATTAAAAGTCAGCATCTGCAGTATTTGTAGCTGCTGACTTTTAATTTTTATTTTTTTTAGGGAAACTCCTCTTTAGGGTAAACCTCTCCCGTGAGAAATACTGACACTTCTCTTGTTTACCTACTGTTTTTTTTCTCTTCTCTTACCCCATACAAGCATCAGGAAAGTCAGAGAATTTTGATTCATGCCTTGCTTGTTGCAGGTCAGTTACATAAAGTATATCTAAACCCAAGAGCAAAAATGTAAAATATTGCACCTTAGCCGCCCTTAGTGGTATTAAAACCAAAAATGTATTATGTCGCAGCTTATCAAACTTATATGGTGGCTGTATTCGTTTTATTTTTTAGACTTTCCCCCCCCCCCCCCCCCTGTTTTTACCTGAGGATCTGGATAGTATCATACCTCCAGTATTACAGTACACTTTGGAAGAAGTCCCACAGGGGGCACATTTGGATAGCATCATTGTCAGTCTGGGGGGTGGGTAGTGTTAGTTTTTTTTTTTTTTTTTTTTTACTTTGGGGAAGATTTTACATAAAACTAATCCGTGAAAACAGTCATGTTAATGTTAAATGATTTGTCGCATCCCTGTGACTAATAAATCTGCTGGAGAGCTTGCTCTTTTGAAAAACATCAAACTTACTGGCCAGTTCACCAGCCTAAAAAAAGAAAACAAATGCAGCCATCACATCGAAGAATTGGTAAGCGGCAATTTAAGTGTCTGCTTTAGGTTTAATACCACTTTAAATTTTGTGGTGGCACTAGTTTTTTTTCTTTCTTTTTTTTGTACGCATTTTTGCCTTTATTTTCACCTGGTGATCTGTCCAGCAACATTTTTTCTTTCGTCCTAAGTCTACTGCACACTTTCAGAAAATCAAATGAAAAATCCCGCTTTTGAAGCATTCGTACAATAATTTGATTATTGATACACAACTTTCAAAAGCTGGTCACAATCATTCATGCACAGTTATCCGAATGGACAAACACAAAAATCTTTCTTGTACAATGCAAGGACGAATGATTTTTCATTTAATCAGTACAGTAATCATCCGAAACAAAGTTGAAGACTAAGACCCCCGCACCACACATGATCAAAAACAAAAGAATACATTAAAGTGCAATACAACACATTACATCATTTCCAAAGTTGTATTCTGTCATACGAGAATTTTCATATCTTTTGGGATAAAGGTTCTACATGAATGGGTAAAAGTTGACCATTGTAAGCACCCAGTTCAGTTTAAACAATGGTTTGTCTAAACCCCCAAACTATACTACTTTTACTGGGCAGCTTTGCCTATTGAAGGAAGTTAAAAAAACAAACTGAGCGAAACGTCAGGCAACATCTCCCCGGCTCAATGGGGCTGTGCCTGCACTGCATGGGTAACTGCTCAGTTTGACCTAGGGTAGAGGGCAGTGAAGATGTACTTACCTGACCTGCCGATTTTACCTCGCACAAGATCAGTCCCTGTGTCAGGTAAGTATGACGAAAAATCCTATTTTTTTTTAGTTACAGGGGAGGCCAAAAGATGTGTATCTTCATGGACAACTTATGGGAAAATTAGCCAATCACACAAGCAGGAAATGACATATCTGGGGGCGTTCTACACACCATTTGTGTACAGAACACCTCTAGGTAGCCATATTACATTTTACAGAGAATTACAGAGCTGTAGATTAAAAAGGAAAGCAAATTTTTAATAGCATTCAATTACAATAGGACTTGTGTTGCAGTTCTATATGCTATATATATTTTTAATTGCCTTTTTTTATTTTTTTTATGAAGGTGGAGTTACCCTTTAAGTCAAGAGAAATGCTGTGTAATGTGAATGCACAGGTGGTGGGTTGGATTACTAATTCCTGATCTCTCAGGGTCAGTACTTGTGCCCTTTGTGTAGTCATGGGTCCTGGCCCGTGAATTGTTTGCAGTGTCTGTTTAGATAACTAGCTGTCATTTATCATTTTTTTTTATATTCCGTATGTGCAGATTATTTGTACGGACACACACTGTAGCTTTTACAAACCACTAAACAAATACGAATGCGGACAATTATTTTTCCGCTTTCATTTAATGGTGTGTCTCTCTTCTTGCGTTGCGGATCATAGTCAGTTCACGTGGATAAGAAATCCTAAGGGGTTTAGGAAGGGTGAGCTGTGTGCCCTGGAGCACCCAGTTACTGATTTATGGTAAATATCGCATTTCTACTTCTAATTAGCTTTACTTTCAAAGGTACAATGCATGATGTAGCCTTTGTATAGGATGTGTATGTATTACTGGCAATGTGTTTGCTGCTCCCAGAGGCAAGCCTATTTACTCCTGTACACCGTTACCTTTTCCAGTCTGTCAGGCTCCGTTATTGAATCTTATCAGTATTGTGCAAGGAGCATGTCAAAGCCGACACATCAAGCTCTGTGAGCACCGGGAAGTCTGCACAGAATGAAGTTTACAGCTGGATGTATTGTGCTTATGTAATGGCTTGATGTGACATCAATACAGTAAAGAAATCTATGGCTATGCTGTGTCATGTGACTGCTCATCCGGAAATAAGCAATAAGCAATAAGCGGATAAGCAATATTCTGCCTTTTTATAATTGGAGGGTCTTTAAGTAATTAGTAGATGAGCATTCAATGCAGTCTGACAAGAATCTGCAGCGCTGACTCTCCTGAGACCACGGGAAGCCGGGATGCAGGCAGGTCATCTGGCCCCCATCTTTTTCCTTGGAGGAAAAGCTACATTCTTGTTTGTTTTCTCTTCTCCGAAAATGTAGACATTCATTTATTGCTTTACTGTAATATTTAAGACACGGGGACTGATTGGCATTATGCAATGCCAAGCTCCTGCTAACAAAGCAAACAGAATATTGGCATGCATTAAAAAGGGGATTAACTCGAGAGATAAAGCGATAATTCTGCCGTTCTACAAGACTCTGGTCCGACCGCACCTAGGGTATGCTGTCCAGTTCTGAGCACCAGTCCTCAGGAAGGATGTACTGGAACTGGAGCGAGTACAGAGAAGGGCAACATAGCTAATAATGGGTCTGGAGGATGTTAGTTATAAGGAAAGGTTGGGAGCACTGAACTTATTCTCTCTGGAGAAGAGACGCTTGAGAGGGGATATGATTTCAATTTACAAACACCATACTGGTGACCCCCACAATAGGGATAACATTTTTCGTGGAAGGGAGTTTAACAAGACACATGGCCACTCATTAAAATGAGAAGAAATTATGTTTAACTTTTAACTGCGTATAGGGTTCTTTACTGTAAGAGCGGCAAGGATATGGAATTCCCTTTCACCTCGTCCTTATGCATGATGAAATATGGCTCTTCTTCTTTCTCCCTAGAAGCCTTAATCTGGGGAAGAGAAAGCACTACAGTCTCTACACAGGTTTTGTTTGTACTGCCAGAGGGTCCAAGATATGGACAGACAGTGTCAAGATCCACTATTTTCCAAATGGATTTGTCAAGTGATTGATCAAGCTTCAGCTTAAAGAAGACTATTCTTCCTTCTCCTATTAAGAGCACATTCATCCAGGGCGATTAGTGCCTCTTGGGTGGTGCATCATCAGGCCTCTATGGCTCTGATCTGTAAGACCACAACATTGGTCTTTGGTTCAGACGTTTATCCGATTTTTTTTTTTTTTTTTTTTTTTTTTTTCAAATCCATATTAAAGGTCATGAGGAGATTGCCTTTGGGTACAGCATACACTGCAGGCTGCAGTATCAGTCCTCTGGCCTCCTGTTTCCTTGATTCTGTACCCCCCCCCCCTTCAGTTGACATTGTTATGGGACATCCCACATAGTTATTACTATGGCTCTGTGTCCCCTGATGTAAGAAAAGAACATAGGATTTTTAAAACAGCTTACCTGTAAAATCCTTTGTACATCAGGGGACACAGAGGTCCCTCCCTTTTTCTTCTTATACACTTTGATTGCTTGGCTACAAAACTGAGTGCTCCCAGTAATGGGAGGGGTTATATGGGGGAAGTTCCCAGTGCCAGTGTCCAGCACCTAATGCCGATATAACCCACATAGTTATTACTATGGCACTGTGTCCCCTGATGTACATCAAAGAAAAGGATTTGACAGGTAAGCTGTTTTAATCCTATTATTTTTTTTTTTCTTATATTGGTGCTGGACCTAAAAAATTGCAATAGCATTCACAGACCCATAATGGCCTAGTGCTAAAGGAAAAATCCATCAAAGGAGAGGTATAGCCAACCCTATTCTGGCTTGACTTTGGATCACAGGAGTGCAGTTTGTTCTGCACTCCAATGACCTGTTTTCAGCCAGCAGCAGTGTAGCCCGCTGTCAGCTGACGTCACCCAGCCAGTCCAGGCTCAGGAAAGAGCCCTTCTTTAGCATGTTCTCTGCTTAGTGCGGAGGGGAGAACTGAGTGATCAGTGGTGTTTGATTATAAATTAAAGCATAACTAAAGGCAAACTGTTTTTTTTCTTTTTTATTTTTGTAGAGGGATTAGAGCCCCTGTCAGTTTTTATTGCTGTCTGTGCCCCGGTTAAGGAGATTCACCCTCTCTATTTGTAATGTTTACCATTATCACTGAAAGTAAAAGTAAAAAGAAAACCCCAATATTTGGGTTGTCTCCAGAGAAGTAATAGGGGAGAAATCTTCCAATGGGGAAACTAGTTCTGGTGAGCTGGGGGTCCCTAAAAAATTCCTTTAATTTAATTTGCCTCTCACTTCCTTTTTGGCTATGGGGCAGATAGTGAAGGAAAAATTCCGCAATGGGACACAGATATCGAAAAAAATAAAATCTGACAGCGGTTACCCTCCCTTACTCTATCCAAAATGAAAAAAAAAACTGTTTTGCCCATAGTTCTACTTTAATTTATTTCAGTAATTCAGTTTAAAAAGTGAAACTCGTATATTATATAGATTCATTACACAGAGTGATCTATTTTAAGCATTTTTCTTTTAGTTACGGCTTGCAGCTAGTGAGAAATCCAATTTTCAATATCTCAGAAAACTTGAATATCGCATAAGGCCAATAAAAAAAAAAAAGCATTTTCAATACAGAAATGTTGGCTTACTGAAAAGTATGTCCATGTACAGTATAGTGTGCACTCAATACTTGGTTGGGACTCCTTTTTCATGAATTACTACATCAATATGGTGTGGCATGGAGGCGATCAGCAGAGGTGTTATGGAAGCCCAGGTTGCTTTGATAGCAGCTTTCAGCTTGTCTGCATTGTTGGGTCTGATGTCTCTCATCTACCTCTTGACAATACCCCACAGATTCTTTCTTCTTTCTCGTTTAGGTCAGGTGAGTTTGCTGGCCAATCAAGCACAGTGATACCATGATCATTAAACCAGGTATTGGTACTTTTGGCAGTGTGGACAGTTGCAAAGTTCTGATGGAAAATTAAATCAGCGTCTCCATAAAGCCATTCTGTTCTACGTCAGCAACATAATAAACCCAGTTTTTTTTTTACTACTTTTTAAATTCTTTTTTGTGTGACAATGGCACCTGAAAGTGGGTGAGATATATAGTTGATGTGTTTAAAAGCAGAAAAAATGGCAAGTGTTAGGATTTGAGCGACACTGACAAGGGCCAAATTGTAATAGCTAGATGACTGGGTTGGAGCAACTCCAAAATGACAGCTCTTGTGGGATGTTGCTGGTCTGCAGTGGTCAGGACCTACCAGAAGTGGTCTAAGCAAGGAAAACCCAAGAACTGGCAACAGGATCATGGGTGGCCAAGGCTCACTAATATACGTGGGGAGCGAAGGCTGGCCCATGTTGTCTGATCCAATAGAAGCGCTACTGTCGAAACAGAAAATGTTGCTTGCAGGGCTGGGTAACCACAGACCAATCAGGGTGCCCATGCTGACCTGTGGCCTCAGCCAAAAAAGCCTACAATAGGCATGTGAGCATCAGAACTGCACTATGGATCAATAGAAGAAGGTCTGGTTTTCAAGGATCACATTTTCTTTTACTTCATATAGATGGTTGTGTGTGTGTGTGTGTGTGTGTGTGTGTGTGTGTGTGTGTGTGTGTCAGTCACTTACCTATGGGAGAGATGGCATCAGGATGTGCTAGGCAGGGGGAAGATGTCAGGTTGGTTAAGGCAGTGTGATGCTTTGTCTAGTGGAATCCAAGTCTTGGTGGGTCAGAGCTGTTTTGGCAGCACAATGGGGACCTACTTAGTAATAAGCGGGTGGTCACAATGTTATGGCTGATTGGTGTATGTAGAGCGTACAGTGGTCACAGGTATGTAACCTACAGGATGAAGGTGTAAGCATAATAATGCCAGGGGTGGACTGACAACTCATGGGGCCCCCGGGCAATAGGAGTTTATGGGGCCACCGGCAATAGGAGAATATTATGGGGGACACACACACACACACACACACACACACACACACACACACACACACACACACACACACACACACACACACACACACTATACACACACACACACACACACACTATACACACACTATACACACACACACACACACACACACACACACACACACACACACACAGTATATACATACACACACACAGTATACACACACAGTATACACACACAGAATACGCATTAACACGCTGAAAATTTACTGAAGAGGCGGGGCAGCTATAATCTTGGGATTTTTAAAAAAACACTGATTTTTACATACTGTCCCTGGTTTTATTGAGGCTGGCAACCCTGATGGGGCCCCTTAGTGGCATGGGGCCCTTGGGCAATGCCCAAGTGCCCAAATGGTCAGTCCACCCCTGAATAATGCCCCTTATTTTGCTGGTCAGTGATATTAATGAGCAGAATAAACTCAATTACTGGAGTCTGTGGGAGTTGAAGTCCTATTGTTTGTGTCAGTGGGATATGCCCCATCATTGGTGTTGATGGGAGGTAATATAGATGATATCATTGGTGTCAGTAGAAGCAAGAATAATTTCTATGGTTGTATTGGTGTTCATTGGTTACTTACTGTACTTGTACCCACTCTCAGCTGCTATGCTTCTGCTTTGTGTTTGTCATACTGGAGCAATTCTGTTGGGCAGAAGATCACCCCACCTGACAGTGCCGGTTGTCGTAATGCTGCATTTCAGCACTTGAGACCCCACAGCCACTCTGCAGAGTGTGCTGGATCCTGAGGGACATCCACAATGCAGGACATTGTCCATAATGTTCGGATTTGGCAGTTATTTTGTTTTTTTTTCAAAGTTTTTTTTTTAGGTAGTCACTCTTTTTTTTATCCTGCTATTTTGGGTTTGTAAAGGTTTGAGATCTAAAGTTATGATGCCAGTTTACACTTTAAAAAAAAAATCAAGTGAAGGTATTTTCATTATTATTCTGATGGTTTCCCACTCTCCCTGTTGGATTTAAATGTATTTTATAATAGTACAACAAAAGGAACTGAATTATACAGAGTGGGTAGGGATACCAATAATTCTCAGGTGCACAGAACAGAGTCTCTGTAATTCAATCATACAGTGCATGTCATCTCTTGGATTCATTGAATGAGTTTACCAAAAATGTAAATATTTCAGAATATACAGCCTCGTGCTACATAACTAAGCTCCATTTCATGCTGAATAAACCAAATTATTAATGTATCTTAAATAGAAAACTATCTTTAGTTAGATTTTTACTCCAAAAGCATTTTATTAAAATAAATTTGATACAAATCAAAAAAATCTGATTTAAAAAAAAAAAAAAGAAATGCATTGATTTAAAAAAAAATCTGTGACTTTTATCCACCCTGGCATCCACCAGACCTGCTGATTGGCTCCTGCTGTGGCCATTCACAGCCAGAGCAGGTCGCCAGCGGTGTGCATGCTCACCCCCGACCCAGAAGAGCAGAATCACATACCTGTACGTGATTCTGCGCAAAGGAGCTGCCGCCCCTGCAGTACATGTACGTGGAGCGGTCAGCAAGAGGTTAAAGTGGTTCTAAAGGTAGACTTTTTATTTTTTTTTATTTTTTTTTTCACCTCAATACAGTGTCTGTTTTAAGATAAAAACCCTTCTGTGTTCAGCACCATCATTCACAATTGGCAGCATAGTAAACAGTTTACTATGCTTCAGTTAAGAATGAACATGGGAGCGATTGGTACAGGTCACTCACTGTGTTCATCCACCCTGAATCATCCCTGGCAGCACTGCAGGTGAAAGACAGGGGGCACTAGGAAGCGGGGGGAAATGACACTGCACAGGATGATTAGGGTGTGCCCAGGACACCTATGCCTGAGCCCCATCTCCATCCAGGACTTGCCGTGAGAGCAGAAGCTTTCTTGCTCCTTACTGGAGATTGAGGTGGCTGCGGGAGCCAATGGCTCCTGCTGCTGTCAATCATTCCCAGTGAGGAGCGAGTGGTGGGCAGGACTCAGCCATGCTGTGTTCATCAAGCTGCTTGCCATGGGGGCGCTCTGCAAGGTTAAGGAGCCAGGAGTGCCAGTGGTGAAGCCTAGAAGAAAAGGATCGGGACTTCTATGTGCAAAATCATTACACAGAGCGGGTAAGTATGACATGTTTATTCATTAAAAAAATATCCTTTTGGAATCGCTTTAAACGCTCTCATTTCTAGGGCCCATTCGGATGTATATGATCTGTTGCAGTGTGTTAATGCATGTTACTTCCAATGTGCGTTCCGTCAGGGCAGTACAATCATTATGAATGGGAAGCCAATGTACCTCAAGTGACCAATTAACATACATGGGGAAAACAAAAAAATGTCACGCACTCTTGAACATTGTCAATAGAACATCGCCCCCTATGTTGTGGTGAGGGGGAGGCGGAGACTTCTAATACTAGACTGGCATCACTGCTCCTCTATAGATATCAGATCAATATTATTCACATTTTACTCCTCTTCCTTTAAGATGGGATGTGTTTTTTGAAATGAAGACTCTTAAACCAATGGTGACAAGTCTGGGATCACAGAAGATCTCTCCTCCTGAGCACGTTGCTCCAAAGCCTTTTTTCAAATTCACTTTGATGTAGTAAATTATTGCCATAATTAAAACTATACATGTATTAGTCTTAGAGCATGATATAAATTGGATGGCTCTTGCTCACCGCTTACATTAAAAGCACCCAGAATGATGGGTGTCACTTATCAGATAAAAACTCAAAACTACTGTAATGTCATTTGAGCCCAATGGGGTGAATAAAACACTTCGGCTGAGTTCACATTAGTGTGATGCCAGACATCGCATGCGATTCGCACATACCCTGCAATATCTATGCAATGTGAATTCAGCCATACAAACTATATGGCTGAAATCGCATCGCATTCGTACCATAATGGTGCAGGACCATTTTTTTGGTCCGCACTGGAATCTCATTGGGTGTTCACGCTCAATACGATCCGATTCCTGCACCTTTTTACAGTTTGCACTCCGATCTGCGGACCAATCTGGAGGTGTCATTAACTTTACAGATGTCAGTGGGAGCTGCCTGCAATTCAGGTGTGAAGCATAAACCCACACAGGAATCGCAGGGCTTCCAACATCGCACCAGTGTGAACTGTGCCTTGGGGTCCATTCAGACCACTGCAGTCAGGTAACACACATTGGTGTACTTTTCAGTCTACCTGTGTGCATCGTGTGTGTTGCATGCATACTTTTTGGTCTGTTGTGGTGTATTATGCAGCCCATTTAAATAAAAAATTAAAATTGGAGCATTTTTCCATTGATCTTCAGTGTCAGAGTAGCAGACAGAACATAGTGTTACTAAACCCACAACAGTAAAATCAGTCTGAATATGCAGTCAAGCATGCTTGTTATACTCACTGTGGAATCTAATGGGTTAATCCTCTGCTGTTTTATCCTATCTCTCTGATCCTCCCCTTCTACCACTGTCCCCAATCTATCTCCTGATAAGACAGAGCCTTTGGAGACACTCTGCACATGCTCAGTTTGGTGTGTAATTTTTTTTTTTTTTTTTTTTTTTGGGAGGGTGCATGTGACCGGCACAGGGCCAATCGACACTGTCCAGACAGAGGGTCAAGGGTTCTGCAGCCTCATAAGACAGTCAGAGGAGAATGAGAACTCCTCCTATAAGCTTTAACCAGACACCGATAGAAGTCACAAGACTACTATATACCGCTGATGAGAAACAGTATTAACCAGTTTATATTTACTAAAGTAAGATCCTTTTCACACTGGGGCATTTTTCAGGAGCTAAAGGGCTGAAAATAGCACCTGAAAAACGCCTCCCCTGGAGCCCCAGTGTGAAAGTCCGAGTTCTTTCACACTGAGGCTGTGCGCTTGCAGGACATTAGGAAAAGTCCTACAAGCAGCATCTTTGGGGCGATGTAGGAGCGGTGTATACATTGCTTCTCCAACACCCCTGTCCATGGAAATTAATGGGCACCGCTGCCAAAGAGGCTGCAGAGCGATTTGGCAGCAGTGCTTTTCGGGTGCATTTAACCCTTTTTTCAACCGCTAGAGGGGTTTAAAAGCGCCCAGCTAGCGGCTGCTATAACAGTAAAGCACTAAAACTAGCGGTGCTTTATGGCTAACGTGGTGCGGTGCCAATGTGAAAGGGGTCTAATAGTATTTCCATGCTCTGTGTACTGTGGGAGACCAGATATAGTGAATGCAGGCTCCTGGGTTTCGTAAACACTTTAAAGCAGTTTTTTTTTTTTTTACTTTAGGCTTTTTATTTCTTCTATTTTAACCGGATGATCCAGGCAGTAAGTCTGTTTTTCAAAAGAACAAGCTTTCCAGCAGATTGTATCAGTTAGAGATGAGATAAAATAAATACTACTGATGGGGGTGCTTACAATGATCAGCTTATATTGGAGTAAAACCTTTATCCCAAAAGGAAAAAACTGTTTGCTGTAATGGGGTATTAGGTGTTGGCTGTAGCTCAGCTTCAGTTTCTTAGTCTATTTAAAGGCCAAGTTCACTTTTTCAGGCACAAATTCACATTTCACAATACATTTTGTAATGTCTTTTCTGCCCTAGCCACCCCAATGTATTTACCTCTCACTTACCTGGTCTATGACCGCTTTTAATTTGCACCCCTCTGTTCAAAATGTCAAAAAGGCTTTCTGAACCCACATCAGTTCCTGTATCATGAAATCCCATCATGCACTGCCTTCATCCCAGAATAGGGTGTGCTCACCTCTGAGGAGCACTCTTCCCTCATTACTATACTCATTTTCGTTTATTTTTTTAAATGTGCATTTTTTATTTTCTTAGAAGTCTGCAGAGCATTGCATCCTCGATCAGCAGATCACGGGTGCAATGTCCAGCTCCTGCAGAATCTCAGCATGGCTTGTCTGCTTGTACCCCTATACGGGCAGACAGTTACCAGAGAGCAGGGAGATCAATGGACTACGAGGACACTTACCAGCACCCTTGCAGTTTATTGAAAACTAAGGCTCAATGGCTGACGGTACTTGTAGTCTATTTACAAGAAATTGTGAATAAATGTCGCAGCCGTATGGACGGGGCCCTGTACGGCCGTGCTGTTTTCAAATAGTGACAGTGGGTGCGGTGAGAAGATCTCCGGTCCACTGTCACAGGAATGGAAGAGCTGTAGATGCTGGAACATGTTACATCCTAAACGGGTGGAATATGTAACATGCTCCAAAAGAGATCTTATCCTTTTAGGTGACCATACACAGTACTAGGGATGAGCCGAACACCCCCCGGTTCGGTTCGCACCAGAACTTGCGAACGACCCCCGCGTTCGGTACGAAGGTTAGAACCCCATTGAAGTCTATGGGACTCGAACGTTCGAATTGGAAAGTGCTAATTTTAACGGCTAATATGCAAGATAGTGTCCTAAAAAGGGTTTGGGGACCTGCCTCCTGCCTCAGGGGACATGGGTCACTGCAAAAAAAAGTTTTAAAAACTGCCGTTTTGGCGGGAGCACTGATTTTAATGACGATTAAAGTGAAAAAAAAAAGTGAAATATTCCTTTAAATATGGTGCCTGGGGGGTGTCTGTAGTATGTCTGTGAAGTGCCACGTGTTTCCCGTGTTTAGAACAGTCCCTGCACAAAATGACATTAAACGGAAATAACACCATTTAAAACTGCTTGCGGTTTTAATGTTATATCTGGTTCCTGCAATATGGTTGAAAATCATTGAGAAACATGGCATGGGTAGCCCTCCCTGCCCATTACCAGCCTATTTGGGTCTTGTACGCATATTAAGGGGAACCCCGTACCAGGGGCGTACCTAGAGCATTTGGCACCCGGGGCGGATCCTACATCTGGCACCCCCCCCCCCATATAAAATGAAAAAACACCCACGATTTATTTTCCATTTTCTCAAGAATATTGTATACAGCACACGCCTGGATTCTGCACCCTGTATATAGGACATATCTGCATTCTGCACCCTGTATATAGGACATATCTGCACCCTGTATATAGGACATATCTGCATTTTGCACCCTGTATATAGGACATATCTGCATTCTGCACCCTGTATATAGGACATATCTGCATTCTGCGCCCTGTATATAGGACATATCTGCACCCTGTATATAAGACATATCTGCATTCTGCGCCCTGTATATAGGACATATTTGCACCCTGTATATAGGACATATCTGCACCCTGTATATAGGACATATCTGCACCCTGTATATAGGACATATCTGCATTCTGCACCCTGTATATAGGACATATCTGCACCCTGTATATAGGACATATCTGCACCCTGTATATAGGACATATCTGCACCCTGTATATAGGACATATCTGCACCCTGTATATAGGACATATTTGCACCCTGTATATAGGACATATCTGCACCCTGTATATAGGACATATCTGCATTCTGCACCCTGTATATAGGACATATCTGCACCCTGTATATAGGACATATCTGCACCCTGTATATAGGACATATCTGCACCCTGTATATAGGACATATTTGCACCCTGTATATAGGACATATCTGCACCCTGTATATAGGACATATTTGCACCCTGTATATAGGACATATCTGCATTCTGCGCCTTGTATATAGGACATATCTGCACCCTGTATATAGGACATATCTGCACCCTGTATATAGGACATATCTGCACCCTGTATATAGGACATATCTGCACCCTGTATATAGGACATATCTGCACCCTGTATATAGGACATATCTGCACCCTGTATATAGGACATATCTGCACCCTGTATATAGGACATATCTGCATTCTGCGCCTTGTATATAGGACATATCTGCACCCTGTATATAGGACATATCTGCACCCTGTATATAGGACATATTTGCACCCTGTATATAGGACATATTTGCACCCTGTATATAGGACATATCTGCACCCTGTATATAGGACATATCTGCACCCTGTATATAGGACATATCTGCACCCTGTATATAGGACATATCTGCACCCTGTATATAGGACATATCTGCACCCTGTATATAGGACATATCTGCACCCTGTATATAGGACATATCTGCATTCTGCACCCTGTATATAGGACATATCTGCACCCTGTATATAGGACATATCTGCACCCTGTATATAGGACATATCTGCATTCTGCGCCCTGTATATAGGACATATCTGCACCCTGTATATAGGACATATCTGCATTCTGCACCCTGTATATAGGACATATCTGCACCCTGTATATAGGGCATATCTGCACCCTGTATATAGGGCATATCTGCATTCTTCGCCCTGTATATAGGACATATCTGCACCCTGTATATAGGACATATCTGCATTCTGCGCCCTGTATATAGGACATATTTGCATTCTGCACCCTGTATATAGGACATATCTGCACCCTGTATATAGGACATATCTGCATTCTGAAATCCCCCCTCCCCCATCAGGTCAGCTACACTATACACATGCCAGGGGGAGGGGGTGATGGACACAGCAGTCACCCTGACTTCCCCCCCCCTCAGACCAGCACAGGGTAGACAATACTCCAGCCTCTTCTTACATCAACCCCCCCCCCATCAGCTACACTATACACATGGCAGGGTGAGGGGGACACAGCAATCACCCTGACCCCCCCCCCCCCCAGACCAGCACATGGCAGGGGCAGACACACTCCTCCAGCCCCTTCTTACATCAACCCCCCCCCCCCAATCAGGTCAGACAGCTATACAATACACATGGCAGGGAGAGGGAGTGGTGGATATAGCAATTACAGTCACTGACCCCCCACCATAGACCAGCACAGGGGTAGACACAATTCTGCAGGCTGCAGCCTCTTCTTACATCACTCACCACCTCAGGCTCTCATTCGGCTAGGGAGGAGGACTCCTATTCACTGTGTGGAAGCAGCCACCCCAGCGGAGAGAGATGAGACAGACACACACAGGCAGCAGCAGTGGTGGGTGGAGGCGGAGCTAGCAGGAGGGAATACAGTCACTCACTGAACAGTCTGGAACAGTCCATTGTGGTCATGGCAGGGGGGTGTTCTAAAAAAAACTAAAGTGAAAATGAGCAACCAGAGACAGCAGGGATGCCCTTGAGATGATCCGACGGTGTCACCCCGACTTGGGTGCGGAATTCACCCCCATATCAAAGTCACTTGGCCACTGACACCCCCCCAAAGTGTGGCACCCGGGGCGGACCGCACCCCCCGCCCCCATATTGGTACGCCCCTGCCCCGTACCCATATTAAAAAAAGGAAATGCGTGTGGCCCCCAGGCCCTATATACTCAGAACAGCAGTATACAGGCGGTGCAAACAAGACAGGGACTGTGTAGGTTTGTTGTGTTAAGTTGAATCTGTTTGTCATTTTCAACCGGTACATTTTTAAAGTGTAGCTCCAGTCAAAAAAACTATCTTTAAGCTTTTTGGAAAACATAGGGAAGGGTTATCACCCCTGTATAATTTGTTTTGTCGTCCATCTTTTTTCATCTCACTTGCTGCTGTCTCCTTGCGTTTGCAAGTAGGAGATGTTTGTAAGTTGGATGTTTGAAAGTAGGGGCCTGCCCTATATTATAGCGGTATGTACTGGGTACAGAGCACGCAGACAGCACGCACTATCTCCTAACACTACTGACTGCAAGCTCTATTATTAACCACTTGTTAGCCCAATGTTTGCATAAAGTGAAAGATGAAGTTATGCTGAGTAAATAGATATCAAACATGTCACTCTTCAAAATTGCACATGCCCGTGGAATGGCGCCAAACGTCGCTACTTAAAAAATCCCCATAGGCGACGCTTTAATTTTTTTTTTACTGGTTACATGTTTTGAGTTGCAGAGGAGGTCTAGGACTAGAATTATTGCTCTCGCTCTAACATTCTCGGCGATACCTCACATGTGTGGCACATGCGAGCACATGGGGACATGGGCGCTTTAATTTTTATTTTATTTTTTTATTGTTCATTTTACTTTATTTATTTTAGTTTGACATTTTTTTCCCCAAAAATATATTTTTGATCACTTTTATTCCTATTACAAGAAATGTAAACATCCCTTGTAATAGGAATATGGGGTGACAGGTCCTCTTTACAGTGAAATCTGGGGGGTCAATATGACCCCACATCTCACCTCTAGGCTGGGAAGCCTGAAATAAAAAATAAAAAAAAGATTCTGGCTTTGATCGTACTGGCGAGTTGGTAGAAGCACCGGAGGGCGGTGAGGGGTGGGGGGCGTCTATGGCTGGGTATTTCAGGGTATCACCGAGTATGGCTGGGTATCTCTGAGTATGGCTGGGTATGGCAATTTATGGCAGGGTATTAGAGTATTGGCGGGGTATTGGCGGGGTACTACAGAGTATTGGGGGGTACTACAGAGTAATGGCAGGGTACTGCAGAGTATTGGGGGTACTGCAGAGTAATGGTGGGTACTGCAGAGTAATGGTGGGTACTGCAGAGTAATGGCGGGTACTGCAGAGTATTGGGGGGTACTGCAGAGTATTGGGGGGTACTGCAGAGTATTGGGGGGTACTGCAGAGTATTGGGGGGTACTGCAGAGTATTGGGGGGTACTGCAGAGTATTGGGGGGTACTGCAGAGTATTGGGGGGTACTGCAGAGTAATGGGAGTTACTGCAGAGTAATGGCAGGGTACTGCACTGCAGAGTAATGGCAGGGTACTGCACTGCAGAGTAATGGCAGGGTACTGCACTGCAGAGTAATGGCGGGGTACTGCACTGCAGAGTAATGGCGGGGTACTGCACTGCAGAGTAATGGCGGGGTACTGCAGAGTATTGGCAGGGAATTGAGGGGTTAAATTCGGTGAGCAGCGATGTGGGCACTGCAGATGCAGCCCACACCGCTGCTGACACCGATCTCTTTCCCCTCCGCTGTACCGATCGGTACAGAGAGGGGAGGGAGGAACAGGCGTCATAACATGACGCCGGTTTGTTTCCAAGTGATCACTCCGTCATTTGACGGAGCAATCACGTGGTAAACGGCCGCTATGAGCGGCCGTTTACCGTGATCCGTGATGCGACCCGGCGGTCACGGATGCTCTCGAGTGCGCACACCTCGGGGCACGCGAGAGCAGAATTCTGGGAGGCCGTTAATTAACGGCCTCTCAGAGTTAAACAACCGCCCTGAAGCCGTTAATCGGCAATGGGCAGTTGTTAAGTGGTTAAAGCTAGATCACTAGCTATATAGGTGAGGTGAATATAGTGGTGTATACTGCAGTCAGGGCACAGACAACAACCACTACACAGCAGCAAGATAGGAAATCAGCCAAAAACGATTAGTGTGTACTGTGTTGAAGGTACACAGAACACCCACTGCTTCAGATGCTAAGTAACACACTACACGAGGCCGCCTAAAAGGCGGCCTTATATAGTGTGGGGCGTGCACTACACAGCCTGAGCTATGATTGGCCACAGGCAGGATGCCTGTGGCCAATCATGGCTCTCCTCGCTGCCGGCGCTGCGATTGGCCAAGCATGCGGGGTCACAGTGCATGCTTGGCCAATCATGGGACAGCAATGCACTGCGCCACCGCAGTGCATTGTGGTCCGCGCACGCGTCACTCTAATTTTGACGCGAACGGCCCAAACGTTCGGAATTCGCCGATCGGCCGAACAGCCAATGTTCGAGTCGAACGTACGACTTCGAACACGAAGCTCATCCCTACACAGTACAATCTCCTTTACATCTACCTCTACTGTGTAGTGCAAGGGCCTTCATCTGTCAATGTTCTTGTAATCCAGGTCCAGCTCAGGGAGTGGGAGGGTGTAAACACACCAATTTCACAAATGGGGCCCCATTCACACAGCGTAGTGAGAGGAGTGCACATTTTTATGTGTAATAAACACAGCAAATTAGCTCATGGGCTATTGTGGCACGTTGCGGTTTGCATTTTTTTTTATTTGCACATTTTTGCACTTGACAAAATGCATGTTTTCTTCTGCGTTTGGGGTGCAGTTAACAATTAATGACACTGAAAGCTTGACTAGTTCATTTTAGGTGCATAAAGGTGACCACACATTAGCCAATTCAACTGTACAATCTCCTTTAGAGTTACCAAAACTATATAATAGGAGCACACGCCTATCTATGCTGCATCTCTGTAGGCTGGCCCTTGCACTACATAGTTGATGGTAGATCTACAGGAGATTGTACAATCAGCTGGTATAGTGTGCTTTACAGATTTCCAGGGACACCTGGACTCCTGTTTCCAATACTACAGCTCTGCTCCACATAGGTTGTTCTATGATCACTCGGCTCCTGCACACTCTGCCAAATGAACGGTCCCAAGTCGCACAAGTATGAAAGGGGCCTGACTATCGGGGGTGGGTAGCAGGAAGTAATGTAGGAATTTTCTATAGGAGACACTGGAGGCAGAGGTGTGTAATGCCTGTCCTGGAACATAAGAAAAGCTTTTTCTTTTCTGCAACAGAGGTACAGTGCATCCAGAAAGTATTCACAGCGCTTGACTTTTCCCACGTTATGTTACAGCCTTATTCCAAAATGGATTAAATAAATTTTTTTCCTCAAAATTCTAAAAACAATACTCCATAATTACAACGTGAAAGTAGTTTGAATTCTTTGCAAATTTATAAAAAAAAATAAAAATCCCATGTACGTAAGTATTCACAGTCTTTGCTCAATAGTTGTTGAAGCACCGTTGGCACTAATTAAAGCCTCAAGTCTTTTTGAGTATGATGCCAAAAGCTTGGCACACCTATTTTTAGGCAATTTCTCCCATTCTTCTTTGCAGGACCTCTCACGCTCAGGTTGGAGGAGGAGCGTCGTGGCACAGCCATTTTCAGATCTCTCTGATGTTCAATTGGGTTCAAGTCTGGGCTCTGGCTGGGCCACTCGAGGACAATCACAGAATTGTCCTGTAGACACTCCTTTGTTATCTTGGCTGTGTGCTTAGGGTCATTGTCCTGTTAGAAGATGAACCTTTGCTCCAGAGAGCTCTGGAGCAGGTGCTCAGCAAGGATGTCTCTTTACATTGCTGCATTCATCTTTCCCTTGATCCTGACTAGTCTCCCAGTTCCTGCCACTGAAAAACATCCCTCACAGCATGATGCTGCCACCACAATGCTTCACACTAGGGATGGTATCGGTCAGGTGATGTACGGTGCCTGGTTTCCTCCAAACAGAATGCTTGTCATTCAGGCCAAAGGATTCGATCTTTGTTTCATCAGACCAGAGAATTTTGTTTCTTTGTCTGAGTGTCCTTCAGGTGCCTTTTGTTAAACTACAGGTGGGTTGTCATGTCTTTTACTGAGGAGAGGCTGCTGTCTGGCCACTCTGCCATACAGTCCTGATTGGTGGAGTGCTGCAGAGATGGTGGTTCTTCTGGAAGGCTCTCCTCTCTCCACAGAGAAATGCTGGAGCTCTTGTCAGTGACCATGGGGTTCTTGGTCACCTACCTGACTAAGGCCCTTAGCCTCGATCGCTTGGCTGGGTGGCCCGCTCTAGGAAGAGTCCTGTTGGTTCCAAACTTCTTGCATTTTCAGATGATGGAGACCACTGTGCTCATTGGGACCTTCAATGCCGCAGACATTTTTCTGTACCATTCCCCAGATCTGTACCTCGATACAATCCTGTTTCGGAGGTCTACAGACAATTCCTTGGACTTCATGACTTGGTATATGCTCTGATATGCACTTTTAATTGTGGGACCTTTTATAGACAGGTGTGTGCCTTTCCAAATCATGTCCAATCAACTGAACTTTACCTCAGGTGGACTCCAATTAAGTTATAGAAACATCTCAAGCATGATCACTGGAAACAGGATGCACCTGAGCTCAATTGTAAGTGTCATTGCAAAGGCTGTGAATACTTATGTACATGTGATTTTAATTATTTTTTTAAATACCTTTGCAAAGATTTCAAACAAACTTCTTCATGTTGTCCTTATGGGGTATTGTTTGTAGAAATTGTGGAGGAAAAAAATATATAATTGAATCCATTTTGGAATAAGGCTTTACCATAAAATGTGGAAAGAGTAAAGCGCTGTGAATACTTTCTGGATGCATTGTACAATAATTGTACATTTGTACATAGGGAAGCTGGAATTTAGAAAATAAAGGTGATCTTGGTCTTTAAATCTGCTAGTCTAGCACTCTACTCACCTCAGACTGACAATGTTACTTTCCAAAGGTGCCCCCTGTGTTCCTTCATCCATAGTGGGGGCACTCGAACACAGGAGGTTTAGGAGGCCAGATCATCAGGTGAAAAAGAAAATTACTACAGCCACCATATCTATTGATTGGTAAGCTGCAATATATTACATTTTTGGTCTTGGGGTTTATATTGCTTTAATTTTTTATTTTTTTTGTAGATCTTTTATAGAAGTAAAAAAAAACAGATTTTGTCATTCTGCATGATTGTAGGATGATTAACGACATCACTGTAAAATATTTTGCAGTTGTTCTAATTAATGCTGGCTATTCATACTTGTTTTTATGTAGAGCCCAGACCGTTATACTTTCTCTTAATCTACAGAGTGACTATTCTACCCAATTGTATGAGATTTCGAAGTGTGGATGCAAAATACAACATTTCCCAGAGTGTCACACCTCTCTATGTATTAGCTGCTATTCCACTGCAAGAAAAGAGGATACAAGTGCTAATTGGGTATATTTAACAATTTCAGCAGCTCTACATGTTGAACCACTTATACAATTTTCTGTAACTCTGGCTGCATTTAGATTAACAAATACTACACAGTAACTGCACTGTTTTAATTAGGCATAAATCAAGGAAAATGCATATACACATTAACCTACAGGTAAGCCTAGATTAAGGCTTACCTGTAGGTGCTGCAAATATCACCTAAACCTACATAGTTTAAGAGATATTTACAATTCCCCGTAATGGGCTCATGCGCACTTTAGAAGGGTCATGGCGTGCCATTTTCATTAAACGGCATGCCGTGACTGGCGGCTCCCGCGTGCACGCCGGAGTCCGTGACCCCGGAAGAAAGGTGGATGCTTCCAGCCGGAGAGGAGATCGGGGACATCGTTGGCTCCTGTGTCAGGTAAGTGACACATAATGGGCTACTATGCTTTGCCTTTGCAGGGAAACAAAGAGGACGTAACACCCATCAGGGTTTACTTCCTCTTTAGGAATCCCTTCAAAAGTCATGAAGTTATTTGCAAGTCAGCAGGTAAAATTTCTTGAAATCTGATTTTATATCACACACTAAGGCCTCTTTCACACATACAGACCGTTGGTGTGTTTTTCATCCATCCATTGGCAGAGGAAAAACGGGCATCAATACATTCTTATGGAAAAAACGTATGACAACAGATGATCATCGATTTTCATCCATTACCACCTGCTTCCATCAACATTCCTATTTTTCATCCGTTAAAGTGGATCGGAAGAAAAACTGATGGACAAACTTTCAGTTTTTGTATCGTGTGGTTAAGAAACTCTAGCTGGCACATGTAAAAAAACGGATGAAAAACTGATGTAAACTTCATCCGTTTTTCCTTTGAAAAAAAGTTACTGAACTGATCAAACGGACATGTCCGCTGACACCCACTGCTATCCGATCCTATATGTGAAATCAAGATGGATGGCGACTCTATTTTCCATCTGTCTGGTGCTTCGGATGAAAGCGGACAGGTGCTCAGTTTTCATCCGATCTCCCCATAGAGGAGAGCAGGACTCTCACAGGTCCGTATGTGCATAGTGAGCGGAGACGGATCTCAGCGGGGATCAGCGGAGTGATCCCCTGCTGAGCAAAGCGGAGTCCACCGGGCGGACTGCCCATGTGAATCGACTCTTAGGCCAGGTTCACACTAGCCCCATTAATGGACTGTCATGCCCAATCAAACATGGGATGCATGGCCCTTAAGAGTATGAACCAAGCCTAACTGAAAGGCAAAATCAGGCTTGCATTTGGAGATCTTTTTCTGAAGTTGATGAATGTAATGGGGAGGTACTATTCTGTTTTTTCCCTGGAGGCCTTCTCTGGTGTGAGCTTAATCTAGTGGGTCCCTAGATTTGACAAGTACCCAAGCCCCACTTCGACTTGGGCCGCCTAGGCGAATTCGAGCAGAGCTTTTCCTCTCCCCCTCCCTGCAATCTTCTGGATACGTCACAGGTTCCAGAAAATTACTCGGTCACTGAGGAGGTGCAGTGTGCAACTGGCTGTGAAACCGCAAGCTCTCACAGCTGGGTGCCCACACTTGTGATGCCAGGGAGAGGAGTGAGAAGTGCTAACCGCTTAGCCACTGTGTTATCCGTTAATAGTCTGAACAGCAGGCAGGAAGCAGGGAAGCAAACTTCCACATATGCAGGCTCTAAAAATTTTTATAACGTAGGTTGTCAAGAAATAAGGATGTAAGGCGTACTTCCAATTCTATTTGACAGTAAACCATTTCCTTGTATGGGTTACAAATGTATCCGTCATATTTTTTTTTTTTTGATCGCTTTCTATTTTACTTTGATATAAGGGAATGGTTGTTCTTCTGATTTCTTTATGATGTTACTAAAATACATTTTCTTATTATTTTTGAAATATATATGAATAGTTTATAGGTAACACCAAGATTTCTCCAGTTTATTTTACAGCAACAGAGTTGTTGGTTTATTAGCCAGTTTGTTAGTGAGCATGCAGGTAGTGCTCGCCCTCTTCATTAGCCCTCGTGCACACAGAACGTTTAAAAAAAAACAAAAAAAAAAAACAGCTGCAAAGCCAGTACCGACGCCAGGAAAAAGTGGCTGTAACAACTCGCTTTTAGAATCTTTTTGCATTAGCGTTAATGTGCGTTTAGCCACGTTGCTATTTAGCAGCGTTTCTCTGCCCGCTTCTATTTTCCACTCCTAAATCCAATTACTACAGCTTAAAAATGCTTGATGCTGTTTACTGCGTTTAGCAGCGTCAGGCGTTTTTTACAGAATGGCCTGGCCTTGTGGGGTTTTTTTTTTTTTTTTTTACAGCTTGAAAACGCCTGGTGATGTGGAGTTTTTTCATTTGAAGGAATAAAGGCACTTTTACTTTTCATCTAATCCGGAGTGCGGCTGTCCAGAGTTTTTGTTTTTTATGTACTTTAAAACACCTATGCCACTTACAGCTACTAGAAACATATGTGCGCATGGACACATAGAATAACAAGGAGAGGCGTTTTAAAGCTAAAAAAAAAAAAGTAGTCTGACGCTGTTACCGCTCATGCACACAGACGTTTTAAAAAACTGGCTGCAAAGCTAGCTCCGATGCCTGGAAAAATCGTTGTTAAAAACGTGATTTTTACCGCGTTTTGCATTGGCGTTTTTTAGCGTTAAGTAGCGTTTTTTAAGAAACACATCTCTTGGCTATAGCACTCATAAAACAAAGAAAATATGTTGCGCGTTTATGCGCGTTTTTGCGCGTTTTCCCGCGATTCGCGTTTTTACAGCTCTAGCTCCACGCCACGGAACGCACTGGTCCTGGGTTTTTTTACAGCTTAAAAACGCCTATGCCATTTGCAGTTCAAAAACGCCTAGGTGGGCATGAAGCCATAGACTAACATGGACAGCCGTTTTTTAACTGCAAAAAAAGCTCAAAAAAGTGGCTGTAAAAACGTCCGTGTGCATGAGGCCTTAAAAGCGGCAGTAAAAACATCCTGTGTGCATGAGGCCTTAGAAAGCCAGCATGATTTGCAAACTGAATGTGTTTTGTTTTATACAAATAGTATTATTCAAAACATTTGTTTATAACTTGTAACAATTAAAACAAAAAAAAACAAAACAAAAAAAGTAAAAACAAAATTGACCAATAAAATTCAACCTTCATAGCTATAATGTATGTTATCAATAACAGAAGACCCTGCCTCTAAGACGTCAGCTTTTGGCAGTGGACAAAAGATCCATAATTGTTATAACTCTAGAATGGCCATAAATAAGGCAATAGAACTTCACTTTTATTTCTTTTATTTCTATTTTATAAACCATATCACAGAATGCAAAAACTCGTTATATAGCAGCACATGAATTGTTATCTGCAGCCTTGTGCTCATCCATCGCTGGATTCATGTGACTTCCTGTGCCAGAAGTGCTCAAAGTACTGATCGCAAATTCAAGTGAAACTAGAAATAAACACCTGCTATAGAACAGTGTCTTAACTCCCGAAGGCCCCTTTGACATGGGCTGTCCAATCGGGTCCTCCTGTCAGCTTTTCAGGCAGACCTGATTGGATGCTTCATTCACCCCTATGGGGAGTGACGGGTGTCAGCGGTGACATGTCCGCTGCTATCTGATCCTGTCCACCAAATCCAGATGGATGGTGGTCCTATTTTCCATCTGTCTGGCAGATCGGATGAAAATGGACAGACAGTCCGTTTTCATCTGATCTCCTCATAGAGGAGAGCAGGACTCTGACAGGTCCGTCTCAGCACAGTGAGCGGAGACGGACCGGTCATCCTCCTGCTCAGTGGATCAATCCCCCGCTGAGCAAAGCGGAGTTCGTCAAACGGATCCGCCTGTGTGAAAGGGGCCTAAAACTTATCAGAAAGCAACAGAAGCAAGAGCCTGCTTGGCCGTAATCCAGTTTGTGAAGGGTCAGGCTGCTTGTTCACATTGCAAGAAAAAAAAGACCAAAACACACACACACACACACACACACACACACACACACACACACACACACACACACACACACACTCTATATATATATTGCGCAAATTTACACCAGAATCTGATCAGAAACTGGATTCAGTGTGATATAATTTTCAACCCATTCATTAGAAGGGTTGGAAACGCACTGGATTGCACCAGAAATAGAGCATGCACTACTTTTAAAAACTTAAAAACTTTAACTGCGCCACCATGTGATCTGGTGCTGGCAAACGCACTTCATTTGTGATCTGCGTTTGGGGTGTCATTAGGATTACATGACAATCGCAGCAGATTGAAAACCCCAGTCTGTAATGAAGTGCGTTTCCCACACTGCTTTCCAGTGTGAATGGTCACTTACATCAGAATGCTACAACTTTTCACATGTCTGTTCTTTTTTTTTTTTTTTTTTTTAAATTAGAAAAGTCCTAGGTAGACAAAAGTATAAACAAAAAAAATGTTTTTCCCAAAAACGGACACAAGTGGAGAACAGATGACATCCATTTATGTCTGAAAAAACATAAATTGGGCACAAACCTTTTCCTTGAGCCCTGGTTCACACTTATGCGGTGCGAATTCGGTGAAAATTTAAATCAGTACATGGTGCAAATTTGAATTGAAATGTCTTTTTGCGATGTGCGATTTCATTGCAAATACAGGGCAAATTTGTGGGGGGTGTGGTCACATCTACAATTTTTTTCTCTCTAAAATCTAGACAAAAAAAAATTGCAGTGATGTGAACACTGGACTGCCATTTCAATCCAGTCCCATAGAAGTCTATAGAGATGAAATTCGCACCACACAACACTAAACCCGCACAGGACCCTTTTTTTTATTTATTTTTTTATTTTTATTTTTTTAATCCAGATCAAATTGGCACAACAAATGTGAATAGCCGCCGTTGGAAATAATGCTTTTTTTTTTTCAAATCTATGCTTTTTACATCGCATCTGATCCGCATAGACTTTGCATAAGTGTGAACCGGGGATGAATGTAAAGTTGGGTGTATCTTTTCTTATTTTTTTTAACAGGAGGACTGGTTGGTAATCATGGGCACCACATCTTTAATACTTAATAGAACAAGACACAAACCGCACATTGATGCTATACTTTATTAATACTTTATATTACATGCTGTATAAAAAAATATAAAAAATCTTGATACATATAAAATAGCATTATTAAGCCTTTAAAAGTGAAATCTTTGTTCCACCAGGTGACTTTAATCTGATTTTAGTATTTGTAAAATCAGTTAAACATCAAAAGATAAAAAAAATATGCATTCCTTAAATTGTAGTTCACTGCCACTTGATGCATTTTGAATGTGGTTCACAAATCAAAACTGGTCTAAAAACCTTTTATTTAAGGTTTTATAGCAGTTCTTAGCTGGTAAATGAGTACTTGGCTGGCACAGGCATGCACTTGTTTCTGCCACCAGATGTGCGCCTGATGCTCAGCTTGCTGCCTGATGTCAGTGCAACCCAGAGGCCTTTAGGAGGAAAGACTAGAATACAAATCTGGATCATCTGTGACCGAAAGCACAAATCACAGCTGTATATTGTATTATTGCTAGGCGTCTCTTGTTGTGCACTTTCATGTTTAAAGTGGTCATAAATGGAATGTAATAAGAACACTAAGATTTTGAATCCGGATACTTTTTTTGGTAAATCAATGTGGGTCCCCTTTTATACACTTTTCTTGCTCTAATCATGTTACCTATTTTATTATCATCATGAACTTTAAAGCCCCCTCCCTGGGATAAAAATGAACCTTCCACCCACCCCTCATTTTTTAACTTTCCTGAAACCACAATCATGTGACATTGCTGGTCCAAGTCTTCTCTTATGTTTGCTTACTGAACGGACCCTTCCGGGAGACGTAGACACTTATTGGACGGTTGCTGGTTGGGCCTTCTCAGGAGAGAGGAGAAGATGACGTCATCCCAGGGGAATGGCGGGAGACCAGTTTTCTTGGGCCGCCTTTTCAGCCCCCACACTGGAACCAGCAGCAGTGAGAGACCTAGATTGGTGAATATATCTGCGTTCACCAGGTAAGGGGGTGGGAACAAGAGTAGGAGAAAATGGGTAAGACGGGAGGTAGGAGGTACGGTTAAAAGTTCGTTTTTTGACTGGCTTTAAACCAAAATCAACTGTGGAAGGAAGAATACAGCTTCTTATGATGGTTTACTAATGCACTGTGTGCTCCACTTATCAAAAGCCTACAGAAAATGTCCAGTATATCTCCTGGTGTAGGAGTAGCACCACAATAGATGCAGTATATTGTATTTGTGTAGTGCGAGTGTAAAATCCTTATTCAAAGCTGACCTAAAGTTTCTATGATGAGCACATCCTGGGACAGCAGTGTGTTTAAACATGATATTTTAATGTACCATTAAAAGCAGCCTGAAACTTTCATAAGGTTACGCATATTGACCCATTCTGGGTTTTGAGCATGTGACCATATCAGATTTAGGTGCTGCGCATAGTTACAAAAACTTTAAAGCTTTGATATCCAATTATCATTGAATGTTAATTAAAGTCTATCTGGGGGCAAAAATTAAGAGGGGTGGAAGAACAGCCCAAAGTTCAGTTTTAATTACGCATGGGCTACCTTTACAACACCAGGGAAAGAACTGCTGAAATTGACTTTTGTTACCTTAGTTATCTCTCTTTTTCCCCATATAGCTCTTTGTATCAGGCAATACATTAATTTTCCTATGAAAGTTTTACCCGGAGTTTGAGTTCACTATATTTTTGCTATTTCTCTATAGCTGCATTTTTGTCTTTAAATTCATTTGACATGTATTGTTCAAATCGTATAATGTTGGAAGGATTGTGGGAGCTATTCATAACTGAAATAAAATGAAATTACTTTTCTTGAGTATAGAAGCAATATTGCATGGAGACTATGATGCCCATTTCATTAAATCATTCCATCGCATGGAAACAGTGTAACTGACCTTTTTCCCATTACTCTTTTTCTTATATCCAAATAACTTTCTACTTCTGGATTACATTTTTGCTAATGTTTTAATGAGGAGCCAAAGGCTTTAAACAGAAGGGAAAAAGTTAACGAATGAAGGGTGAAATAACTTCCAGGGTGTTGGCGCATTCTTGTGGACAGCTATACTCTACCAACACTCAAAATACACCTGCCATGAAAATGACAATATAACAAAGGCAAGTAATTGTCCCTGTTAACTACTAAGCTCTAGGCTTAGACTGGCTATACATTTTATACAATTATTTTGTACAATTTTCCTTCAGATTTACCAAAACCCATGTAATATGAGGTCAAAGCTAAACGCTTTCAGTTTGTATGCAGTCAGACAGGCCTTTGCACTACATATTTGAAGGTAAATCTAAAGGAAATTGAATAGGAACATTGTATAATATAAGGTATGGCCAGAATTAGTATGCTAAAGGATATGTTTCTTTAGTTTGCAGACTCCAGTTCATTACCAGCTGCATTGTGGTAAATAAATCATCTGTTGCATTACATGTATCCTTAAAAGTGTATCTCTTGCTGGTGTCCATAAAAGTGTACTTCCAGCTTAAACTGATTTATACTTTAAATAGTATGTGAAATGGTTTGATCAATTTCCTACTTGCTTGACTTTTAGCAGGGAAGTTAGCAGAAATCTATCTAAACGTACTGAGTTGTCACTAAACCAGGTTTCCCAGTTGGAAAGTTCTCCACGCTTCCTGTTCTCGACACAATACTAATATATGCAAAATCAAGGGTCTTAGGAACATAAATATGCGGCTTATGCTGATGATATATTGTTTAATGTTCAACAGCCCAATGTTACTTTACCTAATTTCATGTCGGCTTTTAAAACCATTGGGTCCCTCTCCAACTTCAAAATCAACTTATTGCAGTCCGAAATCTTAAATATTTCTGTACCACATAGAACTGCCTCTCTCCTGAAAACACCCTTCCCCTTCTCCTGGCAGCCACATAAGATACTTGGGAATCTTTCTCGCACCCAACTCAACGTCGTTGTTCTGTGAAAATTACACCCCCTTATTAAATTTGATATGCCAAGACCTCCATAAATGGAACCAGTTGGCTCATTCATGGTTGGGAAGAATTAGCGTTGTGAAAATGAACATTTTACCCAGACTGTTTTTATTTCAAGTGATTCACTATAAGGTTTCTTTACGGTGCTGTCATCTTTGATGTGCAAATACATCAGTCACTGTATACATGCCTGCATCTCACGAATCCAACTCCCCAATGGTTTATACCAAAACATATTTTGTTCAGTTATGCATAAGTTTTGGATGCGCCTACCGCTTCTGAACATTGTATATTACACACTGTAGTTTGTATTGTATTGTAAATTGAATATCTTTTTAACCAAAAATGTATTGAATAGAATAAAATCCAGGTATAACTGCCCCATCCGATTTTCCTGTGTTGCTCTATGGTACATTGTGGTTGTAACAATCTGTCACTGAAGGTACTCTGACCAGCGTATTGTGGAGTGGGTGGGGGGAGTTGTCAAAGATTGCACGTACCTTTGACAATATTCTTCTCTCTAACACTGTTGTTAAAGACTCCAACTCCAATCCAACAACATCATTGGCCATGCAAATCAGTTTGAGTCTGTTGGTGTCAGTCACTCATAGTCTGCTTTCCTAGAATGCCACCACAGACTCATAAAACATCTTCAGCATCGTCCAGCAGATGTTACGACCTCAGGCACCTCTGGCCCTTCCTATAGAGCACTTCAGTGTTCTTGCTCCAGTCCAGCTTATGATCTATGTGCACCTCCAGATACTTGTACAGTTGTGCTCACAAGTTTATATACCCTGGCAGAATTTATGATTTCTTGGCCATTTTTCAGAGAATATGAATAACACAAAAAACATTTATTTCGCTCATGGTTAGTGTTTGGCTGAAGCTATTTATTATCAATCAACTGTGTTTACTCTTTTTAAATCACAATGACAACAGAAACTACCCAAATGGCCCTGATCAAGTGTTTACATACCCCAGTTCTTAATACCGTGTATTCCCCCTTTAACATTAATGAGTCTTTTGTGGTATTTGTGGATGAGGCTCTTTATTGTTTCAGATTGTAAAGCTGCCCATTCCTCTTGGCAAAAAGCCTCCAGTTCCTGTAAATTCATGGGCTGTCTTGCATGATCTGCACATTTTAAGTGGCTCGATGATATTTTTGGTCAGGAGACTGAGATGGCCACTCCAGAACCTTCATTTTATTCTGCTGTAGCCAATGGCAGGTCGACTTGGCCTTGTGTTTTGTATAATTGTCATGTTGGAATGTCCAAGTACGTCCCATGTGCAGCTTCCTGGCTGATGAATGCAAATGTTCCCCCAGTATTTTTTTAAAATTTACTGCATTCATCTTGCCATCAATGTTGACCAAATTTCCTGTCCCTTTGTAGCTCAAAAATCCACAAAACTTCAGTGATCCACCTCTGTGTTTCACAGTAGGAATGGTCTCATCATAAGCCTTGTTGACTCCTCTCCAAATGTAGGGTGTATGGTTGTGGCCAAAAAGCTCAATTTTGGTCTCATCACTCCAAATGACTTTGTGCCTAAGGTTTTCAGGCTTGTCTGAGTGGACGTGGATGTAATTCTCTACTACATCCACGTCCACTCGGTTGGAGACAGGGGTCACCGGTGCCTGCCTCATTCTTAAATCCACAACCTGTTCCTTTGTCATTTAGATACAGATGATTATCCGCACGTCATGTTACAAAGTTCTCCACCACAGTCCTATATTCAGTCTCTTCCCCAACCCTAATATATCCCACTACCACAGAGTCATCAGAAAGTTTCTGAAGATGGCAAGACTCTGGTAGCTAAAATTGGTGGTATAGACAGTTAAAAGAAAGGGAGAGAGAGCTGTCCCCTGTGGAACCCCGGTATTGCTTACCACCCTATCTGACACACAGTCTTGTAAACGCATATCTTGTTGTCTTCCAGTCAGGTAGTCTACAATCCATGACACAAGGGAGACATCAACCTGTCTTGTTGCTAGCTTCTTGCCAAGTAGAGCTGGCCTGATATCAAAAGCACTAGAGAAGTAAAAATAATGACCCTTGTAGTGCTCGCTGGCTTATCCAGGTGTGCACACATCCGATTTAGTATGGAGATGATAGTGTCCCAATGGCCTTTCCAGAACAAGATCCACTTACAGATCTGTGCTTGCAGTGTGTCTCCCCAGGGATCTGACACTGACAGCCTGGACCATTGTCCTCTGTTTATGTCCACATGCTTTTCAATGTCATCCATAGCTTCATCATGCATGGCTCCGCTTCCTACATTATCTAGGGAGGAACTCTCTTTACAGATGAATTTTTTAATTTAAAACTTCGAAGACACCATATAGTTTTTATGGCTGATCAACACATTTCACATACAGAGAGAATCATAATGTAGATGGCGAGTTTTATTGTACGTTGATAAAGTATGAATTAAGCTGTGGCGCTAAAACCTTTTCTAACAAATATCCTGGTGTCAAAAAGGTGTGTAGAGATCTAATCCGTGTAATAAATGGATGGCCCTGTTTATTGCCCCGGAAAATAATATAAATAAATACTGTGAATTGATGTGAAATGTGTGGTCTCCTGAGGACCACCTTATAGGTGGTACCTACCAAATATTATATATATACTTCTTATAAATGCGTGTTGTGTAGAAAAGACAATTTCTTCCTATTGGCATGCAACTCAAAAAGTACACATGTGTTATAACCAAAGAATAGTGAAAATATTTCATAAAAATGTAAATAAATAAACCATATATGCTAAGTGAGAGAGATCATATGCAAACCACAAGCCACTATATTAGTGGTCTGTAAACTGTGCTCTATATTATGAGTCCCAAGAGTGACAGTCCAAGAACAGCAAAAACAAAAAGAATTCTTTCAATGCCCAAACAAATTTTTTCAAATCGCATCACACAGTTGCTCGAAAAAACGCATAAAGTCTCTTCAAGTAAAAAGGGTAGACCAAAGTGACTAGTGCAGAAAGGTTAGGAACAATCTTCTCCGGTGCGCCACTCAGTGTCAGAGAAATAATTGCGCTCACCAGACAGAGAACCCTGAAAGGGTTAGCCGAGCAGTCACAGTATAAGCCACTGTGCAGCTTTCCTTGGGCTCTGCTCCTGCTGTGCTGGGGGAATGTTCGCCCTTTTACTTCCGCAAATAGTCCGTTTAGCAAGTGCATGAGGGAGGAAACAGAAGTACAACCATAGTGCAACACTGTTTGTTAACGATTTATTTATCTAAAATCCAAACTACTCACAATATTTCATAAAACAATTCGCCTTTGAAATGGCTGCGCTGGCGTTGCTGCCTGTATAGCAGTATGAGGTGCACGTCCTAGGCCACGCCCTACGCGTTTCGTCAGAGCGACGTCATCTGGAGCGGCCATGTTGGTGCACCTTATCGCTTATGTAGGGTGCAGCGCTCCACTGCGCTTGCGCGAAGGATCCGCGCCATTTTAACTGTGGGAATGCCCTGACTGTGCCGCTACGGATCCTACTGCGTGCTGTGTGTTCCCTCATAACAGCACAGACACGGAGAAAAGTCCGTATTTTCATCTCCCCTGCGGGCATAGGGCATGATAAACTGTTATATTGTTATATTAAACTATGGAGCACTGCAACCCACATATTTAATCCAGGCACTTAGAACGAAAACAGGCAATAAAAGAAACTAATAAAATACAAAATACACACAAATATATAAATAAAAACGGTATGTATGTAATCTACTGACAGACTATCCCATACTTATGACACTTTCAGAACTCCTAAAATGCCTGATTTGTTCTATTTTTAAAACATTAAAATTAAGAATTAATCTGTTGCAGACACTTTCCTAGGAAATGAATATGATTATAGCATTTTAGTGGACACGGAATCAGGAAGAAGGAAAATTAAATGAAACAAACTAAAAACCTGTGTGTGTGTGTATATATACACACACCTCTTTACACTCACCTATGTGTATAAGGTTGCAAACAATAATGAAAATATATTATATAAAAAATTATAAAAATTATTATGAGAAATTTATAATGCAAGCTCATTCAGTCAGTCAGTTAACTGAAATCAATGGATATGGGATAAGGTAATATGTAACCACAGGTGGAAATAGGTTTATGTGGGAAGCATATTGTAAAAGAGTACCGGTATGTTTCCTTTTTTGGGAAATGCTTACTCCCAAGGGTGAAGAAAAGGACAAAGGAATATATGCATATAAATCCCTCATTGGGGGGTGATGCGTCATAATCAATCTATTGTAGGCTCAACATTTTTTGTATTTTTGTATTTTTTCGTATTTTTTTTGTATGTATGTGTATACTGCCCCCAATAGGGGATATGTGTATAATCCATTATTTAGGCCCCCACTTATGCTATTAGGCGCCAAAGCTTTAGGTGGGTCTTTTTTATATAATACTACAAATTATTATTCAATAGATTAGAAGGAGCCTCGTATAATGCTTAATATGATGTTTGATTTCTATTGTATTCAATCCTATCTCAAAAGGTGTATGGTCTAACTATAAAGAAGGGGAAATTGAACACATTCAGAAATTGGTCAGAAAGCAATTCAGATCCAGCTCCACATTCATTCCCTGTGGTTGAAGGGTGTCTAAGTCATATATCCATTTGGTCTCATTTTTAGATATTTTAATTGTTTTGTCCTCTCCTCTCCAGTGGGCCCTTATTTTATCAATTCCATAGAACACCATCTGCCCTGGGTCACGGTTATGGAAGTCCCTAAAGTGTCTGGAGACACTATGTTTGGGATACCCTTTTTTGATGTTCCTAATGTGTTCTCCGATTCTGGTTTGGAGTTCTCTCGTGGTTCGCCCTACATATTGCTTGGAACAGGGGCACTCAATAATATAGGTGACATGAGTGCTTTTACACGTGATGAGCTCATTTATTCTGTATTCTCTTTTGTTTGAGGATGAATGGAAAGTAGTTCTCTTCTTTTCTGTTCTCTTACTATTCCTACAAGGGAGGCATTTGCCACATTTGAAAAAACCTTTTAAATTGCCTGCTACTTTTATTTGTCTTGGGGGATCAATGGTATTTTTAACTAATTTATTTCTCAGTGTGGGCGCCCTTCTGTAAATAAACAGAGGTTTTTTTGGTAGGATGTCCCTGAGTGTACAGTCCGCTTTCAGGATAGGCCAATGTTTTTTAATAATGGATTCCACATCTCTGTGTTGCCTATTGTACCCTGTGAGGAAGGCAGTTGGTAAATTGTTAACCTTTTCTCGTCTTTTATCTTCCAGTAGTTTGTTCCGTTCCATTTGTTTTATTTCGTTTTTCAACTTGCGTAAACCGTCTTCATCATATCCCTTATTTTTGAATCTTTCAATAATTATTTCCGCCTGTTGTTCATAATCAATGTTTCTGCTGCAATTTCTATATAATCGCATCAGCTGGCCCTTAGGTATATTCCCCAGCCACTTAGCATGATGGCAGCTGTTTGTGGGGATGTAGCCATTGCGGTCCGTGGGTTTAAAAAAGGTGCGTGTACCCAACCTGTTGCCTTCCTTGTATATTTGTAAATCTAAGTAGTCCACACTGCAGTTATTATAATTACCAGTGAATTTTATGTTGTAAATGTTGTTATTGATCTCATTAAAGAACTCCTGTAATTGTTCCGTTGTGCCTCCCCATACAATGACGATATCATCTATATATCGACGGTACATTTTAAGGTTCTTCCTGTGTACGCCATAAATTTGCTCTTCCTCCCATCTGTTGAGAAACAGGTTCGCTACGCTTGGGGCATATTTAGCCCCCATGGCTACGCCTTTGGTCTGATTATAGTATGTTCCTTTGTACCAAAAGTAGTTGTGATTCATTGCCATCTTTAAACCTTCCATCAGATATTTAATTTGCTCTTGTTTTAGGTCAGACAACTGCTGCAATGCCCACTCAACACTACTGAGCCCATCATCCTGTTCGATATTAGTGTATAATGATTCCACGTCGATGGTGACCAATAGATCGCTCTCTCCAGATGACGTCGCTCTGACGAAACGCGTAGGGCGTGGCCTAGGACGTGCACCTCATACTGCTATACAGGCAGCAACGCCAGCGCAGCCATTTCAAAGGCGAATTGTTTTATGAAATATTGTGAGTAGTTTGGATTTTAGATAAATAAATCGTTAACAAACAGTGTTGCACTATGGTTGTACTTCTGTTTCCTCCCTCATGCACTTGCTAAACGGACTATTTGCGGAAGTAAAAGGGCGAACATTCCCCCAGCACAGCAGGAGCAGAGCCCAAGGAAAGCTGCACAGTGGCTTATACTGTGACTGCTCGGCTAACCCTTTCAGGGTTCTCTGTCTGGTGAGCGCAATTATTTCTCTGACACTGAGTGGCGCACCGGAGAAGATTGTTCCTAACCTTTCTGCACTAGTCACTTTGGTCTACCCTTTTTACTTGAAGAGACTTTATGCGTTTTTTCGAGCAACTGTGTGATGCGATTTGAAAAAATTTGTTTGGGCATTGAAAGAATTCTTTTTGTTTTTGCTGTTCTTGGACTGTCACTCTTGGGACTCATAATATAGAGCACAGTTTACAGACCACTAATATAGTGGCTTGTGGTTTGCATATGATCTCTCTCACTTAGCATATATGGTTTATTTATTTACATTTTTATGAAATATTTTCACTATTCTTTGGTTATAACACATGTGTACTTTTTGAGTTGCATGCCAATAGGAAGAAATTGTCTTTTCTACACAACACGCATTTATAAGAAGTATATATATAATATTTGGTAGGTACCACCTATAAGGTGGTCCTCAGGAGACCACACATTTCACATCAATTCACAGTATTTATTTATATTATTTTCCGGGGCAATAAACAGGGCCATCCATTTATTACACGGATTAGATCTCTACACACCTTTTTGACACCAGGATATTTGTTAGAAAAGGTTTTAGCGCCACAGCTTAATTCATACTTTATCTCTGACCTACCCCTTTATTTTAAGGGGTAGATTCTAAGCACAGGCAGCTTCAACCTCTCGAGTTTACTTTTTATCTCATTTTTATTCTCACCTGTTTTTCTTTCAGTTTTGCAGTGTATAGGCATTATATCTGTTCATAGCGCAATCTTATTTACTTATTTTCATTTTTATTGTACGTTGGTTTGACCTTTTGATGTACAGTATATCGGTGGGTTACACATTTGCTCCCATCCCATACAGAAAAGTTGGTTAGAAATATTAGGTGATTGAATTTTGTGTATTTGGCAGCTCCTCATTTTTCCAACAGCATTTTTCATTTTAATCAGTCTAGGGTAGAGCTCCACGATTCATTCATGTAACAAGTGCAGAGCCATATATATAGTGTGTGTGTATATATGTATGTATGTGTGTGTATATATATATATATATATATATATATATATATATATATATATATATATATATATAATATATGTATGTATATGTGTGTGTGTGTATGTATGTATATGTGCATGTATATATAATCTCAAAATTTTCAGCACTGGGAGATGACTATAAACAAAGTATAATTTGGTTCTATAGATCAAAGGAATGAACTTAACCTTTTTTCTGACACTTGTTGCTTCCAAGTTAAAAATCAGTATTTTTTGCTGGAAAATTACTTAGGACCGCCAAACATTTATAGATTTGTTTTAGCAGACCCTAGAGAATAAAATGGCAGTTGTTGCAATATGTTATGTCACACTGTATTTTATGGTTAAATTAGATGGACTTGTGTCTTTTTTCAACCCGACAATGTAACTATGTATTTGCACAGCGATCTTTCAAGCACAATTTTTTGGGGAAAATACACTTCAATGAATCAAAAAAATAAAAAATAGTAAAGTTAGACCAATTTTTTTTTGTATAATGTGAAAGATGATGTTACGCCGCAAGAATCACGCTCTTTCTTTTAAACAAAAATCTACCCAGAATCGTGCAGCTCTAGTCTAGGGACTGACTTTGGGTAAACCCTTTGTATAATTCATATTCCAAAGCATTCTGGATAATAGATGCCATGTCTGTGTGCACAAGATAGCACAAGTATAGTAATATATATAAAATTAAACTCATTCAATCTGGTTGAGTAGCTATTTGTCATTGTAATGCAGGCTGGCATTGAAAAACACAAAATCAAACCAGTTTATAGAGTCCTGCATCTATACTTTGCTTGTGTGCATTTTACTTATTAAATACATTCGATCTCAAGGGATGGAGCGGGATTTATCTTCATTTAAACGAAAGACACAAAGGGACTTTTGGACTGATTTCCTCACAACTCTTGTAAAATTGAATAGGTTTAACACATTCCCTTGAAGCATGATCATGGACGGCCTTTTCAGCCACTTCCTTTGTTTGTACCCTTGTGTTGTGGGCTTCATCTTCTATTTCCTTCTAGGAAATTTAGACGTGTTTTTTCCTCCGGTCTGGACCTTGCTTCTGGAAATACAGTGACAAGATGAGAAAGTGGCTTCAAATTGCAGTCATTTCTCGGGCAGAATCAGAATAAATGACCTGCTTGGTAATAAAGCAGCTGCACCTGGTTCATTCGCACATACGTACAAATGAAACAATCTGTTTGCTGTGTGAGTGTGCCATGGCAGCTCCAGTACAGAATAAACAGGGAATTAATCAGTTGGGGAATAGTTAGGTGTCCAGCAGTCTTCCTGGAGTCATGGTCTGTGTAACCTCTCATTGGTTGATATACTGGGTTGATGTCATGTTGTATTACTCTAATGCAACCGTAATAATAGACTGTCTGATTGGAGAGATAGCCTTTACACTGAGCACAAAACAAATCAATATTAGGTCTGTGTAGAGAGATTTGGGCTGTCTCCTTTTAAAGCGCCATGGGGTATTTTTTATTTATTTTTTTACACTTGTAGATCCTTATTCAAACTAGTACACAGGTGTTTATTCTTATTGCTCTTGTTGTTTTCAGCAATAACTGCATTTTTGTGTAGTATTTTATTTAAATGACAAAAAGCAATGTAACAATTAGAGACTATCTACCTATTTTTTATTTTATTTTTTTTATTCACAGTTGAACAATTTTGGAAAATCGTGGCCATTTTACTCAAGGAATGTCCTTGGTGGCTTGCATGCAAATGTTGGTTTAGTTGTTTATATGGGCGTCTCTTTCTATCAATGACGGCATAAAATGCAGACTACGCCTACCGACATGCACAAAAGTTGAAATTACCGTACAAACCTCTTGAATTGTAAGAAAAGAATGGAAACTGCAAATGTGCTTAAAGCGGAGTTCCACCCAATTTTGAGAGGTGGTCTTAAAGAGGAAGTAAACCCTGATGGGTTTACTTCTTCTTTGTCTCCTTGCAAAGGTAAAGCATAATGGGCTACTATGCATCGCATAGTAGCCCATTATGTGTCACTTACCTGACACAGGAGCCATCGATGTCACCGCTGTGCCCTGTAGTACTACCGGCATATCGCCATTGGCAGCATGCCGCTGCGATAGTGCGCCTGCACACCGCTGTCTACGGTGCATGCGCCGTAGACAGCGGTGCCTGTCTTTTAGTAAATATCTTCTAAACCGTGTAGGTTTAGGAGATATTTCTTGGACCTACAGATGAGCTTTAATCTAGGCTTACCTGTAGGTCAAAGTGGTTTGTAAGGGTTTACAACCACTTTAAACGAAAGACCACCTCTCCACCCCTAGTTTTTGGATATTTACTTTTTTTTTTTTTATTACTTTCTCTCGTAGCTTTTTAGAAGTACTAAGAGTACTGATCCAGCCAGGCTGACCGAGGACGTCACATCCTCTTCTGTGTTGAGCACCCCCCCCCCCCCGTTGTCTTCTGGGATATGTGTGTGTCCCAGAAGACAACCTGGCCATTCACAAAGCGCTGTGCGACTCGTGCATGGGCAGTTGGAAACCGGCAGTTGAAGCCGCAAGGCTCCACTGCCAGTTTCTCTTAGTTGGAATGGTGGTGCCTGCACCTGATCCAATGGATGGATCGGCCTTGGGGGGCTGGCATTGCAGCCTCACTGGACAGGTAAGTGTCCTTTATTAAAAGTCAGCAGCTACAGTGTTTGTAGCTGCTGACTTAAAAAAAATTAAAATAAAATTTGGCTGGAACACTGCTTTCAACTCCCCTAAATAAAGCTAAATAAAAAACCAAAAAAAGAGCTGCAGACATAAAAAGATATCCTTCCAAATATCAAATACCAAGATACTGTATAATGTGTTGTGCTAAGAAATCATACATAAACAAATACTAAATATTCAAATTAACTCTATATAGTAATGCATAAATGAAGTGGCTGTGTCCAAATAATGTGTTTAAGTTAAAAGTCCAAAAATAGTTCCAATAGATCAGGAGTCAAAAGGAAAAAAGGCTAGAGCCCTAAACGTGTTCACAACAAAAAACTTTCTTCCGCAGAAGGTACATACAGTATCCACGGTCACCAGAGGTAGTGGCCAAATGCAGGCTTGCCAAACCCCAATGATCACCTTATTCAGAATCGGAACAGTCACCAAAAGTTAAGGCCAAAATAATAAAACTTTAATGGCATCTCTCCATATGCATCCCAGGATCGCCAGCAAACACTGCTCACCAAGCAGCCATTTTCGATCTTCCAGCAGCACAGACTCATGTGAAGGCAAGTATCCAAACACTTCTCATAGTGTAAAATGTCATCTGTTATATTTATTTATCAAGAAATTGCACTTACATATGTATAAAAACCATGCACATTAAAATAAATCACCAAAGCCGTAAAATAGCGGTTACTTCCGATAGGTAATGACATCAGCAGGAGGCTTGTGTACTGCTTACATATGAAAGTGAATTGGAATTCAAAAAACATCTAGAGATTATGTTTGTATCTACTATAAGCAGTACCCTGACAAACCTACTCTTTGTCTTGATTTTGATTGGAAAAATAGCAATACACTTCCATTGCCTTGAGTTTCTTAGCATCTATAGTGTGAAATCACCGTGGATTTGCAATGGGATTTTGTTCTCATTGGAACTGCTTCTGTACCCATGGAGTTCAATGGTAATGCAGAAACTTATTGAGGAAGGATGATGTAGCTGAGGGGGAGGTCAAATGCAGATCAAAAAAGTCAGCCGGAGGTCAAATACACCAGTCTGATCATTGAAGCATCTCGGACTGATCTCCAATGCAAGCTGAATGCTCCTAATGCCACGTACACACGATCGGAATTCTCGTCGGAAAAAGCTCTGATGGTTTTCCCGACGCAATTCCGATGGAATTCGCCTCAAGCTGTCTTGCCTACACACAGTCACACCAAATTACGATCGTTCATAACGCAGTGACGTACAAAACACGTGCGACGCGACTAGTAAAATGAAGTTCAATAGCCAGTAGCCAATAGCTTTTGTCTCGTAGTTGAATCTAAGCATGCGTGATTTTTGGCATGTCGGAATTGCATACAAAAGATCGGAATTACCGATAGAAAGTTTTTCCGTCTGTAAAATTGAGAACATGCTATCAATTTTTGGCTGGCGGGAATTCGGACAGCTAAATTCCGATGGAGCATACACAGTCGCATTTTCCGATGAAAAGCTCTCATCAGTCTTTTTCTGACCGGAATTCCGATCGTGTACGCGACATAAAAGCAAGATGCTACACAAGCACAAAGCTTTCTGACATCTCTTCTAAAGCTTCTTGAATATCCCTCACCTAGTTATCAGATGGTTACCCAAATGGACTTGATATTCTAATCTCACAAATAACTAGTTGATGGGATTCAAAATGCTGGTATAAAATTTGCAGCTAAACCCAACTAGATTTATCAATGTTTGTCACTGAACTAAAACCACATTTTAATGGCACTCAAAATCCTAAAGTTTTCTGTTTTATATTTTTACATCTTTCTATTACATCTCTTAAGATGAGTTGCCAGACTTGTCATATTTATAAAAGACTGCTGCAAAATAAGTCCAAATTCTCCATCGTAGCAAGGAACACACTAAAAGACCCTCTGAACAGGAACAATTTAACAGTTTAATAAGTAGACGTGTCAAAATGAGTCTCATGCCCTCGCACACGGTGCTTTCTATTCTGATAAATGACCACATTAGTCTCCCTGTCTGCAAATCTCCAGAATATCTCAGCATTGCATAACTCTATCGCTATGCTGATATTATTCATCCAGGACATCCTTGTCAACAAGCCTGCCTCTTTATTGCCACAGTTCTACTTTTGCTGTTCCAGAAGCTGCACAGCATCTACCTTGGCTTTGCACAGTCCTTATTTCCTTGTAGATAGCTGGTTTGCGTTGCAACCCAAAAACTTTTTTTTTTTTTACCACTTTACATTTTGATGCAGCATTAAGGAATTATAAATATGACATAATCTCTTTAAAATGTTTGCAGACTTATGCAAAGTTCATATTGTTTTATTTGTAATAAAATTCTTAGGTCTATAGCATCATGGCTGGTGATGTAATGCATTAACCGTTATTCAAAGTATACCTATTAATAATGGTGTGCATAGTAATTAGGTTTGTAATTATTAAGCTTAATTTACAAGGGGCCGGAGCCTTGGAAGCCCATGCTAGTCGGTCCACAATCTTGCAGTGCGCACATGCACACTGTTTGTGCCCCCCTGGTGGTTAATTTATGCTAAGACCTTTTCAATATTAATTGGGTTTGTTTTGCCTCTTGTGCAGTTCGCCCTGGATTACGCACATAGGAGTTTGTATGTCTAAACCATCTGCTTCCCCTTAATGGGAGGGTCCCCATTTTTGGGAACACACAACCTTGAACGTACAGTATATGGAGATTCCTTGGTGTTTTGCTTCTGTTAGTAATGTTCTTCTTGACAAAGCCAAAAGGCGAAACATGTTGAACCACTTGTATATTATTGTCTTTGATTGTATAGTTTTTTTGTTGCATACATAGTCTCAATATAATTTTTTTTTCATTTTTTACTAAGGAGTTGTGTATATGGGCACCTTTTAAAGGCCTACTTTTTGAAATTTTAATACTAAATTTACAATTCCAGATCTTCTTTTTTTTTTTTTTTCTTTTTTTTTTTTAAACTGTATGTAATGTTGATATGCAGACATGGTCAGAGGCAGACATTGTAAAGACCAATAACAAACCTTCAAGCAGAGCAATCCTAATCTAAAAAAAAAAATTGTGAAATGTGCTAAAATAAACCACGTTGCCGCTGCTACCAAAAAAGTGTTTTCACTACACGTTCCAAAAAACGGTGCTGCGCTACTTGTATATAAACAACCAACTGAAATATCAATAGTGTCCTTAATAGCCTATGTGTAACTCCTAGGTGACATTAAGACTTATCATCCTAAGCGTAAATAATCAAAAAAGTGAAAAAATAATCAACAAAGTGCTCATGTATTAAAGTGTCCATGTATTAATAAACAAAAAAATAAATACTACAAACAGTAGATGCTCAGTGCTTGTGCTGATCTACCTTAATGTGCAAAAAAATCCTTCCGTATACTAGTGCTCTCCTTCACCAATGTGATTCTGGCCGCTCACATTTTGAGCCCTGTTTTACCAGCGGGTCAAAATTAGCAGAACCCCTCTGGGGACAATGAAAGGATCTGTGTGGCGTGCTACTGGCACGTTGCTACTCCGTATCTCCCTCTCCTTCCTGCTGGCTCAGTGAGCCTCGATCGCGCTTGGTGATAATGGATATAGGGAGGAACAAAGTGCAAAATCTAGTGCTCTCCGTTTGGTAAAGGCTTTAATGCTCCAATAAAATATGCCAAAACACTCACATAAAAAGCATGTAAGCAGTGCTGGCTAGCAAGGCATACAATACAAAAATCTCACTTGTCAAGATGGCCGCAGGATGACGTCAGCAGATGTGCCCCATCCCCTATACACATTACATCTGGGCATAGACTTCTTCAGTAGGGGTATTGATATTTCAGTTGGTTGTTTACATACAAGTAATGTGGCACTGTTTTTTGAAGACACAAATGTTTGCTGTTTTAGCAAATTAATTATTTCAGTGATGTTAACTTGAATTATTGTTAGTGCCAGACTTGTTTGTGGCCTTCTGGGCTTTTCACATACTGCCATCTCTAAAATGTACTTAAAATAGTTCAGTATCCAAAAAATGTGATGTTCTTGTTCGAGAAAATGGTATCTAAAGAAAGGTCAAAGTAGAGTGGCTGAGCTTGATCAAGATAATAGAAAGCCTACAATTGCTCACTGCCACTCTTTACAACAGTGGTGCCCAGCAGGGCAATTGTGAACGTTCAACCTTACAAAGGGTGGGCTTGCAGCAGCAAATAACCATGAAAACAGAAACTGAATGATTGCAGAAATGCTTCCTGGTCTGGCAAATCTTTTCTGATATGCAGATATGGTCAGAATGTGGAGAGCACAGTATGAACATCTGGAAGCCAACCGTTCTTGTGTTGTGTGTACATAACATATGATCTGGATCTGATCCTAATCTAAGTCACAACAATAGACAATCCGATTGTGCTTAGCCCTGGTCCCCTCCAGTGCAGTATTGAAGCAGTGCAATTTCATGTGCTGCTTGCTGACATGAGTGACTTCATTTAACAGCTGTCAATGCAAGTCGCACTGAAACCGCACAGAAATAGTACAGGAACCGTTTTCAAGGTTGCTGCGACTTGAGTCGCAGCAGTTTGAACGGTTCCATTGCTGCTAATTGGGGTGCCACTTGTTAATGCGACATTGAACTGTCAGGTTGCAGTATTGTGAACCAGGGCTCAACCTGATCCTACAACCAAAATTCCCAAAAAGTTGGGACGCTGTGTAAAAATCTTAATTAAAACGGAATGCATTGATTTGCAAATCTCATAAATCCATATTTTATTCACAATAGACATTAGAAAACATATTTAAAGTTTACACTGTGAAAATGTACCATTATAAGAAAAAAACTAGGCAATTTTGGGAATTGATGGCAGCAACATGTTTCAAAGTTTGGGCAGGGCCATTTTTACCTTGGTGTAGAATCCCTTCTTTTAGCAACGTTCTGTAAATGTCTAGGAACATAGGAGACCAGGAGAGGAATGATGTCCCATTTATTTTTAATCTAATATAGCATTCTAATGGCTCAACAGTCCTGGATCGTCTTTGTCATATTGGTTTCAAAGTGTGCCAGTTATTTTCAATTGGTGAAAAGTCTGGACAGCAGGCAGGCCAGTTAAGCACCTGGAATCTTCTACTATGAAGCCAGACTGTTGTCATAGATGCAGTATGTGGTTTAACATTGTCCTGCTGAATAATGCAAGGCCTTCCATTAAAAATATGTTGAATGGGAGCATATGCTGTTCTAAAATAGACCCCTTAAAGCGGACCGTCCATCATTTTTCATCTTTCAATCTATTAAGTCTTCTGCCCTTGTTGTTTTAACTTTGGATAACAAAACATATTTTTTTTTCTGCCAGTAAATACCTTATACACTCCACTTCCTGTTTCTTGTCTAGCCTAGGCTTATGACATCATGCACATCTCTCTCCTTCCCACTCTTGTGAGAGTTTACCAGGAGGGAAGGGGGTGAGTTATAAGAGGGCTAATGAGAGCTGCAGAGCTGGAGGTGTGTCTGTGTAAATCCAGGAAGTAAACAGGCAGCAGCTTCAGCTGCCCACAGTTAAAGTGGTTGCAGCCATACTCAGTGGAGGGAGATTTCTGCAGCATATTTGGCAAGTGAAGAATGACAGTATATATAAAATAATATGCAAAATGTTCGAAGGGAAGCTTCAGAATGGCAAATGTTTTTATTACAAATGATGTGAGCAGACTGCAGTTCCTCTTTAATTGTCAGTAACTCGAAGTATTGAAGTCAGAGGATTAAAATGGTAAATGGTTAGCTCAGTGTTTCTCAAATCCAGTCTTCAGGCCCCCCCAACAGGTCATGTTTTCAGGTTTTCCATTTTTTTCACAGGTGATTTGATCAGTTTCACTGCCTTAGCAATTACCACAGCCGTTTCATCTGAGGGAAATCCTGAAAACATGACCTGTTGGGGGGGGGGGGGGGGGGGGGCCTGAGGACTGGATTTGAGAAACACTGCTAGAGGGTCATAATTAAATGTATATATTTTGTTGCGTAACAAGCATTACTATTCTCTCAATAGGACATAGAGACTTAACAAGAAAAAACAAAAACAAAACAAACAAGTATGTAAGGGCTTGGTTCCAATGGGACTACAGGTCAGTAGGATTACAATAGTAGCTTGAAACAAATTGGTGAGGCTTGGACAGATTAAATGCAGGTCAAGAGGAGGCTACATGCATGTTTGAAGGCACTTACATAGAGATCTGACAAAGTTTAACCAGGCTGGGATGATGCAGCAAGGTGAGTATAAAAGCTTGGGGGAAAAAAAACGATAAAAATACAAAGATGAGTTATTCTACAATATGGTGATAATAGAAGTTGAGAAGTACGTTCAACAATCTCTCAGGTTTGGTACTCATCTGTGTATCTTAATCTTGCATATTCGAGTAAAGAATGTATGTTCGAAACGGGCATCTCGTTCATGGAGGAAGTACATTTGTATATAGAAACAAAACCATTGACGCCATTGGTTCTTTTGGATAAAATGCAAGGGTACGCCTAAAACAAAGACTGATGCCTAATTTCAATCATTTTAAACCATTTTAATATAGTTTTATATTCCCAGTGTAAAAATGCGCCTGTCTTTTGGCCCGTGATTGCGTGAATCCATTCATTTTTTTCTGTTGAAGCACAGTGTTCCTTATCAATGTTTAATCATGAGATGTTTGAAAAAGAATTGATGTGCATGTAGAGAGTCACTACAATAAAATGTTCCTAATGGGACTATACATTTTTTGTTGATATATTTTTTTCGCCTTACTTGGTACATTACCAGTGCTTACAACACTGCATTTGGGAGTTTTCAATCATTGTGGAAATACAAAGTATGTTTAATGATTTTGCGATGTGGGCACAAAGGAGTCTTTTTTTTTTTTCCTGAGACTGTAGTGGTGAATGGGCACCTTGATTAATCCCTTTGGTTTATATGGGTAATATGAAGGCTTGTCTGAGGGAATAAGCTGGCATTACCCCTTGACATACGTTTTTCATGTGCCCTACTTCCTCTGACAGCCAGAGAAACTCTTCATTTAATAATTTGTCAAGGGAAAACTGCTAGGACCAGCAGTGCAGAATGAATCCAAAAAGAGGGCAGCAAGCTGTCAAGATTTTCTTTTAGGAGTGCTGGAGGAATAGAAAGAACATCAGATTATTTCCAACCAGTTTAAAAAGGACAATTTAACCAAGGTAAAGAATTTCAGAGCAATGTTTTTATTGAAAATCTCGCTCTATGTTAATTTGAAGGTTCGCTTGGCATGGGTGTAGGATTGTGTATATTGGATTGTGTATATTGGATATTTTTTTTTTTGTTTTTTTTTTTGTTTTTTTTTATCTCTTATTAGCTGAACTAGATGGACTTGTGTTTTTTTCCAAACAGACAAACTATGTAACTATAAATCAACCTGCCTCCAGGATATAGACATTCAAATATTTACATTTTCTTACTAAATAAGCCCTCAACAATCTCTGTGGCTTTAGGCACTGTGGAGCAATTCATCCTCATATTCACAGCAGAAGCAGTCTTATGCCCTGTACACATGATGGGACATTCCGACGACAAAATCCGTCAGATTTTTTCCAAGGGATTTTGGCCCAAACCTGTGTTGCATACACATGGTCCGGTTGCACAAAGTTGTCGGAAAATCCGATTGTTCAGAAGGAGGTGACATATAACACGTACGATGGGACTATAAAGAGGCCAGTAGCCAATAGCTTTGGTCTCGTAATTTATTCTGAGCGTGCAGGGGAACTTTGTGTGACGGAATTTAAACTTTTGTTGTCGTAAAATTTTAGAGCCAGATATCAAACTTTGTGTTATTTTTTAGTAATAGGAAAAAATATAAATAAATAAAAAGTTCTTGGCCAATTCCCCAGACGATTTCCCTGCGTGACGAAATGCGTAGAGTGGGGGCCAGTGACGCTGACGTCAGCAAGCTTTACCGAAGTTTGTCGGGCTACGGGAATAAAGCGGGAGAACAGTGGAGACGCCGTAATGCTCATCTTTGATGTTACGTGCTAATGTGAAGTCCTGGTTTGTAAGTGTAACTTAATTATTTTTATTAATACCATTCTTTGGACGATTACACTATGGAGGCATCTTTTGCTTTTTCTCTATGAGCGGCACAGCTATACTATCTGTACTGGGTCTGTAAGCAGCCTAGAGGGACCATAAGGTTTTTGGGAACACCTGTGAAGCTTCCTTGTGCTTGGAGAAGACCATTTGTGGTCATATGGAGCCGGTAAGGGCACCCTTACTCTCTTTTTGGGTGGATCACGTTTTTCTTCCGGACTGAATCACTGGTTGGGATTAAGGAATAGCTACTCCACATTTATTTCATACTGGACTTTTTCTACACACTTATTTCATGGATTTTTTATTGTGTATCGTCCCGATTGAGGATTGTCTTTTTTATTTTGATCATCTGAATTAATGTGGCATTTTTAAAGGAGCAATTATTTTGTCCTTTTCACTACATCTTGGTGGTTGTTTGCCTTCGTTTTATTTATTTATCAAGGCTCTTCTCACTATCATTGGGAAATTGAATGAATTAATTTGTTTACTTATTTTCTATCAAGAAGTTCAATGGATTTTTTTTTACTCGTTTAGCTTTTAATTTGGTGGGTGTCTGCTTTAGTTTTACTCACTAAGTTTTTTTTTTCACCATTACAGGGAAGTTGTATGAATTTTTTATTTATTTATTCATACTTTTTTTGGGTGCCTGCTTTAGCCTTACTCACTAAGGGTTTTTTTTTCACCACTACAGGCAAGTCACGTGAATTTTTTATTTATATTTTTTCCTATAACTATAAAATATCTCATAGTTATTTACAATATTAATTTAATTGTAAGCATTTTCTAATGGCTATTTAGCTTTATTAGCGCTGCACTTTTTTTCTTTTGTAATTTAGCTTGAGTTGGTGTATCTAAACTCTTGTGCTAGCTGCTTCTTTCCTTTATTTAACACATTTTAGCACAGTGCAAATCCCTGTTGGGGTTCCTCTTTTTTATTTTATCAAACTTTGTGTGTTGGAAATTCCGACTGAAAAAGTACGATGGAGCCCCACACACGATTGGAATTTCCGACAACACAGTCCGATCGCATATTTTCTGTCAGAAAGTTGGACCGTGTGTACAGGGCATTATAGTAGTCTTAATTGGGTCAGTTGGTTTCTCCAGAATCAAAATGGGGTGGAGAAAAAAAATAGGATTTTGTTGTGGCAGACAGAATAGACGACCTTTAATAAAAACATTACAACGTTATTATACAAGTAAAAAGGACAAAGTCCAATTCATCAATAAAATATGGCCATCTAAATGAAATCATATGATGCAATGATTTTTGGTTTGGGGCGATTGTCCATAGAAGGCATCTAGGACCGATGCATTTTGTGGTTGATTCACTTACTCACGATCCAAGCGAATCCATTTCTAGAAGATAAATACATCTCAGAAATAACAGAACACACTACGGCAAATTGCTATTGGCTCAAGCTTTCCCTTAAAGTAAAAGGGAACGGCTTCAAGGTCATGTTTTGCAGTACCCAGGTTGCCTGGAACATGGATGAAGGTACATATTGCCAGCACACTGAGGATTTTCTAATAACATCTAAATGTTTTTATTTAAAGTGATATTAAAGGTTCTTTTCTATAAAAAATAAAATAAAAACATTAAATTAAACATGTCATATTTACCTGCTCTGTGCAATGGTTTTGCACAGAGCAGCCCTGATCCTCCTCGTCTCGGGTCCCCTGTCAATGCCCCTCCCCTTTGGCCAGTGGCCCCAGTAGCAAGCTGCTTGGTATAGGGGGACTGCTGCATGCTCTTCTCCCAAGCCCTGCTTTATGCGTCTATAACAGACACACAGAGCCACATCTCAGCCCTGCCTCCCCACTCTCTCATTGGCTTACTGTCTGACTGTCTCAGCCAGTAAGGAGATAGCGATCAGAGACAGCCAAGGCTCCCATGGCATGGCATGGCATGGCATCCCAACACTGGATTGAGAGGGGGCTAAGGTATTAGTGGGGGTCAGTGGCATCGGGAGGGGAGGCTGAATGGGGCTATAGCCCCAAGTGGGTCCCCAAAAAGCCCTATGTCTCTGTATTACAATTATTAGCCCTGAGTCCCAAGGCTTGGGGTTGGCCTGGAACTCAGGGCTATTGGGTGCCTGCCCTGGGGCTGCTTTCAGGCTGAATCTTGGGCGGGTGCCCCCAGGGCTGCCTCTGAAGGGGAAGCCGTTTGAAAAATCAACTGGGGTGCTGACATCATGGTCTCCCTGGACAGGTAAGTGCCCTAATATTAAAAGTCAGCAGCTACAGTTTTTTGTAGCTGCCGACTTAATTTTTTTTTTTGGAGGGGGGGACTGGAACTCCGCTTTAACATGCCTGGGTTATCTACACCTCAAAGTGGTGTTTAGTGTTCTAAAGGGAGGCTCTAGTAAGTCATCATTGTAACATCTACCTAAAGGTATTTATACATGGGACTCACTTTTTACTTGCTTTCTGATTCTTAATGTAGAGCCGGCCATACATGGATCGAAATTCAAAAGAATCTTCTTTTACGAAAATCATAACTAAGGATTTTCTTTTGAATTTCGCCCCATTAGTGGGCTGCAGCAATGGCCAAGTTTTGTGCAGCCATCAAATTTGAGTGATTGGACCTCTTGGAAATTTTTGGAAAAACAAACAAATTTCTAATTAATGATGGGAGAATCGTGCGAGAAATAGAATCGAAAAAGAAACGCACATGAGCTGTGACCTGGAAAGAAAAAAACATCCCCAGCAATGACAATTCTCTTCTGTAGCAACATGAGATGAAATCAAAAGCTTGGTTGGTCGAATTTCTAAATCAATGTTGGCACAATCTGATCACAAATAACACAAAATTGCTGATTTTTGCAAAGGGGAAGATTATATTTACAAACTATTTAGACAAAAACGAAGGCAGAACAGGAAAGCCATGAAATGAATATTCTGTATGAAGTGCAGTTTTGTCACCATTTTCGGAAGGATAATACGATCGTTATTTAAAGCCTAAGTGTAGCCTATTTTTCTATGCGGTTTCCCCCCCCCCCCCCCCCCCTTTGCAGGGTAACGATACACTGTGGAAATGAAATGGCTTTTATAGGAAAGCTTCACAATCATTCCTGTGAGGGATATTTTGTGTGTAGTGTCAGAGGTCGGCAGGGAACTGCTTTGCCATGCATTACTCCCTTCTGGCAGTAGATGCTTTAATAAACATTCATCACTGAGATACTAGGTGCTGCGTTCCTTGAATAAATGCCTCGGAGATAAAGAATTGCTCAAAATTCTCTGACCACTGAACTATTAAAACTGTTCTCCAGCTTATAATGTTATATTGTTTTAACATTTACAGCGGTCTAATTATATGTAGTGCCCCCGGGATATAGTGGTTTACCCCGTGTCAAGTGACTTTGAGTTCCTCCTTCAAAGAACATGACAGGTTCATCAGATTTTCCTGACCTTATTGAGCTTCGTGAGGTGACAGAAAGTGGGTATTAGAACTGAAGTACCAATGACGGAATTGCCTTCTGGAAGGAGAAAATATGTCTTGTTAACTAGATCATCTGCATCTGGCAGGTGACATCATTTCTAAGACAATAACGGGAATATGTGGAAAAATGTTAAATTTATTTGGTCAACAGATATTTATGCAAAGTCAGCCCATGTTTGATATAGCCATACAAAAAGACTCTATTTTAATGAAATAAAAAAATAAACATAGCCTATATGTATGTATAATACATTCACTGGCCATTTTATTAGGGTTGGATCCCATTTTTCCTTCAGAACGGCCTTAGTTCTTCATGGAAAAGAATTCAACAAGGTGTTGGAAACATTCCTCAGAGACTTAAGTCCATATTGACATAATGGCATCACACAGTCGCTGCAGATTTGTCAGCTACACATCCATGATGGGAATGTCCCGTTCCACCACATCTCAAAGGTGATCTATTGGATTGAAATATGGTGACTGTGCAGGCCATTGAAGTACAGTGAACTCATTGTTACATAGGTTGAAAAAAGACACAAGTCCATCTAGCTCAACCATAAAAATGTTAAAAATAATAGTATACAATCCTATACCCACAGTTGATCCAGAGGAAGGTGAAAAAAAAAAAAAAAAAAAAACAGAAAAGCAGAAAAAAAATTTCTACAGCTGGGAAAAAATTCCTTCCTGATCCCAGAGAGGCAATCAGATTTTCCCTGCATCAACTTTACCTATACATTTTAGTATCCAGTTATATTATGTACATTTAGGAAACAATCAAGGACTTTCTTAAAGCAATCCACTGAGCTGGCCAGAACCACCTCTGCAGGGAGTCTATTCAACATTTTCACAGCTTACTGTGAAGAAACCTTTCCGTATTTGGAGATGAAATCTCTTTTCCTCTAGACGTAAAGAGTGCCCCCTTGTCCGCATTGTTGACCATAAAGTGAATAACTCAACAAGTTCACTATATGGACCCCTTATATATTTATGCATGTTAATCATATACCCCCCTTAATCTCCTCTTCTCAAGAGTGAAAAAATTCAGTTCCTCTAATCTTTCCTCATAGCTGAGCTCCTCCATGCCTCTTATCAGTTTGGTTATCCTTCTCTGCACTTTCTCCAGTTCCCCAATATCCTTTTTGAGAACTGGCGCCCAAAACTGAACTGCATATTTCAGATGAGGTTTTACTAGTGATTTGTACAGGGAAAAAATGATATCTCTCTCTGGAGTCCATACCTCTCTTAATACAAGATAGGACTTTGCTCACTTTGGAAACGGCAGCTTGGCATTGTATGCTATTATTGAGCTCATGATCTACCAAAACCCCCAGATCCTTCTCCGCCATTGATTCCCCCAGTTGTACTTCCCCTAGTATGTATGATGCATGCATATTCTTAGCTTCACATTTATCAACATTAAACCTCATCTGCCACATAGTCACCCAAGTAGACAGTGTATTGAGGTCAGCTTGTAAGTTGGAGACATCCTGTAAGGACATTATTCCATTGCATAGCTTAGTGTCATCTGCAAAGACAGAATTTTTACTTTTAATCCCAGGCCCTTTATCATTTATAAAGATATTAAAAAGTAAGGGTCCCAGCACTGAACCTTGGGTTAGACCACTGATAACCTTAGACCATTCAGAGTACGAATCATTAAGCGCTGCTTTCTGAATTCAGTCTTTTAGCCAGTTTTCTATCCATTTACAAACTGATATTTCCAAACCTGTAGACTTTACCTTACACATGAGCCATGTGTGGGGAACGGTGTCAAACGCTTTTGCAAAATCCAAGTATACCACGTCCACAGCTACCCCTCTGTCCATGTCCATTGATATGTTCAAGAAACCAGGGGTGAGATTAAATGAGCTTTGCATTATCCTACTGGGAGTAGTCATCAGAAGATGGGTACAATGTAGTTATAAAGGGATGTACGTGGTCAGCAACAATATTCAGGTAGGCCATGGCATTTAAACGATGCTCAATTGGTACTAAGGGGCCCAAAGTGTGCCAAGAAAATATCCCCCACACCATTACACCACCGCCACCAGCCTGAACCGTTCATACAAGGCAGGATGGATCCATGCTTTCATGTAGTTTACCCCAAATTCTGACCCTACTATCTGAATGTCAGTTGAAATTGAATCTCAGACAAGGTAACGTTTATCTAATCTTCTATTGTCCAATTTTGGTGAGCCTGTACAAATTGTAGCCTCAGTTTCCTGTTCTTAGCTGACAGGAGTGGCAACCGGTGTGGTCTTCTGTTGCAGGTTTGCTCTACTGTGCGTTCAGAGATGGTATTCTGCATACCTTGGTTGTAACAAGTGGTTATTTGAGTCACTGTTGCCTTTCTATCATCTCAAACAAGTCTGCCCATTCTCCTCTGACATCAACAAGGCATTGTTGTCCACCCAACTGCCACTCACTGGATATTTTCCTCTTTCGGACCATTCTTTGTAAACCCTAGAGATGGTTGTCTGTGAAAATTCCAGTAGATCAGCAGTTTTTGAAATACCCAGACCAGCCTGTCTGGCACTAACAACCATGTCACATTCAAAGTCACTTAAAACCCCTTTCTTCCCCATTCTCATGCTCAGTTTGAACTTCAAGTCGTTTTCACCATGTCTAGATGCCTAAATTCATTGAGTCTCTGCCATGTGTGGCTGATTAGCAATTTGTGTTGCCTAACAATTGAACAGGTGTACCTAATAAAGTGGCAGGTGAGTGCATATTAAATATGTATTGTGTATGTATTACACTATAGGCAACTTTGGCAGGAAGGATTTACAGCCGTCACACCAGTGCTGTTGACTTTTGAAGTGTGTAGGACCCTGCTAGTCGATCAACTTCCCCCCCCCCCCCCCTCTTTTTTTTTTTTTTTTTTTAAATATAATTATTTTTTAATTATAAAAACTTGTAGACAACAATATACACACAAGGGTGTACCAATACAGTAACACATGGATGCACATCATCCTTCGCTTATTAACACTATCTACCGTAGTATGATAAATACCGTGGAGGCTCTGTTAGAAAGAAGGGGAGCCACCAGTAGTCAATTTTCTTGATTTAGAGAGCCTTATGTAATGCTACAGGAAGCAGTCAGACTGTAGACATGCAATAGGAGATTGTCAAAGACAAAGGTATGCTACAAGAGATGGTGAGAGCTTGCAGATGTGCTAAAGGCGATGGTCAAAGACTGTGAACATGCTATAGGAGTTGTTTGATACTTAGAAAATGCTTTAAAAGACTGAAGGCAAGCTTCAGAAGACATACTGGGGCCGGGAGACACCTTACATAGGAAACTAGAGATCACAGCTCATTTACAAATCAATACTTTCAAACATTTGTGCGTCCTACAGCCTCCTTAAAAATTACCTGTGCCTCATTCAATATTTCTCTTATCGGGAGCTATTATAAAATATTAGAGGAAAAAAAAAAAAATAGAGAGAGATGGATTGCGCCGGAAAAAAATAAGCTATTCTGAAAGCAATAAACCAAACAATTTATCAACTAGAGGCCAGTCTAAAAAAATATTGTTCCTTTTCTGGTCTGAGAAGGCATCAAAGTAAGCAATACACAGACCGCTGTCAGTGAGGACTCCAATGGTTGCGCAATAAGTGCCAAAGGGCTGCAGGTTGGGCACCAGAAGTTTAAAACGTTGCAGCCAAGCCTTTTTTTGTAGATCTACACATTGTTTTGAGGCTGCTACTTCCAAGGCTTCATTGCTGTGATGTAGGGAGGTCCAGAGCATTGATAATTGATAAAACAGCCCAGCATCTTGTGTATGAGAACACATTTAGTGGTTTGTCATGTCCATGAATTTTTACAGTGACTATAGAAGACAGGCGTGTCGCCCAACATCCCTATGATGCAAGTTTTGACAGCAGCAGCCTTTTGGGGCTAAAGACACACCCAATTACTCTCCCATATTGATCATTTTGGATAAAAAAAAGCCCTTGGCTTCTTTAACCAATTCATCTCTCACACCTGTATACCCCTATGGACTATAGCAATTTATCCCTTTCTGCTATGGATCTGTTTATTCGGCAATACCTTTGCCATTACTTAACCACTTCCCGACCAGCGCACGACGATGTACGTCGACAGCATGGCACGGGCAGGCATATTGGCGTACATGTACGTCCAATATTCGTTGCCGCCGTGCCATCGGGAGCGCGCCGCCGGCGGCGTGCTCCCGCGCTGGTCGGGACCCCCGTGAGTCCGGTCGCGGGACCCGCGGCATCCCCGCGATCGTCTCACGGAGCGGCCGAATGGAGGAAATGCTGTATAAACAACATTTTCCCATTCTGCCTAGCAACTAGTGACGCTGATCTCTGCTCCATGTGATTGGAGCAGAGATCAGTGTACACTAAATGAAAGCCCAACCCCCCCACAGTTAGTAACACACCCCTAGGAACACTTAACCCCTACACTGCCACCCACTGGTTAACCCTTTCACTGCCAGTGTCATTTACACAGGAATCACTGCATTTATATAGCAGTGATTACTGTATAAATGACAATGGTCCCAAAAATGTGTCAAAAATGTCCGATGGGTCCCCGACAATGTCGCAGTCACAATAAAAATCGCAGATCACCGCCATTACTAGTAAAAAAAAAATAATAAAAAATGATTAATAAAAATGCTATAAAACTATCCCTATTTTGTAAACGCTATAACTTTTGCGCAAACCAATCAATAATCGCTTATTGCGATTTTTTTTTACCAAAAATATGTAGAAGAATACGTATCGGCCTAAATTGAGGGGAAAAAATGTTTTTTTATATATTTTTGGGGGATATTTATTATAACAAAAAGTAAAAAATAATGCGTTTTTTTCAAAATTGTCGCTCTATTTTTGTTTATAGCGCAAAAAATAAAAACCGCAGGGGTGATCAAATACCACCAAAAGAAAGCTCTATTTGTGGGAAAAAAAGGACGTCAATTTTGTTTGGGAGCCACGTCGCACGACTGCGCAATTGTCAGTTAAAGCGACGCAGTGCCGAATCGCAAAAAGTGGTCTGGTCTTTGACCAGCAAATTGGTCCGGTCTGAAAGTGGTTAAGATAACAAAGTAATGCATACGTTTTTTGTAAGGACAAACATGGTTTGCCATTTGTTATATTGTATTTCAATTTTATTTTTATTTTTTTATTTTTTTTATGCAATCTTTAACCACTTGCTTACTGGGCACTTAAACCCCCCTCAGTCCCAGACCAATTTTCAGCTTTCAGCACTGATGCACTTTGAGTGACAATTGCGCGGCCATACAACACTGTACCCAAATGAATTTTTTATCATTTTTTTCCCACAAATAGAGCTTTCTTTTGGTGGTATTTAGTTACAGCTCGGAGTTTTATTTTTTGCTAAACAAACAAAAAAAGATGCAAAAAAAAAAAAAAAAAAATCATGTTTTAATAGTTTGTTATAAAATTTTGCAAACGGGTCATTTTTCTCCTTCATTGAAGTGCGCTGATTAGGCGGCACTGATAGGCTGCATTGGTGGGCACTGATGGGCTGCATTGGTGGGCACTGATGGGCTGCATTGGTGGGCACTGATGGGCTGCATTGGTGGGCACTGATGGGCTGCATTGGTGGGCACTGATAGGCTGCACTGGTGGGCACTGATAGGCATAGTTAAGGCGGCACTAATAGGCACAGATAAGGCGGCACCGATGGGCACAGATAAGGCGGCACTGATGGGCAAAGATGGGCACAGATAAGATGGCACGGATGGGTGGCACGGATAAGTGGCACGGATGGGTGGCACGGATGGGCACTGATAGGTACCACAGATAGATGGGACTGATGGGCACTGATAGGTGGCACTGATAGGTGGCTCTGATAGGTGGCACTGCTGGGCACTGATGGGCGGCACTGCTGGGCACTGATGGGCGGCACTGGGGTGCAGCACCTGAGGCAGATTTTGGGTGGCACTGTGGGTGGCACTGTGGGTGGCACTGTGGGAACTGCTGGGTGGCACTGTGGGCACTGCTGGGTGGCACTGTGGGCACTATGGGCACTGCTGGGTGGCACTGACAGGGGGGCACTTACTTTATTTCAGGATGGCACTGCGGGTGGCAGGTGGGCACTGGCAGGGGGCAGGTGTCCTTTTAAATTGCTGGCCGTGATCGGGACTGATGTCCCGAACACGGCCGCCGGCGATCGGCTTTTTTTTTTTCTCCTCGCGCTGTCAGCGCGAGGAGGAATACTAGCCGATTACCGGCTCCGTTTTATCACATGATCAGCTGTCATTGGCTGACAGCTGATCACGTGATAAGGGGTCGGGATCGACCCCTTACACGGATCGGTGATCAGGCGAGTCTCACGGACTCGCCGATCACAGAGCGCGCCGCGCGCGCCCCTCAGGGGGCGCGCAGGCCGCTCGTAACCGGGACTACGTCAATAGACGTAGTCCCGAAAATGTGGGTCCGCGCTATTGCCGTCATTTTGCAATAGCGCGGATCCCAAGTGGTTAAACAAAAAAAGTAGATCTGAAAAAAAAACCTCACTTTTTTTTTTTGGAACCGTGTTCTAAAGTATATATTTTGTTCTACAATTTGTCCTGTTGAAAACTATACAAAAATTATGTTTCTGGTATAAAGCGTGCTTTTTCTTTTTTTTTCTTTTTTCTTTTTTGATTCTGTTTTTTATTATGTCACAAAAAAAATGAACAAAGCAGAAACAAAAAATGTTTAATACAATTGATAGTCCAAATACTGATAATGTAACGACTTTTATAAGATCAGAGGCTGCCTCTCAAACGGAATCCCGCATCTGTCACTGAAGACACTACTGTTCAGCATGCAGATCTCCTCCAATCGCTCCAGCGTACTGTTCAGTCGCTGGTGGCCAAGTCTGACGATGCTGATAATCCCCTGTGTCAGAACAATATTCAAGTCCTGGGCCTACCGGAGGGAGCAGAAGGAGATTGCCCTGCAGATTTTATGGAAGCCTTCTTCAAAAAATCTCCAGGGCCTCATTAATGTTTCTCCCACCTATGTGTTGGAGTGGACTCAGACTCCCCACTGGAAAGGGTACCTCTGGTCCCCCTACTAGACCCTTTTTGGTCCAGCTTCTGAATTACAGGGATAGAGATCTGATCCTCAGTGAGGCCCAGATACACCCTACACTGCCTTAAGAGATTACCACAGTGCATGTCTACCCGGACTTCTTGGCAGAAGAAGCATAAGTCCTTTTCTGAAGTGAGGAGAAAGCTCAGAGAAAAAGGGGTGCAATACAGCATGCTATACTCCAGTCAGCTCTGTTTTCCTCATAGAGGCTTGGTGCGTACACCTCAGAAGAAACTGACTCCTGGCTGCCAATCCTCTGATAAACTGATCCATGACAGCGGGGATACTCTTATCCTCTCTGCTAAGGTACTGTTAAAGTCTGTCTTTTTTTTCTGTTGCAGGACTGTTCCCTGCTAGACTTATCACACCCAATGTTCAGTTACCTACTGTCCACACTGGATCCCTTCTATGGGTGGTTGATCTGCCAACTCCTTTACCTCCTTTATTTCCATGTGGCAGTCAGGCCTGGGAGTGCCATACTCCTCCTCCTGCTGCTGTTCTTCCATGAGGCATGTTTATTTCAAGCGGTGGTGGAGTTCTCTTAATCCCAGACATTCGGCTATTTGTTGAACTGTTACACCCCCTTTGTTTTGTTTGCTCTGCTGCTGGCGGACCATTGGGGCCTATTTAGAAGAGGACAACATGTCTGAACACTATAGGTTATCCACCGACTACACCACAGACTATTGGTTGTTTTGGGAATCAAATTGCCTTAGCCAAGTTGTGTTGGAGTTTGGGCTAGGCGATAGGGCGTTCACTTAAGTTCTATTTCAATCTGCTCAGCTGCTCTTCCTGTATTATGCATGGCTTTTATATGTATCTCCAGGGTATCTATTATCAGTGGTACAATGGTGCCCTCTCTGGTGCCACTCGTTACACATAGGGCCTTTCCGGTCAGTATCCTTCTCCACCCCATTTAGTGTAATGTTATTATATGAATATAAAACTTATCTCGTGGAATATTTGTGGCCTTAATGACAAAATCAAAAGATCTTTGCTATTTAAATATCTGGACTCCCATAAGCCAAATATCTTGTTCCTCCAAGAAACTCATTTGACTCATTTGAAGTCTCTAGCTCTCAGATGAGCTATGGTGCGTCAGGCGTTTCACACCACATAGTCATCCTATGCCAGAGCGGTTGCCATTGTGCTAAACAAATCTGTTCCTGGTATGTGGAAACCATTATTACAGACCTGAGGGCAGATTCATTATATTACTTCTAGACATACAAGCCACTTTATGGGCTTTTGTAAATGTGTATATCTCTCCCTTTTTGACCATGCTTTACTGTATGCCATATGTGAAAAACTTGCCCCGTTACAAGCCGAAAGACTGGTTATAGGGGAAGACTTCAACACTAAATGGGGTGCTGGATACTTAAAATCCTCTCCACTCCCACTCCCCTCACCCTGCCTCATTAACCTGGACTAATGGTATGGGCCTCACTGAGCTTTAATGATGGAAGCATCTGGAACGACAGGGCCTATTCCCATCTTTTGGCCACTCACACCGCATAGATTTTTAGTTTTGCCTGCTGTCAAAGTGGTGAAGTATCTCCCGGAAGGATTGTTGGAACATACCCCTTTAGAGCTTGCCTTGTGCATTCCTAATGGAAGGCAGGCTGGCTGCTGGAGTCCGGAATTACCATGCATCCTCGATACTACATGGGAAAATAACGAGAATTCCACCTCCTGCCCCGTGGTTTGGGAGGCATTTAAGGCTACCACCAGAGAGGAATACATTTCAGCCATTAAGGCAACTAGGAAGGACCTTGCTTACCACACCAAATCCGTAGAACAGCAAGTAGCTGAGTAGGTGGAGGATTCTGCAGCTGATTCCTTCCCTACATCATATTCATTACTGGCCCAAGCTAGAAGAAATCTATTCCTTTCATTACACCTCTCTAACCCAATCAGATACTAAAAGTATGGCGGATAGACTTTTCAATTCAGGCAGGACAGTGGGTCAAAAGGACTGAATGATGTGAAACACACATCCTGTGTACTATGATGAATGTCTTTTGAGCTTTTGAAGCATGTCCAGTGTCCTCAACTGGTTAAGGAAGAGCTTCTGATATCAAAGTCCATGACCTTTATGTCATAGTGGCACAACCTTTAGAGAAGAAGCTTCTTCAGACACATGAGAGTTCTGAGGTGCCTTTTATTATGTTTAAAAATGAGGGAACATTTTTTTTTTTCATTCCTGTGAAGCTTTATAAGATTTGCTGCAGAACCTTTTATAGGAACTGTCATGCACATAAATGCTTCACATCTTCCTCAGTCTTCAAGGACTTGAAGTGGCTGCCAAGCAGGGCTTGTGATGCGTTTTCTGGCTGATGTGTAAATTGGTATAATAGACTTACTAGTCAGCTTTACTGAGCTACTTGTGCAGAAAATTCTTGTTAAAAGTAAGTGGTTCCACTGACAGCTATATTTTAATTTTGTATTTAAAAATTAGAACATGACATTTAGTATAACTGCATCTTCGGTTTGACAGAGATCAGGTAAAATCAACGTAATGACATAAAATCCACAACTGTAAATATAGGCTCAAATGTCAGCTGAAAACTGTTAATCCTGCAGAGAGATATAAATAGGATAGTGGAAGAGCTGAAATACTCTGTTGGAGAAAATATTTCCGCTATTGTCAGTCTTAAGAACAAACCCTATACCCTCAACCACATGATCTGTGCTGAAGGGTAGGGCCAGGGGTCAGCCATAAGGAATCTGGTTACTTTATTATGGTAAACTGTAAGTAAAACATTTCCTTTCTTTTTTTTCCTCTGATTTATACTTACCTAGGTGAATGCATCATCGGTCCGATGCTGCATCTGTCCCCCGGCACCTCTGCACTGAAAACCGGGCGATCGAACACTGTCGATTGCTCGGTTCTGACATCTCCCGAGCAGAGAGCTGGTGACTGTCAATCAGCAGCTCTCTGCTCTGCTCTCCTCGCTTCCTGGAGCACTGAACTGTGGAGGAGCAGGGAGCGGCTGGCTCAGACTCTCAGGGGAAAGGAAAGGGATCACCACTCCAGGTGGAAATATGGATATAGAACTCTCCTCGGAACTGAAATACCAGAACTTCCTTTTTTGCCTTGTGGCTCAGACTCTCAGCGGCTCACTGAGGGGTTGAGCGGGGTTTCAGTCCAGGCACCTGGCGGATCCTGACTTCCATTGCCATGGTGCCTGGACTGAAATCCGTGACGTCAGCAGAGAGCAGACTTCAGCAAAAGGAATTGCACTCATGTGATCCATAGAAGTATAGCCAAACGAGCTTTGGCTATACTTCTCCTTTAAGCTTTGTATATAAAATGGCCGGCAAAAATTATTGGTCGAAAATAGGATTATTGGCGATTTGCCGATAGATAAAAGGTGCTCACAATAGGCAAAAATAAATTCTTATTCATTTAAATGTATGATATTTATTAAAAAGTCGAATACAATTGTATGTACAGTTTTGGTTTTCGGCTAAGTGCATCCTGAATTTTCAGTTTCGGTCCAGAATTGTAATTTTGGTGCACCGCTAATTAGAACTCTTGGTGGGTTTTACTACCACTCAGAAGCTTCGCTCCTGAGATTCCTTAAAGTGATTGTTAATGATCACCTTGTAAAACAACCCATTCCGTTTAAAATAGAAATGAAAGGCAAAACATTTGTGTATACATATAAAAAAAAAAAATATAAAGATATTTTTTCCCCCTTTTTTTAAAAACGTTTTTTTATAAGAGATCACATTCCCTCTGTTTGTTCTCAGATGCATAAGAGCTGGGAGAGGAGGAGCTGCAGCACACAGAGCTTCCTATTGGTTGTGCAGTGGGGGCATGTCAGGATATGTCTGATCATTGAAGGATAGCATACTTAGCTCCCCTCATAGCTAGAGAACTGAGCACAATGTTCTCTTCTGCTTAGTGTGATCAGTTTTTAATATGAAAGTAGGTGGACTAGCAGGAACACCAGGGATTTCACACAAAGGAAGCAATACAAAGAGAACAGGATACTTTTTTCATACAACTACATGATACAGCAGGAGCATATTAAAAAATATGAAGTATTGGGGTAACAAACATTTTAACTTCCTGTCTGGTAAAAATGTGGTTCCCATGACAGGAAGTAAGGGAAAAGTCAGCACGCTCTCTCCCCATCCCAGCATCTACAGCATGGAAATTCAGCCACAGTGCCCCCTGTGGTGGGGTGGCTATTGCACAACATAACTGATCCAGAACTTGCAGCAGACTTGCAGAATGTTTGCAAAGAAAGTTGATTTGGAGTCATGCAATATGGATTTGCTGCAATTGTGAAGTCTGGCAAGTCTAGCAATAGCTTAGAAAGCCATTTTCAAGCTTGCAGCACAATTGCTTGCATCTGGGACTGCAGTGTTAGCTCAAGCTGTGCTACCAGCCCTTTAAGTTTACCTTTTAGTTTGGTTTTACCCCCTGCCAGAACACCCAGCCTGATCAGGGATCTCCGCCATTGGCTGAATGCACTGATCGGGAGTTGGTCGGCTGCTGGTTTTCCAGCATGCTTGTCGGACAGACAGACATACACACGGGCCGAATGTTGGACTTTTTTATTTTTTGAACTGGCCATTGTCTCCCGGCATTTGGCATGGGTGTATCTGGCTTAAGTTGTGGCGGTGAATGGAGGGAGGTTCTTTAGTCCTAACACACTCTTTGTTCCCTGGGGTGACAGTGATGCACATCTATAGATATGGTATGGTAAGGACTGCTAAATTGGCATATATTATATTTTTGTTCTTGAATTTAGATACACTTTAAGTCATCATAACAGAATAAATGTAAAATATAAATGTGTATGGGGGTTATTTTTGTGCAATAATGTAAATTTTATAGCACAAGAAAATATCAAATTGACTTTTAAGCATGTGCAGAACACATTAGATTCCCACTTACTATCACCATAATTCATACATTGACATAGCAGCGGAAAGCAGGGTGTATATGAAAATGTCACTTTAATGTTGACGTATTTCAGAAGACAATTCCCAGCAAATTGATATTTTAGTCACTAGTGTCACAGAGTCCTCTAGAAACATTCAAATATGTTTCAGTGAAGGATTGCGGTGCATCATGTGGAAAACGTTACAATCAATAATCCAAGGATTCTTGTGAGCAGGCCATAAATATTTCGCTTTGTTTGTTATTTAACCAACTGGAGTTTAATGCCACAGTGGAGAATTTATGGAGCATTTATGGCGATCCAGGTTTTTTGGTTATTTATGGCTGACTGGTTTGTTTATAAAGATGGGAACATTATTATAGTCTGCCTGATCTTGAAAGAACAACTTTACTTCTATATATTGATTCAACACTGAAATATTTGCATGAGATGATGCTGTAATAATTAGTGAGACTTCAGTATTTATTATGAATAATTCAGTGTGTGAGCGTATTTACCTTTAAATTGAATACATATTAAAGGTGCATTCTGTCTTAGAGCTTGTTACAAAAATCTGTAAAATTCAAATTTTATATATATATTTGGTAGCTAAACAAACCTTAAGATATAAACTGTTTAACATTTTCGGAATCCCTTTCTTCTTCTTTCCTATAGATCAGTCCCTGTAGCTAAGCGTCATTTATCAATACCATCTCCATCTCAAAACCACCCTCTCATATTTGCACTTGAGAGACTTACTGTATGCCTGGTACACACAGGCAGCTTTTTTTTTCTTGTTCAACCCTGTGGGCTGAATGGAAAAAAAAAAAAAAAACCTGAGGAGCTTGTTGTACTAACTATGCAATGTTAGTGGAGCAATCTCCCCATTGAGCTTCTGTGTTCTGACAGGGAGACTGCCCCCCCTGAACACACCAGTCAGCACTGGTAGCCAATGGATGCCAATTGGCTGCTGGTTTTCCAGCTTGCCCATTCGACAGAAGCTGGACAGGCTGTTGTACACACTGGCCAAACGCCACCCAGTTTCTGTTGAATCAGCGGATATTCAGTCAATGTGTACTAGCCTTTAGGCCCCTTTCACAGGGGGCAGATTCCGTTGCGATCAGTAGGGGATCTGTGAGATGATCCCCTTCTGATTGGAATAGAGTGGCGGAAGACACATCAGTGTCTGCTTAGATAGAGCCACTCTGCTCTGTGGGCAGCTGGAAGTAAACAGACTACCGCTGACTCTGTCCTCCTCCTTTTTTTTTTGCAGACCAGGTCTGACCCAGAGGTAGGCAGGTATAAACACACAAGCCTGTTTATACCCGCCTGTTCATAGGAGAGCATGGACCTTCCGATTAGGACTGCCTGAAAAACGTAGAGGTGGACTTGATTGGAACTCCCTTCTGAAAGGGTTCTCAAAGGGGTTGTAAAGTCAGAAGGTTTTTTTTTTTATCTGAATGCATTCCATGAAAAGGGCTGTACCCATCTTTGCAGCCTTTTCAGTGCCCATCAGTGTCTCCCACCAGTGCCGCCTATCAATGCCCATCAGTGCTGCATATCAGTGCCCATCATCGCTGCATGTCAGTGCCTGCTCATTGGTGCTGCCTTATTAGTGCTCATCAGTGAAGGAGAAAACGCACTTATTTACAAAAATCTATAACAAACAAAAGCAAAACTTTTATTTTATTTTCAAAATTTACGGTCTTTTTTTTGTTTAGCAAAAAATAAAAACCTCAGGGGTGATCAAATACCACCAAAAGAAAGCTCTATTTGTGGGAACAAAATTATAAAAATTATGTTTGGGTACAGTATAGCATGACAGCGCAATTGTCATTTAAACAGTGACAGTGCAGAAAGCTGAAAATTGGCTTGGGCAGGACGGTGTACAAGTGCCTGGTATTGAAGTGGTTAAAAAGAAAAAAAAATCCTATACTTGTCTTTTAAGAGGGTACTTTAAAAATCTTTGGTTCAAGTAAAAAACCTTGCTCAATATACACTGAAACTGTTGTTTAAAGTGGATGTAAACCCACTCTCATCCTTTCTAAACTACTGCAATATTGGGTATCTAGAAGAATATACATGCCTCCTGCATGTATACTTATCTGTCAAATGTCTCCCCTCTGTCTGCTATGAGATGCGAAAAACTGCAGATTTTGTGGGTGGTTCTGTTTTCCAGGGCTCAGTGGGTGGAGTCGTGATGTCAGTAGACTCCACGCCCACCTCTACACTCCCCTTATCAATATGCATTTTCTCCTGTGGATTTCTTACACTGAACTTCTGCTATGATCACGAACATCCAGTCAAAAACCAGAAAAGTCCCCACATGACTTCAGCATGCCAAATCATGCTGAGGTGTGGAACAGCCAATCCTTGCAGAGCAGCAGAAGAAAGGAGTGGGAGGGAATTAAAAAATAGTGCATGTTCTTAGGCTAGTGCACGAGATATGTAAATCACCTGTCACTCACAGCAAGGGGGAGGATTTGACAAAGTTTTTCTCTGTTTGTCAAGATTTTTCTCACTGAACAAGAAGAGGATTGCTCAGAGATGGATTAACTCTTTGTGGCAAGACTGGGCTCAAATGATAGGAAATCTTATGCTCTACGTTATGACATAAAAAAAAAAAAATTCGGGTTTCCATCCACTTTAAAGTAGCTCGTCTCCCCCTGAGCTGCCGAGGGAGCTAAACAATTTCAGTGTTTCTGTTTTGAAACTTTACGTTTGAATTGTTCCACAGTGCCTGCATCTGCTGAGCTTGGTGAGAACTTGTTTTAAAATGTATTCTTTGCTTAAAGCGGAATGTCAGTAATTTTTTTTTTTTATCTTTCCATCTATTAAATCCTCTGCCCTTGTTGTTTTAACTTTGGATAGTAAAACTATCCAAAAATAAATACCTTATACAGCCCACTTCCTGTTTGGTCATTAGCCTAGGCTTATGACATCGTGCACAGCTCTTTCTCTCTCACTCTTGTGAGAGTTTGCTGGGAAGGGAGGGAGGATGAGTCATAAGAGGGTCAATCAGAGCTGCAGGGCTACAGAGCTGGAGGTGTGCGTGTCTGTGTAAATCCAGGAACTGAACAGGCAGCGGCTTCATCTGCCCACAGTTAAAATGGATGCAGCCAGACATGGTGGAGGGAGATTTCTGCAGCATATTTGGAAAGTACAGGATCGCAGTATATATAATATAATATGACAACTAACCCCCTAACCCCCCCCCCGTGGAAGATATGTAAATCCACGACAATCACCCTGCAGCAATCTACCCCCCCCCCCAAAGACACTGACACATCCAGCGGCGATCACCCCACAGCACACACCCCCCCCGGCGGGAGACACGAGCAGCGACGATCACCCCGCGGAAGACACAGCAGCCAGCAGTGATCACTTTACCTAGCGGAGGCGATAAAGAGCCTGGGAGAAGGAAGAACCAGGCTGCTCCAGTGAGTACACAGGCACCCTCCTTCTGGCCGATTGGAACCCAGCAGTGTATGCTGAGACACGATTGGCCAGGGAGTCATAAGACTGGACACATGGATAGGGAGGGTGGCGGCTGTGGTGATGGGGGGAGCAGGGGCCGTGCGCACACAATGCACGAGCCACCACGGATAGTATGCAAAGTGGTTGGAGGGAAGCTTCATAATGGCAAAGATGTGTTTATTACAAAGGATGTGAGCAGACTGCTTAATATACAATAACTTAATATTTGAATGTCCATAGGTGGGTCTAAGGTTCCTTAATAGAGGCTTTGTTTTCTCATACTCTGTTTATATGGTCAGCCATGATAGGTTATTGTTATAGTATACTGTTGCAAGGATAGCATAGTGGGTGCTCTATGTTGAGGTAGGAAAAAAATATAGCACATTTAACCATATTGTATGTCCTTAATTTGCGTCTTATGGTAGCTGTCATGTTCTAAATGACAGGTGTTTTCTTATTTAATTAGTCAGCAAGATGATCACCACCTTCCACTATTTTACAGCAGCCTGGAAGTGATCTGTGGACTATAATGCTTTGATGTTTTATTTAGTATTACAGCATGTTTCTGTTTGTTGGCTTATTTACTTTGTATTATAAGGTGGGTTTCTGTCTCATGCTAAATCATTTAGAATTTAAAATTGAGCTTACTTCACTGACCTTAAGGCCTCACGTACACTGGACATTAAAGCGGAGGTCCACCCTAAAATGGACCTCCGCTCATCGGAATCCCCCCCCCCTCCGGCGCCACAATCGGCACCTTTCAGGGGGGAGGGGGGTGCAGTTACCTGGATAATCCAGGTAACTGCACCCACTTCCGGGCTAGCTCTCTGCGGAAAGGGGCGTACGTTACGCCCCTTTCCGCAAGCGCCCGCCCCCTTCAGCAAGTGCCCCGCTGCCTGCTGGGAAACACACAGCTCCCAGAGGCAGCAGGGACCGTCCGGATTGCGCTGCGCGGCTCGCACATGCGCAGTAGGGAACCGGGAAATGAAGCCGAAAGGCTCCATTTCCTGATTCCCATACCCAAGATGGCGGCGGCACGAGCGAGCGATCGGCTTCGGGTGCCGACATCGCGGGCGCGCTGGACAGGTAAGTGTCACTATTTAAAAGTCAGCAGCTGCAGTATTTGTAGCTGCTGGCTTTTAAAAAAAAAAAAAAAAAAACGCGGAGTCCCGGTGGACTCCCGCTTTAAAATAATGTTTTTAAAAACATCAGTAGCTTTTGCAGTGAGTTTTTCAACTTTTTCAGCTTTTTTTTTCAACGTTTTTGCAATAGCGTTTTTTTAACGTTCGTTTTTTAGTATTTTTTTTTCCGTGTTAGTGTTTTTTTACTTCTTTTTTTGGAAGAAATTAAATTTTTTTTTCAATGGATCAAAAACCCTAAAACGCGCTGGTTCGTTTTTTAGTATTTTTTTCCGTGTTAGTGTTTTTTTACTTTCTTTTTTTGGAAGAAATTAAATTTTTTTTTTTCAATGGATCAAAAACCCTAAAACGCGCTGGTAAACGAAGTTTTTGAGCGCTTATCGACGTTTATCAGCGTTAGATCGTTTTTATAGCTGAAAAACGTCTCTCACAACCCACTAGTTTTTTTTTGTTTTTTTTTTACTGCTCAAAAATGCCACTGCTGATCACAGCCTATGTGTACACGGACACATAGGATAACATGATGGAGAGTTTAATGACTGTAGAAAAAAACATCTACAAGCCAAAAACGGCTACTGTAAAAATGTCCAAAAAACGCCCAGTGTGTATGAGGCCTGATAGTGAAATCTATCAATTTTAACTAGTTTTGTGACTGTGTGCAGATCTTTAGTTGTTTTTTCCTCTCTAACCAAATTCTTCTTTGTTCTATTGCAGAAGGAACTGAGCCTACCAAGACGTGGAAGCTTGTGAGTAAATGTGTTTGTTGTAATGTCTCTAGTGAAGACTGACATTGGATTCCAATTGATGTTTTATTCATAGTGTGGATATTGACAGCCGAGGCACAAAACACACATTGTATGCAGAGTTCAATAATGTAGCTCTTGATGATTAGCATTTGCTGTATATGTTGCTTGTATATAAAAATCTACATATAGAGAAACGTCTGACCAGCATCTGTGTCTAAGTATTGTTATTGGTGATTAGACTGTATTATGTTTTTTCAAACGGACTTGCCTTTTCAGTAACTCCTATCTAACGCCAGTTTCAGAAAGTCTGGCTTGGTTGAGCTAGGAAAAGAGTTTCAACTACGATCACCCATATTCTTGGGTTATTTTCCTTTAAAGTCAGACCGTCTTATTAAAGTCTAAGGGCCAGTTCACACTGCATGCAGTCCAATGCATTTATTTTTTTCTGCATCAAATGCATGAAAAGTAGGTTGTATGGTTTTTAATGGCATAGTTCACACCAGTGTTTGAAGTTCCAGTGCGTTCCAGAAACAAGAGTAGAACATGCTGCTTTTTTCCTGCACTGGACTGTACTGGAATGCTGTAAAACTCACTGGAATGCACATGTCCTTATTTAAAGTGGATGTAAACACTTACAGACCACTTTGACCTGCAGGTAAGCCTAGATTTAGGTTTACCTTTAGGTCCAAGAAATAGCTCCTAAACTTACACAGGTTAGGAGGTATTTGCAAATGACAGGCACCACAGGCGCACTATGCATGCCGCTGCTAACGGCAATCATGCTGTTGGTGGTGGCTCCTGCGCGCATGCTTGGGGATGACGTCATCGCGGCTCCGGCCAGTCACAGCGCCGGAGCCGCAATACCCGGAAGGCACTCCAGGTATCATGGCGATGACGAAGGTCACTTCGGGGGCTTCCATCTCATGTAAGTTATTCATAATGAGCTAGTATGCTATGCATACTAGCTCATTATGCCTTTGACTTGTAGGGTCTATTTTTATTTTTATTTATAGTAAGGCTTTAATTCCTCTTTAAGGGGTTGTAAAGGTTTGTGTATTTTCACCTTAATGCATCCTATGCATGGTATGGGATGTATGGTGAAAAAAAAACCTTTAGTATCACTTTAAGGTTTATAAAAAAAGAGGAGGGGGGGGGGTTGCACTGGACTGCATCTAAAAAGCACCAAAAACGCACATGCCAAAAAGCATCTGGAACGCATCCAGACTGCGTTTCTATGGTTTGAACTGGCTCTAACTCCAGACAATTTTGCACTTTTGGAGCAATGAAAGATTAAAGCTGAAGTTTAGGTAAGCATATTTTCGCATGGTTCCATTTTTTTCAGCTTGGACAAACATAAGTATGCATGTATCATACCTGAAAGATCACTGTGGAAGCTGGAAATCATAGTAGACACTGCTATTATAGTGATTGCCCCTAGCTTCTGAGTCCCGTACCAAGCAGCTGCCCTGCTGCATACTAAACACAGGAGGTCGCTTGCTCAGCACAGGTGACATTCAGGGAACACTGCATTTTCTCAATCCATCCCCACATGCCAGGATGCTCGGTGTAATCCTGGACTCTCAGCCTATGCAATATCTCCAAAATATGTCCCTTCTTAACTGATGACATCACAAAGCTGCTAATTCGCTCCCTAGTTATCTCTTGTCTTGACTACTGCAACTCCCTCCTCATTGGCTAGCCACCCTTTTGAATTCTGCTGCCAGACTCATCCAGACAGGCGAACACGCCCTAGCAAACCCTTTTTCTATGGTACAGCAAGGAATCTACAATCTACAAGTGAAGAAGTCAAAAAGCATTTCTAAAAATCTAAACATACAGATAAAAGTTTAACACTTCGACAAATGAAGTATCCAGAGTGATCGGACGGCCACCTTGCCTTTCTCTACGGTGACCGACAGGAGAAGCAGGACGTACGATGGTTTCCAGAACTTTTCGATCTAGTCTGGTAACCTTCTCGAATGATCCGCACAAATTCACATCCCCAGTAGTGTATCGGAACGGAATACACACAAAAGAACCCTGCAGAGGGCTGTCTGCTCGCGCTAATGACTCCGCTGGTTTGGAGTCCACCCATTGCGGTAAGAGTCAAACCATTTTCAGATCTGGATGTGATAGTGGCAAAGGCAGGAAGGTTTCACCGAATATGTAAAAAGGACTGATTTTCCTGTTCATTGTTTCTTTGGAACTAAGATTTTTTTGATTACAAGGACTCCCTTTTTCTTGATTGAATTTTCACATGATGTTTTTTTGATTCATTTGTATTTTTTTATGTAATCCATATTGAGTTTTTTACTCTTTTCACCTTGAGTTTTCACATATATTCAGCGCAACTTTATGTATAATTTTTTTCTGATTTAATCCATAATTTGATATTTGATGGTTTTTAGTTGCAGCTTTTAGGTTTGCCCCTAAGCGCAATATTTTTGTTTTGTTTTTATATTGCCAGACTCAGCCACCTTACTAACCATTCAGTGTCTGCTACCCCTCTCTGCCAATCCCTCCATTGGCTGCCACTTACCCAACAAATAAAATTCAAAATACTAAGAATAATTTACAAAGCCATCCACAACTCAGCCCCCAGCTACATCACTAACCTGGTCTCAAAATACCAACCAAATTGTTCTTTGTTCCTCCCAAGACCTCCTGCTCTCTAGTTCCCTCATCACCTCCTCCTCTCATGCTTGCCTCCAGGGCTTCCCCTGAGCCTCTACCATGCTCTGGAACTCCCTACCCTGATCTGACACTCTCCTACTCTGTCTTCTTTTAAACCAGAAGTAGGCAACCTCTGCCCTCCAGTTGTGGTCAAACTAAAAGTCCCATGAGACATTGCAAGACCCTGACAAAAACAGGCATGACTGATGAGATTTGTAGTTTCACCACACCTGGAGGGCCGAGGTTGCCTACCACTGTTTTAGACAATCCCTGAAAACATTTATATTCAGAGAAACCTATCCTGCCTCCACCTAACTACTGTACTTTTATTTTTTCCATCAGATCATCCTCCACAGTTATTAACTTTTGTATTACTTGACTCTCCCTTTTAAATAGTAAGCTCTAACGAGCAGGGCCCTCTGATTCCTCCTGTATTGTAACTCTACTGTCTGCCCTGTAAAGCGCTGCACAAACTGTTGGCGCTATATAAATCCTGTCTAATAATAACTGCAAAACATTCTCTAGTTAGACAAGGTGGAGTTTGTGATGTCACTGTTCTGTCCTCCAGCTTATCCATTCAGAACTCTTGCATTCATTGAGAAAGTGCAAAGTGTTCTTTGACATCTATGCCAAACCAAGCTGGACCAATGTAATTATGCAAAAAAATATGTATACCTGAAATTCAGCTTTTAAAATTTTTGCCAGGCTTTTATTTTTGTATATGGCCCCCTTGGGTATATTTCCCCTCACTTCCTTTCCATGTTATGGATGCCTGCAACATGAAATGTTCTTACAAGAAGCTGAGTGGCTTCTGTGTAGAGGGGAGCCTGATTTTGCACACTCCAACTTTAGTAAATAACCCCCCTAATGCCCCGTACACACTATAAGAAAATCGGGTGAACATTTTCATCTGAGTATGATTTTCTGATAGTGTGTACACATCTTTTAACAGCCAGTTCCGGTGTCTTGTCGAATACTGTCCCCCATCGGATAGTGTCTGCCCTGTACTGCGCTTGCGGAGGAGGACAAAGGAGACGCCGAAAGTCTCTGAAGATGAACGGTGCCTGCGCACTTAATAGTACCTTCTGCCCTGAGTCCAGGTTCAAGCCTCACCATGTAAGTGGAAATAGAGTTAGAATAAAAATATGTCAAGCGAAGCGAGGCCGTTGCCCAAAGCATGGCGAGCGAATCCCTGTTACAAACTGCTGTTTTACATCATCTACGTCCACTCAGATGGTGGGGCTTGAACCTGAACTCAAGGCAAAAGGCACTATTAAGTGCGCAGGCGCCATTCATCTTTCAGCACCTCCTTGTCCTCCGTGCTGCGCCTGCGCAGTATAGGGCGGACACTATCCAATGGGGACACTTCTTGTCAGATTATCGGTCTTCCAAAACCGAAATTTCCAGAGGGACATACTCTAAAATTTTTCTCGTACGTGAACAGAAGGACCAATTTTTGTTTCATTTTTAACCCACAATGGCATGTAGTATTCATATTCCATAATTTACTGCTAGATATGTGAATAATTACTGTCCCATTGCTTGTGCGTTTTCCTTAATAGCAACAAGTATTAAGGCAAGCATATTCAATAGTTTCTGTAGAAGATTATGAAATCGCCCAAGTATTTTATACTTCTAGAATTCAGTATTTGTTCCTGTGTAATTAGAATGAGAACATGTCACAGTTGGACTGCTCTATTCAATCATTTCATTCTATTTATGGCAGAATAAAGGCACAGTGGAATGTAATAAACCAGCGCATTGCATGTACATTATATGCGTATTCATCAATCCTGAAATGTGTCAGTTATGGAACTTAAAGTTGTATTAAAGGTATGGCTTCGTTAAAAAACAAAAAATAAAAAAAAATTGTGTCTGACATACATGCTCTGTGCAATGGTTTGGCACAGAGCAGCCTGATCCTCTTCTTCTCTGGTCCCCGCTGGCACTCCTGGTCTCCCTGCTCTTTGCATCCATAAGTCACATAGAGATGTGTCTCGGCCCGCCTCATCTCTCTCCTCATTGGCTCACTGACTGTGATTGATGGCAGTCGGAGCCAATGTTGTCTCAGCCAATGAGCAGGGGGAGTCCCAGTACAGCCGAGGCTCTCGTGCACATCGCTGGATCGAAAGGGGGCTTGGGTGAGTATAAGGGAGGGGCTGTGGAGGGGAGCAGCACACAGAAGGTTTTTTACCTTTATGCCTAGAATGCATGAAGGTTAAAAAAAAAAATTCAGCCTTAACAACCACTTTAAAGAGGAGTTCCACCCAAAAATTGAACTTCTGCTGATCTGGTTCCTCCCCTCCTATGGTATCAAATTTGTCACCTTTCAGAGGGGCAGAGATACCTGTCTAATCCAGGTATTTGCTCCCACTTCTGGCAAAAGAGCGCTGCAGAATCCGCAGCGGACCATGCCATGTCTGGCCCCTCCTCCGTCTCCACCGCTGTCTTGTGGGAGACACACAGGTCCCAAAAGACAGCAGGGACCATTCAAAATGTGCAACGCGACTCGCACAAAACGAGCTGTGAAGGCGCAAGGCTTCACTTTCTAATTCCCTTTCTAATTCCCTTACTGAAGATTCCGGCACCTTATTTTAAAAGTCAGCAGCTGCAGTATTTGTAGCTGCTGACAATTATTTATGTATTTTTATGGCAGAACTTCGCTTTAAGTATATCTAAACACATGAACAAAAATGCCATATATTTTAGATTAGGGCCCCTTTCACACTTGGGCGGTTTTCAGGCGCTACAGCTATATAGCGCCTGACAAAAACCGGCCCCTTTCACTCCAGTGTGAAAGGCTTTCACACTGGAGAGGTGTGCTAGCAGGACGGTGAAAAAAGTCCTGCTAGCAGCATCTTTGGAGTGGTGAAGGAGCGGTGTATTCACCGCTCCTAAACCGCTTCTACCCAGCGGGGCTTTGCGGGCAGTTTTAACCCTTTTTCGGCCTCTAGCGGGGATTAAAAACGCCCTACTAGTGGTCGCATACTGCCGCAAAAAGGGGCGCTAAAAATAGCGCCGCTTTACCGCCGACGCCGTTCCCGCCCCAGTGTGAAAGGGGCCTACCAGTTCCTAGCTGTTGTGCCCGCATTAGTCTTCTTTATTCAGGCTTTTCCATTTGCACCTGGGAATAACCACCTTCCTGTCCATGGGTATCTAGGTTCACTTCTCCTCTATCTACGAAGAGAGCCATTGTTGCCATCTAGGCTTATGGGAAAGATAAGGTGGTGTGTGCTTTCTGTTAACTTTACAAAAAAAGTGTCATGAAAACTGCACTTCTGGTAAGATCATCAGGTCTTTTCTTGGTGAAAATGTTCTTTGCCTAAAAAAAGAAAATGAATGCAGCCACTACATCTCATGACTGGTAGGGCACAATAAATAAAAAATGTTGTTTTTAGGTTTATTTTCACAGTATCTTTAGACAGGCTATAGGCGGCTTGACTTCCTCCCTCCTGTTCAGACTGCACAAAAGAAAATCGGTCAATTCCCCGATCCACACTAACAGGATAGATTAATCTCCACTGCCAGCCATTGTGTTCAGACAACCACTATCCGTGGCTTCCTTCACTTCCTATATGATAAAAGGTTGTCCTCAGGACAAGGAAGAAAGAGAAATCTGTGCTAATTAGTGCTGTTACTTTGAAAATTAGACTGGACTCCAGAATTAAAACTCAAGTATTCATTTAACACTGCACCCAAATGAATTGTATATCCTTTCTTTAGCCAGAGCTTTCTTTTGCTGCTGTTTAGTAATCGTTTTTGTTTTTTTACTATACAAATAAAATAAAAAAAATCTAAATTTCTTTTAAAATAAAAATAACAGGACCATATGAAAACCCCTGAGAGCACTCCTTTTCAATCTTGGATTAAAAAAGTTTAAGTCCGACTAATGGCGGAAGACCCATAAAGTTGGCACCTCATCCCAAATAATAAGTAGAGGGGATTTTTGCGGTGCTTATAAATAATGAGAAAATAGTTTATATAAAAAAAGTTCACGGTTAAAAAGCTCACAGATTCAGTTACAAAATAGAAAATCGTAGGCTGGATGGTCATAGAGAAACATAAATCTGGCTGTGTCGATTTAGTTGAAGATTTGCATGTTAACCCGACATGTTTCACATATTTGCTTCGTCAGGGGATATACGAATGAAATAAAGACTTCACGATACTCTACAGAATGTAAAGAAACACAAATTAAACAGCAATTAAAGAGGAAAAGCAAAAAATGACATACACAATACAGAATGACATTATTAAAGTATCAAGGAACAAAGTGGAACAAAGACACTGTACATATACTGCTGCAGGGTGGCCCGACTGGTATACCTGTATGTGATTCAGTGCACGTGGTGTTCTGCTCCTGCTGTGATTGGACTCAGCAGGAGCCAATCAGCAGGTCCTGCAGCCCTGATGTCCTAAATTGATGAAGACATTTTGTTTTTGTCTTTTTACTTTACGGCATAGCACGACCGCGCAATTGTCAATTAAAGCAACGCAGTGCCGTATTGCTAAAAAATGGCCAGCTCAGGAAGTGGGGTAAAACCTTCCTGAGCTGTAGGGGTTAATGTGCACATGTGCAGGATAAGCGATCAAGGGGTTAATAAACACAGACTGAAAATCTGATTCGTAGAGGGGGGGGGGGGGGGGGGGGGAAGGTTAAAGGAAAAAAATAAAAAAGTCTAAGCATTAATGAATAGATCAGCAGCTGCCGCTGATCTAATTTAATATGTTTTTCATCCATGGATCACTACAATTCTATTCCTACTTTTAAGAGGAGGGGAGGGATCAACAATGTAAACAGCCCCCCCCCCCCCCCAATCCTAAACCTACCGCGCTAGTGTAGCAGTTAAAGCTGTATTAAGCCGGAGGCGCGGAGTGTGCGCCAACATGCAGCCTCTCGAGGGGGCGCTTATTTGCATGCATGAGTGCTGATAGGGCTGTGCTGAGAGTGCACGCTCCGCACACTCCTGACACAGTTGCCAATGGCTCACGAAAAGCTCCCGATTGCATCCAAGATGTTTTTCCCATCATGTGACCACTGGACAGCCAATCACAGCGGTCACATGGTCCCAAGCCCCACCTTCTGCAATGCCAAACCCCTTAAAGGGCCAGCTAACATTTTATATATTGCAATTTCTTAGATGTGATGGCTGCATTAGTTAACTTGTTTAGGCTTTCTTTATATTTTTATCTGGTGATCCAACCAGTAAGTCTGCCAGATGTATTCATTACAGGGATGAGATAAACCATCTAACACTGACAGACGTGCTTAAAAAGATCAGATTTATTTATGTAAAATCATTTCCTAAAAGAAAAAAAAAAACAGTTGCTGTAACTGCTTGTGTAACTGCAGCATGAGCTGGAATTTCACTTCAGTTTTCTAGTGTATTTAAATCTGCTAGTACGTATAACACTCCCCTCTTCTCAGACTGACAATGCTGCTGTCCAATAGCTAATAGTGCCCCCTGTGGTCATTCATCCAGAGTAGAGGAACTCTAATACAGGATTTGTGTTATTGGCCAGATCACCAGGTGAAAACAGAGAGAAAAAAAGCTAAAAATGAATGCCGTTACCATATGTAGTGTTTGGGCTTTATACTGCTTTAAGCTGAAGCTGAGCCCTGCACAGGTAAACCATGCTTCTCTGATAAACATGGGTAGCAAGCACTAAAACCTGATTTGGCAAGAGGACTGGGGCATTACAAGATCTCCGTGTAAAGCGCTTTCTTACGCTGTACTGCTGAGGATTAGCATTGTCACTGTAGGGCGCTCACTAATGATTTTGGCTATATAATGAACTATCCACACAACTCCCCTTTATTATAGGGGAGGCGTTCTGTAGTTTACACAGGTAACCTTGACAGAGAGATGAAACTATTTGATATGACTATTTGATATGACTATTTGATATGACTATTTGATATGACTATTTGATATGACTATTTGATATGACTATTTGATATGACTATTTGATATGACTATATGATTTCAGAGAGCACAGGACAGTTAAAAAAAAAATTATTTTGACATGTCAACAGGATTATTTGAATTTATTGAGCAGATATAAAATGGACTGCAGCCCTTCTCCGCTGTAGCTAAAGCTAATTAAAATAGTTTGGGCTGAACCTAAGATTAGGTTGGGTTTTACTGTCTGTTCACACTTAACACGGTGTGGGAAATCTTCGTTCTGTGTGCATTTCCCGCAAATCATTAGAAAATCCTTAAATGGAAACCCCATCTATCTACGGTTATTCCAGATAGGCTGAATGTTCCTTTCAAGAAACTGAGGGATCTCTGGAACCACATTGCCGCAAGCAGTGTTAGACCATCAAAAATGATTTATTTGTCCACATTTATTGTGTGAGTGACGCAGAGGAAGTAAACCCTGATGGGTTTACTTTCTTTTTGTTTCCCTGCAAAGGTAAAGCTTAATGGGCTAGTATGCCCATTATGTGTCGCTTACCTGACACAGGAGCCAGCGATGTCAGCGCTGTCCCCTCTTCCACGGAGCATCCATCTTCATTTCGGTTATTGTGGCTCCAACCCTGTGATTGGCCGGAGCCACAATGACGTCACTCCCGTGCATGCGCACAGGACCCGCCACTAACAGCATATCGCCGTTAGCGGCGGCATGTTCAGTGTGCCTGCGTGCCGCTGTCTACAGCACATGCGCAGTAGACAGCGGTGCCTGTCTTTTTGCAAATATCTCCTAAACTGTGTAGGTTTAGGAGATATTTCTTGGACCTACAGGTAAGCCTTAATCTAGGCTTACCTGTAGGTCAAAGTGGTCTGTAAGGGCTTACAACCACGTTAAAGTAGTTGTAAAGGCTGAAGGTTTTTTTTTTTTGTTTGTTTTTTTAACCTTTATACATTCTATACATGAAGGTAAAGAACCTTCAGTATGCAGCTCCCCTAATGCTTACCCGAGCCTGAGATGTACATGAGAACGGCTGCTGTTCTGGGTCTTTGCCTCCTCATTGGCTCATTGGAGATGGCAGTGAGAGCCATTGGCTGCTGTCAATCACAGCCAATAAGAACGGAGTAGGGGATGGGACTGAGCCCTGTTCTGCGTGTCTTATGAACACACAGAGCAGAGCTTGGGGGTAAGCACGCAAAAGTGTACCTTGCTATGGGGGCTCAGCAGCGGGAAAAGCCCAGAACACCATCAGGGGACTCAAGAAAAGGGTCGGGACCATGTAGAGCATATAAGTATAACATGTTTTTTATGTATTTAAGCCTTTAGTATCACTTTAGGGTGTGAAGTTTTGTTAGTAGTAAGATCTACTCCTTTTATTTGGGGAACCAATGGCTAAAGAATCCTAAAAAGCATTGATATTTGTTTTATATCCTCTTGTATTTTTTTATTGTACTATAACTGTAACTGTGTTAACTGTCCCTTTTAATATTGTAAAGCTCTGCATAAACTGTTGGCGCTATATAAATCCTGTATCCTAATAATGTGTTCTGGAGGTCGATCTATGGAGGTGGTTTGTTCTGGCTCTGTCCTTCTTCCCTCTCCCCAATAGGGAGAGTTTGACTATAGGTTTCCACTTTTCTTTCACCTATGTTGTAAATAAGAGGTGTTAGGAAGTACAAACCATTTTTGCACTAAAGAAAAGGGGTATGTCCCCTGAAACGCGTCTGTTAATAATGTTCATTTGGCCTATGAGTTTGTTGTGTTGAAGACCTTTGGTTCTTGAGTTTACATACAGCGCTGTTACATACATTGCTTTTATGAAAATGTATTCTTTTATCCTTAGTAAAGTGCTGTTGATAACGCATTGGCCCTTTTTGTTTCACCTTTTTCATGTTGTGCACAGTATCAGAGAAGAAGTAAAAGTGGACAATCTACCTGTGAGTTAATAGATTTGTTCTATACGTTGAGAGTCTTCACTGATGTCATCCCTAATACCAAAGGCTTAATCAAACAAAATGTGTTCTGATTTATTAAGCACCAGTTCAGATGTTTTCATGTTTGAATTAACTTCTGGTAGCAATAACAATGTCATCCAAGAAATCCTCAGGGAAAAGTTGCATAAATCAAGTAGCGAGCAAATGAATAATTTACTGCACAAACACAGCCAATACGTTTGCGGTGTACCTATGGCAGTCCCAGAATACCTTTCATTTGTTTGTCATGGTAGTGTCTTGAGGAGAGATTTTGTTTTAATTACCTGGAATTATAAAATATTGAGTTAGACTGATTATTTGCTGTGGATACGGTAATATACCTGCCATGGAAAATTTATATTATTATAATTACATTTGTGAATAGGCTGCATAGACTTGTGTGTCGGAGAAAAGAAAATAATTTTCAATCGTTTTTGCTCAGTATTTAGGGTGATCTCCCCAGTCTTTGGGGTCCATGATATGGGACAGTTCTCATAAAGTTGAAGATCATGATGAATGGTCATTTGCATTGTCCTTATTTTGTTGTAAGTGATGTCTGTATGGTCTTTCAACTGCCTATAAAATGGTGTCCATCACTTTCCATATAGTAATGTTGTGGCCTGTATTCTAATGGGTGTCTACATTATATTCCTTCTGACTGATATCACATGAATTGGAGCATCACAGATATTTCCAACAACAGAATTTATTCAGCAGCTTTATTAAAAGCACCTCAATCCAGGGTCAAGTAACTGACCATCTACTCTTTTCTTGGAAGGCAGTCTTTGCTGACTTAAAGGAATTGTAAGGCTTCATGGTTTTTCACCTTAATACATTGCAGCTGCCCCCCTTTTTCTTACCTGAACCTGATTGTTCCAGTGATGAGCTCAGCAGCTCCAACCGCTGTCTTGGGGGAACTCATTAGATAGATTGAGAGTAGCAGGAGCCATTGGCTCCCGCTGCTGTCAATCAAATCCAGTGACACGGGGCCTGCTGTCTCTGTCAATGAACGCAGCAGCAGGACTCAAGAGAACGCCTGCACGGGTGCCCCCATGGAAATCGGCTCTCCGTGGGGGCACTCGCTGAAGAGGAGGGACCAGGAGCACCACCAGGGGGATCCCAGAAAAGGAGGATTAGGGCCGCTCTGTGCGAAACCTTTGCACAGAGCAGGTAAGTATGACATATTTATTATTAAAATAAAAAAATTAAAAAAAAATAACCTTTAAAATCTCTTTAATGCAGCCAAGACTGCTCATATTTTGCCTTCTTCTTGCTCAACTAGACACAACTCAAGCCGATGGTGGCCCTGTCGGCACCACCTGGCTCAACAAAAGTCAGTTTTTTGGTCAAAGGAGTCAGGTGGAAAACTGACAGATGTTCAGTTATACTGACAGCCTTGGGTGCCTGTCGTCAGAACATTATTGCCAGCAGGAAAGATTCCTCCAATCCCCGTGTTTAGCTTGGTAAAGGAAAGTATTGGATCTATCTATGCAGTCAGTGTGTGTGTGTGTGTGACCAGATTTACAAAAGCATCAGTTGCATATTTAAAGTGTATACAAAGACAAAAAAAAAATTTACTACACGTTTGCAGTACAAGCACATTTCCCATGTGTTATCATTTTTAAACCTGCTGCAAGTACATATAAATACCAATTGATGTACCAAAAATCTCATTAGCTCCTACCATCCTCTGACATGACAAGTATATTTTCAGCCCTGAATTCCTAAGCAGGTGGTGTCAGCCCTGCCGGCTTCGTTTTTGTCTCCCCTGCCTTCCCCATATTACATTGCTGGTGTTCAGGGGAGCTATCTGTCCCTACATAACCCAATGCTATGGATGGGGAGGGACACCTGGCACCCCTTTTTCCCCTAAAGATACAGTTTTTCTGTTATAAGGCTGGGTTCACACTGTTGTGAATTGAATGTGGGTTTCTCTGCATCCAATTCACATAAAGATTGTGACCGACTCTCTATGGAGCCAGTTCACACAGCTCCGGAGCAGCTCCGGTGTATATTGCACAGGAGTCCTGTGTGTCTTCCGGTCTGTTTCAGGTCCGAATTCAGCCGAAAATTTGGGCTGAAATGGTGACCAGGGATGCGTGGGACCCCTGCTGTGAGCCGCTCCGGACCCCCCTGCCATGCTTCAGTGTGAACCTAGCCTAAGAGTTTACTATCAAAATTATACATTGCTTTACCTGTTTATGACACACATTCTCAAATCACAACTTCTTTGAAGTCAATGTTTGTCTTTACAGTCAACATTTTGTATTCACCGCTTCCCCTACCTACGTATTGTATGAGACCACTTCCTGTGAGGAGATGGCTGGTTTCTGTAGACTCCCAATATAATGTCTGTGCATTGTATTACAAAAATTAAAAATTGAAGTAAAATATTTGAACAAGAAAAAAATTACAGGGGATTCGTATGAAAGAGTTGAAAATTGGCATCCATAACGAGTAGCCTATAAAGTGTTACCACAACATTTCATATCCCTGATATGTGCGTGTTGTACCATGTACTTGTATGAGGAAGTATCCTGTTCTCTTTGTATTGCTTCCTTTGTGTGAAATCCCTGGTGTTCCTGCTAGTCCCTCTACTTTACTATTAGAAACTGACCATGCTTAGCAGGAGGGCACATCGGAATTTACAAATGCATTAATTTAGAAATCGGATAAAAGGTTTAGCGCTGGAAAACTGTTTTTGATAGATAAAAAGTGCATTTTATACACAACTATATAGAGCAGATCAGATCAAAACGAGGGACAAATGAGGAGAAAAGGGGAACAGAGGGACAGTCCCTCGAAATCAGGGACAGTTGGGAGCTATGCGCCCCTTCTGCACAGCTGTTCACTGAAGATTTCAGTGTGCTGCGGCTTCTCCTCCCCCAGTTCTTATGCAGCTGAGAACAGAGGAAATGTGTTCTAATAAAATAAAAATAAAAAGGTATTTATAATGTGTGTTTTTTTTATTTTATTTTTTATTTTTTTTATATCTATACACAAATGTTTTACCTTTCATGATGATTGTTTACAATCTCTTTTAAGTAGCTCTAAACCATAAATGGATGACATTTCATTTTCTAAACACTGTGTAAATAATTGCAATAAAAAAAAAAAGACAATATCTTAGTTGTACGCTACAGGACACAGGTAAGAATATTCATAGACCTGATAGGCTGGTATCTTCGGGTGATTGGATACCGACAATGCTTTAGTCTGCAGTTTTTTTGCTACTATCCCAAGGTGATGGATCTCCTTTCCCTTGGAGAAAGATCACTCTTAAGCTGGCCATAGATGAAGCAAATTTCTCAGTCGGTGTTGATGGGGAAATCCCACCCGTGGAGCCATTGGGGGTTATTTACAAAAGGTAAATCCACTTTGCACTACAAGTGCACTTGGAAGTGCAGTCGCTCTAAATCAGGGGTCTCAAACTGGTGGCCCTCCAGCTGTTGCAAAACTACAAATCCCATCACGCCTCTGCCTGTGGGAGTCACTATTGTAACTGTCAGCCTTGCAAGGCCTCATGGGACTTGTAGTTTTGCAACAGCTGGAGGGCCGCCAGTTTGAGACCCTTGCTCTAAATCAAAGGGGTAGATCTGAATTGAGTGGAAGCTCTGCTGATTTTATCATGCAATCATGTGCAAGATAAAATGCTGTTTTTTATTTTCTTTACATGTCCCCCTAAGATCTACTGTGACTTTACTTCCAAGTGCACTTGCAGTGCAAAGTGGAGCTTCCTTCAGTAAATAACCCCCATTGAGTTCTTCTGGTGGGGGGGAGCCATCCCTGCCAGGAGAACACAGTGATAACTGCTATTTAAACAGTAATCACATGTAAAATCTGACTGGCTGGTTGAACCCATTGATCGATTTATTCAGCCTGCCCATACATGGTTCAAATCTCGGCCGTTGCCTGCTGAACCAGCCTGAGATTCCAACTGTCTATAGCCAGCTTTAGCGTAAAGTGTTACTAAACCCAGTAATATGAAAATAATTCACCCACCCACAGTACCCACAGCACCCCCAGCTTATAAATCGTCTTTTTACGTTAAAATACTGCCGCTATATACCTTTTTGGACGATCTGTATACCACGGTTACATGATAAACTGCAGTGTCTCCAGTGCTGAGAATTCAGGTGGGAGGAGATTTCCACCGCAGCCTGTATACAGTGCCTTGCGAAAGTATTCGGCCCCCTTGAACTTTTCAACCTTTTGCCACATTTCAGGCTTCAAACATAAAGATATAAAATTTTTATTTTTTGTGAAGAATCACAAACAAGTGGGACACAATTGTGAAGTGGAACGAAATCTATTGGATTGTTGAAACATCCCTGCCAGGAGAACACAGTGATAACTGTTATTTAAACAGTAATCACATGTAAAATCTGACTGGCTGGTTGAACCCATTGATCGATTTATTCAGCCTGCCCATACATGGTTCAAATCTCGGCCGTTGCCTGCTGAACCAGCCTGAGATTCCAACTGTCTATAGCCAGCTTTAGCGTAAAGTGTTACTAAACCCAGTAATATTTTCTAATATCTTTTTTAACTAATAAAAAAATGAAAAGTGGGGCGTGCAAAATTATTCGGCCCCCTTGCGTTAATACTTTGTAGAGCCACCTTTTGCTGCGATTACAGCTGCAAGTCGCTTGGGGTATGTCTCTATCATTTTTGCACATCGAGAGACTGAAATTCTTGCCCATTCTTCCTTGCAAAGCGGCTCGAGCTTAGTGAGGTTGGATGGAGAGCGTTTGTGAACAGCAGTTTTCAGCTCTTTCCACAGATTCTCTATTGGATTCAGGTCTGGACTTTGACTTGGCCATTCTAACACCTGGATACGTTTATTTGTGAACCATTCCTTTGTAGATTTTGCTGTATGTTTGGGATCATTGTCTTGTTGGAAGTTAAATCTCTGTCCCAGTTTCAGGTCTTTTGCAGACTCCAACAGGTTTTCATCCAGAATGGTCTTGTATTTGGCTGCATCCATCTTCCCCTCAATTTTAACCATCTTCCCTGTCCCTGCTGAAGAAAAGCAGGCCCAAACCATGATGCTGCCACCACCATGTTTGACAGTGGGGATGGTGTGTTGAGGGTGATGAGCTGTGTTGCTTTTACGCCAAACATATCGTTTTGCATTGTGGGCAAAAAGTTTGGTTTTGGTTTCATCTGACCAGAGCACCTTCTTCCACATGTTTGGTGTGTCTCCCAGGTGGCTTGTGGCAAACTTTAAACGAGACTTTTTATGGATATCTTTGAGAAATGGCTTTCTTCTTGCCACTCTTCCATAAAGGCCAGATTTGTGCAGTGTACGACTGATTGTTGTCCTATGGACAGACTCTCCCACCTCAGCTGTAGTTCTCTGCAGTTCATCCAGAGTGATCATGGGCCTCTTGGCTGCATCTCTGATCAGTCTTCTCCTTGTCTGAACTGAAAGTTTAGAGGGATGGCCAGGTCTTGGTAGATTTGCAGTGGTCTGATACTCCTTCCATTTCAAAATGATCGCTTGCACAGTGCTCCATGGGATGTTTAAAGCTTGGGAAATCTTTTTGTATCCAAATCCGGCTTTAAACTTCTCCACAACAGTATTATGGACCTGCTTGGTGTGTTCCTTGGTCTTCATGATACTCTCTGCGCTTTCAACAGAACCCTGAGACTATCACAGAGCAGGTGCATTTATACAGAGACTTGATTACACACAGGTGGATTCTATTTATCACCATCAGTCATTTAGGACAACATTGGATCAATCAGAGATCCTCGCTGAACTTCTGGAGTGAGTTTGCTGCACTGAAAGTAAAGGGGCCGAATAATTTTGCACGCACCACTTTTCAGTTTTTTATTTGCTAAAAAAGTTTAAATTGTCCAATAGATTTCGTTCCACTTCACAATTGTGTCCCACTTGTTGGTGATTCTTCACAAAAAATTACAATTTTATATCTTTATGTTTGAAGCCTGAAATGTGGCAAAAGGTTGAAAAGTTCAAGGGGGCCGAATACTTTCGCAAGGCACTGTACATGCCCGCATGTGTGATGTCAATATTATGTGACATGGCTAGCTCTGATCAACAAGTGCTCTCCAGCATAAGAGACACAACTGAGCATGTGCAGATCGGCTACTCTGCCTGTGTTAGCTGGCTTTCCCCAGATAGACATTGCAAGAAGGGAATTAAACTGGCATTTTACACAATGCAGATGATTAACCTCTTAAGTTCTACAGTGAGTATAACAAGCATGCTATGCTACATATACAGACTGATTTTACTGTCCCATAGAAAACAATGGGACAGCGCTGTAAACCCACCTACAAAGCGCCGCTGCAGAGGCGCTGTTTTGGGGGCAGTTTTAACACTTTTTTAGCCGCTAAAACGACAGTAAAGTGTCGCTAAATATAGCGGCCGCAACACCCCAGTGTGAAAGTAGCACGAGTATTATTAAAATGAAAACTGCAGATTTCAATAGAATTTAAATTATATTAACATGATAAAGCTTATTTGAGATTTAGGTGAATGAGTTTAGATCCAGTTGGATAGATTTGGTTGTGACTGTTTCCTTTTATAGAAAATTGCAGTAAAGTTTGACAAATATATTTATGTTTTTATGTTGGAGCAATAACCATTAATCACTTATAAAAGAAGTGTCGAATAACCGTGCAGCACTGAGGGCCCATTTACACCTACGTGTTTTACAGCTCAGGGAAAACACGTTTAAACTCCTACCCAAATTATGGAATGGAGCTTAGAGTCCTGTTGTCTATTGCATAGCTTGCTAAACCTAATCTCTAAAATCTCATATACACTTTAAAATGTTATGGCATTTAAAATATCTTTTCAATTTAAATATGCATCTTTTATTAAACAAAGCAGAAAATATGGAAAATACGATGGGTTTGCTATCACGCATTGTATGGGCAGGGGCCACCATTGTCACTTTCAGAAAGGCCGGTCTTGAGCAATGATGTGCATCCAACTTTGGAGCAAGTAAGTGTAGACAGAAGGCAGATGAAAGAGGCTGGGGGAGATTAGCACTAGGATGGGAAAAAAAACAAGGAATTGTTTAACCCTTTCACTGCCAGGTCCGTACTGCGTACAAACCTATAGCACTGCTTGCAGCTGGCCAGGTTCGTACGGCGTAAGGACCTAATTTCTCCCTCTGCTATAAGCTCTTGGTCACTTCAATGACCATAAACTTAGAACAGTATAAAGTTTATACTGTTCTAAGACTCTGCTGAACATTTCTATAACTCTGAACAGCGGATTACTATCCACTGATCAGAGTAATTAACCTCAAATGCCTGATCACCCCACCACTTCCCTGTCCCAATCCTCTCCACCTCTCTCTACCCCCCCCCCCCCCCCACTCTACTTTCCTATCCCCTTCAATCCCCCCCCCCCCCCGCAGCACCAATTTCCTTGCCATAAAAAAAGTATAAAGTTGTAAAAAAAAAAAAAAACATGGAGCGGACTCTGTCAAGCACATCCGCCTGCTCAGTGGGGGATGACAGGTGCATGTCTGCTCCGTTGATGCGGAGCAGACATGGACACAGCCTGCTGTTCTCTATGGGGTGGTCGGATGGAAACGGACTGCCTGTCCATTTCCATCCAATACCATCCGATCCGATTTAGTAGATGGGTAGGGAATGGGATCCCCATCCGTCTGTTTTTAGTGGATCGGATGCAGGCGGATGTAAACAGACACAAGTTAATTTACTTCAGCCTCTCTATAAAGAACAATATGTGGTCTGATTGGGCCCGCCCGGAAAAACGGACAGGCAGACCCGATTGGCCAGCTTGTGTGAAAGGGGCCTAAGGCCTTGTTCACACAGAGAATACACAGCGTACATTTACAGGGATGCACAGCTGTTTCATGCATCTCTGTACAGGCAAGTCCCATAGATGTATTTTGGGATGTAGCAACTGCATGAACAGAGCCATTGCTCCCAATTTGACATCTATGTAGGTCCGCGTGCATGTTTCTGAGCTCACACTGTCTGCGTTCAGAGTCGTGCACCCACACCCACATGGATGTCAGATTGGGAACTGCAGCTATGCTTGTGCAGCTTATGCATCCTAATTCACATAAATGGGACTGCCTGTGCATCCCTGTGCAGGTAAACCTGACCCTCCATGGGCATACACCTCGTATGCCACATGTGAACGATGCTTTAGTAGTAATTTAGCAGGAATTTTGTAAGTTATGTTGTGTTTAGTCATGCGCTTTCATAAAATGTCTGGTTTACGGGGTCTTTTCAAATTCTGAAACCTGAAAGTGAAAAATGGTAACCTCCCGTATTTTTAGAGTAAATTGTTTTTATTTACAGTTTTGCATACCTTCAGTTTTCACCATTTCACAAAAAGGTGCAATAAATGTACAAATATTTCTTATTTATTAACTCAATAAAGTTTTAACTTTTATATTTACTAGGAATTTAGCAATAATTTTGTACATTTTGCCACATGTGAATCCACTATTAATGATTTTAATGTATTTTAGCGAAAATATTGCTTTGATAAACATCTGCGCAAATATTGTGGTGCCTTAAAATTCAGTAGCACCTTCTTTATCTACTGGCTATGTGTTTACAGAAAATGTATGGCTTGGGGGGTCTTGTAAAAACTCTGAAAGCTGTAAGTAAATAAGGAAAACCTCCAGATTTTTTGAGAAATGTTGGTGTACGTCCGATTTTCACTATTTCTCAAAAAGGTGCAATTTAAAATTTACAAACATTTATTAACTCAATACAGGTTTAGCTTGTACATTTAGAACTTTAACAGGAATTTAGTAAAATTTGCTGTGTTTTGTATCTGCTAATAATAATTTTAGTGCATCTTTAGCAAAAGTATTGTTTTGGTAAACATTTGCGCAAATATCGCGGGGCCTTACAAATAAGTAGCACCTTCCTATTATTATTCTACTGGTCTTTTTACTTTCAAAAAATTTATAGTTTGGGGGGTCTTTTAATAACTCTGAAAGTGAGAAATGAAAACCTCCAGATTGTTTGATTTGGTTATATATAGTTTTGTGTGTGTTCAATTTTCACCATTTCTCAAAGTGCAAATTAAAATGTACAAATATTTGTTGTTAACTCAATACAGGTTAACCTTTTATATTTAGTAGGAAGTTAGCAGGAATTTTGTAAAATTTGTATCTGAAAATAATGATTTTATTGTATTTTTAGCGTAAATATTGCTTTGGTAAACATTTGCACAAATTATGTGAGTGCTTAAAAAGAAGTAGCACCTTCCTTTTTTATTGTACTGGTCCTATGCTTTCGGAAAATATATGGTTTGGGGGTCTTTAACAAACTCTGAAAGCTGTAAGGGAGCAATGAAAACCTCCAGATTATTTTTTTTAGAAGTGTGGTTATTTACATGTTTGCACCATTTCGCAAAAAAAGGCCTAATTTAAAAATTACAATTTGTTATTTATTAACTCAACACAGGTTAATATCTGCTAAAAAAAAAAGATTTTGGAGAATTATATAATTTTTTGTGAATATATTGTTTTGATAAACATTTGCACAAATATCACAGGGCATTTTTGCTTTCAAAGGATATCTGGTTTGGGGGGGGACTTTTGAGAAATGTGGATATTTACATTTAAATTTATAAATAGTGGTTGTTTATTCAATACAGGTAAGCTTTTATATTTCAGTAGGCATTTCTTAACCAGTTGCCGACCGCCGCACGACGATGTACGTCGACAGCATGGCACGGGCAGGCATATTGGCGTACATGTACGTCCCTTGCCTCCCGCGGGTCGGGGGCCCGATCGGGCCCCCGCCCGGTGCCTGCGGCGGTCGGTTTTCGTCCGGGAGCGATCCGGGACGAGGGGGCGGCCATTCATTCATGGCCACCCCCTCGCGATCGCTCCCGACGAATAGGAATCCCCCGTGACATCACTTCCTCTCCTGTAATGTAAACACAGGAGAGGAAGTGATGTATTCTCTCCTCCGTGTCGGTATTTTTCGTTCCGACACGGAGGAGAGCGGATCGGTGAGTTGCACCAACACTCTACACACACAGTAGAACATGCCAGGCACACTCACACCCCCCCGATCACCCCCCCAATTACCCCTGCCCCCCAGTCACAGTGACACCAATGTAATTTTTTATTTTTTTTTTGCATTGGTGTCATTTGTGACTGTAATAACTGTTAGGGCAGTTAGGGTTAGCCCCCTTTAGTTCTAATGTACCCCCCTAACCCCCCCAATAAAGGTTTAACCCCGTGATCACCCCCCGTCGCCAGTGTCACTAAGGCTGGGTTCACATTGCAGCGGTTTATGAGAACGAATGTGATTCGCACCGCACTGCAGTGCAAATCACATCCGATCTCTGTGCGATTCGAGTTCAGCCATTCGCCGCACCCGCCGCACCCGCCGCAAATTCGCACGGGACCCTTTTTTTGGCCCGCAGCAGAATCGGATCGCATGGGTGTTCACACCATGCGATCCGAGTTTGCAGATCGCACTGCGATATGCGAACTGATCTGGGGGTGTCAGTAACATTTCACTGACACTCCCAGCAGTCCGCATAGGGCAGTGTGAACTGCCGCCGGGAGGCATGCGATGCGGGAACCCGCCGCTGATTCGCAGCGTTTCCGCATCGCTCCAGTGTGAACCCAGCCTAATAAGCGATCATTTTTCTGATCGCCGTATTAGTGTCACAGGTGACGCTAGTTAGGCAGGTAGGTATTTAGGTTCGCCGCAGCTTTTTATAGCGCCAGGGACCCCCATATACTACCGCATAAAGCCCCCTGATTGCCCCCTAGTTAACCCTTTCACCAGTGATCACCATATAACTGTTACAGGTGACGCTGGTTGGTTAGTTATTTTTTTATAGTTTCAGGGCACCCGCCATTTATTACCTAATAAAGGTTTAACCCCCTGATCACCCGGCGGGTGTCATTTGTGACTAATAACTGTTAGGGCAGTTAGGGTTAGCCCCCTTTAGTTCTAAGGTACCCCCCTAACCCCCCCAATAAAGGTTTAACCCCGTGATCACCCCCCGTCGCCAGTGTCACTAAGGCTGGGTTCACATTGCAGCGGTTTATGAGAACGGATGTGATTCACACCGCACTGCAGTGCAAATCACATCCGATCTCTGTGCGATTCGAGTTCAGCCATACAGATAGTATGGCTGAATTCGTGTCGCACCCGCCGCAAACTCGCACGGGACCCTTTTTTTGGTCCGCAGCAGAATCGGATCGCATGGGTGTTCACACCATGCGATCCAAGTTTGCAGATCGCACTGCGATATGCGAACTGATCTGGGGGTGTCATTAACATTTCACTGACACTCCCAGCAGTTCGCATAGGGCAGTGTGAACTGCCGCCGGGAGGCATGCGATGCGGGAACCCGCCGCGCATTCGTGGCGTTCCCGCATCGCTCCAGTGTGAACCCAGCCTAATAAGCGATCGTTTTTCTGATCGCTGTATTAGTGTCACAGGTGACGCTAGTTAGGCAGGTAGGTATTTAGGTTCGCCGCAGCTTTTTATAGCGCCAGGGACCCCCATATACTACCGCATAAAGCCCCCTGATTGCCCCCTAGTTAACCCTTTCACCAGTGATCACCATATAACTGTTACAGGTGACGCTGGTTGGTTAGTTATTTTTTTATAGTTTCAGGGCACCCGCCATTTATTACCTAGTCTCACTAGTGTACCCCTAAATTTAGGGGGGTCTACTTTCCAAAATGGGGTCATTTGGGGGGGGGGTTTGTGCCATCTTGGCATTTTATGGCCTTCAAAACTGTAACGCCCTTAGAAAGCCTGAAGGCGGTGCTTGGTTTTCGGGGCCCCGTACGCGGCTAGGCTCCCAAAAAGTCCCACATATGTGGTATCCCCGTACTCAGGAGAAGCAGCAGAATTTATTTTGGGGTGTCATTTCACATATGCCCATGGCATGCGTGAGCAATATATCATTTAGTGACAACTTTGTGAAAAAAAAAAAAAAAAAAAAGTTTGTAATTTTCCCGCAACTTGTGGCAAAATATAAAATATTCCATGGACTCAACATGCCTCTCAGCAAATAGCTTGGGGTGTCTACTTTCTAAAATGGGGTCATTTGTGGGGGTTTTGTGCCATCTTGGCATTTTATGGCCTTCAAAACTGTAATAGGTAGTGGGAAGTGAACTCAAAAATTTACGCCCTTAGAAAGCCTGAAGGCGGTGCTTGGTTTTCGGGGCCCCGTACGCGGCTAGGCTCCCAAAAAGTCCCACATATGTGGTATCCCCGTACTCAGGAGAAGCAGCAGAATTTATTTTGGGGTGTCATTTCACATATGCCCATAGCATGTGTGAGCAATATATCATTTAGTGACAACTTTGTGTAAAAAAAAAAATAATAATTTTTTTTTGTCATTATTCAATCGCTTGAGGCAAAAAAATAAAATATTCAATGGGCTCAACATGCCTCTTATCAATTTCCTTAGGGGGTCTACTTTCCAAAATGGGGTCATTTGGGGGGGTTTTGTACTGCCCTGCCATTTTAGCACCTCAAGAAATGAGATAGGCAGTCGTAAACTAAAAGCTGCGTAAATTCCAGAAAACGTACCTTAGTTTGTAGATGTGACAACTTTTGCGCAAACCAATAAATATACAATTATTGACTTTTTTTTTTACCAAAGACATGTGGCTGAATACATTTTGGCCTAAATGTATGACTAAAATTGAGTTTATTGGATTTTTCTAATAACAAAATGTAGAAAATATCATTTTTTTTCAAAATTTGCGGTCTTTTTACGTTTATATCGCAAAAAATAAAAATCGCAGAGGCAATCAAATACCATCAAAAGAAAGCTCTATTTGTGGGAAGAAAAGGACGCAAATTTTGTTTGGGTACAACATTGCATGACTGCGCAATTACCAGTTAAAGCAGCGCAGTGCCAAAGTGTAAAAAGACCTCTGGTCATTTACCAGCAAAATGGTCCGGTCTGAAGGTGGTTAATATGTGTTGTTTTTTTTTATCTGCTAATAATGAATTTAGTGTATTGTTAGTGAAGATCTTGTTTTGATAAACATTTGTGCAAATATCATTGTGCCCTAGAAATCATAATAGCACCTTATTTGTATTCTTCTAGTCATGTGCTTTCAGAAAATATATGGTTTGGGGGGGTCTTAACAAACTTTGAAAGCTGTAAGTGAAAAATAAGCAATGGAAAAATGGCTTGGCAAGCGTTTAAAGTGGAGCACAGGGCCTGGCAGCAAAAGGGTTAATACAGTTACTTTATAGAACTTAATGTCACCCAGTCATGGTTGAATACCTGTAGCCAGCTCTGTATTGCTTCTGCCCTCATGCCACAGTTTCCTAGCAATCCTTAGATAGCAGCTGTGAAAAATACATATAAAAAATTGACTTTACCTTCAGAAGTTGGATCTGCACTGCCTGTGTACAGTTAATCTGCCTGATGTGTGGCTAATGGGAATGTGTGCAGGGATGAAACACTTAGCGGTGTGGTCTGATAATGAATGGACTGCTGGGGTTTAAAGGCTCAGTTCACCTTCTTTTTTTTTTCTTCTTTTTTTTTTTTATATACCATTAATGTTCCTCTGTTGCAGAAACATACAATCTTTTATTTTGCGAACAAGGCCTTACCTCAGCCCTTACTAGAAAGTTTCAGAGACTCGCTAGTATACAGAGACAGAGGAACCACTAAGACACCTCATTAGCACACCTTAACCTATCAACTAAGTTTTCACAGCACCCCCAGAATTTCTCCACGTGTACATTTGCTTGGCTTCCGCATGCAGCCCACAGGACACCCCTGATGTATTGCAAGGGCCTACCTGATTGCATTGGATGAGTGGTTGGATAGATGGTGTGTCCTCCTATCATATAGTTTTGGTAAATCTAAAGTACAATCAGATTGTATAGTGTGTGGCCACATTTATACACGCAAAATTACCTAGTTGCGCTTTCAGTGTCATTAATTAACAGCACACCAAACGCTGTTTCCACATGATTTTTTCCACATGAATAAACAGACAAATGCAGTAAAAAATGTGAAACTCACAGCACTGTAAAATGTCTCATGAGCTACTTTGCCACTTGTAGCGCAACCCATTTAAGTCAACAGGCTGCCCCATGTGTGTCACTGGATAAATGAGCCAAAAAACATGCGCGTGAATGAGGTCCTAAAGTGAAATTGGCGCGATCACACAAGAATAGTGAGGCTCCATTCACATCTGCGTTTTTTTCAACGCATGGTAAACTGCACAGAAAATGTGCACTTCGCCATGCGTTTCAGAAACACTGCAAATGTGCATTATGCTCGTGTTGTCATTACACCCACCCCAAATGCAGCAAACATGCTAAAAACTGCGGTTGGGGCTATTGTTGCGTGTAGGGCAGCCCAATCAAGTGAATCGTCTGCCCTATACATGATCAGTGAACATGCTCCAAAAAAAAACCAAAACGATTCTGAAAAGGTGAACTCATCCTTTAAGTTAAAAGCTAAGTTTACCTTTTATCAATATTACATTTATTTTATTATATATATCTATATATATTTTTAATTTATTTTTCAAAAGGAGCCTGCAAAGCGTTGCACTGCAAAAAGTAAATTGAGGGTGCAATGTCAAGATCCTGCAACCTTCATTTAGCTCTCAGTCCATATCTCCATACAGACTGTCAGTTGGATGCTGGAGGAAGGTTTAATGGGCCACGAGAGTGATGATTACTGCACTTGTATTCCATTGAGAACTAGCGTTCTCAATGGATGTAGCCCTGCATAGCCACCCCAATTTTGAATGATACAGCAGCTGTTGGTGAGAAGAACATCCACCCCATTTTCACCGTAGTAAATGTTACACCCTAAATATGGGCGCAAGGCCTGATTCACACCTATGCATTTTTAGTGCTTTGTGCATTTTGCAGATTTGCTCTACAGAACGTGCAAATCTGCAAAATGCAAAAAGCACTAAAAATGCATAGGTGTGAATCAGGCCTAACATGGTGCAAAAGGTGAACTTCGCCTTTAAGAGAAAGTAAACCCTGATGAGTTTAACTTCCTCTTTATTTCCCTGAAAAGGTAAAGCATAATGGGCTACTATGCATCGCATACCGTAGTAGCCCATTATGTGTCACTTACTTGCAACCGAAGCCTGCGATGTTACCGCTGTCCCCACTAGCAGCGAACATCCATCTTCACCCTTCTTTTTTTCGGGGCCGTGAACTCCGGCTCTGTGACTGGCCGGAGTCGCGTGATGTCACTCCTGCGCATGCTCACTGAAGCCGCTAGTCGCTGCGTGATTGCTTTAGAAACGGCACGATCTGCCCTTTTTAAAGTGTGCATGCGCCGTAGACATTGGCACACAGCTTTTTTGTAAATATCTCCTAAACTGTGGAGATTTAGGAGATATTTCCAGCACCTACAGGTAAGCCTTAATATAGGCCTACCTGTAGGTAAACGTGGTTGTACAGGGTGTACCAACCATTTTTAGGCCTGGTTCACACCTTTGCATTTTTTTGTGCATTTTCAGTTTTGCAGAAACACACTACAGTCCATTTAACATGGTTTCCTATTGATCATGTACACAGCTGTGCATTTTATGGAAAGAGCCACGGGCTTTATGGTTTTTGGTTCCATAGACTTCAATGGATCAAAAATGTGTATTGCAAAATGCACCTGGAATATGCAAACTGCAACCTGCATAGATGTGAACCAGGTCTTAAAGTAATATAGTTTTCTAAGCAAGCCGTGATGGCTTGAAGTGGTCATAGACAAATCAAAATTTTACTGATTCAGCAGCGACCGGCCATATTTTGATCAGTTTTTGGCCAGATAACATTGGGAAACCTCTCTCAATTAATAGGCTACAGCCGCTGATCACACCTTTGCTCATATTTCATGTCTGAGGTTTACAACCACTCTAAAATATGCTACAGTTTGCGGAATTCATTTTGTTTAGGTTATGCAGCTAAAGCAATAATCCATGGTCTAGCCCTAAAAATCCCAAAGGGTAAAAGGCGATGTTTGTGATGCGGAAATTGAGTTTCATTCCACCATAAACAAAAACCATGAAAAGTAGTGATGCATGATATAAGAAAGTGCCCTGCAATAATAATACCTGTAAAAAGGATTTCCATAAAGCAGATGGAAGAATAAAAATGTCTGCAGTACAAAAGCTTCTATCAAGTTTAGTGTTAATAATGTGGGTGCATTGCTAATATAGTTATCAGTAGGGTAATAGTCTGATTTTTAGTCTCAGCAGGAGTTTTTGTGCACATGAGTGTTATTATTATTATTGGACATTTACAGCAAAAATCTTCCTGACCTGTTGGCCCTGCATGTATTATTTTACATGGAGTCTGGATTCTGATGTGAAACCACGCTTGATGATGATGCTGGAATTAAAGGAGTTTTTAGCACCTTTAAGCATCGTGTTTAGGCAGTTTTACATTAACTATCATGGAATGGAGATACATTGGCTGGACAGGCTGCTGTTTGGCCTATATGGGAGATACTGTTGCATTAGATAAAAAAAAAAAAAGAGATATATATATATATATATTCATATTCATCCTTTACCAAAATTTTTGTTGCAATGCTTAGAAGTTTGTTGCAGATCATTGTACTGCCACATTATGAATCGGTTGCTTGCACCCTGTTTCCAAGGTGAGCATCCCTAAGCTGTCTCTTCACTGTTGCAGATGACACTGATATTTTGGTGTGAACCATTTAAAGAGACACTGTTAACTTGCCCTTGGCAGCCATGGAAAATGTGATTAAGCTACATAAAGACCGCTGTGTTCTATGTGAAAACAAAGGTCTCTCAGCAGGGGTCTGAAGCACCCCTCCATTGAATCAGAGTTACGCCCGGTACACACTGAGTGGGAGCCGATGTACTAATAATGTGTAGTATCTCCCATGCTGAGCTGTTGTGTTCTGACAGAGGGATGAACCCCCCCCCCCCACCACCAGAACACTCCAATTGGCTCTCTGTGCCATTGGCTGAGAGCGCTGGTCGGAAGGTGGTCAGCTGCTGGTTTTCCAGCATGCTTGTCCAACAGAAGATGGCCAAATTCACCGGCTTCTGTCGGACAGATCGACATACACACGGGCCAAATGTCAGTCGTTTTTTTTTTTTTTTTTTTTTTTTCTTTTCGAACCGCACAATGTTTGACATTCGGCCCCTGTGTACCAGGATTTATAGTTCGCTTATAAGTAGGCAGCATGAGTTTTGTGGATTAGAGGGCTCTAGCTCACTGAGGGATGTAATAGACCACTACAGAGAGACCACTGTTTATACACAGAGCAGTTGTTCTCTGCAACATGACATGGAGGCTCTTTTACTTTAGCTGCTTTATTATCAGGAGTTGCCAAACTTTTCAAACATAGGGCCAATTTACTGCCCTTAAGACTATAGGGGGGCCGGATTGTGGACTGTGGGAATAGAAAATATCCCAGGCCCAGCATTGGTGAGAATAAACTTTTCCTTTGTGTTGGTCAGTAGGAGTAGAGTCCCATCATTGGTATCAATGGGAGGAATAGTGCCCCATGATTGGTATCAGTGGCAGAACTGTTGGTGTCAGTGGGTGGAATAGCGACCCATTCATGATATTAGTGGGAGTATTAGTACCCTATCATTGGTGTCAGTGGCATGAATTATGTATGCCCTGCTGTGGGTGTCAGTGGAAGGAATAGTGCCCCAAAGGCTAGCAAAGGGCAGCAGTTTGTGTACCATTGAACTAAGCAAATGACCAAGGCTGTAACTACTTATAATTTCACTGCATCCGGAATATGATAACCGCATTTTACATGAGTTCGGTTGGCTCTAATTCTTTTTTTTTTTATGTTTTTTTCTTCTGTGCTTTTGCTTATGTGACCTTCAGTCCATTTTTCTTCTTCACATATGCAGTCATGTTTGACAAATACTGTCATTATTTTTGAGACTCGAGACTCTGCCCATCAATCTATTAAAATGTGAAAATGTTATTTGGGCACTGACTTCTTAGGATTTCTGTTGCCTCGTATTGCTTTAAAAACTTCTATTTCAAAGTGCTGGTATACACTGCTAATTTTACTATCAACTTAACTTGACTTGCCTATTCAGCTGCGTGTATCATTTTATTATTTTTAATACGTGTGATCTGTTTAGCATGTTTTACGTTCTGTAAGTGGCAGTTGGTAGTCATAGAGACATCATATACTTAAAGTGTAACTAAGGGCAAAAATTTGGTAAGCTGCAATAACATTTTCGTTTTGGAGTAATATTGCTTTAAATAATTATAAAAAAAAAAAAGCAAAAAAATCTGAAAACCAAGCCTTTTAAGCGTTCTTGGTAGAACATTAGACCAAAGTGAGCCCAGTGTATCGCCTGATGGCTTATACTCAATACTTAATTGGATATATCCAAGCCATGGATTTTAATATTCTATATTTTTCTTCGTGTGGATGTAAGATTCAGAATTGAATTTAGTTTATTGCACATTGGCCCCGCTGGGAGCATGGACGGGAAGCAGGAGGCGTGATGATTGACATGCGTCCTCTGGGAGTGCTTTTGGACAATGTATTTTATTTAGTTGGAAAATCTCTGAGAATCAGGGAGCTTTCAGTGCAAGGCATGCAATGTTTAATACATCACTACTGTGTGTACATTTTTTACATGTTCCATTAATGAGTTACTGTATGACATTTAAGAGGGATATTTATATAAAATAAAATTATATAATAAAAAAATAAAAAACAAGAAGTAAAAAATTAGGGAAACCGGAACAAAGTGGACAATAAGCCATTTTCCTATAGAATAAATAATGAAACCCAATTTCTATGAATTGTGGGGGTTGAAGCTATTTTTTTTTTTAATATAAAGATTCTGATCTGGTTCTCCTATTTATTTACGTTCATTCAGAGCTTCTTCACAAATACAGTGGTTTAAAGGTATTCCTACCCCTTGAAATTTTCCACATTTTGTCATGTTACAACCAAAAATGTAAATGTATTTTATTGGGATTTTATGTGATAGACCAACACAAAGTGGCACATACTGTATTTATGGGCGTATAACACGCCCATTCATTTTAAGAGGGAAGTTTCTGGAAAAAAAATAATAATTTGAAATAAGGAACTTTGAAGCAAAATAAAGGTCAGCGCCCATATGCAGCCTCACAAATGCCATCAATGCAGCCTTTTCAATGCCCATCTGCAGCCCAGAGGGGACAGGGAGGGGGGTGGGACGTGTGCCGACAGATTGCATACAGTGTGAATCTCCTATGATAGACAGAAGAGTGGTCCAATGGTGGCCCAGGAGATGGGACTTCCTATTACAGAGGCCGCCAAGTAAACATCTGATGGTGCTCGTCCCGCCCCCCTCCCTGTCCCCTCCGAGGCAGCTAAAATTGTAGTATTGGTGTATAACACGCACACACTATTTGCACCCAATTTTCATGGTGAAAAAGTGAGTGTTCTACGCCAATCAATAAAGTAATTGTGAAGTGGAAGGAAAATGATAAATGGTTTACAAATATCTGAAAAGTGTGGCGTGCATTTGTATTCAGCCCCCTGAGTCAATAATTTGTAGAACCACCTTTCGCTACAATTACAGCTGCAAGTCTTTTTTGGGGATATCTCTAACCGCTTTGCACATGTAGAGAGTGAAACTTCTGCCCATTCTTCTTTTCAAAATAGCTCCAGTTCTGTCAGATTAGATGGAGAGCATCTGAATAAGATTTTCAAGTCTTGCCACAGATTTTCAATTGGATTTAGGTCTGGGATTTGACTGGGCCATTCTAACACATGAATATGCTTTGATCTAAACCATTCCACTGTAGCTCTGGCTGTATGTTTAGGGTCGTTGTCCTGCTGGAAGGTGAACCTCCATCCCGATCTCAAATCTTCTGCAGACTCTAACTGTTTTTTTTTTTCTAACATTGCAATGTATTTAGCTCCATCCATCTTCCCATCAACTCTGACCAGCATCCCTGTTCTTGCTGAAGAAAAGTGAAGTGTTCAGTGTGATGTACAATGTTAGTTTTCTGTCGCACATAGCACTATTAAAGCAAACTCACTCATCCATCCATGTCTCAATGCTTAATGTTTCTGAAAAATTACTTTAAAAAACACCCTCCCCTAGCATTTCTGGCCATGGCCATCATGAGTAAGGGCAGATGATTTGTGTAGCATTCACTTTCTGGAATCCATCTGCCCTTAGCTCAGGCATGCAGACAGGATGGTGTGCTTACCCAGGAAAACCCCCTTCTGCAGGCTCTTGGGATGTATGATCATTTGCCAAGGCCTGGAAACCAGGAAGTAACTGAATACATGTAAAAAATGTTTATAACAAGTAAATGTGATATACTTTCCTATAAATTTACTAATGCTAGCAGCATAAGCATTACAAATGGTAAATGTTAATTGAGAGAATGAAGTTCCACTCTAAAGAGAACGTTACTTCTACTTAAGAAAAAAAAAAGCAATTCTATTCTAATCTACATTCTTAACTAAAAAGAAGTCCCTTCTGCTGCTCTCAGCTTCCTCCAAATCTCTAAATTCCTTTTTTATTACTGTTGCGATTGAATATCCTGTTAAAGGGGAGCAACATTTGTTTTCTATGGTCCCAATGTATGTCTGCTCACTACAGACAAAAGGAAGTGCGGGAGAAACCGGAGAGGTTTAGGAGCTCACCGAGAACCATACAAAGAGGCAGAAAAACACAGTAAAACTATTTAATGAAAAATAGATTACAGGGCCTTTAAGTAGTAGGTGTGTAAGGATTATTTTTGTAGAACAGGGATGTAGTTTTAATATCACTTGAATTTTTTACATACCATATCATACACTTCCAGCTGCTGTGGTGCAATTCAGATGACAATGCACCGCGGTTCCCTTGTTACCACAACAAGAAGGTATGAATTGCCTCTAAGGGTCGAATCATACTTTCGTGGCCTTTTGCATTTTAATTTCTTCTCGCCGCTGCCTCGTGGCCCTTTAAGAGGTTCTTAATGCTGGGAAGTGAAGGCGGGCATTCTGATCATGTGACCACTGTGATTGGTAGTATTCATATGAAGGGAAAGCTCCTGATCGCAGGTATGCACACAGAGAGCCTGCATTAAGCACAGTCTTTTTTTTTAAAGCCCACCCACCGAGACGCTGCATATATGCATACAGCCGGCAGGAAGGGGTTACATGGCACCCCAATACAAAGAGGCAACGCAGCTCCGATACATATGCCTCACAGCTCACCATGGTAATGCACTACCATGTGCTATGGTGCACCACATCAGAAAAAAAATGATGCATGTCTAATTACGTTGGCGGTATTCATTTGAATGGGCTGCCTTTGTCATAGTCCTTAAAATACTGTTAGCTTCTAGCTGGCATTACATGTAGGCAGTGTTAATTTTGGCAGTGAATTTTGATTTAGTTCTAGTTTTAGTCTCAGGACTAAACTGTAATTTTAGTTTTAGTCCCATTTTAGTCTTCTACAATTGTTTTAGTCGTATTTAGTTGACTAAATCTCCAGTACATTTTTTATTTGACTAAAATGTCTTATGTTTTAGTCGACTAAAATCTCCCGTACATTTTAGTTGAATAAAACTAATTTTAGTCGTCTAAAATCGAATGAGTGTAATTAAATTGTATTGTATTAACATTTCTCTACAATTTCCAAACTCATATACTGCTGGAGTGAAAAATCGAATGTCATTATTTATGGAGTTGAGGTATGAACATGCACTACAGACCAGTGTTCATTTTGAAGTCAAGTTTCAATTTAGTTTTAGTCTTAGTCTTTTGACTAAAATGGCATTTTAGTTTTAGTCCAATTTTAGTCTTTTGGCTAAAATTCAGTTTTAGTCATATTTTAGTCATCTCGGTTGTTTTAGTTTTAGTTGTATTTTAGTAGACTTAAATAGTATTTATTTAGTTGACTAAAGTGTTTTACTTGACAAAATTAACACTGTGTGTAGGTTTTCTGAGGTTTGTACAAAGGATTGCAGAAAAGGAGCCATTCCAGGTCAAGATAAATTGGTACTTCATCAAAAAAAAAAAATCTGTGTTGTGATAAAAAAAAAAAGCTTTGATTTGTTTAATACTTCATGTGAAATGTGATTGCACTTAAGAGGTTATATTTGTAAATTTAGGATTTTGATGAGAAAATTATGACATAGTAAACATGGTTAAAATAATTGTTATCCAACCAATTAGACCAACACTGACAGTCTTCACCCAAACCTTAAAACTAACCTTTAACACCTAATCTCTTACTGCAACATTTAATCTTTAACTTCACCCTCAAACAAAATTTCAGGCTTTAACCACTTGAGTCCTAGCCTCTGTTATAAAATGGCACTGCGATATCAGCCATTTAGGCAAATTACATAATTGTGTACAGGAATTTGCACTTTATATAATTTTTTTCACTATTTATTCTCAAATAAATAAAAATATATTTACCTGCATTTACTACCAAATTAAACCCTATCTGTCCCCAAAAAAAGATATGTATAATTGGTTACAGTAGACTACAAAACATAAGATATAATATGCAAAATTGAGAAAAATAAGCTTGAAGAGATTTAGGGAGAACAAGGTCTAGATTCAAGGAAATACCATTTAACTTAACCCTTAAACTTGAAGTTTCCCTGTTGCTAGGAAATCAAAATGCAACTTGCAATCCCTCTAAACCAACATATTGAAAACCTACCTTAGGAGTCCAATCTTTGCTGACGTGGCCTGAAGTGGGACATGCTATCCGGTAAACCCAGCAATTTTTAATATGGAAAGAGGTCAAGGCCTTTCTATCCTTGGTTACATGGTGTAATTGCAAGAGGCCTTCCGCCTTCCAGTGCTGAAAGTGTTTCTCATATAAGGCCAGTGGGAATTGAGAGATGGCAGTTATAGGCATAAAAGAAACCTTTTTCTGCCAATTATGTCAGATTCACATTAAGTCCCACACCTTAAGTGTTGTTACGCTAGTAGGTGCAATAGTGTGTGAGTGGGGGGGGGGGCAGATTTCTATGTGACCTATTAATCCAAAACAACACATTAAAGTTTTGATCGTCAAGAACTTCTCAACATCCAAACACTGTTTCGGTGGCAATCAATAAGCCCAGTCTAATGTTTTGTTTAGTATTTCTAGTATCCAGGAAGCTCATGGCTCATTTTTTCTAGTTAGTATTTGAAATAGAATTCTTTGTCTCTTATGGGACCCTAATAACGTTGGTAAATTTTGAGTTCATGGAACTGAGGAAGCTCGAGAGAAGTGATATCAATAGTATTTGGTGCATAAACAAGATATTAGGTAACACGTTCATCTTAATAATTCTGATACTGCCAGACCAGGAGAATGCGGGGTTGTCCAGTCAGCGCAAATCAGTCACTTTCCAAGTGCATAGGGTCTAAAAGTTATCTTTACAAAGATTAGAGTAGTGAGTTGTAAGATCAATGGTGAGATACTTTTCTCTTTCAAAGTAAATGGCAGTTGCATCTGGAGATGAGAAGTATTAGGGTGTCGATTAACTAAGCCCTTGTACACACGGTCGGACATTCCGACAACAAAATCCGCCGGATTTTGTCCGAAACTTGTGTTGCATACACACGGTCGGACAAAGTTGTCGGAAAATCCGATCGTACGTAATGTGATGAGGTTATTGCGTTACGACGGGACTACATTCAGGCTAGTAGCCAATAGCTTTGGTCTAGGAATTTGATCCGAGCATGCGTGGCACTTTGATCAGAATTCTCTATTCACAATCGGACAAAGTCCGATCGGATCATGCTGTCGGAAAGTTTTATAGCCCAGCTCCGACGGAAACAGTCTGATGGAGCCCACACATGGTCGGATTGTCCGACAACACGGTCTGATCAGACATTTTCCAACAGAATTTCCGACCGTGTGTACAAGGGCTAAGACTTTAAAAACGGCAAATAAATTGTGGTAAAATACAGCATGCGGTAAATTAGTTGTGAAAATTAAGTCTGCTAAGAACTTAGCGTTAAATAACGAATGCAGTATTTTTTTTTACTCCTGTAATTACCACATTTTCTCATGCAGTAATTCATCTCATGTGTTGGTGGTTAAGGGTTGTTCAAGGTAATTTCCATAAGGTTGTGTTGATGTTTAAAGGTTGATTTAGGCTCACTGAGTTGTAATAGACCCCTCTTCTGGGTCTTCTGTGGATTGAATTGGATATGTGGCCAGAATTAGGCCCCTCTCTGAGGGTAGTATTGCACTCCTTTCTGTGGATGGAATAGTACCCCTTCTTGTGGGTGAATTAGGTCCTTTTTGTGGATGTTCTGTGGGTGGAATTGGGCCCCTTGCTGTGAGTAGTATTGTGCCCTTTTTCTGCGGGTAGATTTGTGTCCAATTTTAGTGGTTCTATTTGTAAGGAACATGTATTCAGATCTCCTGGGTTGGTATAGTGCACCATTTCTGTGGGTGAGCAATAATAAATGCCAATTTTTGTGGGTGTCAAGGGGCAAAAGTGCCCCTTTTTGAATGTGTTATTTGTAAATTATTAATTTCATGGCTGAAAACTAATGATAAAAATTTTTTTATTTAATTTTAACAAATGCTATTTTTTTAACCCCCCCATTCACATTGGTGTGATTTGACAGGTCAAATTGCATGTTAAGTCAGAGCCTAATGCCAGCAATAGGAGCGTCCCGACTTTGTGACACCTCATCGATTTCCAAAAGTAATTCCTGCACTACTTATGGTCACTTTGGGGTAGATTTTAATAGACATCTGTGAATAAATACACACAGATGTCTTAAGTCGCCCCCCCCCCCCCCCCCCCCCCCGAAGTCGGACTGAACTGCAGATTTGAAAATCTTACAAGTTCAGATGAACTCGCACGATTTCAAAGCCATGTTCAGTGTGAATGAGGGCTAAATGTGTTGTGTTTAATAAATGTTGTTAAACCGCAGTCTATAACATCAGCTGCTCCTTGGTCAGCCAGAACTTCCGTAGAGCCTCACCCTCTGTGAAGTCGTCCAGCAGGGTCCTCTCTGCAAAATCTCGCAGAGCCATCACCACAACCCTCCTCCTCTGACTCCTTCTGACCAAGTTAAATTGCAAAAGATTGCATTTAAAAAGCTCAATAGCTTTTAAGTTATGGGTTATAGGTTATGCTGCTAAGCTCTCTTCCTCTCTCTCCCTCTCCCTCTCCCTCTGCTCCCAATAACTTCAACAGGAAATACTGCACCAAAAGGGTGGTGTTAAATACCGCACCTTTTATTTTTAATTCCTGTTCCATTCTGAAATTGGAATTGATGTTTACCCACATTTTTTTAGTCTTTTCGCTATTTATCGCAAAATTATCTTTTTTTTATGACTTAAACTTTATTCACTGCATGCGGTAATTTATGCAAATGAGTGACATGATACCCTTATTGTATGCTGTAACTTTTAGTGAATTGACCCCTAATGCCCCATACACACGGTCGGATTTTCCAACGGAAAATGTTCGATGGGAGATTTTTGTCGTAAATTCCGACCATGTGTAGGCTCCATCGGACATTTTACATTGGATTTCCGTCACACAAAATTTGAGATCTGGATCTCAAATTTTCCAACCACAAAATCCGTCGTCGGAAATTCTGTTTGTGACGCACAAAGTTCCACGCATGCTCGGAATCAAGCAGAAGAGCCGCACTGGCTATTGAACTTCATTTTTCTTGGCTCGTTGTACACGTTGTACGTCGCAGCGCTCTTGATGTTCACAATTTCCAGCCAACTTTGTGTGACCATGTGTATGCAAGACAAGTTTGAGCCAACATCCGTCGGAATGTCAATTTACAATTCATGTCCAATCATGTGTACGGGGAATTAGAGTCCTATGTTGACCGCTTGAGAGCCGCGCTATAGCCAAATGATGGCCACAGCGCGGACCTGCTATGCTGGGACTACGTCTGTTGACGTCGTCCCGTGCACGAGCGCCCTGCGCGTCCCCCGAGGGGCGCGCTCTGTGATCAGCGAGTCTGAGACTCGCCTGATCACAGATCGGAGCAAGGGGTCGATCCCGACCACGTGATCAGCTGTCAGCCAATGACAGCTGATCATGTGATCACAACATAGCCGGTAATCGGCTACTTCTCCTCATGCTGAAAGCGCGAGGAGAAAAAAAAAGCCGATCACCGGCGGGCGTGAGAGGGACTTCAGTCCCGATCACAGCGAGCTGCAGCCAACTCATCAGTGCCCACCTGCCCCCTGCCAGTGCCACCTAATTATAGGAAAAGTGCCACCCCTCAGTGCCACCCATCAGTGCCCACAGTGCCACCTATCAGTGCCCACAATCTGCCTCAACAGTGCTGCACCTCATATGCCACATATCCGTGCCCATCAGGGTCATCTACCAATGCCCATCAGTGCCGCCCATCAGTGCCCAGCAGTGCCACCTATCAGTGCCCATCAGTCCTATCTATAAGTGGTACCTATTAGTGCCCATTAGTGCCACCCATCCCTGCCATCTTATCTGTGCCCATATTTGCCAATCAGTGCCGCCTTATCTGTGCCCATCAGTAGTGCCTTATCTGTGCCTATCAGTGCCCACCAGTGCCGCCTCAGTGCCGCCTCATCAGTGCATTTCAATGAAGGAGAAAAATGACCGGTTTGCAAAATTTTATAACAAACTATTAAACATGATTTTTTTTTTTTTGCATCTTTTTTTGTTTAGCAAAAAATAAAACTCCCAGCTGTAATTAAATACCACCAAAAGAAAGCTCTATTTGTGGAGAAAAAATGATAAAAATGTAATTTGGGTACAGTGTAGTATGGCCGCGCAATTGTCATTCAAAGTGCATCAGCGCTGAAAGCTGAAAATTGGTCTGGGCAGGAGGGGGGGTTTAAGTGCCCAGTAAGCAAGTGGTTAAAGTGTCACTAAACCCACCTTATAAAACACTATCAATAAATGCTGTATTCCACAAAAAATGTGGCTGATCTTTCTGCTCTCTATTTCCATTTTTTGTCCATATCCCCAATTCAGCTAGAGATTTTGCTATGGGAAAATTCTTCCACAACCTTCCATGCCCCAATTTGGCCATGGTCAATGAGTAGATCATCGTTTCCTTGTTGCCAACCCCCAATATTAACATTCGATACTCTATAAATATGGTTTAAATGTATAAATTATTACTATAAAAACTATAGGACTGAGCCATTAAAACTGAAAAGAAGAAAAAGAGCACACAATTTCTGTTCTGTCCCACAGCGACCAGTTGAACTCTTGTTTAATGTTTCCCCAATGGTTTTTGTTAGCTGTTCGTTACAACGCCAGTCTGTGTATTTTCAATTTTCCATTTTATTATAGTGGTAGTAAACTCCTATGTTTATCTTTTACCTACAGGTAAGCTGTAATAAGCCCCTGTGCATAGTGCAGCACAACTAGCAACAAATAAACAGGTGCTACAAGTGAATGTGTTTGATTGTTGGATTGCAACAATTTTTCTTACATTTAATCTTCAAGAGCAAAATATGTTACAAACCAAAAAATAATAAACAGTAAAATTCAATCAAAAATAAAGAAATATAATGAAGTGATAGCTCAACAGTTCATTGTGCTAATAATCAGTTGAGGCCATTTGGAGAGTAGCTGCTGGGCGAGCAGATACGTTCGGTGCATTCTGAAGTTACAGCTTTGTTTAGAGTATATGCCTGTCCTGATCCTCTGTAGTAGGGATCACGACCATTTGGTAAGAAGTAATTCTCTACATGGTGGTGGATTGCACTTTTTGGTTGAAGATACATCTCATCAGTGGATGGACTTTTTCCTGATTTTTGCACGGGTGGATTGACACTCTGTGGTTACTTTTACACAGATCGTTTGCTTTATTTCATTATGGACTAAACTTTGGACAATCTTGTTTAACATAAATGTTTATGATTTTTCATTTTACATTTATACACATATATTGGTTATCCACAGTGAACTGTGGTGGATTCACACACTTTATAGTATATCATTTAGTGCATATCAGCCATTTGCAGTCACTCACATTGTACTTTGAATGGTTTACATTTTTACACGTTTTTAACATGGTTCAATCCCATTCACATTTATAGGTTTTAGAGAGATTCAGATTTTTTCCATAACGTTTTACTATATTGGTGTTGTATAGGAGAATTGCTGCTTCCATTCTATTACAAATTCATAATTTTCAGGCTTTTTGATATCTGTCTTAGCGCAGTTTCTTTTTTCTATAATAATCAGAACAGGATGCTAAGATCTTCCATCTCCATGTAGAGGAATGAAGCAGTGCTCATAAAAAAATTAAAAAAATAAACACTGAGGAAGTCCACACCTAGGAAGACATGCTTCTGGGATTAGGAGCCATACCCTACGCCATCATCCCGCAGTCACTGCCATCCATGCTGAAGCACATAGGGATTATGCTACATGTTTGATACGCCAGCATGGTCATGTGCCTTGTATGGGAGTGTGCTACCTACATGTTTATTGTGATATTAAACTCTGACAAAGAGCACTAGATTACCTTTGTAATTTTTTTTTTATATATCCCTGAATGAGAATATGCAGAACTGAAGGGAGGTGTTGGAAATGAGGAATGGAGCTGAAGCATTCATCTGAGTTCACCCCTATTAGGGGACTGCTTACTTAGACCTGCTGGTGAAACAGGGGTCTAAGTATAAGGTGAGTGGCCATCCAATCACTGGGTGAAGGATTTTTTTATGAGCACTACTTCATTAATCTACACAGAGGTGGAAGATATTTGCATCCTGTTTTGATTATTAGCACGATGAACTGTTCAGCTATCACTTAATTATCTTTCATTATTTTTGATTGAATTCAACTGTTCATTATTTTTTGGTTTGTAACATATTTTGCTCTTGAAGACAGATTGTTGGATTGCTACATTTATTCTTACATTTAGTACCGGTTTACACAGGGGCAGCTTGTCAGCCTGACAAGTCGTGCTCCATTTAGTACAATGGAACCATTCTAATCGGAACAACTCAGGTTGCTCCGACTTAGAAAAAGGTTCCTGTACTACTTGCGGGCGACTTTGGAGCAGCTTTGACTTCTATACAGAAGTCATTTTGCAAGCCGTGCTGAAGTTGCGCTGTACGCGGTGGCTTCAGAGTCAGACGAGAGTCGGGCGACTTTGAAGCCATTCCTGTGTGAACCGGCACTTATACACATTCACTTGTAGCACTTGTTAATTTGTTGCTAGTTGCGCTGCACTATGAAGAGGGGTTTATTCAGATTGAAGTGAGTGAGAACACTTTTGAGTGTCAAAAAGCAACTACATTATTAATATTCACGTTATGTTAGTATATGAATCATTTTTTGATTGTTTTATTTATTTGCACTGATTAAGATTGAGGTTATATAAGCCTAAAATAAGGCTTACATGTAGGAAGGAATACTGGTTGAAGAAGGATTCCCTGTCAGTGGTCACAATGTGGAGCTGGAGGAATCCTTTTTTTTTTGTTACGTTTTTCATAATATGCTGCTGGTATGCGGTACAAACCAGCACACTATGACATGAGCCTGCCGGGTCAGCCATTTTTTTTAACGCAGTTTACTACTGCTTTATGTTTAATCAAGTTTTATTAGAAGAATGCATATAATATATGCCTACAAAACAGAGTTAGGGCAAACAAAGTATGATTCAAAATGAGATAGTGTTACACATCATTAGCAAAGTATATATATATATATATATATATATACTTTATGTATGTACATTATCAAAACCTTTTATGTGGTTTATAGCAAATGGATAATAACAGATACCCTGAAGAAGAAAGGGTATTTGAAAACAAAGGGACCCACCAAACAGTGGCGTAACTAGAACCTTCAGGGCCCCGATGCAAGAAACCATGAAGGGCCCCCCTGAACTCCAGCCAGGGCCCTTCCCTCCGAGTCTGGCGGTGGAACTCCAGGGCATGGTCACAGGTATGACCTTTGTGAGCCCTGTAGTTCCACCACTGGTTGGGGAGAACAGACATCGGACTGAGCGGCAATGCATGGAGCAGGAGAGGGGTACCCTGAGGAGCCGGCCGAGGACACAGGTCATGCGGGGAATGCACAACTAAACAGCAGCCAGTGCGATAGTAGAGCATGGAGCTCTGCTAGTCACCCTCCACCTCCAGCCACCCGTGTGCATGGTGCACTGGTACCCCTAGCTGCCTATGCTGCTGCTGGCCATATGTAGAGGGGGCTGCATGGGCCCTCTGCATCACAGGGCCCGGTTGCGGTCGCGACTGCTGCACCCCCTATAGTTACGCCCCTGCCACCAAAATAACGTAAGATATGGTCTAAAAGGTAATACGTAACATGGTCATTCTTTTAGCAAGAACATAAGGAGAAAACTAGGAAGAAGGAAATAGGAAAGGGTAAGTAAAAACAAAAGTAGAAGGGGAAGCAGAAGGTTTACTACCACTTTAAGTCCCGGGAGCAGACATTTCGGCACAGTGACATGTCATCACATGAATGCACACACCAATCAGAGTGGATACAAACTTGCAACAAGAAATTTCAAACTGGGTATCAATGATGTCTGTCATAATGCACTAGTATGTGGTGCATACCAGCCCAATATGACATGAGCCTGCAGGGGGACCAGTTTTTTCTTTATATATATATATATATATATATATATATATATATATATATATATATATATATATATATATATATACTGTTTACTACCGCTTTAAGTCCCTGGAGCAGACATTACTGCACAGTGACTCATGGCATGAATGCATACACCAATCCGAGTGGATATAAACTTGCAACAAGTAATTTCAAACTGGGTATAAATGAGAAAAAAAAATCGCTGGGGTAGCACTGAGCCTGGAAGATGGCAGAGAAGTTTTCAGGGTGAGCGTGCAGTTTCAGCAATAGATAATAAGAGCCCAGCAGGAGACTGTGAAAGTGAGTGCATACCCCAGTCGGCCACCCCTTATTGCAGTAGATTGCATGCTTCCCTGCAAACCTACCATGTATTAAAAACTAGTATATCTAAGTGTGTCTCCACTCTCCAGCTCTAGAAGGGACTCTTGCCTGCAACTAGGGCTCCACTGCAGTGACACAGGCTCGGGCTTACACAGAATGGCATCAGTAGCATATACACAGAGATCCTCCATGAAACAGAGATCCGCTCTGTTGCACACTTCTGCTTGCCCCTGGTACAAAGGCAAAGCCTGGCTTCCTCCAGCCAGCTCTGTATTAATAGGGAAGGTGGAGTCTGGTGTGCATGACTTTGCTGGGACTCTCATGCAGCCAGAGTCGACAAGAAGGACCCCTGGATCCTCCACCCCAACTTCAGGAGCTGGTAGGGAGTGCAAGACCAGGCACTCCTGCTGAGCTGCAGTCCCATATGCTCCAATAGCTAGTCTAGCTGTCAGAGGAGATGGGAATCTGAACCCAGTAGTTGGAAGGCTACAGCCTGTTCCCGCTGTTTTATAAGTCATGAAAGACTCAAGGGCCCTAAGAATTATAAAATAAAATCCAGTTGGCTGTTTTTCTTTTGCAATTGCAGCAGTAATATTTTCAGTGAAAAGTATCCCACTTATGAAAGGAAACCTGCTTGTGGTTTTGTCTGTGTCTCTACAAAATATTGCTTCTTTGTCCCACATAAAAACTCAATTTTCTTAATCTTATTTATTTTTTATGTAACATCAATTCATTCTGAAAATACCAACCTGGGTAGACCCTTAACCCCTCTGCCAACCTCTTACCATGCATGCAATAGAACTGTTTCATCTTCTGTGATTTTGTGACACATGGCTTGATTTGCCACTGCTGTCGCTCTTCAACATTTCACTCCCTATTTGCATTGAAGTATCAGCTGTTGTATAGGGGATGATGGTAAGTTCTTATAGAGAAGTAATGCATTTATTTTACACTTAACTTAATTAAGCCTGTACTGAGAGGATTTTAGAGGGTGCCATTTCTGACATGCCAGCACAGGAAAACAAGGAGAGAGTAGATTTATTAATATCCTCCCATATTGGAAAAGTCCATCTGCTCCTTTTGCGCGTTTCACTTCATTGAGTACTTGGTTTCTTTCATTGAGCTCCAGATGGAGTGAAACGTGTAAGAGGAGCAGGTGGACTTTTCCTGTATCAGATGATTTTAATAAATGGGCTACTGGCTGTTGAGTACCTCCATCCTTGTGTTTCTTGTGCTATCACTGTTGGTGGATCAGACTGTTCTGGAGCCTGCATCTTTTGATCTGTGGATCGATGGTGGGAGGCTTGCAGCAAAATGGCTGGGATGAGCTACAATCTGAAAATACCAATTTCTGTATTTTTTGGTCTAGAAAGCCAACTTATATTAAGCATGCAAATCATGAAAGGAGAAGTATGGCCAAAGCCTTTAGTGTTTCTTCTCCTATGCAGAACGAACTGAACTCCTGTGACCAATTTTCATTCGACAGAAGGATAAAGTCTGCTGTCTTCTGACATCACTCAGCTAGTCCAGGCGATGGATCGATCCCGACTTAACAGTCTGGATCCACCCAGAAGCTTGGACCAGCAGCTGGCTCAACCTCTCCGCAGAACAGAAAGCTGGTGACTCGACCGACAGTCACTGCTTTCGACTGAGCAGAGGGGAGAACTGAGCAATCAGCTGTGTTTGCTTGCTCAATTCTCAGTTTAAAGGTGGCAGGGGACAGATGCAACATCAAATCGATACTGCATCCACCAAGGAGACTATGGATGTTTTTTTTTTTGTTTTTTTTAGAAACAAACTTCTTTTTTAAGTCAGAGCACCTGATTTGCATACTTTTCCTGGTTAGGGCTTTACAAAGTAGAGAAGCCACTGGATTAACCTGACCATCAGAACATTTGTATTTTCAAAAAGGGAAGTCATTGGCAGCCTCCATATTTTGGCATTACAAGGCTGCTTCAATAAAACATTTAGCAATTCATTCATCGATTATATTTGACAGAATTATTATTTTTTTCATTTCCCTGGAGTTCATCTTGATTATATCACAATATTTTATTGTCAAAATAGATTTTAATCAGATTTCCTATATATTAGGAAATCAAGTTTGTTTACATCTCCTTTGCCTTGGACCATCTCATCCTTCCGAGTCAGCGAATGGTTAATGATTACGTGTTATGAGGTGAACGGCTTTTAATGTGCATTGCAGGTTTTTTTTTTTTCCTGTGTGTTGTCAGTCTTTAGAGGAGACTTCATTTGACAGAGCCGAGGAAAGGAAAAGCCTGGCAGAGAGACGGAGAGCCACTTAATATGCACTGCTCCGATCCTCATTTGCAATTCTGTTAGATTGCATTTTGCTTTGCAGAAATCAGTGCTGCATTCATTCTGTTAACCTGAATATAGCAGCTGACATCTTTTTTTTTATTACAGCTAGAGGTGGAAGGACCCAAACTTACAGAATCCCCCTCTCCCCCACCCCCCCCTTCGGAGAGTGTTAGTCCATTCCTTTATAGTGGCTCATTTTGGCTCTCTGTCAGCGCCAGGATGCTGCCATTGGATGTGTGTCATGCTCTCAGTAGATTGTGATAGAATAGAACAGTCATGAAAGCCCAGCGGGAAAGGCTGCGAATTCCAGGCTTGACCTTGGAGTAAGTATTGTCTCTCTTAAATATTTTGATGCATTCTGCATGTCATTAGCTTTTGTACGACCAATAGCCGTGTAGCCTGTGTTGATAATGACAGCTCAGGAGACCTGCATGCCTTTTCTGTCTGCTGCAGTGGTCTTTCCCATGCAGAGGGTGCTGAGCCCATTCACGGGGGGGTTCGTTTCTGTGCAAGGGGTCTGCCTGGTGTTAGAATGGGGGGGGTCTCAGCATTTTGGCTATTTAATTGCAGATGAAAAGGTGATTGTAGGCCGTGATGTGTTGTGTATATTCCACTCTCCACCTTCTCCACCCCCTCCCCCTTCAGTGTTTGTCCCAGCACTGCCTTTCAGATAAGGCCTGTGTGTGTCTCCGGAATAATGAGCAGCCACCAGCACACGTTAAAGCATCACTGAACGGCTCTTCGTGAAAATGTATTGGCCGTAATCAATTTTTAATGTGCCAGCGTGAGCAGTGATGGGCATTTTTAGGGGATATGCATTAATATAGCATTTGTTTACAAATCCACAGTCTGCGTGTAACATTGCGTGTCCTTGTTTGTCGTAGTGATGTGTATATGTATCTTTGTCTGTGCTTATGTCTTGTTTTCTGTACCCGTCAGATAGCTTTGTGCATAATATTTCATTTGTCTAAATGTGTTCATATGTAATCATTCCTGTCTGCTGCATCAGGAACAATTTGTTCTGGTCCTTGTCTGCAGATGATCATGAAGCTGTTGTACCTTTTTTTTTTTTTTTAAGGCAGTAAACTCGCATATGACCATTTACAAGAGAATCATATTTTCTGATGTAATACATCTCAAAAATAGTTTTAGAAAGTAATTATACTGCAGGACTGTCACCTATTTAAAATAAATGTCTCTCCAGGGTTAATAATATAACTCTATAGTTTTCATTTTACTTTTTGTGTTGCCCAACTAATCTCCCCACCCTGATCATATCTGGAAGCGCGATTAATCCAATCTAACTTTTCTTTTGTGGTGGTAAACTTTTTCTTTTAGCTGTATCCAAGTCGTCATTTACATGATTGGTGTCGTGGTAACCGCTAGAACTTTTAGGCCATACCTCTAATAAGACGTACTTACAGATAGTGTAAATATCTCCTAAATGCACCGTTTAGGAAATATTTACTGTACATGCAGCAAGTGACAACATTGGCGCATGAGCTCTGAAGGAATGTGCGGGAGTGATGTCATTGCGGCTCTGGCCATTCACAAGGGCTGGAGTCTGCGAACTAGGGGTGGACCGATATTGTTTTTTCAGAGCCGATGCCAATTTTTTGACGCCTTTCAGGCCAATATCAGGTGCCGATATTCTGTACATCACTGTTATCTGCCACCCAGATGCAGCATGTCACTTGCCACCCAGATGCAGCATGTTGCTTGCCATTGTCACCCAGATGCAGCCTGTCACCTGCCACCCAGATGCAGCCTGTCACCTGCCACCCAGATGCAGCCTGTCACCTGCCACCCAGATGCAGCCTGTCACCTGGCACCCAGATGCAGCCTGTCACCTGGCACCCAGATGCAGCCTGTCACCTGGCACCCAGATGCAGCCTGTCACCTGGCACCCAGATGCAGCCTGTCACCTGGCACCCAGATGCAGCCTGTCACCTGGCACCCAGATGCAGCGTGTCACCTGGCACCCAGATGCAGCGTGTCACCTGGCACCCAGATGCAGCCTGCCAGTGTTACCTGCCACCGTCACCTGGCACCCAGATGCAGCGTGTCACCTGGCACCCAGATGCAGCGTGTCACCTGGCACCCAGATGCAGCGTGTCACCTGGCACCCAGATGCAGCGTGTCACCTGGCACCCAGATGCAGCGTGTCACCTGGCACCCAGATGCAACGTGTCACCTGCCACCATCACTTGTCACTACTTACACTACATCTGGCAGCCTTTCCCAAGCAGCGTCTGAGCAGGTAAATTTCCACATGCAGGCGAGCGGTGAGAGATGACGCAACTATCTCTCTGCTCGCCCGCTGCTGCAGCTCTGTCAAGATCAGCCTTCGAAGCCCTGCTGTAGAGGCGGCAAAGCACTTATGCAAGGCGGTCAGTAAAAGATGTCGTCATCTCCCTGCTGCAGCAAGTGCCGTGCGGGGACAGGCAGAAGAGGTCTGACCAATATCGGCAATATTGGTACATTTTTGAGCGATACCGATAATTTGAAAAATGTGAATATCCACCGCGCCGATAATCGGTTGACCCCTACTGTGAAACCCGGATGCAAGATGGGTGAAGATGAGAGCCCCTGCAGCGCTGACATCTTGGCTCTGGAGGGCTTCATTTTAAGGTAAGTTTAACATAATGTGCTAGTATGCGATGCAAACTAGCAGATTATGACATTACCTTGCAGGTACAAAAAAAAAAGGATCCAGCGGTTTACAACCGCTTTGAGAGATGCATGTTCACCCAAATGTAAAAACAAACCTGCAAAAAGAACAGTGTATATATTTATCTTTCCAGTGGCCCATTTGTTTAAAAGCTGCCACTTCACTACTTACCTTCCTCTGCAAGGACAACTGATTATATGGGTCGAATACCTGTTTCCCCGACGCTTGCTGTGGTTTCTTATGTGGTCTCATATGTCCGATAATGAGGTACAGGCTATCAGGAGAAACCACAGGAAATGGTGGGGGAGCCAGGTTCTTTACACACTCAGTGTGAATACTTCACAAAAAGTAAGTGTATGTTGTTGCCCCTTTTCAGGTTTTTTTTTCTCCTTTTTTTTTACATTTAGGTCACCTTGTGTTGCAGTCACTTTAAACCCAAACTCCAGCCAAGCAAATGTGTATAGCATTGGTTAGAATTGGGCTTGCACCGATGCCGTTTTTTCTTTTTGTTTTTTACCGGCGAGGTCGGGTACTGATGCTTTCAGGCCAGTACCAATACCTTTGTTATGCGATCTGAGCTTATACAAAATAAATTGGTTCAAATCAAACTGCAAAGAATATCATGTGATTTGAACAGGAATGCAGTGTGATTCCTAACAGTCAAATGCGGTTTCCCCCACCGCTCATGTGTGATTCTAGTATAGAAAGACAGGGAAGCGCCATCTAAGAAGTGCAGCAATGGACAAACAGTTTATTAAAAATGTTATGTTATCACAACTCACATGATAAAAGTATGTGATATTTCTTGCATGTCATATCTAAAACCACGACCGCTTGCAGTGCTCTCAGGGCTGAATGAGATGTAGGAAGTTAGGGGATCCATGTGGGTAGAGGTGCGGCAGTGATGTCCGCTTGTGGGCGGACTGCCTATGCATCTCCTCCAGACCTGTGAGCACCACAAGTGGCCCTGGTTTTGGATTTGACATGCAAGATATATTATGTTCTTTTAACGTGAGTTGTGATTTTTAAATTTTTTAATGAACTGTTTGCACATTGCTGCACTTCTTAGATGACTCTTCCCTGTCTTTCTATACTGGAATCACACAGGAGCATGGGGAAAAACCATATGCGATTTGGACAGGAATAGCACCGCATTACTGTTCAAATCGCATGAGATGCTTTGCAGTGCAATTTGAGGACATTCATTTTCTATGGGCTCAAATCACACCACAAAGTTATCGGTATTGGGAGCATTTGCACGAATACGAGTACTCTGTGTTGGTGTATCCCTAGTTAGAATTGGAAAGGGCTAACCGCACTTCCTGTCTGGTGACAATACAGCTCCAGTGGGGGCCAACATGGCAATAAAAATCTGCCGGAAGTTACAACCCTTCCATAGTCAATAGGGGTTCTAACTCCCATGTGCTCTTTTCAAAACTAAAAAAAGTTTTGGTTGGAGGTTTTTTTTTTTTTTGTTTTTTTTTTAGGGCTGGTCACACCACAATTTCTGCGTTCCAGATGTGTTTCTGCATGCGCCTTTTTTCATACATTTTTGATGCATTGCAGTGCCCTCCCTCCCTCCCTTTTTTTTTTTTTTCTTCATCTCAATTGAGGACAGTTAGACGTGCATTTTTTCCATGCAATTTGCTGCATTCCATACAGAGAAGAATGCAACATGTTCAACTTTTGTTGACTGCACTGGTGCAAACTAGGGCCATTGGAATCCATGTTAAACACTGTCCACGTTGTTTTGATGCAGAATACAAATACACTGGACTGCGTCTTGTGTGACCCAGCATTGAAGTTTTTAAAGAAAATATTAAATATAATTTAGTTGTCATAGGGCAAATTTATTTTGCTATTCCTGTTGATAAATGGGGATTCCCAAAGTTTATGAAATGATTGTGTTGGTATGTTTCTCAGTGTTTCATCATTTATAGTTATACCCTATGGGGAGGGCCAATTATATCTTTGTGAGGATGTCTGTAAAAGAAATTAGGTGAATTTGTCAATGTTGTTGTCATCTCATGTGGTCTGATCCCACCAATTTTTTTTGTTTGTGTCAAGTTATGAGCATACAATTTCATCTTCAATTTTTCAACTTTTTATCCACTTTTATCCTTTTTCTATCTGAGCAGCAGGTTGCACCAGACAGAACCCTCTGAGTTTTTTCATCTTAATCTTTTTGACGCAACGTTTAGGTAGAACCTCTTTTCCAGTTATGAAATGAGCACAACAATAGGCACAATTATTAGGCTAGTCTTAGACCCCTTTCACATGGGTGGACCAATCGGGTCCACCTGTCAGTTTCTTAGGCTGGGCCCATCCATTAACCTCAAAATCTGACCCATCCATTGCCCTTTATGGAACAGCGGGTTTCAATGGACATGTGTCCGTTCACATCCACCGACATCCAATCCTATTTGCTAAAAACAGACAGATGGGGATCGGATGGCCTTTCCGTTTACATTCAACTGTTCATAAAGGACAGCGGGTTGTGTTTTCTCTTATGCAGAGTGGACACAGACAAGCTATTTTCCTGCTCAGCGAGGATCAGCGGACAGGTTCCCCACTGAACGGGCACACTCCTGGTGGAGTCTGCCCCATGTGAAAGGGGCCTTAAAAAGAAAAAAATCTGCACTTATGTTTCTGCTTACTATATTTCCAGTTTACTTTTTCAAATGAACTCTATTGTGAGATTGCAGTAATTTTTTTAATGATCCCCTTGCCTTATCCGATAAAGAGGGGGAAATAATTATTTGATCCCCTGCAGATTTTGTTAGTTTGCCCACTTACAAAGAAATCAAGAGTCTCTCATTTTTATCATAGGTGCATTTTAAATCACAGTGACAGAATATCAACCACAAATCCAGAAAAAACACATGCTATAAATTAAGTTGCAGTTCAGTGAGTAAAATAAGTATTTGATCCCCAAAAGCAAAATGTGACTCGTCGTGACAATGACCCAAAACATACCGCCAGGGAATGGCTCAAGTAGAACATTAAGGTCATGGAGTGGCCTAGCCAGTCTCCAGACCTTAATCCTATATACAATTTATCGAGGGAGCTGAAACTTCGATTTGCCAGGTGACGGCCAAGAAACCTTAAGGATTTAGAGAAGATCTGTAAAGAAGAGTGGACCAAAATCCCTCCTGAGATGTGTGCAAACCTGGTCACCAACTACAAGAAATGTCTTACCTCTGCTTGCCAACAAGGGTTTCTCCACTAAGTACTAAGTCATGTTTTGCTTGGGGATCAAATATTTATTTTACTCACTGAACTGCAACTCAATTTCTAATATTTGTATCAAGTGTTTTTTTTTTTTTTCCTTGATTTTTGGTTGATATTATGTCTTTACCATTTAAAATACACCTGTGATACAAATTATAGACCCTTCATTTGTTTGTAAGAGGGCAAACCAACATTATATACAGGGGATCAAATAGTTATTTCCCTCACTGTATGGTATGTCAAGGGCCAAACTGATTCTGCCTTTCTAGGACTGTGTAAAGAGAATCTCCCAGTATGGAAATATGGGGACTGCCATTGCTGACTTGGCTTTGCAGGTGCAAGCATTTGAGCCATCAGCCTTATTCTTCCTTCACATATAGTGTCAGACCCAAAGCAAGCATGCAACTAATGAAGTGTCAAGATAAGTACCGTAATATGAACATACTTGTTCTAGGTCAGTAACTCATCAAGCTTTCAAGGAAGGAAAAGGACAAAGATGAGAAGTTCCAAGTTTTCTATCATGACATGTACTTTTGCAGCATAACATAAAGTCCCAGAATGCATTGCTTTGGTAACTGTGTACACACGCTAAAAGACCAGCCACACTTTGCTGTGCAAAAAAGGACAAAAGAACGACTGTCGTAGTCACTGGGGGGGAAAAGGCCATAGAAAATTTTATTTTTACAGGCAAAAGTGGACAAGTAGGGAATTGAATCAGATGTTGGAAAAATGAAGAGATAAAGATATACATCTTACTGGTGAAAATGTAGAATATTTACAAAATGCTGCAATAACACTTTTTCTGTTGTGTCAAAAGACCTGTTGAGCCTCGGGGTTGCCACTATGGTGGCACAAAGTGCATGTTACTTTAACAGTATGGCACTGATGTAACTACCAAAGCTTCACATCTGTTTGTTTTCTCATCCATATACTTGTTTCTAAGACTTTTTGTGACCATTGTTCTGTGTCTTGTTTTATCTCATGTTTCTTGGAAGGACGGTTTGCTTCTGGAGAACTACTTAAATCTTTAGGACAAAACTTTGCTACGTGGTATCATTAAACTTGTCACTGGTACACTTGGCAATATAGTAAATGAACAGGATTTTGGCCTTTTGTTAAAGTTAGAAATCCAATATTTTGTCTCGAAAAAATAGAAATAAAGGTTCTTACTTAAAGTAGCTAAAGAACTAAAGTCGTTCTCCAGGAGCAATTTCCGGTAATGCACAGAATCCTTGCAAAATGTCCTAGTTTGGCTGTCTCCAACTATGCAAGGCCCATGGCCCCCTCTTCATTTCAGCCTCTGCTATCTCCTTGGCCTGGCCCAGAAGTCATTCAACATCAGGTTTAGCTCAGTTTTTAGCCCTAAGAGTTATAAGATAACATTTTTTCCCTCATGCTATTGAGTAATTATCCCTTCTTATAATTTATGCTGTGTAGGTGTCCTAGGTGTATTCTGAGCCCAGTTTAAAATTAATCCAAAAACACAAGATAACGTAGTAACTACAATTTAATTTTAGTCAATGTTTAAAAAATGTAAGACCAAATAATATTATGTTTGAAAATTAGGATTTTCTTTGCCTGTTCTGTTGGTTAAGAGGATTGTCCAGTCACCTATGTTCAGATAAGTTGTTGGCTCCAAAACAAGTATCTTTTTGATAAAGTAGCTGTCCCCCAGGAGCTTCCATCCCTCACATGTTTACGTCATATCTGTAATGGCACCGAATTGTGTTTACCTGAGTTGTGTCCTGGTTCTTGCTGTATGTGCGTCCGCATGTTCCATGGTCATTGTCCCCTACTGTTAGGAATGGGGTGCCCACTGTGTGAAAGGTATGATTCCTTCTCGATTGGGACTAGAGAATACTACTATTAAAGGTCTGTTTAGAAGTTATTTATTGATAATTTATCAAACCTGAGCTCTTTGCTAGAATCTGTGCAGCATGCTTGTATTATATTCACTTCATTTGCTTCGGATTGCTTTGCTCACTGCTAGTGACATTTTAACTTTGCAGTCTCACCCCTCGGAGCTTGAGTCCAACCCCAACAAGCCCCTGCAGTCCTTGTAGCCCATTGTATGCTTTCCATTTCTGGAGGTAAGGAAAACTTCACTTTTGCTTCACTCTGCCTTTTCATAAAAATGTTTTTATTAGGTTATAATTTGCTGGGTTGTAACAAATTAAAGCCTAGCTCCAACCTTCTGACATATTTTAGCCACAATAGGGTTGATTTACTAGAACTGGAGGGTGCAATATCAGGTGCAACTTAATTGAACAAGCTGAAGTGAGAAGCTGATTGGCTACCATGCACAGCTGCACCAGATTTTGCACTCTCCAGTTCTAGTAAATCAACCCCAATGCCTATCCTAATGCCTCGTACACACGTTCCGATTATCGGACCACAAAAGTCGCTTTCGGACAGATCGTGCGATAATCTGATCGTTAGTACGCAGCTTTCGACAGCCGATCGCGACAGTCTGTCCAACCAAATCCGAAGGGACAAACAGGAAAACTTTGGTCGGATGACAGCCCGTCGTACGACAATCGTATAGCCAGTACAGTATGCGTCCGATAAATGTCATTCGACAAACACCACGCATGATCGGAAACACGAAAATAAACCAGAAGGACACACAGGTCACACGTATTTGACATCATTTAAAATACGTAGCTACGCACGACGGAAGATTGTTCCAGAATCGTATGACAAAAATCTTACACACATTTTGCACTGTTGTATTCGATCTTAGTTGTATGCAACAAAATGTGAACGATCGGTCGTACGATAATCGGAACGTGTGTATGAGGCATAAGAGATTATTTCAGTATCTTGACATTCTAGAGAAGTGTGCATACCGTATGTATGTTTTTTTTTTTTAATGGGTGATGCCACTTTTCCTGTGGGCACAGCTGTTGCTTTCAGGGCCCATACAAACATAAAAACAATATAAATGATAAATGTAGACAAATTTAAGAAATTCACTGCCCTCAAATGGAATATGTCAGACAAGGGTGTCAGGCTTGGTGGAGTATGAAGAAGTTCCTTTCAGTGCAGTGTACAGGTATAATACTTTTTGATGTGAAGGGTTCTTGGACCATCAGTCAAATATTTTTTTTTTTTTTGGTGCCCAAAGCTCTGTATAATTTGTATAAGTCCTTAGCATGGTGGCTTAGAAACCACTTTTATTTTCTTAAAATGCTTACATTCTTAAAGTGCACCCGTGCTTAGACTATATACTGTACATTAAGTTATTTATATATTCTTAACAAGCAGTAAAAATAAACTTTAAATGCAGCCTTCGCAAACTTCTCTAGCTAGTTGTTTTATAAAGGTGTTCATTCTCTTAGCTCCTCAAAGCACAGTCTTGTTTCAGTCAGTTTCTTACAGCTTAGGCTCTGTTCACATCTAGGCGTTGCTATTTTACAAGCGTTTTTTGGGTGTTTTTGCAGCATATTTGTACAGGCCTTTTGAAGTTCAAAAGGTCACCAATGTAAAAGCAGTAAAGCGTCTGTAATCTGACAAACAAAAAGAACCTCATGTACTTTTTTGAGCGAAGGGCGTTTTGCTTTAGGCGACACAACGCTCAGATTTGAACAGGGATCATTGAAATGAATGGGATTTGTCTTGTTGGGCATTTTTAGAGCTGAGGCTTAGAGCAGAAAAATGCCCAAAAACACCTAGACCTCATACACATGGTACAAAAATCAGAAGGGAAAAGTCTTAAGACAAACTGTCCGCAGATTTTCATATCATTAGTGCTTTCGACAGCCGATTTGACTTTTTCATCAGACAAAAGCTGGATGTACAGGCTATAAAATTTTTGTTGGATGTAAACTCAACATCTGATTTTTAGATGGTCAGTACAGAAATCATCACTCAAAAGTCGAAAGTACAAACACGCATTTCCGGGATCGAGGAACGCTCTGGAAGTGTTTGGTCATAACATTCGTTACGCGGCAGCTGAATGTTGAAATGCAGCATACATTCTCATCTTCTTTAATGGGATAATAATGAAGCGGCTTTGCTGGTGATAACTGATGTAGTTATGCCAAACATATTTTAAAAGGCATTGGTTTTGTACGATTTGAAAATCGCCAATCAGCGCTCATCAAACTTCTACTAATACAGAATTAGCATAAGGAGCCCAAAGGGTGGCACTTGAGAAATGAGCTTCCTCTTTATACTGTCATTGTCACCACGTTTGTGTTTGTCAAATGACAATTTGCAGATAGTTACATATAGTTACATGGTGAGGTTGAAAAAAGACACAAGTCCATCAAGTCCAACCTATGTGTGTGATTATATGTCAGTATTACCTTGTATATCCCTGTATGTTGTGGTCATTCAGGTGCTTATCTAATAGTTTCTTGAAACTATTGATGCCCCTCGCTAAGGCCACCACCCTCCCTTTCGTGAAATAGTTTTATCCCTATTGTGGGGTCACCAGTACAGTATTTGTAAATTTAACTCATATCCCCTCTCAAGCGTCTCTTCTCCAGAGTGAATACGTTCAGTGCTCGCGACCTTTCCTCATAACTAATATAGTCCAGACCATTTATTAGCTTTGTTGCCCTTCTTTGTACTCGCTCCAGTTCCAGTACATCCTTCCTGGGGACTGGTGTCCAGAACTGGACAGCATACTCCAGGTGCAGCCGGACCAGAGTCTTGTAGAGTGGGAGAGTTATTTTATCTCTGGAATTAATCCCCTTTTTAATGCATGCCAATATTCTGTTTGCGTTGTTAGCAGCTGCTTGGCATTGCATGCCATTGCTGAGCCTATCATCTACTAGGACCCCCAGGTCCTTTTCCATCCTAGATTCCCCCAGAGGTTCTCCTCCTAGTGTATAGATTGCATTCATTTTTTTGCCACCCAAATGCATTATTTTACATTTTTCTACATTGAACCTCATTTGCCATGTAGTTGCCCACCCCATTCATTTGTTCAGATCTTTTTGCAAAGTTTCCACATCCTGCAGAGAAATTATTGCCCTGCTTAGCTTAGTATCATTCGCAAATACAGAGATTGAACTGTTTACCCCATCCTCCAGGTCGTTTATGAACAAATTAAACAGGATTGGTCTCAGCACCCCACTACCCACCCCTGACCATTCCGAGTACTCCCATTGATCACCACCCTCTGAACTCGCCCTTGTAGCCAGGTTTCAATCCATGTACTCACCCTATGGTCCATGCCAACAGACCTTATTTTGTACAGTAAATGTTTATGGGGAACTGTGTCAAATGCTTTTGCAAAATCCAGATATACCACATCTATGGGCCTTCCTTTATCTAGATGGCAACTCACCTCCTCATAGAAGGTTAATAGATTGGTTTGGCAAGAACGATTCTTCATGAATCCATTCTGATTACTGCTAATGATACCGTTCTCATTACTAAAATCTTGTATATTGTCCGTTATCATCCCCTCCAAGAGTTTACATACTATTGAAGTTAGTCTAACTGTTCTGTAATTCCCAGGGATGTATTTTGGGCCCTTTTTAAATATTGGTGCTACATTGGCTTTTCTCTATCAGCTGGTACCATTCCAGTCAGTAGACTGTCAGTAAAAAGTAGGAACAATGGCCTGGCAATTACTTGACGGAGTTCCCTAAGTACTCTGGGGTGCAGGCCATCTGGTCCCAGTGATTTATGGATGCTAAGTTTCCCAAGTATAATTTTAATTCTGTCCTCTGTTAACCATGAAGGTGCTTCCTGTGACATGTCATGAGCATGAACACTGCAGTTTTGGTTACTAAAGCCCCCCCCGATTCCCTCGTGAAGAATGAGTAGAAGAATACATTCAGTACTTTCGCCATCTCCTCATTCTTTGTAACCACATGTTCTTCCTCATTCTTTATGGGGCCAATATGGTCTGTCCTCCCTTTTTTACTGTTTACTGTTTGTCTAGCATAGTTTGTATGTTAGACAAAATCCTGCACACGCGGTTTTGACAAAAATCTCGGTCGTCCAACAATCTAACCGTGTGTACGAGGCCTTGGGGTGTGCTCACACTGGCAGTTTCAAAGCATTTTACTCCCTTGCTCTAGTTTGTTTGTGTAGTGTGTGTGCTGCAAACACTGTCTGGGAACCAATAAGAATACTGTGCCTGGGACGGCTTGGAAGATGTGATCCCAGGCAGAGTTCAAAGCGGTCCTTTAAATTTTGCTTTAGTTCATGTAGGGTGCCTGGGAATGTGCTCCTTCAACCCTTTCACTGCCAGGCCTGTATGTCGTATGGACCTACAAAAGTGCCTGCAGGTGGCCTGGTCTGTACGGTGTATGGACCTAATTTCTCCCTCCCCTATAAGCTCATGGTCACTTCAATGACCATAAACGTATAACAGAACTGTTCAGCAGAGACTGCTGAACAATTCTATAACTCTGAGTGGATTACAACCTGCTGATCAGAGTTATTGACCTCAAATGTGTGGTTATACACCTGTATCTACCCTTTATTGCTGGTGTTCTCTAATACAGGCATCTGCAGGAGTTAAAATGGGTTTTGTGTGCCTTCTCTATACACCTGAAGATACGACTTATTGCTGGTGTTGTCTGTTGCATATCTTGCATCTTAACCTTTAAAATTATCACTTTTGATTTCAAGCATTCGAGTCCCATAGACTTTAATAGGGTTCTAAAGTTCGTACGAATTTTAGGTCCGTTCGAAGGTTCTGGTGCGAACCAAACTGGGGGGGGGGGGGGGGTGTTTGGCATCCCTAGTGGATAGGTGGGGGTCCGTGGGAAAAGTAAAAGCCATGATCTTCTTGTTAAATAATTACAAACCTGGATAGGCAATGGTATATTGGAATGGCTTCTGCGTAAAAACCTATTATAGGTATATACAGCTTCACCTGTGAACTGGTCTCTGATTTTCAGTATGTTTCAACAGTTTTTAGACCTTTCCATGAAGATTTCTTATGAGGACATAGTAACAGATGGCTGGTGGTTTTCCAGTCATTCACTGTGATTTAACTAGATTCGTGCCTCTCCATAGTTTTCTAACTTTAGATGATTCTTACTGTGATAAATATGTTATTTATGACTCATCTCTGGTCTACAAAAGAAGCTGACACTGCTTTCAAAACCATGTAATGGGAATGGCAGACTAATCTCCTGTTGCTCGAATAATAATTCTTATGTTATGGTAATGTGGGTTTTATTTGACTAAGAATATGTGTGCATAGCAGAAGAGTCTTTATATACAATATTGTATGTATTGAGTGATGGTAATTATTGTGTAATCTGAATGCATGGAGAATGGTTTAAAAGGAATTTGTAACGTGAATTAAAGTATACCTGTTTTGAAAGAAATATGGCAGCTACCGTTGCTGAGCTCACCTTGTGAAAATGCTAGTTGCCTGGCAGTCATGCTAATTCTTTCTTCAGCAGTTTGAGTCACTGACCCAGAACAATTAAACAGAAGGACTTGTGACATTTTACTGAATTTCCTGTTCTGTGTACTTGTTCCATGATACAGACTGGTGGGTTATTGTAAAAATCAGCTTGTTTAGCCAGAACAAGGTCAGCCTTGTATTTGTATTTTGGTGGGTTTATTTTAAAGTGCATCTAAACCCAAAAATGAAGAGTAATTTTATTAGGCTTTTTTTTCTTTTTCATCTGGTAATCTGAGGAACAATGCACTGGGTGACTAAGCTTACTCCTTCACTGTCTATGGAGGCAGCCATGATTGTCACTCAGACTAGATATCAGCATGTATGCCTGTGTTTCTCCATTGCATGGGTGGTGGACGGGAATTGGCAGTTTACAAAAGAAAGAAAAGTTAGCATTTTCTTTCAGTTCAGCTCACAGGAAGTGATGAGGTCGGTTCATTTCTACAAATATCAACATGTATTTAATTACTTTAAACTGGTGATGTCCCTTTAACTGCATTTACTTTTTGTAGTAATCACTAATGAAAAGCAATAACAAGAAAAATGTTTAAATTATTCTAATCTAGGGTTTAGGGGGCATTTACACCCAGGGCCTTTGGCTTTCAAAATTACCAGCACAACAGCATGAACATCATCATATTCTTATGTATTACTGCCATTTCTATTAGCACTTTACAGTCTAGCTACATCTAAATGGCAGTGCCCCTTTGCCATCGTAATGGTTTTCTTGCATTTGAGCATTTAAGCAGAATGAAGAGCACCTGGACCAGATGGCTTACAATCGCGTGTCCTGCTAAAAGAGCTCTGTCATTTCAAAGCCATTGTTTCTAATTTCTAGGGACTCCTTAATGACTGGCATAGTACAATGGATTGGTTTAGGGCCAATGTGGTGCCTATACGGTATTTAAAAAAGGGGTCAAGTCTTTACCAAGTAACTACAGATGTGTTAGTTTAACTTCTATTGGGAAAATACTGGAGAGTTTAATGAAGACTACATTAGATGAGTTTTTACTAGGAAAAAATTTTTAACCACTTGCTGCCCGCCATATAACAAAATGACGTCGGCAAAGTGGTTGCGATATCCTGACCGGATGTCATATGATGTCTTTCAGGATATCAAGCCGCTGCGCCCCTGGGGCATGTATCGCAGCAATCGTTGGGGCATGTCAGCCTGACACACCGCAACTACGATCTAGTTAGAGTCTCTGACAGAGACTCTTTACCACGTGATCAACCGCATCCAATCACGGCTGATCACCATGTAAACAGGAAAAGCCGCTGATCGGCTTTTCCTCACTTGCATCTGACAGACACGAGTAGAGGAGAACCGGTCGGCTGCTCTCCTGATGGGGGGGATCTGTGCTGATTGTTAGCGCAGCCCCCCCGGATGCCCGCTCAGGACCACCAGGGATGGCCACCACACTGGACCACCATGTGTGCCACCCTAGACCACCAATGAAATGCCAATCATTGCCTAGGCAGCTGCCAATCAGTGCCAAAGTAAAATGCCTGCCAATGATGCCTATCAGTTAAATCTATCAGTGCCAGCCATCATTGCCCATCAATGCCCCGCAGTGCCACCTATAAGCGCCCATCAGTGCCACTTATCAGTGCTGCCCATCAGTGCTCATCATCAGTGCTCCTCAGTGAAGGTGAAAACTTATTTACAAAAAGTTTTTTTTTTAATTTTTTTTTTTTTTTTTATTCTTTTAGCAAAAAAAAAAAACTGCAGAGGTGATCATATACCACCAAAAGAAAGCTCTATTTGTGGGAACAAAGTGATAAAAAATGTAGAAAATTGGTCTGGGCAGGAAGGTGCGAAAGTGCCCAGTTTTGAAGTGGTTAAACAATAGACAGCATGGATTCATGAAAGACAGAAGGTCAGCTAATTAAACAAATCTGATTTCTTTTTATGAGGCGGTAAGCAAAACCTTCGAGGAGTGCCTATGGATATAGTATACTTTTATTTTGCAAAAGCGTTTGAGAATATTTACCACACATGACTAATATATAAGGTAAAGTCTACTTTAGTCTGTTTGTAAATGGAAAAACTACTGCCTAAAAGAGTAGTGGTTAAGGATTCATACGCCAAATGGTCTAAGGTTATTAGCTGTGTACCCCAAGATTCGGTTTTGGAACCATTATGTTATATATTTATGATTTATAAATTATAATATAGTCTGGGATTAAAAGTACCATTTCAGTCTTTGCAGATGACACGAAGCTATGCAATGGAATAATGTATTACAGGATGTCTCCAACTTGCAAGGCGACCTCAATGCACTTCAATACCGGGCACTTTGAACCCCCTTACTGCCTAGTCCAATTTTCAGCTTTCAGTGCTGTCACATTTTGAATGACAATTGCAGTGCCATACAACATTGTACCCAAACCAAATTTTGTACCCACAAATAGAGCTTTCTTTTGGTGGTATTCGATCACCACTGGGGTTTTTGCTTTTTTCACTACAAATAACAAAGACTGAACATTTGTAAATAAAAGGTTTTCTTTGTTTCTGTTACAAAAATTTGTAAATAAGTAGGTTTTCTCCTTCACTGATGCCGCTGCACTGATGGGCACTGATGAGGCAGTACTGATTGGCACTGATGGGCATTGATGAGGCACTTATATGCAGCACTGATGGGTTGCACTCATAGGTGGCACTGGTGGGCACTTATATTCGGCACTGATGGGCAGCACAGATGGGTGGCACTGATCAGGAGGCACTGATGGGCACTGATTTGCACCCCTGGTGGGCTCTAGTGCGCATCCTTGATGGATCTGCACTGAAAATCAATGCGCAGACCCACCCCCCCTTGTCAGAAGAGCAGGCGATCAGCTCTCCTCTACTCACGCCTGTCAGCACAAGTAGAAGAAAAGACTATAAACTGCACTTCCTGGTTACCATGTAATTATTGTTATTATACAGGTTTTATATAGCGCCAACAGTTTGCTCAGCGCTTTACAACATGAGGGCAGACATTACAGTTACATTACAATTTGGTACAAGAGGAATCGGAGGGCCCTTCTCGTTAGAGCTTACAATCTAAAAAGGAAGGGGCAATTGATACAAAAGGTAATAGCTGTGGGGGATGAGCTGATGGAGGTGTAAAACAGTGTTAGTTAAAAGCAGGATAGGCTTCTTTGAAGAGAAGGGTTTTCAGGGATCGTCTAAAGATGGATAGATTAGGGGACAGTCGGACAGATTGGGGTAGGGAGTTCCAAAGGATGGGAGAAGCTCTGGAGAAATCCTGGAGATGAGCATGGGAGGAGGTAACAAGGGAGCTAGAGAGCAGGAGGTCTTGGGATGACCGAAGAGGGCGGCTTGGTTGTTATTTTGGGACGAGGTTAGTGATGTAACTAGGGCTAGAGTTATGGATGGCTTTGTAAATTATTGTTAGTACTTTGAATTTTATTCATTGGGTGAGTGGAAGCCAGTGCAGGGATTGGCAGAGAGGGGTGGAGGACACTGAACGGCTGGTAAGGTGGGTGAGTCTGGCAGCAGCATTCATTATGGACTGGAGGGGGGATAGTCTATGTAAAGGTAATCCAACGAGTAGGGAGTTGCAGTAGTCGAGGCGAGAGATGACCAGGGAGTGAATTAGAAGCTTGGTGGTGTCATTAGTTAAAAAGGGGCGTATTCTGGAAATGTTGCAGAGGTTGAGGTGGCATGATTTGGACAGGGCTTGTATGTGGCCCTGAAAGGACAGTTCGGAGTCTAAGGTTACCCCTAGCACCCTGGCATGTGGGGATGGACTGATAGATGTGCCATTGATCTTGACAGAGAAGTCAGGCAAAGGGGCACGTGGGGGAGGAAATATTAAGAACTCGGTTTACAAATCATTACATGAGCTGCGATTTGACACAGCTCATTACATGTCATGTGCTCTTTACCAGGATCAGAGATGGTGTGTTAGACTGACACTACACCACCGATCGCTTCACGCTCTCGTGGTCAGGATACTCGGGATCAGTCAGGATAATACAACCACACTTTCATTCTACTATATGGCGGGTGGCGGGAAGGGGTTAATTGGGCAACTGTGGCAGATGAGGTTTAATGTTGATAAATGTAAAGTTATGCACTTGGGGGCTAAATATATAAACACATACATACTAGGGGAGGTACAACTGGGGAAACCAATGGTGAAGAACGACCTGGGTGTTCTGGCAGATCATAAGCTTAATAGCGTGCAATGCCAAGATTTCCAAAGCCAGTAAATTTTTTTCTTGTATTAAGAGGTATGGACTGCAGAGAGAGAGAGATCATTTTGCCCCTGAACAAATCATTAGACCTCAATCTGGAATATGCAGTTCAGTTTTGGGCACCAGTTCACAAAAGGGATATTGGGGAACTGAAAGTGCAGAGAAGGGCAACCAAACTGATAAGAGGCATGGAGGAGCTGAGCTATGAGGAAAGATTAGTTAAACTAAGTTTATTCTCTCTTTAGAAGATGAGATTAAGGGGGATATGCTTAACATTTACAAATACATAAGTGGTCCATATAGTGAATTTGGTGTAGAGTTATCACAGAGGACAAGGGGGCACTCTTTACAGTACATATGGAGGAAAAGATATGTAACCTCCTAATATAGAAAGGCTTCTTTACACCAAGAGCTGTGGAATAGACTACCTCAAGAGATGATTCTGGCCAGCTCATTAGATTGTTTTAACCACTTCAATACAGGGCACTTCCTGTCCAGGCCAATTTCCAGATTTCATACTGTCACACTTTCAATAAAAATTACTCAGTCATACAATACTGTACCCAAACAACTTTTTATATCATTTGCAAATTTTGTAGCGCTCATCATAGCCAGGCTGATTTTAGGGAGGGCACTGTGAATTATCGCTGAAATGGAGGAAGCACACGATCATGTCATAGCGCGACCTGAACATTACAGCCAAAATAAATGGGCAATGTTGGATGGAGTGTGTGGATCTGCAAGTATGTAATATATTTTTTTGTAAGACCCATGTTAATTGTGACGCCCAAAAATAATTTCAACTCCTCCACTGTGAGATGTTTCAATTCAAATGGGTGGGCATAGCATGAATTGAAAAATGTTCAGTGTTGGCCTGAACACTTGGTTGTGGGGGGATACTTGCTGATCTTGAGTTGTAAAGCAGCTATAATGGGTTCACAAGTGCATCTGGGGGATTTGTATGGGTTCTATCTCTTGGGATCTGATGTGATACCCCAGTACTAGTACTGGGTCTTTCATCCAGGTGTCTAGTGCTGTTGGTGTTTGAAAATTAACTTGTGGTGTATATGGTACTGCTGGTGGTTGTCTGGTCTTCAGAGTACCTCATCCTTTTTGGAGGGACCCTTTCCTCCACTGATTCGGTTACTGATCCACTAATTTCGACAGGGTTGTACTCGGAATCAAATTAGGAGTGTTCCCTGCTGCTCTTAATTGTCATACTGAGGATTTGAAATGCCTCCTCACTAGTATAATACTTGACACTTGAACAGGTACACTACTGCTGGGGGCTTTTTATATTGCCCAAAGCATACACATTTATGCTGCACTGAAGAATGAGCAGAGTCCAAGGTGCTTTTGTAATCTCAGGGGACACAATGGCGGTTGGCAGAAAATACAGTCTAACCCAAGAATTTAGCTGTACCCCTGAGAACAATTGGCTTTGATATGCTTCATCAAAAGCCTATCATGCCCATTTCAGCCAGAGATAATCTAATGTCTGTTGGGTAGACTGATATATGTATTATGTGTTCAGCTCTTTCAAATGGGGAGTTCCTTGCTTTCTCCATAAACCCCTATATGTACTGTATTTCACCCGTGGCCCTTGTGCAAATAACTTTTACTCTACAGAGAAGTCCCTCAGTAGGTTTAACTAAAGTAATTATGTAATACATTTTAAAGTTCCATCTAAGAGCAGGCACCACAAAGTCCCTGTTTTCCTATATTACCAAGAAATATGGTTACTATCGTCCCTCTTATAGTGGTTTTAATTTGTTACTAAGGACTTGATGTTTCCTGACTTATGGCCCACTTATTCTACAATGGCACACACTTTTGGTAAGGAAGCAAGAAGCAAAAGGAATGGAGCTTGGCAGCGGAGTGCAGGACTTTGTCTAGATGTCAGTGAAGTTAGGCCTTTAGTAAGATTAAGAATAATATATGCAGCTTTTTGGAAAAGTATGGGGTAGCTTGAGGTCACCCCCAGAATCTACATGCAGAATGTACAAGTAGATATGTAATCCAGTATGATTCAACAGCTGGTATTTTGCCATTTACAAGACACCATGTATGCACAAGTCCATTCCTGCCAATTTGAATACTATTTTGCTTGTGCTTTTCCAAATAGATTTTTTTATAATAACGCTTTCATTACATTCTTGTTATCGAAAACCGTCACAGTAAAACAGTTGTTTTAGCATCTCAGCTTGTTGTCATGTAAGTATAGTTTCGCAGACTGGGTCCCTTTTTGGTTTTTTTTTCCCCATGTTGCAGAGTTTTGTCATCTGGAAACTTCATATCCAAGCACTGAAAAATCATTGTAGAAGGTATTTGAATTTACATTATGTTGTACCAGATGAAAAAAAATATCAACTGTGGCTTATTTCCATGTGCAAACTATTTATCCACAGATAAGGTAAATGTGAGCAGCTTGACATGTGATGCAAATTAAATGTTCTATTTGCATGGAGGCCACAGCCACAATTTAGAAAGTTTTTTAGTTCTAAAGGCCAGATTATTTAATTGTATTTGCATCAGTGCTGCTTCCACTACAGATGAAGTAGATGCTTACCAGTTTTTCCAGTGATAGCGATACACTTCTTGGTCTCTTCTCTTTAATGAGACGTTGAAGGTAAGTGATACTTCCTCCCAAGTCACCGGACTCTATTGGGTACATTGCCTAGAAAAATGGTGTCTTATTTTAGTCACATGTAAACCTCTGTTATGATTTCATGGATGACTGTACTCGATTTGCCCTTATTGATATAGTCCTGTAAATGCAGTTTATTAAAAAAAAAAAAAAAAAAAAGATATTTCAAGATCTTTTTAGAAGTACTGTGGAAAATAAGGGCATGAACAATATTAGATTATGTGTTTTGACCATATTAAAAAAAAGTGCTTCTGCAGCAAATGGGAAATCAAAGTATATTTCTCGCCTGTGCATTATAGAATAAATTGTTCTATTGGTTAAACTAATATTTATCTTAAAGGGTAACTCCACTTTTGTGGGGAAAATGGCAAAAAAAAATTATAGCTTCAGGTCTCTGCAATTTACATTGATCTCCCAATAGGGAATTTTTTTTTTTGCTTTTTTTTTTTTTTTGCTACAATCTGAGGTACCGTATATACTCGAGTATAAGCCGAGATTTTCAGCCTCTTTTTTGAGGCTGAAAGTGCCCCCCTCGGCTTATACTCGAGTCATCGCCGTCTGACTGCTCGATCAGCGTATCGAGCAGACAGACGGCGGACATACTACAATTTGAAAGCCGCGCCTCCTTCTCCGCCTCCGCCTGTGATAGGCGGAACACTGAATTTCCCAGCAGCCTGTGTTCCGCCTATCACGGACATCGTCTCATCCTCGTCCGTAGTACGAGGATGAGACGATATCGGTGATAGGCGGAACACAGGCTGCTGGGAAATTCAGTGTTCCGCCTATCACAGGCGGAGGCGGAGGCGGGGCTTTTGAATTTTAGAATGGCCGCCGAGGCGATCCTGGCAAGGCACGGGACGGAGGCAAGGCAAGGCACGGGACGGGACGGAGGCAAGGCACGACACGACACGGGACGGAGGCAAGGCACGGCACGGGACGGAGGCAAGGAGGCAAGGCACGGCACGGGACGGAGGCAAGGAGGCAAGGCACGGGACGGAGGCTCGGGACACAGGTAGGCTGGACACACACACACACACACACACACACACACACACACACACACACACACACACACACACACACACACACACGGACACACACACACAGGGATGGATGGATGGAGACACACACACACAGGGATGGATGGATGGATGGATGGAGACACACACACACAGGGATGGATGGATGGATGGATGGAGACACACACACACAGGGATGGATGGATGGATGGAGACACACACACACAGGGATGGATGGATGGATGGACACACACACACACAGGGATGGATGGATGGATGGACACACACACACACAGGGATGGATGGATGGATGGACACACACACACACAGGGATGGATGGATGGATGGACACACACACACACAGGGATGGACGGACACACAGGGACGGACACACACACAGGGATGGACAGGCATATCTCACCCTCGGCTTATACACGAGTCAATAAGTTTGCCAGTTTTTTTGGGGGTAAATTGGGGGCCTCGGCTTATATTCGGGTCGGCCTATACTCGAGTATATACGGTAATTTCATTTCTATAGCCTTGTATAGCAAATGATACTGATTGGAGGAAAGTTCCACTCCAAATACTCATAAACCCATGTTCATAAACAACTGATGTTTCAGTTTGTACAAAATAATATGGCTATAAAATCTCAAGGAACCTCCTCAGACCCAAGGGAATTCCCCTAATACATGTATTTTTATCAAACCCTTTATACTCTTCAAAAGGACCCCCACATTATCTTTCTGCTCCTCTCCTCCAAAGTTATTTGTCTGAATATGACAGCCCCCCCCCCCAAAAAAAAAAAAACATGGAGCTCTGCATACTCTGAGCAAATAAAGGCCAAGGCCCCAAAAGGTTTAAAACACCTACTATTCGCAATTTGCCCCTCTATTCTTAACAAAGTTCTGGAAGCTTTTACAATCCTTTATGAAGGGTCATTCCATTTCCTTTCCTTTCATACTTAAATCTCAGATTTCAGTTATACTGAAGGATGAGAAAGACCCTCATGGGGTGATTTACTAAGAAGAAGGCACTGCACCAGTTCATACAATAATTGATGCACCGGAACGTGCAAATTAGTGCACATTGAAAACTGCAACTGGCGCCAGGGTAACTGCGGTTTTCTCATTGGGCACACGCCCAACACAGTTGGTTAATTTCATCTCATTGGATGTGTCTTGTTGGGCAATTAGTAGGTATACTAAGTTAATTAACCCCTTTTGATGCTAATTTCATTCCTATCACTTATATCATAATATATTTTTGAAATGTATTGAAAGTATTGAAAGATTTGTGTAACAAAAAGAAAAAAAAATACAGAGATGTGCTTTGTAAACCCAATAAATTTATATTTTCAGATCTTGATCTTTAAAGGTGACTATACACTGCAATCAATTAGATCTTAAATAAATTAGATTTAGTGCAAGAGCCTGTTTGATTTCCTATAATTTGAATTAATTGTTCAAGTGCATCTTCCTATTACCCATTTTGCCTAAATATCGGGTTGTACAGAGATTGGCCAATCAGATTGCATAGTACATGACCATCTTAAGTGGCAAATTTGGAATTCAGATGAAGACGTGATGTCATTCCTCTGTGCTGGCCACCCCTTCCAGGAATCAGATATGTGGCACAGGTACTTACCTCCATGCCCACAGCAGTTGTGCATCTCACATACACAGCGGTCGCGCATCTAGATGCGTTTGGCACTTCTAGCTGCAGGAACCCAATTTTTAAGGAAGTTAATGGTAAAGCAGTCACAGATTTCCAGGACTGTACTAACAAATGTTTCTAGTGAAAGGCAACTGTTTTTTTTCTATTAAATGGGCCGTTGACATGCATCACAGTTGAACTTGGGAATCTGTCTTTGCAAAGTTAAACTAAATGGAATCCTTGTCTTTTTTTTTTGGTGGGGGGGGGGGGGGGGGGATAGAGTGCAGAGGGATTAGGAGTCTTGTCAGTTTTTGCTGATAGGGTAAAGACACCTCCCAAATTTTTCCAGTTTCTCCTTCAAATGTATTCACTTCCTGTCACATAGCCAAACAGGAAGTGAGGGTAAAACCCTACCAGTGTCTCTTCTTGGGGAGACACAGGTCAATCTAAATAGTTTCCCCATTAGGTAAAGCAGGGGTTCTAACACTCACTTGATTTCCCTCAAATGCCCACAATTAGAATAGGATTGTCTTAAGATAGATTTTACCTCAGTGCTCTAAATCAGTGGTTCTCAACTCTGTCCTCAGGTACCCCCAACAGACCATGTTTGCAAAATATGAAAAAGAAAAAGGGGGACTAAGAGGTAACAATCCTCAGGGACTTTTAACGGTATCCAATACATAGGTTACACCAACAAAGGTAATCCTATAAAAAAATTATTTTTATTAAGTTACATAAAAACATTAAAAAAAGGAACACAAAAATGTATCCATACAAATAGGAGTTAATCAGACATATAATAAATATATATATATATAAGCGCTACCACTCTCGACATGTTTCACTCAATGGAGTTTTTTCAGGAGACTGTTGGTATAGCGTATTTGTATACTGCAATAACCAAATACAATTAGAAAGGAGTCCTTTTAAGTGCATATAGCCTAAATACATCAAAATACAAATATTATGTATTAGGCCTGATAACTATGTCAGGCAAAGTTTCATAGAGTAATAGCACAATCAGCAAAAACAGGTCATAGAAACAAGTGATCAAACGAAGAAAAAAACAGGTCTCACCACATATGTTTTGAATTCACAAATTAAAGGTAAATATATGTAAAATCTTGAAAATTTGTAGATGGCCCAAACGCCACAGAGAGCCGCATAAGATTGCTTGCAGAGAGGGGTACTCAAAGTGTAAAGGTCTGAAACACGTAAAAAGACTATGTTAAATTTAGAATATTACAACTGTCTCCGGGAAACAAGCATACTTCCCAATTTAGTAATAAGGTTACCTTTAACCATAAAATTGATTTTAGAATCAATTGTGATAGAAGTTAGCTGACAAGCTGATAGCCCAATGCCAGAAACACCAGTGGCCAATACCACTGTCTGCCTAAGGCATCTAGATAAATACAACCAAAAATGAATAAATCAATAACAAAAAATTGAAAGTTTTTTTTCTGAAGAAACATCTAGATTAGAAAGGCTCTTGCACCAAGGGCTCGTGACAGCCATAAGGTAGATAATGATTAAAGCATCTTACCCGATCGTATACAGAAAAAGAGAACCCAAACGGAGGAACATATAGCAAACGTTCCTCATGTGGCCATCTCCTGCAGAGAATAAGGCAGAGTACAGCTGCCTTTTGAAGCCTTCTCCAACTCAGCGGCATCTCACGTCACCGCAGAGTTGCGAACGAAAATCACGGCGTGGCAGCCATGCGGAAAACCCGGGTAAAGCTACCGCTCATGCGCCGATGATGCTATCGCATCATCGGCGCACAGTGCCCATTTTTGAAAGCCCCTGCGCCTTCAGTACAAGACCAGAGGGCACTGGTCAGGCAGAGGGGATGGGCGGGCCACAGCCAAGCCCAGCCCCGCCGTCCAAAAGGCATCATTTAAGCCAGGACTGGTAGTGGTTTTCAGGTCAAAAATCCACCGTGCCAGAAATGCATCTTGGTCTCATCAAAGCAATGGTATAAGCCTATGTGGTGACTGATTGGGGTTTCCATCTTCTTCCCACGCACCAGGGAAACATGGTCCCTGATGCGGTGGAAGAAGGGTCGTTTCGTCTTGCCAATATAGAAGGCATCGCAAGTGCAAATCATGATATAAACTATACCTATCGATTGGCATGTGGCCAAAAATTTGTGCTTAAAAAGTCGACCATTGGGGAGATTAATGTGCTTAGAAGCATAACTAAAACAACAAAAATTCAAGTGTGGCAAGGTTTAGTTCCACATTGTCTAGTACTAACATTTGACAGCGGGGCATAATGACTGCGTACCAAAGAGTTTCTAAGGGATTGGGATCTTCTAAAGGTGATCTCTGGGCGGTACCCCAAGTGTTTGGATACACTTGGATCCGCTTTAAGAAGATACCAATATTTTTTGAAGATATTGCGCACCTGATGGTGTTGGTCTGAAAAGTGAGTAATTATCTTAATACCAGGATCAGGTTTAGGCGTCTTTTTACCGTGGATGAGAGTCAACCTATTTTGTTTTTTGGCCTTAAGGTACGCCTTCTTTAAACAGTTGTTGCTGTAGCCCCGTTGACGCAAACGTAATTGGAGTTGCTTAGCCTCCAATTCAGAATGAGCTTCCTTGCTGCAGTTCCTTTTAAGTCGAAGGTACTTGGCCGTAGGATACACTGGCCAGTAGGTGCACCGGGTGAGAGCTTGTTGCGTGTAGTAGAGTGTTAGCAGCCGATGGCTTACGAAATAAGGTAGACCCAATGTTACCATTGGGATTAACAAAAATTTGTATATCCAAAACGGTAAGATGGGATTGACTCCTCTTCATGGTAAATTTCAAATGAAAGGAGTTAATCTTGAGGCTTTCGAAGAATGCCAAAAGATCTTTCTCTGTTCCAGTCCAGATGAAAAAGACATCATCTATGTATAGTCTCCAGATGGGGATCTGGTCAAATATTTCTTGCATATCATCTCTACCTCTTAGTCCCCCTTTTTCTTTTTCATATTTTGTAATTTTGGGATGTGGTATCTGTAGTTTGATTTCTTCATCTTGCTGTCTTTTGAGGCCATGTTTGTAGGTTTTCCTTCATCTTGCACAGGTGCTTTAAATCCAAGTCAATGGCTTGGTATTTTGGACAGCTATTTTAGCTAAGCTAAATGACCAAAACATATCCTGTCTGGGGTACTTGAGGAGTGAGGTTGAGAACCACTGCTCTAAAATGGAAAATTGAATACTTACCTCTCTGTAATTTTCCTTTTCTGGTGCCTATCCATGGCAGCATACGCTCAATCCATGCATATGCTACCATGAAGGCACAAGGAAAGTAGCGTTTAGACAAATAACACTTTTTTTTTGTTTTTCCATGCCAATCAGCCTAGTTAAGCTGCAGGTGGGAAATCTGTTGCATGAAAATTGTTGGGTTGAGAGTGTAAAATGCATTACTTGGATTGAGCTTGCATCTGCAAAACAAATTATTAACAAAACGCATAAAACATAAAAAAAATTATAAAATTTATAAAAAATTGCTACAAATTTTATTGATCTACAAATTTTATTGATCAACAAAACAGGACTTGGAAAAGAGCTATAAAAGCAAAAAAAAACACATGTATGTTAATTTAAGACACTAACAGAATATGGTTTTGAGGTCTGACCATTTTACAGAGGACATTAACAGGAGTTAAAAGGACTGTCTCTTAAGGGTTTAAACATTTATTAGTCACAAAATCTTGAGGAAGATTTTGAAAAATAATGCCACACAGACAATTAACCGCTTGCTTACTGGGCACCCCCCCTCCTATCCAGACCAATTTTCAGCTTTCAGCGCTGATGCACTTTGAATGACAATTGTTTGGTCATACAACACTGTACCCAAATTAAATTTGTGTAATTTTTTCCCCCCAAATATAGCTTTATTTTGGTGGCATTTATCACCTGTGCAATTTTTATTTTTTGTTAAAAAAAAAAAAAAAGTAAAAAGACGGAATAAAAATTTTTTTAAAGGAAAGACTTTGCTGGAAGTGGCAGTAGAGGAGTGTTATGAAGGAGTGAAGAAGGCAGATATCCATCAGTCACCCCCCCCCCCCATGTGCCATTTCCACCTCGGTCCCTGAGGAACACCAACAAAAAAAGATTACCAAGGTCACCAACAAGATATGGCCTTGGCAGCACAGGGACACACTGTTTATGCACATGCAGTGGTGGGGGGAGGGGGGGGTATTATTCTTATTATTCTTATTATTGTTATTCCTGTCATGTTTATACACTGGAGAGGGGGCGGGTACCGGGTCCTTTGTTGTGCGGGTGGGTGGATAGGGGGTGGCTGTGTAGACCTCTCGTGTGGCCTAGATGTATGGGTCGTATGGGGGGTTGGTCCAGAGGGGGTCCCGGCCTCGTGCCAAATGATGCGGGGTCGGGACGCAGCTGTGACCCAATTGCTCTCTCTTAGAAACTGCCACCCAGGGAGCGGTTCACGGACCGCCATAAGGGGATGGTATGAGTGTTAAGTGTGGCAGCTGGGGGTATATTGAGCCCCTGGACCTGCCAGAGTTATCCTGGGTGGTATGGCAGTTGCTGATTACGGCAGTTTTTATTTTTGTTGTTGTTATTAGATGCGCACATTGCGCTGAATTAAAACAAATTTCATGTTCATAATTTTGTTCATGATCTCATCCTTCTGGCTGGAAGGGTATATATGTGGCTTTAATATATGTTTGATGTTTGATTTATGAGTCACGGAAGGCTTGGAGAGGTTTTCTTTTATATTTATTTAAATTGTAATAGATAATCAACCGTTTTTGTACTTTGGGCTTTATTTCTTTTTTGTTTTCCATTTGCTGAAGGAAAGTCCTCCCACTGCTTCCACCTGTGCATCGCTGTCTGGTTTTAACCAGACAGGGATTCACAACGTTTTTTTTTTTTTTTCTTCTCCTGCCTTACAATTGATAGGAGGAGACATTTTACCTATTCACTCCATTTGGGTGTCTATCCACCTAAGTGACGGATCTTTTTCTTCTTGTTCTTTTCTAGTCTTTTTTTTTTTTTTTTTTTTTTTTACCCCCTCCCCCTTGTACTTACTCAGCTATTGTACTTAATATGGCGTACTCTATGTTAGATGAACATGCTTTCGTGATCTCCCATAATGTTAGGGGTCTAAATACGCCAGAGAAGCGAATGGCGTTGTTTAGGGAACTCCACAAGCAGAAACCGGCAGTGGTGTTTCTTCAGGAGACCCACTTCCGGTCTGGCAAGACTCCTAAATTGCATGATAAACACTACCCACATGCCTTTCACGCAACAAATCCCGAGGCCAAATCTAAGGGGGTGACCATTTTGCTACATAAAAACGCTGACTTCACTTTACACCAGCAGCTGGCGGACAGTGACGGAAGGTATGTATTTTTGAAGGGGATCTGGGCGGGAACTTCGGTTACCTTGGCTAATGTCTACTTCCCCAATACTGCACAGGTCACTTTTTGTCAACATGTGGTAGACGAATTGAAGGGCTTTGCATCTGGCTGTGTGGTATTGGGGGGAGATTTCAATTTAGCACTAAATCCCCTTCAGGATACATCAGATGGCAGGTCCAGTATCCCGTATAAAAAGTTGCGTAAAATTAAGACACTTTTAGCTTCCCTCACTTTAGTAGATACTTGGCGTTTGGCAAACCCTTCAAGTAGGGATTATACTTACTTTTCTTCCTTGCATAACAAATTTACACGCATAGACTACATTTTTGTTACTCAAAGGGATATATCCCGTATAAAATCTGCCAAAATAGGTGTGCAGACCCTCTCTGATCATGCCCCTATATCGCTGCAATTTTACAGAACGAATATACATCGACACCCCCACTCGTGGAGACTAAACCCCTCCCTACTTACGGACAAGGACAACATTGACAAAATAGCGGATACAATTAAACTGTATTTTATAGAAAATGTTACAGAGGAATTGTCGCCTCTTACAATTTGGGCGGCCCATAAATGCGTGGTTCGGGGGGAGCTCATACGGTTGGGGGCGGCGAGAAAAAGGGTTGCGGAGAGGGAGACCAATGACCTTATACAGACCATTAGAGACCTAGAGGGGAAGCACAAGCAATCTTTAGCAACTGATACAGCAGTAACTTTACTTGATTTGAGGAAAAAACTACAAGCTCACTTGAACCTTAAAGCACAGAAGATCCTTTTCTTTCGGAAGGGGTTCTTCTACGAACACAGGGATAAAACAGGCAAATTTTTAGCGAAGGCCCTTAAAGAAACACTTCTATCGACAAATATTGCTGCAATTAAAACCAGTGCTGGTCAGATAACACAGGAGGCCGCAAAGATCGCGCAAAGATTTCAGGAATATTATTCCAACTTGTATAATTTATCGCAGCTACATAAACCTAGTGATTTAAGGGGGACGTCAGCAGAGATTACTTACAAATTTCTTGCCGACAGCGGACTCCCCAAACTTACCGAGGAGGATGCGCTGTCGCTGGAAGAACCGATAACTGAAGGTGAACTCACCGCAGCTATTAAGGAATTAAAAAAGGGGAAAAGCCCCGGACCGGACGATTTGACAGCCCACTACTATAAAATCTTCACGGAACTATTGATACCACACATGACCAGGACATTTAATCACTTTAGAGATACGCAAGCATTACCAGAAGATTTTCTGAGAGCGCATGTTACAGTACTGCCTAAACCTAACAAGGATCCTTTAGACTGTGCCAGCTATAGGCCGATTTCTTTATTGAATGTGGACCTAAAACTTTACACGAAAATACTAGCGAACAGACTGCGCCCACTATTGCACAAATTTATAGGCCCCGAACAGGTAGGTTTTACGCCTGGTAGGGAGGCGAAAGATAATGTGATTAAGGCCCTTAATCTTATACACAAGGCCCAAACAGAACAATTTGAAGGCATGCTCTTATCTACAGATGCTGAGAAGGCCTTCGACCGTGTGTCGTGGGACTTCTTGTATGCGACTTGTTCCCATATAGGCCTGAGAGCACATATGCTATCCTGGATTAAAACTATTTATTATAACCCGACGGCACATATTAAGGTGAATGGGACACTGTCAGACAAGGTGCAGATACGGAATGGGACTAGGCAAGGGTGTCCTCTTTCACCCTTGCTGTTTATACTTACCTTGGAACCGTTAATCCGCACAGTTAACTTATCATCCTCTATACATGGTTTTCATGTAGGCGACAAGGAATACAAGTGTGCTGCTTATGCGGACGATTTGTTGTTTTTTATAACTCAGCCGCATGTTACTATGCCCAACTTGTGCACTATATTTAAGCATTACAGCTATATAACGAACTTCAAAATAAATTACAAAAAATCTGAAGCCCTCAATCTAACGCTACACGAGACCACACGAGAGGCCGTTTTACGCAATTGCAAATTTAAATGGGAATCCCGCGCCCTTAAATACTTAGGAGTTCTTTTGACCCCTAGTTTGAACGAGATATATAGCCAAAATTTCTTGCCACTGTTACAAAACGTAAAAAAAGACCTGGAGAGATGGACACTTAAACACTTCTCCTGGTTTGGTAGGGCAGCTATTGTCAAAATGACAATCCTGCCCAGAGTTCTGTATCATTTCCAGACTTTGCCCATATGGTTGCCTGCAAATTTCTTTCAGTCACTGAATGCCATTCTTAGACACTTCCTATGGGCGTCCAAAAAGCCACGTTTAAGCCTTGTAATACTCACTAGAGATAAAGGCAGCGGGGGGAATGGGATTCCCCAATTTCAAAAATTATTATAAGGCCACCCACCTTACTAGAATGATTGACTGCACCTGCCATGCGGACAATAAAGACTGGGTGACACTTGAAAACGATGTAGGCCCTATCCCAGTGACATATTCCCCTTGGATTTTGTGGGACCTATGCCCTAAACAACTTAAGCAACATCCTCTCATAGGGACCACTTTAAGATTACTACAAACAGTGACTCAAACGACGGGTTTGACTACTTCACCTGGCCCATTAACACCGTTAGTAGATAATCCGGACTTTATCCCAGGCATGTATAAACCTATCCGGCTCTATACATGTGGGAATTCGCCGTTATTAGCCATTCATTGCTTCGAGGGTAACAAGATTAAATCAATGTCGGACCTACAACATATTCTGGGCTTAACCTTCCTGGGCCACTGGACATATAGACAAATACACGACTATATTTTGAGCCCACGGAGGCTCAAACATTTTATACGACCACTAACGCCATTTGAGGCGGTTTGCTTTCAAGCCACCACCTCGACGAAAAATATCTCCCTTACGTATGCTTGGTTGCAATCCACAGCACGTCTGGAACCCAATAAACATAAGCTTTTCTGGGAAGCAGCATTAAATGCATCATTTACAAACGATCAATGGTTACAGGCATGTGTATTTGCCCATAAATGTGCAATTGGCACTCGATTACAGGAAACTTCTTTTAAACTTTTGACGAATTGGTATAATACGCCAATTAAATTACATAAATGGTTCCCAGCCGTTTCGGACTTATGTTGGCGTTGTAACCAAGCTAAGGGCACTTTACAACATATATGGTGGGAATGCGACCTAATTAGACCATATTGGGTTCAAGTGATTAGCATTATACAACAAATAACCGATACACATATCCCCCTAGACGCTAAATGTTGTCTATTACATATTACTGACCTTTCAATGAGAAAATATAAAAAATCGTTGATCAGATTCCTATTAACGGCCGCCAAGGCGGTGGTACCGAGATACTGGAGGAACACTACGACTCCCTCAATTACGGAATGGTTGGGAGAGATAAGATTTCTGCACAAAATGGAAGAAATTAGGGCCATAGCTCATGAAAGCACGGACAAGTACATGGTTACCTGGCGACCTTGGGTCGTGTTTATTCCTCTGCATATGCTTCCTCGACACGAGCATGAGGTGGAGGGGACGCTGAGTGTCTGGGCTGACAAGGCCCGCTTTTTACCTAGGGAGAACCGCATCTTTTCCCTTTCTTTTTCTTTCTTTTTCTAAGGTGCCAGCCTTGAGACAGGCTGTCACCTCTTTTCTTTCTATCTTCATTTGCCACATTTGGCTTTTGGATTATAAATAATGGGGTGTAATCTGATTGGCAGAAAGTTATAATGCAGATATGTTGGGACAGGCTTTTACAATACATTAGTGTATATATTTAGGTCCTATTGATGCACTAGGAATGGCAATGTACCTATCCTTTTATTAAGAAGTTTTTCTATTTTTTTGGAGGGGCCGACTAGCTTAATGGGATCTTTGTCAATCCGTTTATACGCAATCAAGATGTCTAAAAGTATGAGTCTGTAACGCTGTTGCTACCCTATTGTTCACTCAGGCAGTTGCATCTGCGAACATTATGCTTTGTTATGTTGTATTGTAACTGGCTATTTCTTTAATAAAATTTAAAAAAAAAAAAAAAAAAAAAAATTTTATTTTGTTATAAAACGGGTCATTTTTGTCCGTCATTGATATATACTGATGAGGTGGCAGTGATGGGCAACGATAGGTGTCAGTGATGGGCACTTATGGGTGACAGTGATGGGCACTGATGGGTGGCAGCGATGGGCACTGATCGGCTACACTGATAAGCAGCACTTCTATGTGGCACTGATTGGCATCACTTGTGGGCATTGATAGGTGGCACTTGTGGGCATTGATAGGTGGCACTTGTTGGCACTTTCAGGTTCCAAATATGAGGCATGTCCCCTTGATGTCCCTTTAAGCTAAGCCGGTGATCTGCTTTTTTTTCCTCCTCCGCTCACAGCGTGAGGAGAAAAAAAAAGTGTTCACCGAGCTTTTGTTTACATCATGTGATCAGCTGTCATTGGCTGACAGCTGATCACATGGTAAGGGGCTGGGACTGGCCCCTTACTCAGATCGGTGATCACCCGAGTCACACAGGGGAGGCCGACATATTCGGCCATAGAGCGGATGTCAGATGGTTAAATCAAAGTGAAACTAACAACCTGCAAACACAGATTGACAACATCAAAAATATTTCCGTGAAAAATACCCCTCCCAAAAAAATAACAATAAACAAAAGTAAAAAATACTTGCTCTAAAACGCATCTCTTTGGGAAAGACATAACAAACAAAATACAAGAGAAACTACATGTGTTACTTATAAGGACACCCAAATGTACTCTTTGTGTGCTAATGAGGCAATGAAACACACAAAATGCAAATTCACCCACTTCAAAGTGGGTACACCTGTTAAGGAAGTCCTTAAATTACTAACTTAAAAAACACACTCTCTGAGCATGCCCAGAAAAATCCAAGTGCTGCTCTGTTCACACAAAAAGCAAAAAAAAAAAAAACACATTCCCTGAGCATGCCCAGAACAACCCAAATGCAGCTAGCACAAAATAAGCCACCCCCCGTCCAAAATTAAGCACATCATCCAGCATGCTACAAAATTACAGATGGGACAATCACCCCCCCCCCCCCCGGTCCAGGAGGGGTTAAACAAAGAGCCTAACATGGGCAAAAGTTATACAACAAATACCATTGCAGTCTGTGAGAATTGACTTGTTAATTTTGCTAGTCCCCACTTGGCTGTTGGCTGGCTTATATTCTAGTTATTGGCCTTAAAATGGGTATGCAGAATTGCTTAAAAGCTAGGAACTTAAGGGGGGGGGCATGGCTTACTCTGCCTGTAAAGTGGTGCATCTGTAGAATGTATACAAATGCTGCTTCAAAGATGTATAGCTTTAGAGAAAACTTACAAATCAGCAAGATTTTAACCCAAAACAAAAAATAGCCTGTCCCCCACCCAATGCATACAAGACCATTTGGGTCCGTTAAGGCTTAAAATGAGAACCCCCACGTGAAAATTACCACCACAAACTAAAAAAATATTGTGCCCCTCCCAAACACTAACAAACCCCTAGCCAAACACACAGCAAGCCAGCCCATGAAAGGGGGGTAGATGCTTGGGGGCAGGAGGGGCTTGGGCACCCCAAAAGTCAACCACCTTGTACCCATATTTAGATGGGCAAGGGCCTCTTCCACACAACCCTACGCTGGGGTTGTTGGGAGGGGGGGGGGGCTGCAGACAGGGGGCTTTACAGAATGTGGAAATCCCCTTTCAGCTAGTGGGTACAAGGTGCTTTGTGGTTGGTATTGGGCTGAGCCCAACATGCTCCAAAGGCAGCCAACTATGTCGAGTGCATGGGGTTGGGCAATCGCCCTTCTAGCCCTTTCCTAGCTGTCCCTGTTGTATGCTCTGAAAAAGGATGTGGTTTGGATTGGTGAAGGGCAGCTCACAGCCTTTTGAGAATGGAGTGGAGTGTGGAGTTCCCATTTAAAAGCAAAAGTTAGCCCATGGAAATCCAAGGGATTAGAGAGGGGAGACAAGAGCATTGTAGAATGGAGTGTGGAGTTCTCCTTTAAAAGCAAAAGCTAGCCCAAGGAAATCCTATGCATTAGAGGGGAAGGTTAAATGCCCTTTTAGGAGGAGCTAGAGGAGCGAGAGTCTTTTTACATAATTTTAACAAGGTGCATGTCATATGTTGGCAACGTAACATGCTAACATGACCTGTGTGTAAATCTCCTTAAAAAATACATAAAGGTGAACCAGTGTAAAAAAACATCACCCGATGATATTGGCACCGCCATCTTCTGTCCATATTGATTTGGAGATGCCATGTCCATAGTAGCACACAGATTGCATTCTCCCATGGGCTGAGATCTCTATAGTAAATGGGGGATTCACGCTTTGTTACCGGCACACCATTTTGTAAATGTGGAAATGTGTGTTGTGCCTCGCCATGTTCCTCTACTGATGGTGCACAGCTTTCATAAATCACGCCCCCCCCCCCCCCCCCATTGTTATCATTCAATTTTCCTTTAAACACTGATATAAAACTTTTCGCTGAACTCCTATCCCTACGCCTAAATATTTATAAAAAGGTTTTCCCAAAGCCAGATATGTGGGCAGATAAACAATACCTGTAGTGCCATTACCTTGGTTAACTATGCTGCTAACATTCATAACCCACCTCAATGCTGAGAATGCTTTTGACAAGCTCTATTGGCTCTTTGCTTTCTACCCTTTCCACTTTGGGTAAGCAGAAGCCTTTATGAAAGCCTTGGGAGGGTTATAGTCAACCCTGACTTCTCCTATAAGCATTCCTTTATGGGCTGCAAGCCCTTTGGGGATATCAAATGGTACTTGACAGGACAATTCCCTCTCGCCCTCTTATTTGTTTTTTTCTTTTGATTCCTCGGCAGCTAAAATACACCAACAAGTAAACATCTATGGCATTCACATTAAAGACTTGCAATACAACATTTCTCTTTGTGGACCACATTTTATTGTCATTTAAAGCCATTGTTTCTAATTTTTAGGGAATCTTTTTAAAGCGGAGGTCCACCCTAAAGTGGACCTTCCACTCATTGGAACCCTCCCCCCCTCCGGCGCCACAATTGGCACCTTTCAGGGGGGGGGTGCAGGTACCTGTACAGTACAGGTATCTGCACCCACTTCCGGCGTAGATTCTGCAGAATCTATGCCCCTTTCCGAAGGTCCCCCGCTGCCTGCTGGGAAACACACGGATCCCAGAGACAGCGGGGACCAACCTTATTGCGCAGCGCGACTCGCGCATGCGCAGTAGGGAACCAGGAAATGAAGCCGAAAGGCTCCACTTCCTGATTCCCATACCCAAGATGGCGGCGTCAGCACCCGAGAGACGATCGAGAGATCGGCTTCGGGTGCCGACATCGCGGGCGCGCTGGGCGGGTAAGTATCATTATTTTAAAAGTCAGCAGCTGCAGTATTTGTAGCTGCTGGCTTTTTAAAAAAAAAAAAAAACGGCGGACTCCCGCTTTAATGTCTGACTGGCCTAGTACCACTAGATTGGTGTATGGTCAATGTCTTTATTTAAAAAGGGATCAAAGTCTTTACATTTTAAGTAGCTAGAGACCTGTTTAACGTCTCTAGTTTAGGAAGATACCGGAGAGTTTAATAAAAGACCGCACAGATGAGTTTTTGCTGGAAAAAAATATTTTAAGCAATAGACAACATGGATTAATGAAAAACAGTTGTCAAACAAATCTGATTTCTTTTTGTGAGGGGTAAGTAAAACCTTGGACAGAGGGGTTACTGTGAATGTTCCCTACAAACGGCTAATGTGCTAGGTAAAGTCTACAGGCTTGAAAAAATCAGTTTGTAAATGGATATAAAGCTGGCTAAAAGACTGAAGTAGTGGTTAATGGTTCATACTCTGAATGGTCTAGGGTTGTTAGTGGTGTACCCCAAGGTTCAGGGTTGGGACCCTTAATTTTAATATACAGTATTTATAACTAATATAGGGTCTAGGCTTAAAAACACCATTTCAGTATTTGCAGATGACACCAAGCTATGCAGTGCAATAACATCCTTATAGGGTGTCTCCAGATTACAAGCCGATCTTAATGCACTGTTTAATTGGGAAACTATGGGGCAAATTCGGTTTAGTATTTGATAAATGTAAAGTTATGCACTTGGGGGCTAAGAATATGCATGCATCATGCATACTGTACAAGGGGTAGAACAACTGGGGGATTTGGTGGAGAAGGATCTGGATGTTCTGGTAGATCATAAGCTTAATATTAGCATGCAATGCCAACCTGCGGTTTCCAAAACAAACAAAATCCTTTCATGTATTAAGAGATACAGATTCCAGAGAGAGAGATCATTTTGCCCCTGTATTAGTAGGACCTCATCTGGAATTATGTTCACTTCTGGGCACCAATTCACAAAAAGGATATTGGGGAAATGGAGGAAATGCAGAGAAGAACAGTCAAACTAAGGCCTGAGGGATCTCCACTATGAGGAAAGATTAGAGAAATTCTCCCTTGAGAAGAGGAGATTAAGGGGGGGGGGGGGGGGTGGGTGGTATGATTCAATGTGTATAAATACATAAGTGGTCCATATAAAGTGGAAAACTCTGTGTTGAGTTATTTACTTTAAGGTCATCACAGAGGCACTTTCTTAGTTTAGCAGAAAAACTATTTAAGCCTCAAATACGGAAAGGCTTCTTCACAGTAAGAGCTGTGAAAATGTGGAATAGACTCCCTCAAGAGCTCAAAGGCCTGGATTCTTTACTACATGTACATAATATAACTGGATACTAACATTTATAGGTGAACTTGATCCAGAGAATATCCGATTGCCTCTTGGGTAACCAGGAAAGATCCTCATTTATTGCTACCACCCTTTTCCTCTTCCTCCTCCTTAATAGAAATCCCTACAGAACACTGTATCTTTGTTGATGGCCTCTGTACCCTCCGCCATAACGATTTGCATCTAGCTCATATGAAGATCCTTAACTGGTAGTCAGTTGGCGCATCCCTACACTCCTTCATTCCCTTACCCCACCTTATTCTACTACCTTCTCTTTTTTTCATCTTGCTCTTTAATGCTGCCTTCCTTCTGTCTTTTCTTTAGTATCATTACCTTGCTTCTTTTTGGTTCCTGATGCTACTATTAACATTTAGATGTGCTACTCCACCACCCACATGTTTTTATATTCTCTGTGCTATATTTTTCTCGACTTAATGCTTCACACCATTTTGGACTTACATGCCGGAATGGGCCCCTATACCAATATATAGCTTAATAATCATCTTCTGTATATGGATTTGTCAACCTCCCTTAACTTTTGTGTTAGGGGGGTGCCTTCCCTCTGCAAGTTTTGCTCAATTTGACTTACTTTTCCCTAATATTCTGGCATGATCTTGCCATCACCACTATTTAATGTAAAGTTGTATCCTATGTACTAATTGGGCTGTGTGCCTGGCTGTGCTTTTATTTTGATGTACCAGGTTGTGCTTTAATAGTGATCTTACAGCACCACATCCCACAGCGCATCCCTCTGACATTCAATGAGAAATGTATTGGGGGCCAATTTTCCATGACCAGTGAGCTGTGGGCTAGAGACTGTTAGGCTAGCATATAGATTTCTGATAATACACATGCTTTTTTCTATAGCAGTTCAAATTTAGCTAAACCAGTCACGTAACTGTAGGCCTAATGTAGACACACAAAACATGCTTACTTTGTCTCTTTGAGTTTGTACTTTGTACTACTCTGCACAAAGGGCTAGGAGAGGAAAGTTTGAATATCTCAGAAAGCACTTGGTCCCCAAGAATATGAACAATTATTGAATTTCAGATGCCTGACTACCTTCTGTTTTAGCTCAAGACTAACATTGTACTGGCAACCTCCTCTTTTCTGTCCTATGGGAAGGGCCATCAATTACACTCTAAATTAATTTCCATAGGCATGTTTAGACTTGGAAAAATCCTTGAACGCTCATAACAGCACATAAAAATGTAATAATAATTACGCTTATACATGTCTGAAAAAAAAACATAATTACTGGAACAGTTATGGTCCCCAAGATACCAAAATTGTTAATACCTTTTCAACATCCCAGGGCTTTTAGGTCACATTAAATCTCCCTGTGTCAGAGTGGATGATGTCACCCCCCCTCCCCCCATGACATTGTATTCTATCTCTTTTGAAGTAATATGTATATGGTTTTAAATTCTGATATACTTATGCCAAGATGAAGCATGACACAAGTATAACAAAATGGTAACATGCAAAAACGCATCCAGCCTACCATGCCTAAGGTGAGATCTAAAGACACACACTACCTGATTCCTGCATCTGAGATAACTGCCTAATAGAATAAAATAAAGATCTTCTATAAAATGTCACTATTTTTGGGTGCCATGTTTGTCATTTACCCCAGCCTAAAGAAATCTGATGCCTCCGGGGTCCCTTTCATACTGTGCACCTTCCAAAACAGCCTCATCAGTCAAAATGTACAGTTCAATTTTGTGTATCTCAGTAGGTGACTGTAATTTTATGTGATGATTTGTACCCACTGCTCATTGTAAAAAAATAAATAAAAAATATTCTGTAATTTAGTTGCAATATTATTCTTAATAAATGCAGATAGATTCCACAATCAATTGCAATTAAAATTGTGTACTTACATACTATTTGTAAATTCCATAACCTGTGTTTATTTTTAATTTACAAGGAATAAACACATTTACACTATTATGTAAATCTATGCAATTTATTTCAGTACTGCTTAGACACCTATCTTTCTAATCATGTTTCATGTTAAAGCCATATTTAGGGTGTAACATGAAACATGGTCAGAGTTCACTGCACTCGCATTGTATTCATATTTCCTCCAGGTCCATAAATGAAGGTCCGTACCTCAGTATAGACTTGAGCTGGGGGGAAGAGTCTGTAGGAACCAGAGCATCGCACCTTTGACAGACTGATTGCTGTTGCAATGCTTTGCAGGCTCCAGTGAAAAAAAAATACTTGTAATATAGGTGCATTTTATTTATTTTTGCAATCGGTGAAATTCTTATTTAAGCTACTGTAGCTCTGAATTTAGTTCACATCAGTGTTCCCAGTTTGGTTTTTACACATTTGTGCAATGCGTTGTGTTGTAGTCCTTGAAACATGAGGCTATTTTCTGTGTTGAGCAGTAGTCCTCTACAATAAATAACACAACACATATTGTAATTCATTATTCTATAATATTTCTATTGCATGTATTGTGGAGGTCTTCTATTTGTATGGTTTGTTTGTTTTTATGTTCTTCTAATGCATAATTTGTAATAGAGATATAATGGTCGATTGTAAAGCATATACTTTGCATCCATTTTATTTCATATTCGTTTGTAATGATTATGTATTTTTGGGTTGGAATTTGAGATCTAGAGATTGTGGCAGCTAAGCTGTGTAAGAGTTAGCTCTACTTGGCTTTCCTTGGACCTCAGATAGTCCTGGCATAGCTTCAGCATAGGAATGCTACTTTACATTAGAGAGAACAGGATTTTATTGCAGAATGGAGTTGTACATATCGGGTCAATGTGTACTTGATCTTGTGCAGGTCATTAGCTTCACGATGGATTAAAACCTTCTCATGCTTAAATATTTCCATCATAATATCTCAAGGGAAGCGATCATAAAAATGTCATATGCAGCGCCTTGAAAAAGTATTCACACCCCTTGAAATGTTCACATTTTGTCATGTTGGAGCCAAAAACGTAAATGTATTTTATTGGGATTTTATGTGAGAGACAAACACAAAGTGGCACATAATTGTGAAGTGGAAGGAAAATGATAAATGGTTTTTAAAGTTTTCTACAAATAATTATCTGAAAAGTGTGGCGTGCATTTGTGTTCAGCCCCCTTTACTCTAATACCTCTAAATAAATCGAGTGGAACCAGTTGCCTTCAGAAGTCACCTAATTAAAGTCCACCTGTGTGTAATTTAATCCCAATATAAATACTGCTGTTCTGTGAAGCCCTCATAGGTTTGTTAGAGGACCTTAGTGAACAAACCGCATCATGGGGGGCCAAGGAACATACCAGACAAGCTAGGGATAAAGTTGTGGAGAAGTTTAAAGCAGGGCTAGGTTCTAAAAATAAAAAATATCCCACGCTTTAAACATCTCACAGAGCAATGTTCAATCCATCATCTGAAAATGGAGAGAGTATGGCACAACTGCAAACCTCTGTAACTGACAGCATGAGGAGAGAAAAAGAGCTGCTTTCACACTGGGGCGATGTTGGCGGTAAAGCGCCGCTATTTTTAGCGGCGCTTTACCAATGTTTTTGCAGAGGTTTTCGGCTGCTATCAGGCGCTTTTAACCCCCACTAGCGGCGCTTTGACGGTGGTTCAGCGGCGCTGACCATTCATTTCAAGGGGCAGGAGTGGTGTATACACCACTCCTTCACCGCTCCAACGAGGCTGCTTGCAGGAGTTTTTGTAACGTCCTGCCAGCGCATTGCCTCAGTGTGAAAGCCCTCCGGCTTTTACACTGGGACTGCAGGGGAGACATTTTTCAGGCGCTTTACAGGCACTATTTTTAGCCCAAAAGCATCTGAAAAATGCCTCGTGTGAAAGGGGTCTTAAAGTGGATCTGTGCTTTACCCATGTAGGGCAATTAGAGTTCACTTTAACTATTAAGTCAAACCCCTTAAAGTGTATGTAAACACTACAGTTAGCTTTTCTCTCATATGCTCCTTTTTGGTCTGTTTAGTATAACATTGGAAGCATCTTGTTATATCTGTTAAGTGCAAAAAAAAAAGCTGTTGTGTCTTCTGCACATTTCCTTTCTTATCTACTAGTTCTTACCGTGAACTACAGGATGTTGAGCCTTCATGTTGTTAAGATCCAAGAATAAGAACAGTTGAATTGTTGGCAAAAGACATTGGGCAGGTCTGACCACACTGACCACGAAAACTGTATGTGTTGTTAACATGCAACAGGACTACAGGGCTGAGTGCATTTATTAAAAATCAGCAATTATTTTTCTGTACTGGCAAGGTTTTTAAAAAGCGAAAACATGGTGAAATGTGCATGTACTGCGTGTGTTTTTTATTTTAAATTATTATTATTTTTTTTTATAAATAAATCAGCAGCTGCAAATACTGTAGCATCTGGCTTTTAAGGGAGACATCATTACCAGTCCGTTGGGTCCATTGCTGTCTTACTAGAATTTACTAGAGTCTCTATTGCTCATTGGGTTCCCACGCTGCTTCTTAGATTTAAATTCCTGATGATTTGTAGATGGCTTCCCATTGCCCGTGTTTGGAATTAGCCAGATAGGGTTGATTGGTCCTGTAGCCTCCTGGGATGTGTAATGTAATCCAAGGAGCTTGTGGCCATGATGAAGGGATGGTGGCCAGTCAATACGGTACTTGCCCCCCCCCCCCCCAATGTATAACAAGGAGGTGAGGAATGGAAGGGAGGTTCAGAAGGATGTCATGGGAAAATTGTACATGATGGTTTGGTTTTAAAGAACACCTAACCCCTAAAGTGGTTGTAAACCCCATTCATGAAATGTGAACTAAGCACATGTATATGTAGTGTTTACTTCTCTCCAGAGTTCTAAGTGTCGTCTCTCTGGTGCTTCATTCCTCTGTTATCAGAGTCCCTTCTGACAAGTTCTCCGAGATGAGCTCACATAAGCTAACAATTTGTGTTGCGATGGGTGCTTAGAGGGCGCTAAGAAGGAAGCTGGTCTATTCAGAATACAGCTCTGGATGTGGGGGGGGGGGTGTCCATTTTTCTTCCAATCAGCTCTCATACAGTGTAAATGCAGTCTCTCCACCCTTCCCTATGTACTGCTGAAAGATGAAGGCAGATTTTTAACCTGATCTGCACTTTTGAAAGGGTGTAGAGTGGGGAAGACAGCAGATATACAAGTAAAACGTATGTAGGAGGATTTGTTTCATATGTATATCATCTAAGGTTATTCACTACACTGGGTATATCTGAGGGTTTACATCCACTTTTAAGATTTCCATAATTTTAAATGAAAAATGTTCTCTTACACTACTCCTTTTTTTTTTTTTTTTTTTTTTTTATTTTGTACAGGTATTTTATGACCCAAATGATTTTAAAATATGTAATTAAGTATATTAGGTGTCATTAACTAATAGGGAGCATTTTGATTAGTACAGTATGTCCAGAAAACCGGAGGGACTCGTACCTCATTCTGAAAAACTTGATGTTCAAACCTTATAAAACTAGGACCCTGAGAGTTTTTGTTAATTATTTTGGAACCCCAAATATTCATTGGAAGATACGATGTGTTGTAGATCTGAGTGTTTAAAATTCTAATCACTGCTTTGGGGAGTCCATGACCTAGTTTTTTTATGAAGACAAGGTACCAGGAACTCTTTTTGCTGTTAGTTTGAATGGCAAATCTCTTGTTTTCAGCTTTATACTCTATAGCTAAATGTTCATTTCATTATTCCTTTATAAATGATATTGTCTGATTTCTCTAGATGTATTAAAAAAAAGTAAAAATCCAGTACCAGCCATTGTTATTGCAGTCAACAATCGACAACGAAAAAACGTTAAAATATTCTACAGCTCTCTTTATGCGCCAGCTATAAAATGCCATAGTATTTATTGTATTAATAAAATTAGAATTTCAGCTCATGTTGTAGCATGGTTTTTCCAATTAAGATTGTTTATACTCCTGTTGGGACAATTAAATGTAAAAGTTCTTGTGTGACAATGTGTGAAATTATTTACAGTTGTACAGTCGTGCATGCCACTTTTACCGTGATATTTAAATCAGTCTGTTATTTATCCCCAAATGTTCATAATGCACATTATTACACTTTATGGAATGATGTTATTGTAACTTAAGGCATTTTTTAACTTGTTCTGTCCTCCCATATGGCTTTTTTCCAGTTTATATTATTCCCTAAACATCCATAACATTCTGTAAAAAGCCCCTAAGATCTTCCTTTGAATTTATTATGTATACTTGGCCTTATACTATAGTAATTCTATGCATTAAGCCTTCATTTTTTTTTATTTCATGCTTATTTATTTTATGCATTGAATCATTTTATGCATCTTGGCGTGTTTTATCACAGATCTCTTTGTATGCTTAAGAATTGCGCTTTTCTAAAATACACACAGGAAGGGCCTTTGTTGCCCTACAGATAATGGCGCAGCCAATGCCATTTGGTATCTTCATTAATTGGATGACCGTTTAACCACTTCAGCTCTGGAAGGTTTTAACTACTTTCTGACCAGGCCATTTTTTTGCGATGCGTTGCTTCAACTTACAATTGCGAGGTCGTGCAATGTTGTACCCAAATCTAATGTCTTTTTTTTCCCACAAATAGAGCTTTCTTTTGGTGGTATTTGATCGCCTCTGCGCTTTTTATTTTTTGCGCTATAAACAAAATGACGATTTTGGAAAAAAATATATATTTTTTACTTTCTGCTATAATACATATCCAAAAAAAACCCAAAAAACTTTCCTCTACTTTTTTTTGGCAAAAAAAAATCCCAATAAGCCTATGTTGATTGGTCTACATAAACGTTATAGTGTCTACATGCTACGGTTAGATTTAGGCACTTCATTTATTTTTTACTGGAAATGATGGCAATCTGCATTTTTAGCAGGACTGCGACATTGCTGCAGACAAATCTGACACTTTTTGGGGACCATTGACACCAATATAGTGATCAGAGCTATAAAAGTGCACTGATTACTGTATAAATGGCACTGGAAGGGAAGGGGTTAACACCAAAGGGTTAAATGCTCCCTAGGGAGTTGCTTACTAGCTGCGTGGGGCAGTGTCACACTGAAGATAAAGAGAGAACCGTGATTCAGCTTAGCAGAGTCACAACACTCCCATTAAAATCAAAGGGGCAGCGCTGTCATACTGATTTAACCCCTTTTTGGGCCACTAGTGGGGATTAAAACCGCCCTGCTAGCGGCTGAATAGCGACGATAAAGCGGTGCTAAAAAAAAGCACCGCTTTACCGATGACGCCGGTGGTGGCACAGTGTGAAAGGGGTCTAACAGATCCACTGTTTGCCTTGTTTACACATGCAGATGGCTGATTTGTCTCTCCTGTAAATTTTCGGCGGGTTGCGGCGGCCATCGCAGCCGTTGGACCTGGTGATTGACTCGCGTTGTCTCCAGTAACAGCAGGAGTGGCAGGCCGTTGGTAAGTGTGCACAAAATCACGTGATTATGCACGGCCGGGCCACCCTGCCGCAGTAAATGTACACAGGGCAATCCGGAAGCTGTTAAGTGCCTTGTGCCAGAGTGAGCTCCATATAAACTGGGAATTTTATAGGGTGTTCCCACTTCTAGTGATTAAAATTGATAGAAAATTGTATATGTCTGTGGTGTAATGGATCTTTGACATGGGTCAAAGGGGCTGGGGGGGGTCATATAAGAGGAAAAAAAAAAAAAACTGGTATGGTTTACAACTTGTATCACTGCACTGGCCTTTGGTATTGTATCAGTGGCATTAGTTTGACATCAGCTTGAGACGCTTCTTGGATCCTTCAGAATTCTTTGCCACTTGCAGTTGACCTTGCTTTGTCTTTCATGTGACCTACGTCAGGTGTGTTTTGCATTTCCATAGGATTTTACAGCCCTTTCACACCATTCTGCAGCCCAAACTATTGTTTTCTGTGTTTCATTTTTTTTTTCACCCAAGGATTGCACAGCTTTCACTCAAGAGGCAAAATGTATGAATCCTGGGTTAAATTATATATATCTTGTGTAGAAACCTTTATATTTGCAGAGGCCTAAAAAAAACCCTTGGCCATTAAACATTTGAAAGTAATACAATGTTTTCCTGATTTCCTGTTTTTTTTTCCACTAGAACACAGCTTTAAGCATTCCCCTAACACCAATTGTAAGCTCACAATCTCTCCCCATACACCTAGAATGAGCTATTAAAGTAGATGTAAACCTCATTTACAGTTGCCACCAGGTGTCCACATTGGAAGATTTACTCTCGTCTCTGGTTCTGGTGGGATTAACCCTTCGCTACTATCCAAAATTAAGAAAAAAGTTTTGCCGTTAGATGCACTTAATGAATTCTATAAATCCGCTATATACATTGTAAGGATTTTAGAAAATGTTAAGCAAAACTAAACCCTCCTGTCCTTTACATGCAAGGAAGCTGCCATCTTAGCCCCTTTTTGATCTGCATTTGCCATGGCGCTGCAAAGGTGATCAGTAATGACACCAGCCATTTGATGGCTTGACAGTTCAGTTGAGACCTCTAAGCAACCCTGACAGTTATTCATGGCATTCCTTAAATGTAACTCTTTTGGAAAATCGTTAGATAGGTCTAGTTCCACTTTAATTGCAGTTTTACCTACTTGTGGCTGTACTGTTGAAAAGGACACATGCAGGCCAGTTAGTTACTTCTGAATAGAAAGGCCTGTCTGCTAAACTCACATGAGGCATTATGATAAAAAAAAAAAAAAAACTGAAAAATGGGAAGCAGATTGCATGAGCAAGAAATGCAACTCCTCAAGTTGTTTTGTACACAGAGTAAAAAAAAAAAAAACGCAACATTTGATTGCTTTTTGGCAGTTTTTAGAAATAACTACGGATTGAACAAAATTCTTCTCAACTAAAGTTTGGAAAAGAGTTAGAACTTCTGTCAAGTTTTTTAGTGCCATCTCTGACCCCATTCTGGAGGTTTCTCCAGCCTTTTTATCACTGTGGCTAGAGATAGGAAGGCCTGGAAAAAAATATTTATTTTAAGTTTTTTTCAAAGTTGTTTTTTCTTTTTTTTTCTGGAAAAACTGAAAAAAAAAGTGTGGAATATGTTTTTACAATGAGAAATGATATATCTATGACATAGTATTCAACTAAAAAAGGAAACTGAGTCTTCCCCGGGAAGTTCCAAGAAATCTTGGTCTGGTTAGCCTAGAGCAGGCTTCTCTGGATCCACTGACAAGACTCCTTCAGCATGAAGGTCTGTCCTAACCCATTGCTGGGGTGGCGGGACATTTTCACTGGTTTCCAGATTTATGGACCTCATTCGCGAGCATTAAAGGGGTCCACAAAATTAACCTTTTGGGGAGATAGAATTGTATCTTCTTGTGTGTATAATTCCTGTAAAGGTTGGGGTGCTGTCCGAACTACCCAAGGTCCCCTCTAGCCCTGTCTAGGGAATTGGGCTGCCTGGGTCTGACTGGAGTGAATGCTGACCAGGCTAGTAGTTTTCCTTCTCAAACGTTGGCCCCTTCAGCAGGTTCAGTTCAACGGGAAGTAACTGAGACTCGTGGCAATCTCGCAAGTTCCTCTGGTAGACGCCGCAGTCATCCTAGTGCCACTAGGGGGCCAACACCTTCCTCTTCTGTGGTACCTCCGAAAGACCGAGGGCCAAAGTCTTCTTGTGGCCGTAAATTTCCCTTGCAGGCTACCTCTCAAAGAGCACCAATTGTACCGAGGGCTGAGCTTCCATCCTGCTTTACAGTGACTGGTTTTAATGGCCCAGCCATTGAAAGCCAGGTACTGAGAGATAGGTCTGTTGGGATCAGTGATCCCTACTATGGTGAAGGCAATGAAGTCAACTTCTATTAAGATATACCATCATACATGGAAAGTGTACATTTCTTGGTGTGAGTCGAATGGCGTTCATTCTCGTCCATTTTCTGTGGCTCGGATCTTAGATTTTCTTCAACATGGCATTGAGCAGAAGTTGGCTTTGAGCACCATCAAGGGCCAGGTGTCTACCTTAGCAGTCTTCTTTCAGTGACCCCTCACTCTTTAGTTTGTACCTTCACTCAAGGAGTCTGGCATTTGGCTCCGTCTGTCTCTTTTGCCGCCATGGGAATTAAACTTAATGCTATTGGTTCTGCAAAAAACCCTATTCTAGAATATTCCGGAAATTCCCTTACCTACGTTGTCCCAGAAGGTGGCATTCTTGGTGGCTATTCCCTCGGTCCGCAGGGTTTTGAAGTTGGCGGCATTATCCTGTCATAGTCCCTATTTAGTACTCCATAGGGATAAAGCGGTTCTTCGTCCCCGTCCCTCATTTCTGCCCAAGGTTGTCTCTGACTTCCATTTGAATGAGGACATTGTTTTGCTGTCATTGTGTCCCAAGCTGGCTCATCCCAAGGAATTTGCTTTGCATACTTGGATGTGGTTTGTGCAATTTGGGTGTATCTGGCAGCCACTGACTCCTTCCGGAGGTCAGACTTTTTTTGGTTACACAGGGACCAAGGAAAAGGCTAGGCCCTTCTTCGGCTACCATCTTCATATGGATCAGACAGACTGTGACTCAGGCCTATTCTATTAAGGGTTGGGTTCCTCCTTTCCCTGTCATGGCACATTCTACTCGGGCACTTAGTACTTCTTGGGCCTTCCACCAGACACAGCACCCACCCCTCTATGGAGTTTTTGATACTTCAATTACTGGTTGCTACTAAACTAAATACATGGAGCAGGGAAGGGTTGTATACTGACTGAGGAAAGTCCATGGGCTTAGCCAGGTGTTTTTTTGTTCTGCCTAGTCCTACTCGGAGGCGATATAAGACAATGGTCAAGATTAAGGAGGCGCTGTGTCCGTTGGTGAACTCAAATAAATGGATTTTACGGCAAGTTCAAAACGGCGAGTACAAAAATCCATTTTTTTTTAACTATATTTTTTTTTTCTAGGTTAGTGTAAGACTTGCTGTACAGGGGGAACCTTGTCACAGGTGGCAAAAAAAGACTGCGTCTGATCATTGAGTTTTTAATTCCTGTTTATGCATCATTCATGTTCCCTAGAGAAAGAAGGGATAGATGTGGACCCTTTGTTTTTGGAAACAAAAAAAAATGCATGTGATTTCTGAAGTCATATGCACAACTCTGCTCCCTCTTTACTTCCCCTTCCTTTTAAAGATTAACTTCACTTTCGTGGGGGAAAATAAAATAGCAAATAAAGAAAAAATAATATAGCACATATAATTGCGAAACTAATCATATTGTAATTGAATGCTATTAAAAATGACCTTTCCTTTTACATCTGCAGCCACTGTAGTTTTCTGAGAATGCATTGCAACATGGCTACCTGGAGTTGTTCTGTACACAGTGTGTACTGACCACTCCCCAGAAACATAATTTCCTGCTTGTGTGATTGGCTCACCAATTTCCCAGAAGTCTGCCTAAGATACAAGTCAGATTTCAGGCATCCCCTGCAACAAAAATGTCATTTTTGGAGAGATACTTTCAATAGTAGCACATCTAAAGGGATGCAGGCCCAGCAGTTGCACACCTGACAGTTAATTGTGAAACCACTCCCATTAGACCCACTCAGTACAGAGGCACAGGCAAACACACAGGGATTTCTTCAGAATAACAAAAGGTACGAATCTGCAACAAAGGTTGTTATAATCCTTGCATTGTACTTAGATCACCCAGGTGGGAATGGTTTTTTCTCAACAAAAGTGTTGTTATGGTTTAATGTAAAAGCTTACACAAATCAGAATTGTTAGCCCTTCTATGCTCTCAGAAATTGCCCTTTAGACAGGACTATAGCAAAACATATTGGTCCTGTTTATGAGACAATAGAAAGTAGACTAAGCTGTAATAGAGTATTTTATTTTTTTTTCTATATAAAGGACCTTCAGTACATAAAAATAATAGTGGAAGTAAACCCTAGTACATTGGCAATTTAAACTGAAACTCCAGTTTTATTGGGAAAAAGACCCCTCCAGGTCAATTGTATACCTTTCATTAGGATTTGTGTTGTTACAGCCAGACCATGCCAGCGTACTCACGTCTTTTAAAAAAAGTTGTGAAGATCTGCCATAATCATATGGTTAGCCACAGTATTATGGTTTATTGCCTTTTTGGTTCCCTGATGATCAAACCCTTTTTATAGAGAAAACTTCCAGTGCAGAGAACTTAAAAACTTTGCTGGAGATGCAGTTTTGCTTGTGGTTTGTGCTTTAGCCCTTTTCAGGCTTATATGAGACGGGGGTTGGGAATGTTGGTATGATTTTGTTTAATCTTTATTTATAAATTGGCTATTAGAACAATGCATTTTTTAAATGACATGCTTATTGTAACACATATCACATTATACATCACAGAAAATCACCTAATAAAGAGATGGTCTTTGTCATTCATGACCAATTATGTATACAAAAACCCATACAATTTCCCTGTCTTTTTATTTCTATGTTGTTCATTCAATTTTAAAGTGTTACTAAACCCACAACAGTAAAATCAGTCTGTATATGCAAGAGAGCATGTTCTGCACATGCTCAGTTTGGTGTGTATTGCTAGTGTTTTTTTGTTTTTGTTTTTTGGGAGGGTGCATGTGATTGACACAGGATCAATCAGCACTGTCCAGACAGAGGGTCAGGCGTCCTGCAGCCTCATAGGACAGTCAGAGAAGAATTAAATCTCCTTCTGCAAACTTTAATCAGTGCTCAGCTGGACACTGGTAGAAGTCGCAAGACTGCTATATACTGCTGATGAGAAAAGGTATTTAGCGGCTTATATTTACTTGAATAATTGCATTTCCTTGTTCTGTGTACTGTGGGACACCAGATATAGTGAATGTAGGGTCCTGGGTTTAGTAACACTTTTACAAAAAAACAAACAAGAAAATTGCCCAGCAAAATACTGTCCAAGCTACATTAATGTTTAATGAAGCTTCAGTTTTCCTTTAAATCGGGAGTCCCCCGTTTTTATTTTATTTTTTTAAAGCCAGCAGCTACAAATACTGCAGCTACTGACTTTTAAAATAATGACAGTTACCCGCCCAGCGCTCCCACGATGTCGGCACCCGAAGCCGATCTCTCGATCGTCTCTCGGGTGCTGCCGCCACCATCTTGGGTATGGGAATCAGGAAGTGGAGCCTTTCGGCTTAATTTCCCGGTTCCCTACTGCGCATGCGCGAGTCGCGCTGCGCAATAAGGATGGTCCCCGCTGTCTCTGGGATCCATGTGTTTCCCAGCAGGCAGCGGGGGACCTTCGGAAAGGGCGTAGATTCTGCGGAAAGGGGCCTACCTTCTGCAGAATCTACGCCGGAAGTGGGTGCAGATACCTGTACTGTACAGGTACCTGCACCCCCTCCCCCCTGAAAGGTGCCAATTTGGGCGCCGAAGGGGGGGAGGGTTCCAATGAGCGGAAGGTCCACTTTAGGGTGGACCTCCGCTTTAAGTCTTTTTCTCCCAGAGAGTTTTCCTACCCAGTTTCTTTAACTGTTCAAGACCTGATCCGAATACTGTACCTTTAGTTTTATGGGCTTAATTATCTGGCAGACCTGTCCATGCTGTTCTTAAGAGAAAATGTGCTATAGATGGATGTTTTTTCTTGGCCTCGTCTAGTAGGTTATCACATCATGCTGTTTGTCTCAGATCCAGATGTTACTTACAGTGTTAAAGCTGATGATGGATGCTACAAGTGGATTGCTAATAAGGTCAGAATATGTGCTGGCTTATCACAAGAGTTTCCTCCATTGTCAGTTAGCTCTTTGGTTAATTATCAGTCCCAACATTTTACAATGTGAGCGACATTGAAGAACATAATGTTGTAGGTGGTATATGAAGAACAACCTGTCTTCCTAAAGTGTTCAACTTTTCTTTTCTTCTGAAAAAGTGAACACCCTCCCCACTCCCCTGGACCCTACTGTACTTGCCTTCTGTGGGTGATGCCCTGTCTGTGCCCACGCAGCTGTTGTAGTGGTCCAAAGATTTAAAATCCCCACTTTTCCCCTCTTTATTCTACAGGTCTTCTGTGACCGCTCAGAGTGCTTCTGATTGGTCAGCACCACCACCCTACTAGACAGCACAGCCAGGTGGATGGTTTTGCTTTCTCTGTTACAGTATAGGCTGTAGAGGGCATACAGTTGTGTCCTCTCTCCACCTCTAGCCTGATAATTGGACAGTGAAAGACTGAAGTATTGATCTCTGCTGTCTCTATTAACAAATTCTTAATCAACACATTTGCATGCAGCCCACCTGATTGGATCCAGTCCCTGCCCCTCCCCTCTCCCAGTTTAATTGCTGCTGTACAGGGTAATTGCTAGAGGCTCATACCAGATTATGGTAGTTGCTTTAGAAAAATTGAATGTATTAATGAATATATACAACTTTGTCAGCAGTTCAGCTTTACATTTCGGTCCCAAGACCCGGAAAAAAAAAAAAAAATAAAAAAAAAAACCTCCCAATAATGGCATTATAAGATATTTTTACCTATTATGGTCTTATATATATTTAAAGTTTTTCCCCTTTTCAGAAAAAAAAAAAAGATTAAAAGGTGAACTAACTTAACACCTTACAACCTGCCTACCCCTGGTTCCTAGGAATTTAAAATCCACACTTTTCCCTCTTCTTTCTGTAGGGCTTCTGTAGAGATTCTGATTGGTCAAAGCGGTCACATGCCAGCACTGACCAATCAGAGTTGCTCAGATTCGTCCCGAAAGCCTTACTGAAATAATGGGAAGAATAGCATAGATTTCAAATCCCTGGACCACTACACCAGCTGCGCAGGCATCGACAGCTCATGGAGGTAAGTGCAGAGGAAGTGGGGAGGGTATACAGCAGTGATTCTCAACCAGGGTTCCTCCAGAGGTTGCTAGGGGTTCCTCTAGCATTGGGCAATTTCTGCCTCTCGGATAAGTTCCCACTGACACCATTGATCCATTTAGCTATCTGTAATTGGTAATTCTTCCCAATGACCACAAGTGTAAGGACCATTCTTCTCACTGACCATCACACTAATGTATCATGAGTTGTGAATTTCTAATTTTTAGCAGGGGTTCCTCGAACCCAGAGAACTATTTCAAGGGTTCCTCTGTGTTCAAAAGGTTGAGAGAGGCTGGTATACAGTGTTGGCTCACCTTTTTAATTTTTTCTGAAAAATGAATCGTTTAAGAGATCACATGGACTAAAATGTAAAGTGATAGTGAGGTATGTGTACTTTTCAAAAACAATAAAAATTATTGGTAAGTGGCAATGTGTACATGTTATATTATCTACCTACTACTCACACCATCCTGTCTTGCAAAAACAAAATGTTTATTAGTTATTTTTAATATTTTACTCTAAAGGTATAACCTTCCGTTATGTGCATTAGCTAAAAAAGGAACCTGCACTTATCTTTGTTGCGCAGAGCTCTCACTATTTTCATGGAGAAAATAGCAATCTTTGGTATCTAAAAGCATAACTAAATGCACATGAGTGTTGTAATGCCTAAGGGGAAATGTTGGATTAATGATACTTGAATGTCAGTTCATTGAAAGTCCAGGACTCAAAGAACGTATTTCATTTTAATTGAAATGTAATGCATTAGAGACATTGGGGATGCAGAAAAAGGAGGATTAAGGTGATATAAGGTTCTTTTGAGGACTACGCTGAAGTCATATGGTCACCACAGTTACTTGACACTGTATACTGTAGGTGGGTAAGGATAATATGTGTTTTTTTTGAGAACTCTAGACAAAACATAATAATTCACAGGTTCTGAAATTTAGCTTTGCTTGATACCAGGTTTGCTCTTTCGTAATACTTTAGCCAGCCATAGACTGTTAAATCCTGTGCCATTCAGCAGGAACTGGACGAGATTCGAACCATGTATGGGCAGGCTGAAGGTACCAAATTGATCAACTTGGGTACAACCAGAATAAAGGAAATGGGGGATGCGCCACCTATGTGCAGTATTAAGAGTAAAACTTTTATTAACAATAGATTAAAAAGACTATCAGATGTCAGTTAAAAAGATTGCTCATCACATGAATAGAATCGGCGGCTTGCTTCCATCCTACAGGCTTCGCATAGTGGTCTGGATCAGGCCAGGTGACGTTACTTCTGCTAGTGCACTCCACGCTGGTTAGGGTGGACTCGCCCAATCTGCAAGGCATCCATGTCCATCTTCTAAAGGCTTCACTTAGTTGTCTGGACCAACCAGCCCAGATGATGTCACTTCCGCTGGTGCATTCCAATTTGCAGGGTGTCCATGCCCATCTCCACCATCTCCTAGGTGTGCAGACCACCATGTAAAGCCTGCAGGATGGAAGCAAGATGCCAATTCTGTGATGAGATGAGCAACATCTGACATCTTGTAAGTCTTTTTTTTTAAACTATTGTTAATAAAAGTTTTACACTTACCACTGCACTTAGGTGGTGCCTCCCCCCCTCCCCTTCGTTTATTCTCATCCCCACAGAGCTGGTCACACTCTCGGGATGGCGGCTACAATCCATGTCTAATAATCCATATGGAATTGTATGCACCCTATGGACTTTTAGGGATTTATGGACTGGGCTTTTTGCCCCATATACCATTTTTAGAACTGCCCTGGAACTATGCTAATAAGCTGGATACACACACCCCCTGTGAGCCAGAATTCCCTGACTGCTTATGTACAACCTGCCTGCTGGATTTTACATGCCATTATTGCTAGCAGCTGTTTAAGCCGCTAGCAATAATCACCACACCATACCATACCACACCACACCAATCACCATAAGAACACAATGGCTCAGGGGGAAAGATGTCCTAAGCTTACCAGCGTTAAAGCCGAACTTTATCCATTGTCCTGCAGGCTGATGGTTGCTGTAGAAATAATGCCAGTCCTCTTCACAGCGATGGACTTGTAGTGCCACATGGGTTATCTCATGCAGTGCTTGGAAGTTCACTTCTGTAAACTGGGACACACAGAGGTCCCAGAAGACCGCAGGACCATTCCGAAAGCGCAGCGGGACTCACCCATGCACAGTAGTAGGAAACAGGCTGTGAAAGCCGTAAGGCTTCCCTTACTGTTTCCCTTTATTACAGATACTGGCGCCTGCACCTGAAGCCAATTGACGATTCACCTAGGGGTGCCGACATCGCAGGAATCCTGGACAAGTGTTTTCTATATTAAAAGTCAGCATCTACAGTATTTGTAGCTGCAGACTCTTGATTATTATTATTTTTTTTTCTTTATAGACTGAAAATCCTCTTTAAAGCTGAGGTCCACCCACCGCTGCAAAAATTTAAAACCAGCAGCTACACATACTGCAGCTGCTGGCTTTTAATAATAGGACACTTACCTGCCCTGGAGTCCAGCAATGTTGGCTCCGCAGCTGATGTTTCCATCAGCTGTAGGGTGCTGCCGCCGCCTTTGCGGTTAAGGGAAACCGGCAGTGTAGCCTTTCGGCTTCACACCGGGAACCCAACTGCGCATGCGCGAAGCTCCTTTCCTCTTTTCTACTGGCCTGGGAACAGGGGGAAGAGGAGGGAGCCAAGCTGTGAGGTCAATATCTGCGGCTGAGGCTCCCGGAAGTGGAAACAGGATACCTGTTTGTCCCCCCCCCCACCCGAAAGGTGCTAATTGTGGCTCCACTTTAAGGTATACATTTAGCATTATTAGGCATATTGTCTACTGACCCCCAAATAATAATATTCTGCCTTATTAACAAATACCTATATTTCAAGGAGCAATTACTGTGATCTTCACAGTGGCCCAGGTCATTAAAGTCAACCGTGGTTCCTCTTTCTTATTCCTCTTTCTCAATATCCAATATTGCTGATAATTACAGATCTGCGGATACCTGTGGGGAAAGTGCTTTAACCTTTCTGTACACGTTGCTTAAGTGCCCCAAAAAGGACACATCACCTTCTATGTGTTTCTGCCTTGTTCTAAACGGAGTTCTTTTTTTTTATTTGAAAAAAGATGTTTGATATACAGATGTAAAAGCAACATTCAAAAGGTCACAAGACAAATGTGCAACCTTACGGAGTGAATTGTGGCAGTGTTTTGTAGTAGCTAGCACTTGTCATGTCTATTGTATTTCTCTCTAAACCTTGTATTATAAAGAAAAGGAACAGAACTTTGGCGATGTTGACCATTTAAACCAGAGAGCACCGTACACAACTGGACTAACTACTTGTTTGTTATATACTCCATACTTTTCTCTAGATATGTTAGCCATTTCACTTGTTCCAAATTATATTGTTATTGAACTTTTACAGCAACTACTCATGGTAATTTATCCATTAGGCTATGATCCTTGATCTTTGTTCTATTATATATCTTCCAAACGATGGACTTTATGCTACATTATCTCTGTTTTGTTTCTTTGGCTGTACATTTCCCTTCTGCTATGTTATTTGCAAAACTTAATAAAAATCGATTCATACTGAAAAAAAAAAAAAACAGAGCACTTATAGGGGTTTTATGTTACACTGAGTCCAGTGCTTAACATGTATGTTCTAGCGGGACAGCTTTTAGTCCTTTGGGGAAAGCCGTGGAGCATATTGAGTCTATGGAGTCGGCAGTTGAATAAAGTGTATGATGTTCATACATATTTGTATCTAATTTAAATTAAATGAAAACCTTTGCTTAAATGTAGCATCCAAACTCCTTAAACTTTCAAGGTTACAAACCAATGAGGTGTGTATGCATCTACTGAATGAATACATTATGCATACACATTCAGTGACCACATTATTAGACAATGTTGATCTTGGGTGTTAAAATTATGCTCCTTTGATATTAAGGTAGCTAATGTGTTGCAAAGGAGCCTTTTCAGCACCCATTACACCACAACCAGCTACACCACAAAAGCTGGATGGATCCACACATGGTAGGACAAATTTAGTCTCTTCGAATTGCATTTTGCATCACAATAAAATGTTTTTCCAGTCTTCAATTGTCCAGTTCAGTTGATCCTCTGCCAACAGTGGTATTCTACTGTGTAGCCCAGACAAGATTCAACGTGTATATTTAGAGATACTCACCCTCACATCATCTGTTGTAAGCAGCTATCCGAACAATTGCAGATTTCTTTCAAAGTCTGTACAAATTCTTCAGGCTATAGTGTATAACAATTATAGGGGGGCAGTGGTTTTTGAGATTGTGCCCTCTTGCACCAGCAGTGATTCTATAGTCAAAATTCTCAGTTCAGTAAACTATAGAACTATTTGCTATTTGCATTTGCTATTTACGGTCAAGATTTTTTTCAGCAATGGCAAGGCTAAAAAAAGAAAAGAAAATTTAAGTAAAATGGCTCAAAAATAGCTTTATTGTTAGCAAATGAAACATGCATTAAAGTTCAATTCTGGACATTTTTATTTTTTATTTTATTTTTTACTCACACAGTGGAGCTGTGCCCACACTGCGTGGGTTATTTGCTGAATTGTCTAAGGGTGAACACAGAGCCCAAATTCACCCAATCCCTTCGATCCTCCAGAAAGCTGTGCTCCCCCACGTCCAGTGATGGACTGTTCCTGAAGTCTCCATGTCCAGAGCCAGTCTGAGTGTGAGAACGTCAGAAACATTCCACTGCCCAACACCGCTATACCTAGGGGGAACAGGCATTGATCTTGTGCCTGGAGGATCAGAGGATTAGGTAAATATATCTCCGCTCTCCTCTACCCCATACAAAAACAAATCCATACAGTGCAGGCACAGCCCCACTGTATGAAAAAAAAATGCCCAGAGTTCAGCTTTAAAGTTTATTTCCATGTTTTCAGCAGAATTGGGATAACAGCTACTCTTGAACCAATAACATGGCTTTTTATGTTTACCCTGATTTTAAATTTTTAGGAGGGGGCTCTGAAGTACTGTTTAACATAATTAAAGGGACAGTCATTTTTTTTGTCTAATAAAACAGATACTAATATAACTTACTGTACATTAGCTGTTTTTTATATATAAATTTCATCTACTAAACTTTTTAAACTTTCCCTAGGCTACAAAAACACACTCCTGTTCTATTTGTGCCCCCTAGACCTGTGGAATTCCATAAGAGCCTCTGTGTGCACTCCTGCTTTGAACTAGAACTGTACATTCAGCCATTTGGAGCGCCGCACACACAGAGCAAAATTGACATCCTCTCCTCCACAGCAGTGATTGACATGGCTCTGTGATCTTAACTAAGGGGTAAACATGAAATGGATAAAACAAAATTCAATCCTATACTTTACTTTGTCCCTTAGCTTCACATTGCCATCTATTCTAGAAGGCGTCTATAAAGTCTTATGTATAGATCTGCTTCAAAGAAACCACTAAAAAGTTATTGCGAGTAGTAGTTGGTAACATTCAATTGGGCTTGTTCTATAATGTTGAAGACCTTTCGTAGCTTGACCGAGCCACTTCAGGTTTATTACGTTTCCAAAAAATACCCCAGCATTTATATGCACACAGGGGTATTTTCTGGCATTCAGTAGAACTGAAAACGTGGCTTGGCTAGGTTATGAAATGCCCATTTGAAAGCGATTAACTACTAATAGCTATGTTATGAAAGGGATAAATGATGAGATGAATGAGAACCTTCACAGACAACTAAAGTAAGGCGCATTTCATTTTTTATATTTTTGAGTATGCTGTGTGAATGGGAACACATACCCAATATAAAGTGGTGGTATCTCGAATGTGACCACAAATATGAAAATACACTTTAAAGCTTAAAGCCTAACTGCACTTTTGTTGAGAAAAAAACATTCCCGTCTGGGTGATCTATGTACATTGCAAGGATTATAACAACTTTTGTTATTCTGAAGAAATCCATGTGTGTTTGCCTGTGCCTCCTGTGCCAATTGGGTCTAATGGGAGTGGTTTCATAATTATCTATTAGCTGTGCACCTGCAGGGCACTAATGAGGAAAGCTGCTGGGCCTGCATCCCTTTAGACATGTTCCTATTGGAAATATCTCACCAAAAATTACATTTTTGTTGCAGGGGATGCCTGAAATCTGACTTATCTCTGAGGCAGACTTCTGGGTAAATTGGTGAGCCGATCACACAAGCAGGACATGTTTCTGGGGAGTGATCAGTACACATTCTGTGTACAGAACAACTCCATGTAGCCATATTGCATTGCATTTACAGAAAATTACAGCAGCTGCAGATTGAAAAGGAAAGATCATTTTTAATAACATTGAATTACAGTATGACTTGTATCGCAATTGTACATGCTATATTATTTTTTCTTTTATTTGCTTTTTTTTTTTCCCCTATGAAAGTGGCGTTACTACCTTTTAATAAATTCAGACTTAATTCTGTTAGAATATCCCTTTTACCAATTCTTAAGTTTGTTGATTTATGTTTTAAATTGCAGCCACTTGATTTACTGTTTGTTTTTTAAGTGGTTATAATTAATAAAGTGGTCTTAGAGCATGCTTAAATTTTAATGTTTGTGTTAATTTGCTTAATGAGCGTTTTAATATTTTGTGTGTGTCTCATCAATCAACCCATGCTTTGCTGTATTACAGATAGTTCTTATTACAGACATGTATAAACAGAGTGCTGCTGTGTACTGGTCCTTTTTTTACACGTGTATATATTTTAGATTGTAAGCTCTATCGAGCAGGGCTCTCTGATTCCTCCTGTATTGAATTGTAGTGTAACAGTACTGGCTGCCCTCATGTTGTAAAGCACTGTGCAAACTGTTGGCTCTATATAAATCTTGCATTATAATAATAATAATAATATACATAGCTTATTATGGGAAATGCTTTGTACCTGGATAAAGGTGATTATACGGACTTCAGCCACTAGAGGGAATAAGAAGTAAAGATTTTCTTTAATTTGTCACTTTAAATGAGATGACATGTGTTTGCTAACAAGCAGAAATGTTCCTTTTGATTTATGCACGCACTTATTTTGCTCACTATATGTGGTCTATTATGATGTTTAGGTGTATTTGACTAAATTGTTTATTATCTTATTGAAGGTGAGGTTGAGAAGTCACTAGAGCTAAGATGAAAGCTTTGTGTTCTCTGGGATAAGAAAAGTGTACTGTGTGTGTGTATGTATGTGTGTATATATATATATATATATATATATATATATATATATATATATGTGTATATGTATGTATATATGTATGTGTGTGTGTATATATTATATACATACATTTTTTTTTTCTATGTGATGGTTGTACTTGGTTTCCCCAAAATGGGATTTTAAACGGCACTTATGAAGTAGCACATGCAGATACAATTTACATTTTTTAATTCATTTGTTGTATCAATAAAAACAGCTTGGACCAGGACGGCGTACAATATAATTCATAAAAAGGGTGACAGAAGACACACTACCTCAATTGTATTCTTTAGGATGGCCTTTTTTATAAATGCTATTGTATGTATGTATGTTGTACTCTTCTTTGCATTTTAGTTCATTTTTTGTATCAATGAAAATAGTTTTTACTAATTTGTATTTACGGTACATGTGCTAAATGTATATTTATTCTAGGTTATTTGTTATGGTATCAATAATGTTTTCACACCTATATGCAAATCAAAGGGTATCTAAACTCCAGAACAAAAATATAAATATATTGCAGATTACCAGGTAGATGCCATATTAGTTTTCCTTTTTCAGGTCTCGGATATTTTCTCCAAGTACAGAAAGTACTGTCGGTGTTCAGATGTGTCAAATGGTCAGTTCAGCATGAATGTATATATGTTTACTACTTCCCTCAGGGGCGGACTGACCATTTGGTAACTCGGGCACTGCCCGAGGGCCCCAGGCCTCTAGGGGGCCCCACCAGGGTTGCCAGCCTCAGTAAAACCAGGGATGGTATGTTGGTATGTAAAAATCTGTGCTTTTTTTTTTTTTTTTTTACATCTATCTCTGAAATGTCCCTTACTGACATCCTTTTGGTCTAAAAATCCAGAGATTATAGCTGCCCCACCTCTCCAGTACCTGCTCAGCCAACAGAAACATGTCTGTATATACTGTGTGATTGTATACTGTGTGTGTTTATACTATGTGGCCCCATAATCTCTGATTGCCTGGGGGCCCCATAATCTCCTATTGCCCGAGGGCCCCATCAGTTGTCAGTCCACCCCTGACTTCCCTTTGAACCAATATGTTGTTAAATAAAACCAATATTCACTGACTCTGTAGTGCAAATAATAATAAAAAAAATAAAATAAACAGTCAGTTGCGGGCAGGCTGCTTGCACAGACAAATATTGCTGTTTGGCATTGTCTTAAGAGGTATGCATATTCTTATCAGTACTTATAAGGTAAACATGATCAGCTACATTTAAATGATCTTATCGGTATGTGCTAACATTTTAAAGACCTTTTTTGCATGTAGTTTGCGAATATATTTGTATATCCACCTTTGCTTATTTCATACACATTCTTTGCTACACAGCGGTTGTTCTCTATTGCTTTATCACAGTACAAATCTATGAGTTACCCGACTCATTGAAAACCAAACCCTCCCTGTGAGGCTGTTGGTTTTAGAAAAGGGAGGTGGAGTGACTGAAAATTGAGCGTTGGCTCCCTCTAGTGGATATTTCTATGGATTTAATACCGTAACAAATATGTAAAAGACCAAACATTTAAAAATGTAAAGGTCACATCTAAAATGGCAGTACATACAATATTATTTTTTTAAAGATGTACTTATTGAGAATACATTATACTTTCCCATTTTTTAAAATAACGGTCTCTATTTCCCAAAAGAATTCAGTGAGGTTTTCAGTTCCTTGCTTCAGCTGTATGTTTTTAGCTTCAAGTCTGTTTTTGATTGGCTGTGAGGCAAAACTGACACAACAGTAAGAGTGCATTCGCCTGCACTCCATTTACATGCATGAACTCCAACAGGGGTTCTAGTGATTATCTGAAAAAGGCAACCCCATTGAAAGCATAGCTGCATAAAAGATTACAAATAATTAATAAGCAGGTAGGTGGATCCCCTGAGGATGTGCGTGAGCATGAAATGCGTTGTAGGGGCTTTTACGTGCTGACGTCACAGCTTCATGGTGTGACCTTTCCCACTAAGGAGATCGATATTGCTTGCCTGGGAATTGGATTATTGAGGATTGACTGGTGATAAAGGATTAGTTGCCATACAAGCCTTAACACTTCACTTCAGCCTGGCGAGTGCATAGAGGAAGTGGAGGTTTTGCACACTGCTGGTGTCAGAGTGGCGTACCTTTATACTTTATCCCCCTCCACCAAATGATTTGGACCATTGCACAAAACAAAAAAGACATAGACATGGATGAGTGAGTTTGGGGTGGAGGAATTTGACTGGCCTGCACAGAGTCCTGACTTCAACCTGACAGAACACCTTTCGGATGAATTACAGCAGAGACTGCAAGCAAGGCCTTCTCATCCAACATCAGTGCCTGACCTCACAAATGCGCTTCTGGATGAATGGTCAAACATTCCCTTAGACACACTCCTAAACCTTGTGGACAGCCTTCCCAGAAGAGTTGAAGCTGTTATAGCTGAAAGGGTGGGCCAACTCAATATTGAACCCTATGGACTAAGAAAGGGATGCCATTAAAGTTCATGTGCGTGTGAAGGCAGGCGTCTCAATACTTTTGGTAAGATAGTGTATATGCATATGGAGGATGACTACTGAGCTTCTTAAGACAATTCGGGCTTGTGTTCACTGGTACTTATTGTGTACCTACTGTATGTCACATCAGTATGTGGACCATGCTGGGAACATCAAAAGAATCTGCTGGAGAACACTTATACATTCAGTAGATAATAGCTTTGTGAGCACTTCTTAACCACTTCCAGACCGGTTTACGTCGGCAGAATGGCACGGGCAGGCAAATTGGCGTACAGGTACGTCCATTTGAAATTGCCACCCTGCCACCAGCGCGCGCGTGCCGGTCGGGGGTCCCGCAGACTCTGTCGCCACGGGGATCGTCTCACGGGGAGATGCCGATGTAAACAGCATCTCCCCGTTCTGCCTAGCAACAAGTGACACTGATCTCTGCTCCCTGTGATTGGAGCAGAGATCAGTGTTCACTAACACACAGCCCAGCCCCCCACAGTTAGTAGCACGCCCCTAGGACAAACTTAACCCCTACACTGCCACCCCCTAGTTAACCCCTTAACTGCCAGTGTCATTTACACAGGAATCACTGTATTTGTATAGCACTGATTGCTGTATAAATGACAATGGTCACAAAAATGTCCGATGTGTCCGCCATAATGTCGCAGGCGCAATAAAAATCGCTGATTGCCACCATTACTAGTAAGAAAAAGATTATTAATAAAAATGCCATAAAACTATCCCCTATTTTGTAAACGCTATACATTTTGCGCAAACCAATCAATAATCGCTTATTGCGATTTTTTTTTTTTTTCCCAAAAATATGTAGAAGAATACGTATCGTCCTAAACTGAGGAAAAAATGTTTTTTTTATATAATTTTGGGGGATATTTATTATAGCAAAAGGTAGAAAATGTGTTTTTTCCAAAATTGTCGCTTTATTTTTGTTTATAGCGCAAAAAATAAAAACCGCAGGGGTGATCAAATACCAGCAAAAAGTTCTATTTGTGGGAAAAAAAGGACGTCAATTTTGTTTGGGAGCCACGTCGCATGACCACACAATTATCAGTTAAACCGACGCAGTGCCGAATCGCAAAAAGTGGTCTGGTCTTAAGCCAGCAACTACCTACCTTGTTTTGTGTAGGTGACTAACCGTCTGAAATAAATGTTGATGGCTGAGATGAATGGAGTTTTCCGAGCACAATGTTTTTGGGATGGTCTGTACAAGGCAGCGTCATTGTAATTGCAGAAATTAGCACAATGACCTATTAATCTACAGAACGCTTTGGGTGTACTTGAAGGATATTTAAGAATGTATTTGTGGAAACAATTATGCCTATTATGTTTTTTTTTTTCCTGGAATCTAAGTTCAAGCATGATTTGTGTGTTTTATTGTAATCATCTCTCCATGACTGGTAACTGTTTGATGTAAAATGTATTTGGCTGCATCAAATTTGAATAGTCTATGGCATACTACAAAATACGTTTGTAAATCTTACCTTACAATAAAGCTGAGTTTTTATGGCTACTTCCTCATGAAGCACATACAGGATGCACTGTCTTCGGTAGCATGGGGGTGTAAATATGTCATGCATTGTCAATTTTTTTTTTTTTTTTTTTTTTTTAGGTTTGATCTGTCACATCAGCAAAATTTACCAACAATGCAATGTGTGTGCTTACCCTAACCATTCTTTACAAGTTGAGGTGCACCGAATGGAAATTTTTGGTGCCGAAACTGAAAATTCAGGATGCACTTGGGTGAAACCAAAAATGGCTCGGTTTAAAAAAAAAAATCGATATATATTTTTTTATAATTCTATTCAACTTTTTATTAATATTACTTAAATTAATATAAACTTATTGTGGGCTATTATTGGCACCTTTAATGCAAGAAAAGCTCAAGAAAAATGCATCTGTTTAAATTCTATGTATGTCATCACACTGGTCCGTTACGCTTCCCTTGTGGTGTTTAACCACTTGAGATCCGCGCTATAGCCAAATGACGGCTACAGCGCGGATCTCCTTTTCCGGGACTACGTCTATTGACGTAGTCCCGTGTACGAGCGGCCTGCGCGCCCCCTGAGGGGCGCGCGCGGCGCGCTCTGTGATCGGCGAGTCCATGAGACTCGCCTGATCACCGATCCGTGCAAGGGGTCGATCCCGACCCCTTATCATGTGATCAGCTGTCAGCCAATGACAGCTAATAAGGTGATATAACGGAGCCGGTAATCGGCTAGTATTCCTCCTCGCGCTGACAGCGCGAGGAGAAAAAAAAAAAGCCGATCACCGGCGGCCGTGATCGGGACATTAGTCCTGATCACGGCCAGCAATGCAATCGCCCACCTTCCCCCTGCAGTGCCACCCTAATAAAAAGTAAGTGCCCCCCGTCAGTGCCACCCAGCAGTGCCCACAGTGCCACCCAGCAGTGCCCACAGTGCCACCCAGCAGTGCCCACAGTGCCCACAATCTGCCTCAAAGGTTCTGCACCCCAGTGCCGCCTATCAGTGCCCAGCAGTGCCGCCTATCAGTGCCCAGCAGTGCCGCCCATCAGTGCCCAGCAGTGCCGCCCATCAGTGCCCAGCAGTGCCACCTATCAGAGCCACCTATCAGTGCCACCTATCAGTGCCCATCAGTCCCATCTATCAGTGGTACCTATCAGTGCCCATCCGTGCCACCCATCCGTGCCACCCATCCGTGCCATCTTATCTGTGCCCATCTTTGCCCATCAGTGCCGCCTTCTGTGCCCATCGGTGCCGCCTTAACTATGCCTATCAGTGCCCACCAGTGCAGCCCATCAGTGCCCACCAATGCAGCCCATCAGTGCCCACCAATGCAGCCCATCAGTGCCCACCAATGCAGCCTATCAGTGCCACCTAATCAGCGCACTTCAATGAAGGAGAAAAATGACCCGTTTGCAAATTTTTATAACAAACTATTAAAACATGATTTATTTTTTATTTTTTTTTGCATCTTTTTTTGTTTGTTTAGCAAAAAATAAAACTCCGAGCTGTAACTAAATACCACCAAAAGAAAGCTCTATTTGTGGGAAAAAAATGATAAAAATTTCATTTGGGTACAGTGTTGTATGCCCGCGCAATTGTCATTCAAAGTGCATCAGCGCTGAAAGCTGAAAATTGGTCTGGGACTGAGGGGGGTTTAAGTGCCCAGTAAGCAAGTGGTTAAAATCTTGCTTGCTGCACTTTTGGTCAGTTACAAAAAGGCACCAAAAATTCACCAGCCCGTTGAAATGCATTGAAAATAGATCAAAAACGCCAGCGTTTTGCGTTTTTGAGGCACATCACTTATGAAAAACATCGTAAACGCAGTAAAATCGTGGCAAAATTGCATGCATATTCTGTGTTATCAGCAAAATGCCAAAAACAAGTTCGGCCAGTATGTTTTTGGCTGTCAAAAATTTTGTGTCTCTAATTGAAAGTATATCCTTTCAGAGAGATGTTTATATCACATGTTTTGTTGATCGGAAAGACCAAATCTGAAGGGAAAATCTGTGTATGGCTAGTCTTAAAGAGGACCCTGAACCGTTAAAGTTGTGCCTTAAAAGACAGGCAGCGGAAAAGTGGCCGCAAACCAGTATCCTCTATAATCTCTCTTCAGCTGATCTTTTCCTCTTTACTTGGCTTAAGCTGGTCATGCATGAATCAATATTCGGCCGGTTGGTTTCGATATATGTATGGGCAGGCTGGTTGTATTTGTCGATCAACTTGTTGGTATATCTTCTCTTGATCAGATGAGATTAATCAGAGCTGATTGGTTGCTGGTTTTTGTTACAATTAGTTTTTATTGAGTAAAACCATGCCAAAATATAGGTCTGAAGAAAAGAAAGGCAAAATGGTCATGCACAGGGGAACAAAACATAACATTTCACGTAAATACAAGCAAAACACTTTTTCAAAGTGTAAAAGCAAAAAGTATAGCATCCGGCGGAAGTGTCAGAAGTGGGAATATGTCAGGATCTGGGCTCAAACCTGGGACCTCCTCTGTCTGGTGTTGACTCTTCACTGAGCTATCTGGAACGCTGGACAGTGTCCTGCCTGATCCATTGGACAATCCTGCCTGATCCATTGGACAACCCTGACTTGTGTCTTGATTGCTGTTGAACCTTAAACTCCTTGTTCCTCCCATGTACTTCCTATATAAGCCTTGTCTCTGCACTTCCTCTTTGCCAGGTTATTCTGCTTTCTCATCCAGTGCCTTGCTCTTGTCTTCCCTGCTGCTGTCCATATTTTGCTACCGCTTGTTATTGACCCTTGGCTTGTTCCTCGACTACTCTTCTGCCTGATTAAAAATCTGCAACTATTCGTTACAAACCTTTTGGCTTGTTTACTGACCACACTTCTCTTTGATTCTTATCTGCTTATCCGCTACTGGACCCCAGCTTGCTCACCTCCTGGTGGGGCGATCCTGAGGACTGTGACCTGGTACTAACACGCAGCTAAATCCATCTCCACCATCAGGAGCTCTGGTGAACACCGGTTAGTACTTAGACTCCGCACCTCAAGTGACAGGAGTGTTGCAGAGGCCCAAAGGCATACAGAGGAACTCAAAATGGCCATATCTGGTTCACCCTTAACATCAGGACCTGTTACCCATGAAACGGTTCCATTTGGTACTGCAATTTGAGGCTAACCATCATGAGACCATCGGTTTTCAGCTGATTACATCACCCAAATTTCCTATCATCCTGGGCATTCCTTGGTTTTCCACCCATAATCCCTCCATCAGCTGGGAAGCACGGATTATAAACTTTGCGAGAGATTCTGTAGAGAACCTGTAGAGTTCCGGGATGTCTATGATAAAAAGAATGCTGATCAGTTACCCCCTCATTGCCCATATGATTGTCCCATTGAACTGCTCCCAGGGGCTGAAATACCCTTTGGTCACCTTTTTAATCTTTCAGAACCTGAATTAAAGGTTCTCAGGGAACAGATTGATGAGAATTTAGAGAAGGGCTTCATTAGACCCTCAACATCTCCTGCAGGGGCAGCTCTGTTTGTTGCAAAGAAAGATTCCACCTTGCATTGACTACCGGGACTTGAATAAAATCCCTACTAAAAACTGCTATCCGCTTCCTTTAATCTCTGAAATGTTGGAAAGACTCCGGTCTGCCAAAGTCTTGACAAAACTAGACTTACGGGGGACATATAAGTGGAAAACTGTCTTTAGAACCAGATATGGTCATTTTGAGTCCCTGACTATGCCTTTTGGCCTCTGCAATGCTCCTGCCAGTTTCTAACATTTCATCAATGATGCTTTTCGAGACCTATTGGACCAGTTTGTGATTGCTTATCTGGATGATATTCTCATCTTTTCTAATAACCTGGAGGAATATCGCAAACCTGTTTGCACTGTCTTTGAAAGGCTAAGGAAGAACCAACTTTATATTAAGTTGGAGAAATGATGGTGAGTTTGAGCGAACCCAGATGCAGTTCTTGGGATATATTATTTCTCCTGAAGGAGTAAGCATTGATCCTGAGAAGATCAAAGCAGTTGTGGATTGGCCTGCCCTTAGAACTGATAAATACAATGATTTTTTTGGTTTTGCCAACTTCTACAGAAAATTCATAAGAAACTTCTCTAAAATGATAGCACCAATTACACAGCTGATACAGAAAGGGATGCCCTTTGTTTAATCAGCTGAGGCACAGACTGCTAATGACTTTTTTCACTTCTGCACCAATATTGGTACATCCCGATCCTGAAGTTCCTTTTATAGTGGTAGTGAATGCCTCAGACTGCTGTAGCAGCTTCATCCATGTGCGTATTTCTCTCACTTAATGTCATCAGCCAAAATAAATTGACATTGGGAATAAGGAGTTACTGGCAATTAAGGAAGCCTTTTCTGAATGGAGGCATCTGCTGGAAGGGGCTAAGCATCCAGTAACTGTTCTCACTGATCATAAAAATCTAGAATTAATTTGTTCTGCCAAGAGTATGCCTTCTAGACAAGCACATTGGACACTGTTCTTTGCCATGTTGGTAGTGGGACCAGCTTTCTCATATCACAGATTTCCCCCCAATAACTGGATTTAAGCTCCCAATTAAATCTACCGTATATACTCGAGTATAAGCCGAGATTTTCAGCCTCTTTTTTGAGGCTGAAAGTGCCCCCCTCGGCTTATACTCGAGTCATCGCTGTCTGCCCGCTCGATCAGCGTGTCGAGCAGACAGACAGCGGCCATTCTATGATTCAAAAGCCGCGCCTCCGGCTCCGCCTTCGCCTGTGATAGGCGGAACACTGAATTTCCCAGCAGCCTGTGTTCCGCCTATCACGGACGTCGTATCATCCTCGTACTACGGACGAGGATGATACGACGTCCGTGATAGGCGGAACACAGGCTGCTGGGAAATTCAGTGTTCCGCCTATCACAGGCGAAGGAGGAGGCGCGGCTTTTGAATTTTACAATGGCCGCCGACGAAGAGGGCACGGGACGGAGGCAAGGCAAGGCACGGCACGGCACGGCACGGGACGGGACGGGACGGGACGGGACGGGACGAAGGCAAGGCACGACACGGGACGGAGGCTCGGGACAAAGGCTCGGGACACAGGTAGGCTGGACACACACACACACACACACACACACACACACACACACACACACACACACACACACACACACACACACACGGATGGAGACACACACACACGGATGGATGGATGGATGGAGACACACACACACAGGGATGGATGGATGGATGGAGACACACACACACAGGGATGGATGGATGGATGGATGGAGACACACACACACAGGGATGGATGGATGGATGGACACACACACACACAGGGATGGATGGATGGATGGACACACACACACACAGGGATGGATGGACGGACACACAGGGATGGACGGACACACAGGGATGGACGGACACACAGGGATGGACGGACACACACACAGGGATGGACAGGCATGTCTCACCCTCGGCTTATACACGAGTCAATAAGTTTGCCAGTTTTTTTGGGGGTAAATTGGGGGCCTCGGCTTATATTCGGGTCGGCCTATACTCGAGTATATACGGTAAATGATTTGAACCAAGTTTCTAGAAGTGCTTACACACACACACACACTTAACACCAGGATTCCATTTTACTCCTACTACTTTAACTACTTTTGCCCATACTGGACCCTCCTTAGGGAATAATCACACATATTCAGCCCTATTAACTTAGAGTGGACTACCACTACCACTACCACAACCCATTACCCAATAAAAAAAAAAAAAAAAAGTACAAATTGGATGAAATGCTTACCACTGTAAAACACTCTTGGGCGGTAAATGGTGCATTTTTTTTATATGCATATAGAGCAGACCATAGTGAGGGACAGAGGGATGTTGTTCCAAAAGAGGGTCAGTCCCTCCAAACTGGGGACAGCTGGAGCTATGTGTACAGTTGGGAGCTATGGCATCAAGACTTTTCTTGATTTTGAGTTTCACTTTAACCCAACAAAGAGTGTAAACCCATGGAGGAATTTTCCAGTTGGTTGGAACATTTCCCTGCTTGTAGTCCTTACGTGCCACAGTTGTGGAGAAGAGTGCAGGATCCAAATTGCTGAACATGAACTGCTATTAGACTTGGTAAGGGTCACCTTGGGTCCTTGTGTGAGAATAGGCTCACATCTCCTGTTTTTCTTGAAGGGTGTTATCTATCGGTTTATGGCTGCCCTTTGTCTACCTGCCTCAAAATAGCAAGTAATGTTGGCAACTCGATTGCTTCTTCTTAAATCTTTATTGAGCACTAACAGCAATGTGACATCTAAAGTGCTGACATGTTTTGGCCAGAGCCTTCCTCATAGCATGTATGCTATGATGAAGGCTCCGGCCGAAACATGTTAGCGCTGTTGTTCATGCTCAGTAAAGATTTAAGAAGAAGCAATTGAGTTGCGGTATTATTTGTTATTTTGATGTTTATGGGACACAAGCATGAACACCGTCATTCAGCTCATCATTCTACAAATCATGCGGTAGAACTTGGGTGAGTTTTTGTCTACATTGCCTCTACAACATGAAAGAGATACGAAAACAAATGTCAACTGTGAATGCTGTTTTAACTAACACAATTCTCCAGGAGAACTGGACAAAACTCAATGAAACAAAAAAAAAAAAACCTTCAACGCAGGATCAAGTTTATAATCAAGAGACTTGCAGAATTGCAGAAGTGGCTGTAAATGCAGGATGAATAGTGCTCTTTGTGTGTCTGAGAATGAATGTTGCTGTTTGAGTTTTCTATAAATGAGTGAAAGTGAGCTGTGAGGAGTCGTTCTGATTGTGGTGCCTGTGTATTTATTGTAGCAGGCAGAATAATAATGCAGCAGCGGGGACAGAGAGAACGGCGCTGAGCGCTGAAATACGCGAGGTCATAGAGCTGATTTATAAGTAAAGCAGGGGAACACTGATATTTAATTACAACGCTCAATTACCAAAAGAAGACCCAGAGGCACAAACACTGTGTCAGGCACTCCATAGAGCGCCACTCTAGATTTAATAGCTACATAAGCCATGGCTGAGGTGGACGAGGAGACCATTATCATGTTACAAAAGCTGATATATTTTTAAATATTAACAGGTCATCGTGTGATTGCAGCAAGAACTCAGTTCTCCAGAGGTCGCAGGCATTAAAAAACAGATGAGATCTTTAATAAGATGGAAGCGTCAAGTTACAGTATCTGCTCCCCTCGGTATTAGACAGCTGAAAAGAACTGCGTGAAGGTTAGACAATTAGAGGAAACAGCAGGGAGCGCCAGAGAGTCGGGATCAGCTCATAGCTCAGTGATTAGGACCTTATCATGACCCTTACTTTTATATATTCACACTGCAAAATCCGCAGAATTCATATAGGGGGAAATGCTCAATTTCCATTATTGGGTTTTTGTTTTTTTCCCCCTCCTTTTGAACGAATTGGATAATTGTGGAGGATGAAGTTATTCATAAATTGCACATTTACGCAATCACTAAAATAATTGGTAATAACAAATTTTTAGAGAAAAAAAAAAACTCATGACCTACAAAAAACATTAGCATAAAATAAACCTGTGCATTGCTCACCACAGAGCCTTGTTATCCTTTACACTCCTCCATTGAATAATAGAATTGGTTTATATTCTAGTTTTTTATTCACACTCAAGGACAGTTGTTGACCTCTGACTGCTAACTCTCAGGGTCTAGAGTCCTCCTCGGACAAGTGAGTTGTCTTAACAATAGGAAGAATGTATAAATAAACTTGAAGATTTAGAATAGTGTAAAGTCCAACTCTAGACAAATTTTGTTTTTTAAAGGCTCTTGCACACAGGTACCAAAAAATTTATTTTTAGGTGTTGAAGCTCTTTTTTTTTTTTTTCTTCCTACACTGATCTGAATGCAGCCCATTGTTTTCATTAGGTGGTTACACAGGCATAAATGTGAGTAAACTAGCTCCTTGTTTGGTCAGTATTTTATGTGTAAATGTGCAAATATTCCCAGGTACGTGCGTAAATTACAGCTGCCCCCGAATAATGGATTACATTATAGCTAGAAGAATTTGTATGCATGTGTACGCATGCACTATGCAGACCATGCTCATGTTTTTTTTACAGAAGAAGTTTCTGCTAGTAAGATGCTGTGTTTATGCAGCAGTACTATGTGCAAGGACCTAAAAAGGATTCAGTATTAATAAAAAAAAATTTAAAAAATCAGCTTTGGCTTCAATGCTCTTCTCCTCTCAGCATTATCCACAACAATTTTTCTCTGACACAACACAGAAGACTGAGGTCATACACTGTATTACCAAAAGTATTGGGATGCCGGCCTTTACACGCAGATTAACTTAAATGGCATCCCTGTCTTAGTCCATAGGGTTCAGTATTGAGTTGGCCCACCCTTTAGTGCTATAATAGCTTCAATTCTTCTGGAAAGGTTGTCTACAATGTCTAGGAGTGGACAGCCTTCCCAAAAGGCCTGGCTCGCAGTCTCCGCTCGAATTCATCCCAAAGGCATTCTATCAGGTTGAGGTCAATCGGGTCTTTATAAATGCTGTTCTGGAAGAATGGTGAAACATTCCCATATAGACCCTCCTAAACCTTGTGGACAGCTTTCCCAGAAGAGTTGAAGCTATTATACTTGCAAAGGGTGGGCCAACTCAATATTGAACCCTACTAAGAGTGGGATGCCATTAAAGTTCATGTAAAGGCAGGCATCCCAATACTTTTGACAACATAGTGTACTTTGAGTGCAGGGCATCACAAACCCTCCCCCGAGGGGATATCACCGCAGCCCCTCCACTCAAATTATAATGATACAGAGAGCGGCGCTGATGTGATCAATTCAGTGCTGCACTCTGGATCATTAATGAACTTCAGGTCCTAAAGAAGGTCCCAAGAGGAATCAGCACATGGTCAACCTAAAGACTTTGGAAAAAGCAAGAAAAAAGGGGGACGGGGGTTGCTGAGACTACAGTTAAGCAGCCCATAGATGAGTCAGTTGACTCATCTAGCAGGTTGAACAAAAAAAATGATCCTGTTCCCGCATCCACATATTGGAGGTAGATAGAGGAATCCTCCCAATGAGTCATTGTATTCCTATAGCAGGGAGACTTCCCTGTCCTCAGAATTAACTGATCATAGCTGCAGTCTATAGCCTACAGCACTGATTGAGTGGCTAAAATTCGAAAGGGGCGGTTGAGCAGAAGTCAAGTCAGTAGACCGACTATTGATAAACCACAGTGGCCATACATGAATCAAAATGCATCCATGTCCCCGCTTAAGCATCCACATTTCAATTCATGTATGGCCAGCTTTAGATTGACTATTACAATATGAGTCCTGACTAGTTCACAGCTATCCCGGTTTATGTATTTTTAGTTTTGCCTCCTGTATATTTTATTTGGAATGCACATGTTTGTGACAGGTTCCCCTTTTAATTTGAAAAATAGCCAAAAATATGATTCCCGTGTTTGGCTGCCACATCACCACACCACGGGTATGAGCTGAAAGAAGAAATCGTACTTCAAATAATCAGAACTTTGTGAACATTGCTTTGGTGGTGGTACATTTAATTTTAGATCATGCTTTTTTCTTTTCATACATTTTAAAGCTAAAAATAGATAAGCACCCACTTTATGAATGTTGACTTTTGTGTGTTTAACATGAACTATTATAGTGGAAGGAAACACATAGGATTTTTTTTTTTTTTTTTTTAGGAAAGTGCCATGGTGATATGTGTAATTAGACTGTGTTTAACATATTTATTACTATGCAGTGCCATACTGCTATTATTAAACTGAAATACAATTAGATTGTGTCTACCCTTTATCTTTCATTGTGAAAGCTGAGTATTTTCCTGCCTAAAACATGCTAATGAGCTTTGAAAATATAACCTATCCATTTTAATTGCATACTTTGTTTTAGATGTCATCACTGAGATTCTGTGTTTTTCTATGAAAGGCGGGCAGATTATGGCCGGTGGGAGGGGCTGCCACAATATGGAAGCATTGCTTCCTTAAAACATCATGCAGGTTATATTTGTTTGCAGACTGTCCAAGGTTAGATAACAACCAATTTGTAATGCTGGGCCTCCATGATTGAAAGAACTGAAATTCTTCAGGGCAGGTGATTGAAAGGGGCAGGCCATAGACAGGAAGGCTGGGGGAAAAAAGGGCTAGATGATGATAGATGCCCTCCAGCCTGGAAAAGAGGTGAGTTCTATCTTGCTGCAGCTTCTACGGCACACTGTGAGTGTGCAGTGAAATCAGAGTAAGCAATTTCACTAGAGAGGAAGCCTGCACAACTGTGCAAGACTGATGAGAAGCCGGAGTTTGGCTTTAACTGTGATCTATATATTGCATCTTGTCAAACATAAATGTTGTCTGTAATGAGACATTAATAGGTCACGTCATTATATTACTTTAACAAACATTGCCAAAAAAAAAAAAGCTGTCAACATCTAAAATCATTTTCCATTGGTTTCCTTGTTAATTCTCATGGCTCGTTTTATACCATTGCGTTTTATGTGTGCTACATCTCGAGATCACAGAGCACTAAGAGTGTGTGGAAACTATTTTATGATCTGTTGCACTCTTCACATCAGTGCGCTGCGGTGGTGCGCCATTTACATGGTAAAAATAGGCAGTGAGGTGGAGACATATTGCCTCTTCACCACCTGACAAGCGCCCCTGAAAGGCATTGCTCAATGGATCGCATTGCAGGGGGTGAAAAAGGCTGCCTCGTGTAAATTTAGCTTTGGGCAGGCCATAGGTGGGTCAAAAACCAAAAATTCTGTTGACTGAAGCAAAAATGGCGCACACCATTGTGCCATCATTGTTTCGTATTTCTAAATCAAAATCCAACATGTTGGAACAGGCAATTTTGATTGTGACATGAAAATTTTGCGCCACACTAATGATGCGATAAACGAATGACCAAGATTTTTTGTTCGGTTTTCGACTCGTCTATGGCCTGCCTAAGGCCCCTTTCACGCTACAGCGGTTTCAAAATCACAATTTTGACGTTATTTCAGGGAATGCCTGTGTAAACTTGAGGTCTATGGACCTCAACTCACTTCAAAGTCGGACCAAAGTAATATAGAGGCTACTTTGAAATCGGTGCGACTTGAAGTTGCACATATATGAATGGTACTTATTGGAAATGTGTTACTTGTCATGCGACTTTGCAGTCCCAAGTCACAGGACAAGTTGCACAAGTGTGAAAGGGGCCTTAGAAAACGTTTTCCTTGTGTTAAAGCTTTATGAGTTTAGCCTATTTAGGGGTAGATGCATCCTATATTTCAGTTAGCTTCTTAAATGTCTTTAAAGCAATCCATAGATTACTTTATTTTTTATTTTTTTTCCTTTCGTTACTGGTGGTCAATTTCCCCATTTAACACTGATATGGTATTCTGCCAGCAGGGGAACCTTCCCAACCGGAAGAATACAATGACTACTGCTAGCAGCCATAGCTGCCAGCAGTAATCAGATGTAAAAGATCTGACAGGCTGCTTCCATCCGATTGATCGACTTGAGTACAATCAGCCTGCCCATAGAGGGATCGAATCTCAGCTGGTCTCTGCTGAACTGGCCGAATTTTGATGCTTGTATGGCTCGCTTCCGATTTTCTGCATTACTAATCTGCTCCTGTCTGCTTTGCATTCTTGGACACTTCTGTAAGGCTTCATTCACATGAGTTCATATGGTAGACCTTAGTGGAGGGTTGTGTTTTTATGTCAGGGGAATGGCAAGGATTCCATGCAGCCTGCCTGTCAAAATCAATGATGCAGCAGCTGTACAGATCCTTATGCACATGTCCTTTCCCAGACGCATAAGCACAACCCTACACATGGCGCTAAAGGACTTTGTGCTCATGTGCATGAAGCCTAATATCATATCGTATGTAGAGGATTTTTTTTTTTTCTGGGAAGTTTTGGGCTCCTGGCCCTTCTGTCTATTCAATTTCCAATAGATTAATATTGTGGTCTCATCCTACTCATTTTGATGATTTACTCTTCTGTGCCCACCAAAAACATATTAGATCCCAAATATACTCTATCTTGGTGACTTTTTATGGTCCTGCCTGCTTAAAGAGGAGTTCCAGTAATTTTAGTGTCTATTAAAGTGGTTGTACCCCCGTGCGGGAGTGACGTCACATGACTCCAACCAGTCACAGAGCCACAGTTCACGGCCCCAGAAGGAAGAGGAGTGAAGATGGAAGCTTACTGCTAGTGGGGACATCGGGCAAATCGCAGGCTTCGGTTTCAGATAAGTGACACATAATGGGCTACTATGCAGTGCACAGTAGCCCATTATGCTTTACCTTTGCAGGGAAATAAAGAGGGAGTAAAACCCACCAGGGTTTACTTCCTCTTTAAAAGTCAGCAGCTACAGTTTTTTTTTTTTTTAATAAACACACTCACCTGTCCCAGGATCCCTCTATGTGCTCACCCAAACCATTCTCTCCATTGGTGTTCTTTCCCAAACGCTGGCATCTAAATTGTGGGCACTCGGATGTGACAGTTTGCGGCTTTTCAGGCAGTGCCCACTGAGCATGCGTGAGCAATGCTCATGCTTACAAATGGTCCCACAGTGTTCTGGGACCTGTGGCGCATCCCAGAAGACTGCAGAGAAAATGTTCTCTCTCTTGGGTTGCCTAGGCGATCCAAGCTGAAGTGGGAGTGGGTACCTGTCCAAAGCCAAGTATCTGTTCCCCCTCCCCCCAAAAAAGTTCAATTTTGTAAACAGGAGGGGGGAGGAGGTCTTAAGGCTTAACTTCCCTTTTGGGTGAAGCTCCGCCTTTAAAGTAGAACTAAAGACAAAATCATTTCAAATATAGTAATCTCTGTTTTGTTTTTTTGCCCTCTGTGTCCCATTGGGAGGATTTCCTTTCTGTCCCAAAGTCCAAACAAGAAGTGGGAGTAAATCCTTCCAAAGTCAGGGAATCCCTGGTTGTAACCAGAACTAGTGTCCCCATTGAAAGATTTGCCCTCTATTACTGTAATGGGAATAACCCAAGATTTTGGATTTTCTTTCTCTTTAACCACTTCCCACCCGGCCAATGTATATATACGGCCGGGTGGGAGCCGCCTGCTCCTGATAGGACATTCAGGAACGTCCTTCAGGAGTAGCGGGATCGCGCGCGCGCGCCCGCGCAGCGGCGCGATCCCGATGTGCTCGTGTCACCCGGACACAGCACATCTCAGATCGGCAGGAGGGCTCTGTGATTGGCCCTCCTGATCACATGACGGCCGTGTCCAATCACGGCCGTCATGTGATGTAAACAAACAGCCGGTTGCTAGGCAATCGGCTCTCCTCTCCTCACACGGAAGTCATCGCAGAGGAGAGGAGAGCGGATCGCTGCAGCCGGCTGATGATCAGTGAGTATGGGCTGCTTTTCACAGCTTTTTACTCACTGATCATCAGTGTAGTGTCAACACACAACACACCACACAGTACAAACACAGTCCCCACATATGTCCCCAAAACACACATGTCCCAAAACATACATGTCCCCAAATAATAAAAACACATGTCCCTAATAATAAAAACATGTCCCCCACATATGTCCCACTAAAATCACATGTCCCAATGATTATCTGCACACATATGTACGTGATCACCTGCACACATATGTACATGATCATTTGCGTACATATGTCCGTGATCACACAAACCAATTATTATACACTTAACGGAATTTTTTTTACCAAAAACATGTAGCAGAATACATTTTGGCTTAAATTTATGACAAAATTTGATTTTATTGGATTTCTTTTCAAATAGAAAAAAGAAAATATTGTTTTTTTCCCAAATTTCCGCTTTTTTTGCGCTTATATCGCAACAAAAAAAAAACGGAGTCGTGAATAAATACCACCAAAATAAAGCTCTATTTGTGCGAACAAAATGATAACAATTTCATTTGGGTACAGTGTAGCATGACCGCGCAATTGTCACTGAAAGCGCTAGAGCGCTGAAAGCTGAAAATTGGGCTGGGAAGGAAGGGGGTGAAAGTGCCCTGTATTGAAGTGGTTAAGTGAAAATGGTAAACAGGACAAATGGAGAGGGTGAATCTCCTCAACAGGGAAACAGAGAGCAATAAAAAAAAATCAGGCAGGGGTTTAACTCCCTCTCCACTCTATAACTAAAATAAGTTTTACCTTTAGTCATGCTTTAACTATACCGATGCTTGGGAGAAGGAACTGCTTGCTACAATTGGCACTGAGGAATGGAGAAAACCTTTATATTTTCCCATAGGCTAATTATAGCCAGAAAGGCCTAAGAACGTCAAAATCCTCACTCGATGGCATTCATTGCCAGCTGTTCCCCAATTTTTTTTATCAGTCTTTGTCAAATATTTGATGATGTCATAGCGTTAATTTTATAACTTGTATGTGCAGGAATGCCCCTCATACTTGGTTGGGATATAGGGCATCTACTGTATATATTTCAGAGTGATCTGGACAACCGTTCCAAAAATAAAATCAACTTATTCTGATACCAGATTCCAATAAATATACCAAAAGAGACATTCTAGGACATTTTCAAACAACCGCCAGAGCAGCAGTTCTTCGAAATCCATGCTACTTCCAGATGTAACGCACTGGTGGAATGGGTGTTAGACTCTGTCATGACCTTAGAATGCCTTCTAGCAGCAGGATGACCGAATGGAGCAATTTTTTGTTTAACTTGTTAGGAGGAGCCATTAACGCCTCCTATTCTCAGGAGTTGAGATCTGGTAATCCTGTAGCAGAATTTCTTCCTTTTCTGGGGATGTTGTGGAATTATATCCCCCTCTCCCCACTACCCCTTGGTAACTTGATGGCGATGATTTTCTTTTGTGCCTTATTCTTTTACTTTACTTCTTAATTCTCTTTAGTTCCCTCTCAAATTAGTTTTTTTGGATAACACAGGCTTTCATCTGGAGGGGGCCAGTTGACATCCCACACTTAACCATTACAGGAATTGAGGGCCCTATTGTGGTGTACCTGTTGTAAGGTTGTTGGGTAGGCTTGATATGGCTCAGCCTGCTCTTTCACGATCTGTTTGAATAACACTCTACCTCTGCATTCATTCATTACTTGTCTCACCGTGTAAGCCAGTATATATTAAGTTTCACGGTAATTTTTGTCTGTATTGTTTCTTACTTCTTAAAACTAATAAAATAAGATTGACCAAAAATGTAATACGGCGAGTGGAACGTCTCATAAAAGCTATAGAAGATAGGCAGACCCAAGAACTCGAGTACATCTCGACAATAGTGTTCCCAATGTACTGTACATAAAATATAAAACATTTTAAAGTGAGGAACCTCCAACATCTACTAAAAACTGAAATAACAGCTTTAGTTATACTCTCTTTTTAAGATAGGCCTGTAAGCACACAAACATGTTTTTGTCTGCAAGTACTGGTACATTTTGTTTTTTATTTTTATTACAGGCAGCAATGGTATTTTATCACAGTTGTCTTGAAAGTTAGTTATCTATTCTTCTGCCTAATATTTTGTATTCAAAAATACAGAAAGATTACTGGCTGGGCTCAGATTGAGTGAGCTATCAGTATTCCAAGTATATATGGTTATACGTTGCTACATTTCTCAGGGACCGGTAGAGGTTGTTTAGTCTTCAATTGCTAAAGGCGGTTTCTTGGCTATCCCTGTTTGACTTCAGAGACTTTAATAATCTGGTCTAATGTCATTACTTATTAGCATACTAATCAACACAACTGCACCCAAACAAGAAAATCTTTAATGACGACATAAATGGCAGATCCAGTTGTAGAAAAATATCAGGCAATAAAGAGGCAGAGATAAATCAGTGACACGAAATCACGGGAGGCACGGGAGTCGTCCATGGGCTTTGACAGCAATTAGTTTTACCAAAGCAAGCATTAATTTCAAACAATCTCCAGAAGACATTTCTGACACCATGGTGTAAAAACACTAAAGCAACGGCTTGTGCAAAACAGGGAACTTTTTTTTTTATTTGACATTTAGTGTCTTGTAGCCAAAAAAAAATCCTTGAATTATAACGACAAGCTATTTGTGTCTAAGGATTGTTTAGACAAGAGGCAGTTACTGTATACTCCTTACAGACTGCTTGTCTATAGTCAGCGATACCTCAAATTTCCTTTTATCATTGTTACAAAACTGAGGCAGTCTCCGTAGGCTCCAAATCCACAAAGCCCTGTTATAGACTCCTTCCTGCTGCTGCTTTCCTCTGATTCATTCCGAAGTTTGCGGACTGATATTGTACACTCTCTGGCACCTAAATAAAGGATAGAAACATGATTCTTTTAGTGACATTAGAGGTTGACAAAGTACAGTGTCACACTGGTGTGTCCCTAATTTATGCAATGCACAGGGGGGAGCGGGCCCATTTTGGAATCATGGCTTACATTGGGGATTTCATTCTTCTGGATGCAGAGGATCACCCTCCCCTTTCATGGATGGCTGCATCTCAAAGGAGTTCCATGTATGCTAGCAATGCATCCACCCTCTACTTTCTGGATGGGTACAAAAATATGAATAGCAGTTGGCTGGGGAGGCACGGATCACATGTACCTATCGAAATGAAGGGTTACACCTGATTAGCGCCTGTGGTCATACCCTGGATGCAAATACTTTAGAGTCCAGGGCAACAGAATCCAGGTGCATACACACTGGACAATAAGGATCCAATATGTGTGATAGCCCAGAGTTGTGACCCATCCAGATCCGTGAGAAGTATAGATCTGGATGCAGCACCACAATGGCCAATGTGAAAGAAGCTTCAGATTTTCTTTTCGATATCATGAAATTTCTCATTTAAAATGGAACTGGACTCTCTCAAACAACATTGACTATTTTTAATCCTTATGCTACCAGCATTAGTAAAGAGATATCATATTTACTTGTTTTAAACTTTTTTTGTTGTTTCTACATTTCTTCATTTAATTCTTGGTTTCCAGGCCTAGGCAAATTGATGTCATATATCCCAGGAGTCTTCAGGAGGGGAGAAGGGGTTTTCTCAGCTAATCACATCCTACTGCATGCCTATAACATTAATCATCTGCCCTTACTCAAGATGGCCATGGCCAGGATGCTAGACTGTTGTTTTTTTTTTTTTAAACTGATTTGTCTGCAAGTTTAAACATGGAGACATGGATGGATGGGGGCATTTGCTTTGAATATCAAAAATGAATTGAATAGGGTTTTTGGTGTGTGTTGCTCAGATGTAGTATACATCATATGAAGGATTTAATATATTGATGTTGTCACCACAGGGTGGCACTGTGGACAGCACAACCAATGATACACTATGCCACATCCTAAATTGTCATATAGATACAAGGGTTGGAAAGAATGGACATTTGAGGCATGTTAGACTTTCTTTTTTTTTTTTATTCTTGTTTTTTTAAATATCAATATTTGTTTTTAAACCACTGACAAAAAAAAAGACTAGGACCAAGATAAAATAACATTTACATAAGTGACTGTGATTTAAGATATGTCTCAGTGACCAGCCATACGGTCCAGGGTTCGATTTGAACCTCAATGGACTGGGTTAGTAGGGTACAAAAAATTCCTCTGGCTTTCCAATAACCCAAATTGTTAGTACATACAGTATCTCACAAAAGTGAGTACACCCCTCCCATTTTTGTAAATATTTCATTATATCTTTTCATGTTGAAACACTGAAGAAATTACACTTTGCTACAATGTAAAGTAGTGAGTGTACAGCTTGTATAACAGTGTAATTTTGCTGTCCCCTTAAAATAACTCAACACGCAGCCATTAATGTATAAACCACTGGCAACAAAAGTGAGTACACCCCTAAGTGAAAATGTCCAAATTGGGTCCAATTAGCCATTTTCACACCCCAGTGTCATGTGACTCATTAGTGTTACATGGTCTCAGGTGTGAATGGGGAGCAGGTGTGTTAAATTTGGTGTTATCGCTCTCACTCTCTCATACTAGTCATTGGAAGTTCAACATGGCACCTCATGGCAAAGAACTCTCTGAGGATCTGAAAAAAAAGAATTGTTGCTCTACATAAAGATGGCCTAGGCTATAAGAAGATTGCCAAGATCCTGAAACTGAGTTGAGCATGGTGGCCAAGACCATACAGCAGTTTAACAGGACAGGTTCCAATCGGAACAGGCCTCACCATGGTCGACTAAAGAAGTTGAGTGCATGTGCACAGCATCATATCTAAAGGTTGTCTTTGGGAAATGGACGTATGAGTGTTGCCAGCATTGCTGTGGTGGTTGAAGGGGTGGGGGGTCAGCCTGTCAGTGCTCAGACCATATGCCGCACACTGCATCAAATTGGTCTGCATGGCTGTCGTCCCAGAAAGAAGCCTCTTCTAAAGATGATGCACAAGAAAGCCCACAAACAGTTTTCTGAAGACAAACAGACTAAGGATATGGACTACCTTTCACTGCAATTAGAGCTGCAAGTCTTTTTGGGGATGTCTCTACCAGCTTTGCACACCTTTAGAGTGGCATTTCTGCCCATTCTTCTTAGCAAAATAGCTTGAGTTCTGTCAGATTGCATGGAGAGAGTGTCTACAACAATTTAAGTCTTGCCACAGATTCTCAATTGGATTTAGGTCTGGACTTTGACTGGGCCATTCTAACACAAGAATATGCTTTGATCTAAACCATTCCAGGGTAGCTCCACCTGTATGTTTAGGGTTTTTATCCTGCTGGAAGGTGAACCTCTGCCCCAGTCTCAAGACTTTTGCAGACTCTAACAGGTTTTCTTGTAAGCTAGCCCTGTATTTGTTTCCATCCTTCTTCCCATTAACTCTGACCAGCTTTCCTGTCCCTGCTGAAGAAAGTTTTTAGGGTGATGTACAGTGTTAGTTTTCTGCCACACATAGCATTTGCTTTTAGGCGAAGTAGTTCAATTTTGGTCTCTTCTAACCAAAGCACCTTCTTCCACATATTTGCTGTGTCCACCACATGGCTTCTTGAAAACTGCAAATGGGACTTATGGCTTTCTTTCAACAATGGCTTTCATCCTGCCACTCTTCCATAAGGCTAGGTTCGCACTATCTTTGCATGCGGCTCACAGCAGGGGTCCGGTGCTTCCCCGTACACCATTTAAGGTCCGATTTCAGCCCAAATTTTGGGCTGAATTCAGACCTGAAATGGACCAAAAGACGCACAGGGCTCCTGTGCAAATTCACATCGGAGCCGTAGTGAAGATATGTGAACTGGCTCCATAGAGAGCCAGGTAAAATCTCTTGCTATTGTGAATTGGATGCTAGGAACCCGCATCCAATTCACAATAATGTGAATCCTAAAGGCCAGATTTGTTGAGTGCATGACTAATAGTTGTCCTTTGCACCTATTCTCTCACCTGAGCTGTGGATCTCTGCAGGTTACCATGGGCCTCTTGGCTGCTTCTCTGATTAATGGTCTCCTTGCCTGACCTGTCAGTTTAGGTGGACGGCCATGTCTTGGTAGGTTTGCAGTTGTGCCATACTCTTTCCATTTTTGGATGATGGATTAAACAGTGCTCCATGGTATGTTTAAAGCTTGGGGTATTTTTTATAACCTAACCCTGCTTTAAACTTGTCCCCAACTTTTATCCCTGGCCTGTCTGGTGTGTTCCTTGGCCTTTATGATGCTGTTTGTTCACTAAAGTTCTCTGAGAAACCTCTGTGGGCTTCACAGAACAGCTGTATTTATACTGAAATTAAATTACACACAGATGGACACTATTTACTAATAAGGTGCCTTCTGAAGGCTATTGATTCCCCTAGATTTTAGTTAGGGGTATCAGAGTAAAAGGGGCTAAATACAAATGCACACCAAACTTTTCAGATATTTATTTGTAAAAAATGTGGAAAACAATTTAGCATTTACTTCCACTTAACAATTATGTGCCACTTTGTGTTGGTCTATCACATAAAATCCCAATAAAATACATTTACGTTTTAGATTGTAACATGACAAAATGTGGAAAATTTCAAGGGGTTTGAATACTTTCAAGGCACTGTATATGGTTGATCAAAATATGTAATATTTTTACATTTACAAGGCTTTCAGGAAGTGTGTTGTGAACCTTCAGAGGTACACTGCATTGCTATAGGGGGTGATATTGTGTGTGGTGACGGGGACAAATTTTATGAATGCTTAAAATTTACTGTAGATGATGAGTCTAGCGAGGGCCATTCTTTTTTAACAGCCATGTTATTCCCAACTCTTGTAAGAGATAAAACTGACAAAAGTTGTTTGAAGGGTGGACTGTTCTGTCTGCATACATCGGGGTCAATCTACCAAAAGCAGCTGCCATAGACACCAGTCTTGAAAAGGTGATCCCTAACTGTTGTGGCCAGTTTTTAAGCAATGAAAACGCTTTTTTTGCATGGTGCTGGAGATTGAATTGGATGCCTTCTATCTGCATTGATGTGTGTAATGGACAATGTGTAGGCACGGGCATTTTCCTTGAAGACCTACTTGCTACTGACGAGCAGGAATAGCAGGTCACTGAGGTTATTGAGGTTTTAAAGCAGAGCTACAATGTATTTCTGGCTATTGAATTTAAGCTGGCTTTATACTGCTCATGAACAACTTGACGTTTTATTGATTCCTGCTGAATCATTTAAAATTGGAGTTGAGGGGTGGCCTTGTCTGCACCACTCAGCTCAAAAATACTCAACTGAAGAATCGGGGGAATCGGCTTTGATTAGTCTGGTGAGGGATTAGATCACTTGTCAGGTTTTATTGCTGTCTGTGCCCCCGTTAAGGAGATTCAACCTCTCTATTTGTGCTGTTTACCGTTATCATTGAAATTTAAGTAAATGAAAATCCCAATTTTTGGGTTGTCCCCAGAAAAGGGGAAATCTTCCAATGGGGACACTACTTCTGGTGACCTGGACGTTCCCAAGGAATTCCCTTAATTTGCAGGAATTTCCTCTCACTTCCTGTTTGGCTATGTGATAGAAAGTGAAGGAAAATCTCTTCAAATGAGACACAGATGACAAAAAATTATAATCTGACGGGTTATAACCTTCTCTTGGTCTATCCAAAATGAAAAAAAAAGTTTTGCCTATAGTCCTACAGTTGTGGGTGTTGGCTGTCTGAATACAATGGTCTTAACTAACATGGATGGTGAACTGATTTTGGTCTGTATGGCTAGCTTTACACAGGTAGCTGTAAACAGTCTCATAAAAGGTAATCTGTCATGAGAGAAGCAATGTTTATCTCCTTCGAAAATAAAATGCTATCTTTTTGCCTCGTATGACGACTCAGTTACTACAGTATTTTGAGCCACTGACTTAGAAGAAATTTGTAGATAAGAACTTCTGAATATCCCCTGGCTTTCCTGCTATGAATAGTTGTTTCTGATTAGTGACTTTGAAAGTATCAAAGCCTGGCGGAGGTGGACGCACTTCTTCTCTTTTTTTTTTTTTTTTTTTTTTTTTTTTTATTATACATTTATTTACAACCCTTTCCCCAACAATTTTGTTAATTATTGGCAGCGGTCTCTAGCAGTCTTTCATGATAATTTTTTTGTGTTATTGTATTATCAGCATGTTGGACAATTTTTACTGCTTACATATTTTCAGAACTTATATTCTACTTTGTTATCCCAGGAGAGCTGATATCTGATAAACTGCTTGCAGAAATTGGCTATTTGACCATATAGTTGAAGTAGATTAACATATATGGGGACTCTGGGAATTTAGCTCTCAACATGGTTGTTGTGCAAGCAGAGTTAAAGGCCAACACCATCACAGACTGATTCAATTTTGCATGGTTTCTGCCTAGATAAATCAAAAACTGCCGCCTTTTCTCTATGGGCGCTCTTACCATCAGAACACCCATTTCACTAGCATGACCATCAAATCATGGTGTCCTGCCTTCCTGAAGAATTTTTCATAATGTAGAGTACACTGCTAATGGTGGACACCATTGACACTTACATAAAACTGAAAAATGATTTAATGGGTGGAGTTGGCTTTAAATAAAATATATACACACATATATACACACATATATACACACACACACACACACACACACACACACACACACACGATAAAAAAAGTATGTCCCTTTTTAGAGTTTCAGAATGCTGGAGGATTGTTGCTCCATAAACTATACTTGCGTATATTTCTAGCTATGGTCAAATAAGTTGTACTATTAGAACCTAATGGCATCTCTGCATTTATTATTTACTACAGGTAAATTGCAGTGAATTTTAGATTTTTCTTGATATTTAACATCGATCCCTATGGAAGAAGGTGCTTAAAGGGTGTGACAGTTACCTGAAAACGAAGCCTTCCAGCGATGCGCTATCACCGCTGGAGGCCACGTCCATCTTCACCCTTCTTCCTTCCGGGTCTGTGGATTCTGGCTTTGTCACTGGCTGGAGCCGCAATGATGTCACTCCCGCAGCTGCATAGGGTAGATGGACGTTCCTTCAGAGCGCATGCACCGATGACATCAACTGCGTATGCAGTAAAGATCTCCTAAACGGTGCAATTTAGAAGATATTTACAGTACCTATAGGTAATATTATACACTGAAACCTTGGATTGCAAGTAACGTGGTAGACGAGCGTTTTCGCAATACGAGCTATTTTTATTTATTTTTGAATCCTGACTCTGCAAGCGTTGTCTTGTAAGATGAGCAGCATTCAAGCCGCTGGGATGTGTAGTACTGCATTTGGCCAGAGGTGTGGGGGCACCGGAGACGCTCGGAAACGCTCCATTCCTGAGTGTCTCAGAGCGCCCCACACCTCTGGCCAAATGTGGTACTGCATACACCAGCACTGACTGTGGAACCAATTATCTGAGTTTCCATGGATTCCCATGGGGAAACTCACTTGGATATAAATGCTTTGGATTACAAGCATGCTTCTGGAACAGATTATGCTCGTAATCCAAGGTTCTACTGTACCTTATTATAGGCTTACCTATAGGATAAAAGTCAGAGATGGGAGATTACTCTCATTTTATTAGATAAGGCACTAAGCATAGAGCCAGCAGGAGAGTAGAGAGGGATTAAAACACCTGTCAGTTTTTATTGCTATCTGTGTCCCTGTTAGATAAATTCACCCTTTCTATTTGTACTGTTTACCCCTATCATTGGAAGTTACAGTAAAGATAAAAAAATCTCATTGTAGATTGTCCCCAGAAAAGTAATAGAGGGGAAATCTTCCAATGGTGACACTTTCTGGTGCCCCCAGGAGATTCTCCGAATTTTCAGGGATTTCCTGTTTTGGCTATGGGACAGGAGTGAAGGTAAATCTTCACAATTGGTCATAGATGGTCAAAATACACATTGAAAGGGGTTATAACCCTCCCTGTCTCTATACAAAATGGAAAAGCTTTGTCTTCAGTTCTACTTTAAATGCGCTGCACTAATCCACAAAAGTGTAAATGACCATTTCCTAAGTCAGGTAATGTATGGCTTGTCAAAAGCTGCCACTGACCAGCTGTACTGCATAAAACTCAACTGTCCATAATTTGTAGGCACAGCCCTTCTTTTGGGCCAAATCCCTGTATCCCTTTTTTTTTTTTCTATCATTGTCCCCCTTTTTGGCAGAATGTATACTCCTTTATTAAAAAAAAAAAAAAAAAAAGATGCATACCTAATGGGGAGACACCTATTTTCATGAAGGTGGTTCTTCAAGAGTGAGACCATTGCAATTTGGCAGTGTTGATCCCTGTGATTTTCCCAAATGCAGGAAACTTTATTGTATAAGTTGTGGTAGTTGGGGAGTACATTTGTGCATTCCCTGAAAAAAAAAAAAAAAAAGTCTAAAGTGTTACACTGCACTAAGCATTTCCTCCAGGCTCTAAATTCCAAATTATTGCATTATTTGTTCTAAAATATTTGTATAAGGGCTCATGCACGTGGACATTTTTGGGAATATACTACTGCCACATACAGCCAATTATAATGAGTTTCTGCATGCAGCTGGATCTAGGTTTACACCTACATAAACCCATGCATGTGTACAGGCATACAGCCCATAATGCAGATAGTCTGTGCTTTATATGTACACAGGTTATGGCAACTACCTGTGGAAACCCGCTGTACAGGATGCCATGGATGGTTCCTGGATGGCAGGTATGTTTTCCCATTATCTGGGTTGTGTTCTCTTTAAGGGGACGATTTGAGTACAGTTTGAAGTACTTGAAGATTTTCACCCATGTAGGGTGTGGGATTCCGGTCAGAAAGGGAAAACTGATCTTCAGTTGTCCAAAATTAAGTCCTTGGGGGCCGGAATTCAGAAGCTTGGAGAAAGAGTTGGAAAGTGCCTCCAACCCTAATTATCAGAACTTTGGTGCTGAAGGTTTTACCTGGCTGCAGGAGAGGCCAGTAAAATAACAGGAAATGGTCAGGGGGTGTTTCTGTGGGGGAGTATGAAGCAGGGCACACTTAAGCCTGCCATACATAGAAATCTGGCTGGTTCAGCAGGGACCAGCCAAGCTTTGATCCATGCATGGACAGGCTCATTGTAACCAAGCCGATCCATCCATTGACCTTGGTACAACCAGCCTGTCGGATATTTTACATTTGAAAAACTGTCAGTGGCTATAGCTTCTAAGCAGTAATCCTTGTGTTTTGCTGGCCAGAAAGGCTCCACGTGCTCACTTACCCTTCTTGCTGGCAGAGCGCAACAGAGCTGTGGGTGGCATTCCCCCATCGACACTGTGTTGATGAGGGAATCTTGCAATTTTCTTTCCTTCCACTCATGGTGGATGGAAACAAAATCGAGTCATCTATGGCAGGGGTCGAGTCCTGGGAAAAAAAGTGTGGGAACTCCCACCCAAGATCCACTCCCGCACCAAAACAAAAAAAAAATGATACTCTCATATGCACGAACACTTCAAAAGTGGTATTTTTCATCCAATGTTCGTATTGTGTGTATGAAGCTTAACTGTTAGTACATTAAAAAAAATCCTCAATAAACATAAATACAGTAATTCTCTGAATAATCAGCATTCATTCAATTGTGCTTCCATGCAAATGTGAACATCGTGTTCTGATCTTTATTGGGGAATGTTATTTTGTATATAGAGTGTTTATGTGGTGAGTTTACACTTTTCATTGAACAGAGTTTGGATAACACAGGGTTAAACAGGTCATAAATGAACTGCACATTATCTGGACAGAATGCTTAGGGAGATAGTGATGTGCTCCTGCTTAGGAGATGTATGTTAGCTTGGGCGGCTGCAAACTCTGCAGGGCTCCAACACACACTCGCTGCTATTGCAACCCTTCACATATTTCCACATAAACTTCCCTCCTGGCATTAAACTTTGCCAGGTATTGTGCTCAGCTTACCACCCCAAACTGATGTTCCTCCCTCAGCTCACCTCTCTCCCTGCATGTCCTGTAAGCAGAATAGCTGTGCTCCTCCTCTGGGTTCTCTCATCATATGGCACTGAAGATAGAGGAGGGGGGATTCAGCAGTACACACAGAGCAAGTATTCAGGAGACTGGGGGGGGGGTGGGGGAGGGAGATGAGGAGACAGAAAATCAGGAGGGGCCGGCGGGAAGGAGCGCATCATGAGAGGTCTGACTAAATACAATCTCTTAGCAGGAGGGACCTGATCTACCCATCAGCTAGCTGTGTTTGACAGGTAGATCGAAGAGGAAGCTGTCATGGGGCCCCCTACTGGCAATGCCTGAATGGTCAGTCCACCCCTGGTGTGCGGCACTTACTATTGCGAGCTGTGTCGGTGGCAGCTGGTGTAGCACCTGCCACACAGCTCGCATACTTCAAAGTCTTGCAGGACGTGGCTGCTAATAGGAACCGAGTTCCTGTTGTGGAAAAAGTACAGGAACTGCGTTCCTATGCATCCCTGCAGGACTTGAGCCCTGATCTATGGGCTGCTTTAGGAGACAAAGTTGTGGACTACTTGTGATTGAGACACTGCTAAGCGGCTGGTGACCTTTCCTTTGAACCCCTGAGGGTGGCGGGGATATAACTCTGTTAAGGGACATGTTTTGCAGGCGGGGAGGCAAAAGTTAAATTTGGCGTGTGGACTGTTTTGTGCTACTAACAAGCTGCTTTGTTTTCATTTTGAGTAATGAGACTGCTTTGCTTTTACCAACGTTCCTGGCTGATGATCCCTGGCACCCCAATATTACACTGCAAAGCGCCATATACAGCCATTTATTTCCACGGTCTGTGTGACAGCTGTGTATCCTGGATGTGCAGATATGCCTGCAATTTGCCAAAAAGCAAGTCCTAAAGGAAGGTAGTGGTGAAAAAACGAATTCTATGAGTTTAACCAGTCCTTGTATCTACTTGGTTCATGCAACTGGAGCCATGGCATGGAGCTTGTCCTTTTCCAAAGATTTGTCCTCCTTTTCCTAATCAGAGAGTCTGGTGGTAGATCACATGTACCATGAAATGTTTTACATGATATATGCGCAGTTAAAGGAACATTCCTTTTTCTTCAGGGTATAAAACTCTGCGTCAGCGTCTTGTGAGAGTCTTGAATAGTAAATAGTCTCCATTATGTTATCTTGTGTACTTTATTTACATTTGATTACTCCCGGCGTCTATCTCTACTAAACGTATATGTTCGCAGTTTAAGGTGCGTTCCTTTTTTCTGCAGCGTATAAAACTCAGCGTCTTGTGAGTGTTGAATAGTAAATGGATGCCATTAGGGCATATATTGTGTACTTTACTTACATTTGATTACTGCCAGCGGCTATCGCTGCTAAGCACATGTTCGCAGTTAAAGGGATATGCCTTTTTCTGCAGGGTATAAAACTGAGTCAATGTCTTGTGACGTTCTAAGCAAATGTGCGCAGTTAAAGGGACATTCCTTTTTCAGTAGAATATAAAACTGCGTCAACGTCTGGTGACGTGCTAGGCATATTTGCGCAGTTAAAGGGACATTCCTTTTTCTGTAGAGTGTAAAACTGCGTCAACGTCTAGTGATGCGATAAGCAAATGTGCGCAGTTAAAGGGACATTTTTTTTCTGTAGCGTATAAAACTCAGCGTCTTGTGCGTGTTGAATAGTAGATGGTTGCCATTAGGGCATATTGTGTACTTTACTTACATTTGATTACTGCCAGCGGCTATCGCTGCTAAGCACATGTTCGCAGTTAAAGGGATATGCCTTTTTCTGCAGGGTATAAAACGCAGTCAACGTCTTGTGACGTTCTAAGCAAATGTGCGCAGTTAAAGGGACATTCCTTTTTCTGTAGAATATAAAACTCTGCTTCAACGTCTCGTGACGTGCTAGGCATATTTGCGCAGTTAAAGGGACATTCCTTTTTCTGCAGAGTGTTAAACTGCGTCAATGTCTTATGATGTGCTAAGCAAATGTGTGCAGTTAAAGGGACATTCCTTTTTCAGTAGAATATAAAACTGCGTCAATGTCTGGTGACATGCTAGGCATATTTGCGCAGTTAAAGGGACATTCCTTTTTCTGTAAAGTGTAAAACTGCGTCAACGTCTCGTGATGCACTAAGCAAATGTGCGCAGTTAAAGGGACATTCCTTTTTCTACAGAGTATAAAACTGTGCCAACGTCTTGTGAGAGTTTTGTATAGTAAATGGTTGCCATTAGGGGATATTGTGTACGTTTATTTACCAGCCTTTTAAATTCAAACAACTCATCAGGGTAAGAAGGAAGCTGCGATGAACTGTGCAATCTAGAGGTCTTTTTGTTTTCTCCTGGAGGAGTCACTGGGGTTTACAATTATTTGTTTATGTAATTTACTAAACAGTTGCTGAAAGCACACATGAATGCAAACAATGGAATCAAACTGAGTTGTGTTTACAGGTTGGTATCTGTAACAAGCTAGCCGGCTGTGCCAGATTTCCCACAAGGCTGTTCTATTTAAACATTTGTTTTATTTCTATTCAGGATCCTTGACTACAAATGCTTGCTTGGCAGCATGCATGAAATGGGTTTTTAATACTCATTTCCATTTTTTTTCCCCCTCTCCTCCTGCTTCATCTGACTTCTTAATTTTCCTTCTAACAGATAGAGAAGATCAAAGGTGACAGGTTTAAGTCTTGTGAAAGTCTCGCGGAGCAGCTGACTGCCCGTTGCAGGGGGAGCGTTCGGTGTTTTCATATTTAGATGCGTTAAATGATTAGTGCTGTCGTTCTGCCCTCGCTCTTCTGCGGGAGGATTATTTTTCACTGGAGAAATTGAATGTGAAAATCAGGTCAGAGCTGTGCTGAAAGTGATCTCTTCCTGCGTGGATGGATTACAGGAACATGCATCTCCCCCCGTGGGAGTGTGTGAATGGTATGTGCCAAAACATATGACAAGGTACCTTAGGCTGAGTCGCATACAGAGAGAGCTGGCTTTCAGCTGAGCTCCAAGTCTCGTTCCTCTAATTGTTTGGAGTCTGGATACGCCTTCTAACAAAAGGTCATAGTGGAATTATGAGTGTGAGTATTGGGCTGTGCGGAGAGCTGTGCGCTGCTCCCGACCTGGTGAGGACTTCTCTTCAGCCTGCCTTCCCAGCTCTTTAATATCTTCTGGCTTGCCCGAGTATCCTCGTTCTCCTGGATTATGGAGCGGAGTATTGCCTGAACTCACATCGACTCCCTGTCACTTTTCAACATGTCTGATTCCAATTTCTGGACCGTCATCTCAAATTTTACTCTGCCCCATATAAGAAACAGGAACCAGCTCCGCCGCACTCAGAGGTAAAAAGTCCTGGATTCTATTACAGTCCATTTTACATGTAGCTGCTTGTCAGAATCCAATGTCAATCCGAGCGATTGGAAAAAAAAAAAAAAAAAAAAAAAAAAAAACTGTCTTTAGAAAAGTGCCTGAGAAAAGAATGGTTTGTATATTTTGTATCTTGCGGGATTTATTATTTGCTGGACAAAAAAAAAGACACTTGTGGGAGAAAGTTTGTATGTGCTTTGGTTGCTGTTAGAAAGTCCAGAAATTTATCTTTTAGAAACTTGAGAAATAAAACAAATCTTTTGTGATAAAAGTATACCGTAATGATCGGTCCTAATATATCGTTTTCTGATTTTGTCATTTTATTTGGATTTCAATTTTCACAGGTAGTCATTTTAGCATGATGTGTTTGTCTGGGCTTGGACGTTTTATAGAGCTGTGCTGAGGTTACTCACTCACAAAACCTTATGTAAACCCAAAACCAAAATTTATTCTATTGCAGTTTACAGATGTGGTGACCACATTCATGATCTTTCTTATGTTTTTGTTTTTCCTTTTTTTTTTTTTTTTTTTTTTTTTCAACTAGACACCTGGTCAGTAACACTTCCTGTTCTAGGGTGTCTCCACTTTGGATGGAGGCGCAATGGAGACACTTTTAAAAACCAGCACTGACAATCTGAGTAACAGTAGTGTTAAGCTGGCCATACACTAATAGAGTTGCAAACAAACATTTTGTACAGAAATTTTCATTGGCGGGATGGATGTCATTCAATTAACTCCTTTGTGGGGTAAAACCAATGTTAATGCCTAAGCACAATTTTGCAACTTGGACATGTGTTCATAAAACTGTACATATCATCACAACTACTTTGTGCATCCAGGTGGATTATACCTTTGTTTTTGTTTTCAGGACAAATTGGGCTTTCATTTAGTGGTAAATGGTAATGGACTAATTTATACATCCAGGTGAAATATATATATATATATATATATATATATATATATGTGTATGTATATATATATATATATATATATATATACCACCGGGATACAATGGTAATGGACTATTTTATGCATCCAGGTGGAATAAATATATATATATTCCACTGGGATACAACAACTTTTTTTTCAGGACAAATTTGGCTTTCATTTGGTGGTAAATGGTAATATCTCCCTGTTGTTTGTTTTTTTTTTTTTTTTTTTTTTTTTTTTTTATTTAGCTGCATATTTCTTGCTGCTACCATAACCTACCACCAAAGAACAACCCAAAATAAATTCTCCTGCTCCCAAGGATCGCAGCGATACTACATGTGTATGTTATTGTTTGTACCCGTAGTACAATAGCCCAGAAACAATAGTACACATGTTTTTTTTTTTTATCCTACCTAAAACACACCAATTTAAAAAAATGCTTAAGATAAAAAAAATCCTGTCCAAAATATACTGACATTGACCTTTGACCCTTAATTGACCCTAACATTAACCCCGACACTGACCTAGATCCAACCTTGACCTAGCTATTGTTTGTTTTATTTTTTATTTTATTTTTTTATTTTATATATTTTTATTTTATTTTATATATATATATATATATATATATATATATATATATATATATATATATATATATATATTTTTTTTTTTATAGATTTTTTTTTTTTCTCCCTGCAAGGAGAGAAAGATGCAATGTATCTCTCCCATCCATTCAGAGAGAGAGAGAAAACACAGGGGTAGGCTTCACAGTGACAATAGCGGGTATCGCAGCGATCTAGTGACCAAGAAGCGGGAGTTCCGAGTCCCAGTGGTTAGTATGGGACCCGTGCTAGGATCACGCTGTGTGCGATGCAACCCAGCACAAAGACAGATTCGCATGTATGCGTCCCCACGGAATAAAGCCCAGTCCGAAGAGGCCGCATATATGTGTATTGTCGGCTGGAAGGGGTTAACATCCTATTATGAAGGGAATGGATTTTCCTGAATAACTACATTCAGTTAGGGCCGGTTCACACAGCGAGGCGATGCGAGGCGACACGGCTCGCCTCCCCTCGCTCCCGCAAGTCGCCCCCGTTCTGTACAATGGAACCGTTCTGAGAGGAGCGACTCGAGTCGCTCCTGTACTACTTCTGGGCGACTTCGGGGGCGACTTGCATTGACTTCTATACAGAAGTCCTCTGCAAGTCGCCGCTGAGGTCCCCGCAGGTCGCGGCGAGGCAAGTCGGAGACGCCTCGCCGCGCCTCGCTGTGTGAACCGGCCCTTAGAAATGTGTTTGTTCAATAAAGATTTTCAGTGCTGCCCTTTTTACATTTTCTCACCACTAATTGAAAACAAACATCAATTTGAACCCCCCAACGAGTAAAAAAGTTTCTTAAAAGGAACATTTTTAAACAAAATTCTGTACAGCCATCAATGGATGTATTAGCAGATTTTCAATGGACTTGACTAACAAATTAAAACTGAACTAGCTAATGCTGTATAATCAGTTACAGCAGTTTTTTTTTTCCTTTCGGGATAAAGGTTTTACAAAAATGAATAAGCTGATAATTCTGACCACCCCTGTCAGAGTTGAATGGTTTATCTCGACACTCTAACTGCCACTTTTCCTGGACAGCTTGATCTGTTAAAGGAAATTGAAAAAAGACTAGCAGGATCACCAGGTGAAAATAAGCCTCAAAAAGAGAAAACAAATGCAGCCACCATATCTAAGAATTGGTGTGCTGCAATGTAATACATTTTTGTTTTGGGGGTTTAGCTATGCTTAAAGAGGAGTTTTCATAAAAAAAAAAAAATTAAAAGTCAGCAGCTACAAATACTGCAGCTGCTGACTTTTAATAATTGGACACTTACCTGTCCCAAGGTCCAGCGATGCGGGGAATCGAAGCCCCGCTCGTCCCCCCCCTCCGCTCGGCGGTGCCGGGATTGCAACTGTGGGTACCCACTGCACATGCACGCGCCGTAATTGGCCGAGCAGTCATCTGGGACCTGTTGCGTGACAGGAGGGAGGGGGCAGAGCTGAGCCCTTCCTGTCCCAAGGGGAAGTGATGTCACCAGCCCAGGCACTGAAGGAGGCAGACTAGGAGGGACGACCCCGTAGCAACAGGCATTTAGAGGTGAGTTAAAAAAAAAAAATTCCGAATGTTTATTTATTTTATTTTTTTTTATTTATTTTTTTTAGGAATTTTCATGATTTTTTTTTTTATTTTTTAAAGGCTGTTTTCACAATGCTGCATTGTAAAAACTTGGTAAAAATGCATATGGATTTTTGCTGTGTTTTTGATGCATTTCCGTTGTGTTTTGCACCTGTGAAAAAAAAACACGGGACTCCAAAAACCTAACCATGGGTATGCATTGTTGCCATATTTTTGATGTGTTTTCCATTCATTTCAGGGGAGGTGTGGTTTTGGTGTGTTTTTTTTTTTTTTTTTTTTTTTTACAGCACCGAACATGCATCAAAAATGCAGCTTGCAGGACTTTTAAAACCGACCAATGTGAAGAGCTCCATAGGATTTAATGGTTATGCTTTTTTTTTTTTTTGGTGAGACAAAAGCGAAAGAAAAACTGTTCAGTGTAAAAGGAGCTTCAAGTTTTTTTCTGCTACTAATGCAGTGAACTGTTTCCGATCTGATGAAATGTGACAGTAGGGTCATGTACTGGTCAAGATATCATTGATGGTGAATGGTAACATTTTCCAGTATGCAGGAGGTGCCCTCATTTGTGGTCTATACTAAGACTCCATTCAGAAGCTTGTGGTCTGCAGTGGTTGCTGTTAGCAGACAGTCCATAAGGGGCGCAGGGGTGCTGCCCCCCCCCCCCCCCCCAATTCGCACACCACCCCTAATTTTTTTTTTTTTTTTCAAGCACATTATTAGAGCTTGAGGCTTTAATTGGCTTGAAAAGGGTGGGCACTGCGCCCTGAACCCACCTACTTGTGACGCTAGCGAATCAATATTCCAATTCCAATCAGGGCAGGAGGCGGATCTGAAGACCAGGTTAACCGCAAAGGGAAGCTGCGGCAGTGGAGGGGTGAGTGTGGACCCAGCTGCCACTTATATAGAGCCCAAGAGCCCAGAAATGCTAAAAGTTAGCCACGCACATTACACTCTGTGTGCCAATCTCCTTTAGATTTACTAACGTGCAAATGCCCACTCAATTGGCCCTAAATGGTATGGTTTGGAATTCCCTCACTTTGTATAGTTCCTAGTAAATCCAAAGGAGGTTGTACATTTACAATTAGGTTGTAATCTGTGGGCCCACCTAAACCCAACCAATTAAAGATCTGATTTTATTCCTATAAACAAAGCTGTTTAAAGATAATACTTGGCTGCTGCAGGTAAATGAGAAGGTTTTTACAAATATCGCCTTGGAGAAGAATGTGCGCTGTATTACAGGTCTTGACAGACAAGGTGCCCAGGGCTTCCAACTCTTTGTAGCTTAACTAAATTGAGGGTGGCCACAAGCAGACAGACATGTCACCGACTGGCTGTAAAGCCCCATTCACACCTGAGTGTTTTTTAGTTTGAAGCCTCAAGCTACAGAACGCTGGATGGGGAAAAAAATAAATTATTATCTATGGAAATGGTTCACATCTCCACTCCAAAATGCCTGAAGCCAGAAGCTCCAAAACGCCTGAATCTTAAACAAGTTCTGGGGAAAAAAAATGTATTCAGATTTGGGCGTTTTTCTGCTTTTTACATTTGTGACCTTTTGACCTGTACAACGTTGCGTCAAAATCGTGCGACTTTCTGCCTGAAAACGTTATGCTCAGGTGTAAATGGGGCCTAAGGACTGCACCCCGCACAAGTTTCTCCCAAACTCAGAAGACATTTGATGGTAATTATGAAATTTGCTGTTTGTTCACAGATGTTCTCTAACTAGTCAGAATTGCTAGGAAAAAATGATCAATTTGTTTCACATTCTTGTTATTGCTAAGTGGGAAGTACCAAGACTGTGAAAGTCAGAGTATCAGTGTTGATCAGTGAAGGTATCCGTGAAAGATCAGTGTAGGCGCCTCCCCCCCAATCCTCCATCCCCCCCAATCCTCCATCCCACGTGGCAATGCTCAGACCTCTGGATGGGTCACACAAGCCCCATTGCAGTGGATCAGCCATACCCCTGCTTCAGCTTTCACAAACTTGGTATATTTTACATGCATTCCAATGAAACTTCATGGGTGCTTTGGGTGCACATTTTTCTTTCACAAAAAGTGTATTGAAATTTTCATGAAAGTACAAGATAATGTGAACAAGAAGAGTAAGAAAGCAAGGTAGTGCAGATTTAATATCAAAGTGAGGCTTGCAAAAGGTAAATCCCAGTATGATAACGAAAGACTCCAACTAAATTGGGTGCATAAGTCAGTGAAGTAGCTGGTATGGAGATCATGTAAAAATCAAAGATAGTATTCTGTCCGAAAGGGAGATTGCTCTTGGCTGGTGATATGGAGTGCCTCGCTGAAAGGGAAAAGGGAAAAAAAAAGGGGGAAGGTCCACCAACTCCTGCCGGGTGCTGTGACATGAAAGGTGGATAAAGGTAAGGAAAGATATAGGTATGGCCCATCTCTGCGTCAAGGGCTATGAATAGAAAGAAACTTGCCTAGAAATAGAGGGAAGAGAAATCGGGGTACCCAAGAGGTCCAATCAGTGAGCCACAGTGTCCATAGCCAAGATATTCACAGAGATAGCAGGGTGTGATCTATCTTCACCTGGATGTTGCAATCGATCCAAGATCCCCAGACTTTAAAGTAAGGAGTGTGCGTGTCTTCCAGAATATAAGTGAGCTTCTTATGAACCATAGGGCCCTTGAGTCTGTTTTACTTCGCCAATATTAAGGAAAAGTTGTTGCCACACTCAAGTAAGGGTTTGCGGGTAGCCAGACATGGGTCCTCATTTTGAAAAGCTGGGGGTAACCACCAATATTTGTTTGTGGCTGGCTTTATCCTATAGCTTTATCTTTAGTAAATTCATGCTAGTGACAAGTTTTCTTTGAGTACCTAAGAGCATTCCTGTGTGGTCTCAAATTGCCACATGACTTGAACATACACCAGGATTTTAATTGAATGTGTTGTAAAATTGATAGATGATTTCTTAGTTCTATTGTGATTATCTAGAAATAAGCAAAGAATGTGGATATTCCATATTCCATGGATATTTTCTGCAGCAAACATTGATCAATATGTTGGGCGACAAAATATTTTTTGAGAATCATATCCTCTGTTAGCGTGAGCTGTAGTCCTGGTCTATGGACTTCTCAAGTCTCAGCAAGTTCATGGTAGCAACCTGCTGTAGACTTTTTCCTTAAAACAATGCATATATCCACTTACCATATTTTGTTCAGAGTTGGTGTTTATTTGATAGGTTAGGTTATATTTATTTTAATGATGACGCAACAGAAATTTGTAAATCTCTATTTGAGTGTCTTGTAACGAGTAAGTACAAACATGCCTTTCTTGGTAAGGAAAATCTATTGAATAGTTTGTCAATCTAAACCACTGAAACTGTTCTTTCTCTGCTCAGGAATTTACAAGTTAAATGTAGATCAGATCTGAAGTCTGTCCAGAAACCAGCAAAATGCAGAATTGTCCCATCCTAAAGGCACAGACTTGGTCAACAAATGTTCAGAAGATGATTAAAGGGAATGTTGGAGGATAAAGTATGGGGGCTACCATTTTCAAATGTTAGAAATTCTGTATGTAGCTTTACAGAACAGACCGACCGTGCACAGTTCACATGGGCTTTGCTGCTTAACTGCAGACAGGAACAGGAAACTTTTTATTATATAGAGAAAAGGCATAGAGTTTAGCATAGAGCAGCTACAAACTTCTAACCACTGCCATCTACTGGCTGATGTAGCTTTTGCACAAAATACAAATGAACGTTGTATTTCAACAGCAAACATTTTACAGCAAACTTTTAGACTTTCTCATATATCTGCCAGCGTAATTTTAAAGGCACGCATGAAAGCTACTGTGATGGCATTGGCCATCTTGTTTGCTCGGTGGGGAGGCTTGGGCTCCTATTCATGTCCTGTATCAAATGAGATTCTACTATTTTTCCATGCAATGTCCTCGCCCTGCTGGTAGCTTCTGTGCACGTATCCTAGGTTCACATCTGTGCAATTCTGCAGGCCTCCTCTGCATGGGCATTCATTTCAATGGGCTGCTGTACCTGCATTTCCCACAGAAAAAGGTGCGTTTACCTTTTTCAAAACTTGCCCCGCAGGGAAATGGCATGGTCATTTTGATCATGCCATTTCCCTATGGTTGCTACACACGCACTGCGATTTTACGTGTGTGTGAGACATTCAGAATGAATGGCAGCCTGCACGTTTTCACAGAGCAGCGCGTAATTTACTGTAGGTGGTTTCAGGCGTGCGAATCACTGTGATTCCCTCAGCCATATGCATTGGAACCAAGTATAGGAAACATGACTGAACCAAACCTTTAAAGCAATGTTGTTCGGTCAGGTTACTTTCTTGTTCCTTTAAATAAAGCATTACTTAATCGGAATCGGAAAGTTGTTATTGGCGAGTACATATAAAATATCAGCAGCAGAAAAGAGAAGCTTTAAGTAGCAGCAAAAAGAAGGTAGATTATGTATATTGATAAATGATACATAGATTACTCCATAAGATTTACAGTGTTAGATTAGAAGCACTCAATTTCCTCCTGTTTTTTATATACATATAATCTGATTACAGTTAAAAGTAGAAAAATGGGCAAAGATCTTTTGGCCCTGCTTCTTCTATAGATCACAGGAGTGGATTTAGTTCTGCACACCTATGACCCATTTTCAGCTGACACCGGGTTAAACCCACTGTCGACTGACGTCACAGAACTGGTCAAGGCTTTGCAGGGATCCTGACAATAATGTTGGGATCTGCCCAGATGCCTGACCAGCAGCTGGCTGGCTTAGCATCTCAGTGTGCCCACTGACAGCCCATTCGATCAATGCTGCATCCATATGAGTATGAATTTTTTGCTTTGTTTTTTCCCCATGCTTCTTTTTTAGATCCATGGCAAGTTTACTTTTACTGTGCAACTTGTAGAGTTGTCATCCTGATCTTGGCTTCGCTGCCTAGTGAGTCACCAACCTGGAGAGCATGTACAGAGGTGGCACTCTGTCCCATGACTTATCATTTTATGGTCTGCCTCTTGCTAGCTGTATTGGGCAAAGCACATGCCATGTGTAAACCGCTCATTTCCCTGTGTTATTTTTTATGAGAATCTATTAGTTCTTAAACCTATTAGTGTAACCAACACTATTTTATTTTAGTACTGGGTAGAGTAGGAACATTTTTTTTATTTTTTTTATATACTTCCTGTCTTGGAGAAGCAACAAGTTGTGAGACTTTTACCAAGTTTGATGAGAATTCCCATCTTAGTTGATACCAGAACATTTGTCCCCAATGAAAGTTTTCCACTCACCCCTTACTCTCAACACTAAAATGTAAAATTTCACCCGCTTACTGTTTTGCTTAAAGTTTGCTATTGCATGCACTAGACTTCAGCAGCCATGTGAGTTATTACAAATTACCATTTTAAGATCAGGTTAACTTTGTAGGTTTTGTAATATAGAAAAAGACGTTTAAGCACCAATCTGTCATAGTAATAAACAATAGTGATTGACAGTGGCGGGTGGTTGTATATTTTTTGGGGGTGGGGGCGTTGGTCGGGTCACTTGCGCCTTACGTCTCCCCCCATCCCGGTGGGTTGGCCCTGCACTTAGCCCATCTAGGTAACGGGCAGCGCTCCTCCGGGTGGCAGCATCTCCTCCTCCCCTGCATCACACCTTGCATCTCCTCCCTCCTCTCCTCTGTGCCTCTCTGTTTGGTCAATCAGGTGATGGGTCTCTGGACCTGCTTCCTGATTGACTGGGAGGTGAATAAGGAAACAATAGTGATTATTTATTTGCTATTGTCACACAACTGAGCCCCGAGCCCATGGAATCCATGCGTCCAGCACCCCGCATAATGTAGATTAAGGGCTAGGTGCATGGATGGGGGGAGGGGGCTGTGCCCATCGCCCTGCATTACGAGCCGCTGATTAGTGATTGATGGGGGATGAACCAACCAGGCTAAGTTTGGTTTGCAGGAGTTTGGCCTAGCCCCACTCATTCTCTATTGTCACACAACTGAGCTCCGAGCCCACCCTTTTTTGAAGCCTATTAGAGCCTCTGGCTTTAATCACATGCTTCAAAAAAGAAAAAAAAAACATTGGAATCCATGCGTCCAGCACCCCGCATAATGTAGATTAGGGGCTAGGTGCATGGATGGGGGGGGGGGGGGGATGAACCGACCAAGCTAAGTTTGGTTTGCAGGAGTTTGGCCTAACCCCACTGAAGTCTATGGAAGCAAACCTTTTTCAAGGCCAATTTGCAAGCTTTAGTTATCTGGGCACTGCCACATGGGACATAAACGAGTGCAAAAAATATATATGGTCAGGGAGAGACTTTTTTTTTAATGCAGCTTAAAGGCAAATGTACAAATACATAAAGAACATTCTTTTATAATGCCTTAAACCTGCACGCGATTTTGCAAAGCAGCACAATGTATGTAATTTAGCACCAGTAGCTTTACCACTAAATAACAGATCCATGCCAGCTTCTGTATGTTAACAAATGGGCCAGGGATCCTGGGTGACTTCATTGATCACATGCGCTCATTACTATTTTTGATCAATGACATCACCCGACACACAGGCCCCTTAGTTTACATACGCAAGTCGGCCAGGGATCTGTAATTTGTGAGAAGAGTAGCGATGGGTGATAATGTTGGACACAGTGGCTTGTCATGACAGCAGGCCTTCCTGATTGACAGTGATCTACATCATTGGACAATATGATTGACCTCAGAGTTACATCAGGACATGTTTTAATTTTTCCCTTATAAATGACATTTTTGATGGGGTGAGTGTTTTATTTACTACTTGCCTTTTTTGTGAATGAGTAACAAGGTTTCTATATAGCTTATACTCAATTACCGGGCGGGGGGGGGGGCAGATATCTGGGGGCCTCCTTATAATAAACAGGGCTTCCAGATTACAATAAGTACCTACCCTCCCCTTTTTTCTTTTTCAAAATGTATTTAGAATGGTCTGTTTAACATAACATTTCTTGAGCAAGTTTTATGTGATGGACGAGGAAAGGAACTGAAGTTTCCTGGTGCTTTCCTGACAATTTGCTGAGGACTTTAAGTGCCAGCTACGAGAGGAGAGGCACACCCCGGATATATGTGTGTCTGGCTTGGAAACTCCGATTTCCACATGATTATAGTGTTTCTGATACAGTTGGAAGGTCTCTGATTTATTTTTGTTACCATTCTGTTAGTATTGCTTTTACTAAGGATTGTCTGTGTAGACCAGTGATTCTCAACCAGGGTTCCGTGGAACCCTAGGGTTCCTCCAGGGGTTGCTAGGGGTTCCTTCAGCATTGGGAAATTTCTGCCTCTCAGATAAGTTCCCACTCACACCATTGATCTTTTTAGCTATCTGTAAGGAGGTAATTCTTCCCAATGACCACAAGTGTAAGAACCATTCTTCTCACTGACCATCACACTGATGTATCATGAGTTGTAAGTTTCTAATTTTTAGCAGGGGTTCCTCGAACCCAGAGAACTATTTCAAGGATTCCTCTGTGCTGAAAAGGTTGAGAAAGGTGTAGACTATGAAATTGCTCCAAAGGTGTTAACATTTTCTCTACATACAAGACATTGATTGCAGTGGTGTTTGCTTTTATACATAAGTCTATTCTGAGGACAAGCAAGTGTTCACCAACAATAACCATAGTGCCACGGCCATTATTTGAATGGAATATGGCAGTTAGTAAAAATGTTTTTTTCTTCTGTACTTTTCAATTGCCGGAAAGGCAAGATGTTCTTATGCCACATAATGTATATCAGCAAGAGGTCATTCCATGCAAAGTTTATTTTGAATAGATGCCAGTTGGTTTTTTAATATTCACCACTGCATCCCTTTACAATGGAATCTTACCCCTCCCTGTGACATAAGGGAAGCCTCGTTGAACTGTCTGGAGGGAAATTGAACATCAGACGGGAAGAGTGCAACCATCTTTTAGGCCTCATGCACACTGGATGTTATAAAAAAAGCCAGTAATGTTAGCTGTAGAGGGAGTTTTTCTGCATTTTTGCACTATCGTTTGTGAGTGTTTTTTGGCGTTTTTTTTTAGCTGTAGCAAATTTTAGCTTTTAGGCTCTTTAGCTGAAAAACTCCTCTCAAAATCCACTAGTTCTGGGGGTTTTTTCCAGCCAGAAAAGACTCCTGCCCCTCCCAGCCAATCAGCAGGACCTGAGACCCATCACCTGATTGGCTGAACAGAGATGTGATCTGAATGGCCGCCTAGGAGGAGGTGGGAGGAGATGCACGGCGCACAGAGGAGAGGAGGGAGGAGATGCAAGGCTCTGCACGTGCTGTTTGTGAACACGCCTGAGCTCTTCCTTAATGATAACAGCCTTTTGTGAACTTGGGAGTTTATTGGTTGTAGAAAAAAACGTCTGAAGCCAAAAACAGCAGCTATAAAAACGTCCAGTGTGGGTGTTTGACTCGGTGTATGAGACTATGGATTTTAGGTGCAGGTAGAGGGTCTTTAACCACTTCTGGACTGCTGTACACTGATATACATCCTGAGTTTGAAGGAGGATATTGTTGTTATGGCAGCAGCTAGCTGCCATAACCCCAGTATTCTCTTGTCCGGCCGGCGGTCCGCTTCAAGATAAAAGTGGTCTCTGTGGCGGATTCGCCACAAGATCATGCTCCGGTGCCCTCCACCACTTACCGGAGCCATCGGCAGGGGTGGAGGCGGTCGGATCCTTTTACATGCTGGGCATAGAGATAAGTGAGGGGAAGATGGCCCCCACCCATCTTCCCCTCACGGTGTTAAGCGGTGTTAAAACGTCACTTCTGCCCATACCTCTTAAAGGGTCATTTGTTTTTTTTTTTGTTTTTTTTATTTGTTTTTGAAATTTAATTTAATTAATTTTTTTCTTTAAGTTTCATTTTAGTGTAAATATGAGATCTGAGGTCTTTTCTAATATTTAAGAGGTTCTGTCATGCTTTTTTTTATATTACAAGGGATGTTTTCATTCCTTGCAATAGGAAAAAAGTGACACATTTAAAAAAAAAAAAACAGTGTAAAAATAAAAGGTAAAATAAATGAGGAAAACATTTTTTTTCAATGCGCCCTGTCCCGCCGAGCTCGCGTGCAGAAGCCAACACATATGTGAGTAGCGCCCGCATATGAAAACGGTGTTCAAACCACACATGTGAGGTATTGCCGCAATCGTTAGAGTGATAGCAATAATTCTCGCCCTAGATCTCCTCTGTAACTCAAAACATGCAACCTGTAGAATTTTTTAAACGTTGCCTATGGAGATTTTTAAGGGTAAAAGTTTGTCACCATTCCACGAGCGGGCGCAATTTGAAGCGTGACATGTTGGTTATCAGTTTACTCCGTGTAACATTATCTTTCACAATATAAAAAAAGAAAAAAAAAATGGGCTAATTTTACTGTTGTCTTATTTGAATTAAAAAGTGTATTTTTTCCAAAAAAAAAGTGCGCTTTTAAGACTGCTTTTATTCTCTAGGGTGTAATGTTAAATATATAATGTTTGGGGTTCGAAGTAATTTTCTAGCAAAAAAAAAAAAATTTCATCTAAATAAGACACTCAGACTTAAGTGGCTTAAAAGGCTGGCAGTTGTTGGGCATGCATGGGGCTTGGAGCAGTGAAAACATTCAGAGCAATATGTGCCCAGGAACGAGTGCCCGAAATGCCAGATAACTTGCATTAGGGCTAAACACCCAGTGTGCGTGAGGCCTATATGCAGCCTGTTGTTGGGAGTGTATTTTCATTAGAATGTCAAATTACTGTCTTGCCATTTGACGCTCCCATTTCATACAAATTTATAAAGATACATTGATCATTGTGGCCTCTGCTTTAAACTTCTTCCTCTGCCTTATTACCGATCTCCAAGTTATCGGTTGCTTTTTTTTGTATCCCATAGGATTGCTATTCCTGTTAATAATACTGAAGCATGTCTGCCAAGAGGCATTTTATGTGTTAATGTTCAGTGTAGGAATCCACACAAATATGTCATATTCACAGGTGCAGAACACATTTGCTGACTGAACCTTACACCCAATATTTTTCTAACAATCCAGTTGATAATGAAATTATTACGGACTACGTCTCTGCCTCCTGGAAGAAAATGAATCATAAATTGCAATTTTGTATATGCTTGTATGCTGTAGGCTTCACTTGACATTTATCAAGAGAGTTTATAAGATAGTAGCCAGGGCCAGCCCCCCTATATACCCCCAACCTTTCGCCCCCCCCCCGACCATATGTCAATAACATAATGATCATCACTTTCTCAGGCTTCTGTCGCACTCTGTTGTTAAAGGAGAGCTCCGGGCAGAATAAACTAGAATAAGTGCCCCTTCACATTAAAAACTAAATGACAGAAAAATACTTGTAGCTATGGGTAAGATGCCAATTGTCGATAAGAAGGCTGAGATGAGCTTAATTTCCTGAAATGGGAACTTTAATTTTTTTTTTTATTAACCGCTTAAGGACTGGAAGGATTTGCCCCCTTAAAGAGGAAGTAAACTCGCCCACTCTGATGCTTCTTTTCATTTAGTCCATTATAATAAGTAATTATCAAACTCTAGCCACTGTAATCCAGCCCAAATCGCATATTACTTACTGTTTAAAGAAACTTTAAAAAACTTGTTTCCAGGGGTAAGGCAGTGCCATCTTAAGTATTGTTTTCTGAGTCCATAGTGGAGGGTATTTCTGCCCTTACGTTGAGCACTTCCTGTACTGTTAACCAAGCCTCCTTCTCAATCCAATGTTTATATAGCAACCCTGCTTCTCTGTTCATAGCTGACTTGTTTTATTTCATAGTATTTACTTGTGCCTATTGTCTAATGTTTGCCTTTAAGCTTCAGCTGAAAAGACTGCAGTAATGGCCAGGTTTACACTGCATGTGATGTCACATGGGGTGTAGGAGGAAGATCTGAATGATTCTGCAGCCACCTGGGATTTCAGTGGTGTGCCGTAGGAAGTCCCGATAAGATAGATAAGCACATAGAGGGTGTGACGTAAATCAGGGGAGATCTGGGCATGCTCAGTGACTTTATTCTAAAAAACAAAAAGGATTACAACACTACTAAGTACAGAGATATCTACAAGCAGTGTTCATTAGGGTTTTTTTATGCTGATTTACATGGGGCAAAGTTGTGGCGGAGACTTTACAACCACTTTAATGACAAGGCCATTTTTTGCGATACGGCACTGCATCGCTTTAACTGACAATTGCGCGGTCATGGGATGTTGTACGCAACATTTTTCCCCCACAAATAGAGCTTTCTTTTGGTGGTATTTGATCACCTCTGTGGTTTTTATTTTATATGCTACAAACAAAAAAGTGCAACAATTTTGAAAAAAAAACCCATAATTTTTAACTTTTTGCTATAATATCCAAAAAATGCAATTCTTCAAATGAAATGATGACCATCAGTGTTACAGATGTGTCCATCTTCAACATAGCTACTATCAACTATGCTAATATAGGCCTCCAGCGCATTCCACGCAGCCTCAGGAGTATCTGGATAGGCACAAGGACTGTCCACTCTTTCTCCAAATATTGAAGGTCTGTATCCCTTATGGAGGTCAACTCAGGCTGGACCAATGTAACTAAATGTAAAACTAAACTTTATATATAATGTGACTTTTTTGGAAAGTTTCCCCTAAACATGTATATTTTGGATTGGCTATACTGATCCCTGTATATTCTTATTAGTCTTTTCTTTGCTTTAACCATAATAGGATCTTTCCCTTTTTACTCCCCATATAATTCATGTTCTTGCCTCCCCATCTGACCTTATTGTTCACATAACCATTAAATACGCTAACGGCAGCCTGGAGCAGTCCTCCAGGCTATGGCTTGCCTCAGTGTGACTAAACAAGTCCCCTTCACATCTGGTTAATCCGTTAGTTTCCTGCACACACAGTAAAGTGTGTTCTCATAAATTGTAATTCCAATTTTCATGAAAGGAAAAAAATATCCTCTGTGTGATATACAGTATGTACATTGCAAAGATTTTAACAAACGTTGTATTGGATTCATACCTTATGCTGATTTGAAGAAAAAGTAGTTCCACTATGTCCTATCCAGGCTATTTCTTAATGGGAGGGAATGGTTCATTATAACCAACTGGTGCATTTTTCGTGTTCTACCAGGGAAAGTTGCAGTGTCTGCAAACCCTTACAAGTATTTTTATCTCTCAAAAAATGAAATTTCTGTTGCAGAGGATGCCTAAAATGTTACTTCTATCGTAGTGCAGACGTCTGAGAAAATCAGTGAGCCGATCACACTAGTAGGAAATTATATTTTTGGGAGTTTTCTGTACACCAAGTATGTACAAAACCTCTCCGGGTTGCATTATATTTTTTTTAACATTTAAAAAAATGAAAGTGGCTGAAATGGAAATTTAATTGTAAAACAACATTAATTTACATTGTGTAGCAACTTTACACACTAGATTATTTTTTAAATGAAAGGAGAGTTCACCACTATATGATTGGACTGTCAAAGCATGTGATCATAGGCGTGTGCAATGGGTGTGCCTAGGCACACCCTAATCACCCTGTGCGGTGCCACTTCCCCCTGCTTCCTGGCCTTCCCTCGTCTCTCCCATGCAGTGCTGCCAGCTTCTCTCCTCTCCTGGTTCGGGGGACGTTTCTGGATGGATGAATTAATGAACACAGTAAGTGATCTGTACCAATGGCTCCTGTGTTCATTCTTAACTGAAACATAGTAAACTATATTTACTGTGCTTCAGATTGTAAATGAACAGGAAGCCACTTGGCACAGAGCACTTTTTCCTCAGTTCCTTTCTCCCTGTTTAGACCCTGGATATTTCACCAAAGTCCCCCAATGGGGCTCCTAAAAAAATAAATAAAGAATATTGTAAAAAATAATAAAATAAATAAAATTGTAAGAAATCAGAACCACTCACACCGTCCACTGCCCTACTGGCACCAGTCTCTGCCCTACCGACGCTGTCCACTGCCCTACCGACGCTGTCCACTGCCCTACCGACGCTGTCCACTGCCCTACCGACGCTGTCCACTGCCCTGCCGACGCTGTCCACTGCCCTGCCGACGCTGTCCACTGCCCTGCCGACGCCGTCCACTGCCCTGCCGACGCCGTCCACTGCCCTGCCGACGCCGTCCACTGCCCTGCCGACGCCGTCCACTGCCCTGCCGACGCCGTCCACTGCCCTGCCGACGCCGTCCACTGCCCTGCCGACGCCGTCCACTGCCCTGCCGACGCCAGTCTCTGCCCTACTGATGACACATGTTTGTGCTCTGGGGTGCACACCCTAATGCAATAGACTGTGCACACCAGTGCATGTGATACAGTCTTTGGCGTACTACATAGGAAATGGCAGACAAAAGAACCCTTATGAATAATATAAACCTGTTTCAGAACCTCCTGTTGAACACTCTCCAGCATGTTACCCTCCTGATTTCCTCACCCTTGGTTCTGCTTTTCAGCATTTAAAAAAAACAAAACAAAGCTAAGTGAAGGGTAGAAAGCGCCATCCGCCGGTCCGGTGAATTGTTTTGTTTTAGGTAATTGGATTAATCACAGATACCATTTATAGCTGTAGGGAACACATCTAATCTTTTAATTAAAACTCAATCTTTTCAATCTTGTTTATCCTACAGCTTCTGGGTCACTTATGGCTGCCTTTCAGCCGACCGGCAACTGACGGAAGAGAAATCTCACGTACCAATCACATCTTTCCATCACCAATTACACTGCTTTTTTTCCCTGGCTATGTCATGAGATAAGCAATGACTCCAGGTGAAGGGAAGGGGACGCCATGTGGAGTGGCCACATTGTAGTTGTTTTAAAGGAGAAGTCCATGCAAAATTCAGTGATAAAGTGCTTTTTATGGGTGCACCATTTGTAAGGGAAAAAAGGTAGAGAAATAGTGAAGGAATCTTCTCTGCATGTTGAAAGCAGACTAGCGATGTATAGTTACACTAGATACATATAATGCAGTCTGACCCCTCCATAAAATGTATTCATTAGCATATTGCGCTCATCTACTGGGAATTTTTAACCTTGTGTGGAGCTGCTGGCGCAGTTCATCAGAAGAAAAGATTAGAACATTTTTATCCTTTAATACTCACACAAAGGCCGTTTTTGCTTTGGTGCCCTTTATTTTATTTTTGGAATATATGTTTATGCGACTGTCATTTGAAGATTTGGGTTAATTGCCTTAATCTCTGCAGCCATTTATTCAGTTAACAGATTAAAGTAGCTGCCTGACTCTTTATAATGACATAATTGATGTGATTTCAGCTTCAACTTACATGTGAATGCAAGGCTCAAACTTCAATCTATAGCGGAACTTCACCCAAAGGGAGATGTTCTGCTGTGCCTCCTCCAACCCCCGCAACAGTGTAACAGGCAAGTACCCCCAACAGGCCATGTTTTGGGAATTTCTCTTAGATAAAATAGCTGTCCAAAATACCAAGCCATTGCCTCTGTTTTAAAGCACCTGTGCAAGATAAAGGAAAACCTGCAAACATGGCCTGTTGGGGGTACTTGAGAACAGGGTGAGAACCACTGGCCTAGGCCACCCCCTCCAGCCGGCAGCCTCTTTGAAACAGTAACAGATCCCCAAAGGCTGTGGGACAATTCATGACGCGCAGTGTATATGCAGTAGGAACTAAAGATGCCGGGGACCTGAAGACCATTTAAGAACTGTCCCAGGTGAACACGGCGCTGGATGCTTCGACAGGTGAGTGTCCTTTAATTAAAAGTCAGAAGCTACAGTATTTGTAGGTCCTATGATGAAGATCCTCTTTAAGTTCATACTCGTAAAGCCATCTGGGATAAGAAAACATGAAAGCAATGCAAGTATATATGTGACATATCAATGGGATACCTGTGGAAGCTGGGTTTACATAGTTGGTTACATAGTAAGATTGAATACAGACACCAATCCATCCACTTGAACCTGAGTGAGTGTCCACAATTGTCCCTCTCCCTGTACATTGCACACTCACACCGTGAGTCCTATCCTCAAGGAGCCCACAATCATATACTAGGGCCAATTTTGGACAGAAGCCAATTAACCTACCTGCATGTCTTTAGAGTGTGGGAGGAAACCGGAGTTCCCAGAGGAAACCCACGCGGGCACAGGGAGAACATGCAAACTCCAGGCAGGTAGTGTCGTGGTTGCGATTCGAACCAGCGACCCTTTTTACTGCTAGGTGAGAGTGCTAACCAGTACACCACTGTGCCGCCCCCACAGTAGACACAGCTATTTTATTGATTGCCACTAGCTTCGGGGTACCACCATTTAAAAAAACACTGAGTGAATGCAAAGTGTTTTGTGATTGGCCAAGTTGGAAATCGAGATGTTGCCGCCGCACCTTGTTCAATAACAGAGCGCTTCGCATTCACTCGGTGTAAAGTGCTCCTAAAATGGCAAAGTAAGTGAGCAAACTCCTGTATTTTACAGTACAGCAGGGCACCCTCTCAGCTCAGAATCCAAAAGCTAATGGCAATCACTGTAGTAGAGGTGCCTACTGCAGTGATTTTTAGGTTCCATGGGGATCGAATTGGATACATGTCACATACATACTTACATTAGTCCTTATTTTGTGCAGTGGTCCAAATCATTTGGTGGAGGGGGGATTATGTTGTGGGGGGGTTGTTTTTCAGGGGTTGGGCTTGGTTCCATTGAAGTGAACACCAAAACATTTTGGACAATTTCATGCTCCTACTTTTGTGGCAACAGTTTGGGGATGGCCCCTTGCTGTTCCAAATGACTGCAAACCCGTGCACAAAACAAGGTCCATAAAGACATGGATGAGAGTGTTTGTGGTGGAGGAACTTGACTGGCCTGTGCTGAGTCCTGACATCAAACTGATAGAACAACTTTGGGATGAATTAGAGCGGTGACTGCGAGCCAGGCCTTCTTGTCCAACATCAGTGCCTGACCTCACACATGCACTTCTGGATGGATGGTCAAATGTTCCCATAGACACACTCCTAAACCCTGTGGACAGCCTTCCCAGAAGAGTTGAAGCTGTTATAGCTGCAAAGGGAGGGCCAACTAAATATTGAACCCTATGGATTAACACTGGGAAGTTTATGTGCGTGTAAAGGAAGACATCCTAATACTTTTGTTACTATAATGTTTGTCTTACCTTACTGTGCAAGTGGTTAGCAGTTTCTCCAAACAGCACCAGGGTTGTTGGTTCAAACCCCAACCACGGCACTACTTGCCTGAAGTCTGCATGTTCTCACCTTGCCTGTTTCTGTTTCCTCCAGGTACACTGATTTCCTCCTACGCTCCAAAGACATGCTGGTAGTTTAATTGTCTCTTGTCTAAATTGACCTTCGTGTGTGTATGTATAAATATATGTAATAAATAAAAATGTACAAACTTGTCACCGGGTCCTCATTCCATATAGGAATTCAAAAGCGATTACTGTCCACAACAAGGATATTCTAATCAATGAGTGCATGGAGGAATAGTGGTGTCTGAGCAATACGCAGTCCTACAGCAAAGGGTTCCATAAGTATGATATCATCAAACCCAATGTCAAGTACCAAAATAATAGCGTGAAAACCAGAGTCCGTGGGTAGCTAGGTTTTGCTTTCAGTATGTATTATATAGCCTGATTTTCGTTCTGATTAGATTTTACATTTACGTTGTGGTGTTGCAACAAACATTAAAATAAAATACTAATTATGGCAATTACAGATATCATATTAAATATTTTGCAACAAGACTTGTTTGTTTGCTGGAGATGAACACCTAAGGAAGTTGCCAGTTGCCGTGTGCAGAAAGCATGGAGTGCCTATCGGTGCCCCAGTGCCTTTCATCTCTCTGCTTGAGGAGTTGGCCTTATTTCATCGTTCACCAGTACCTTTGCTTCATGCTTGTCTTTGCTTGTCTCTTCAGTTCCTCAGACACTCTCTGATAACAACTCAAGAGACAGGTTTTCTGTTTGCTTATCTGTTCAATTAGCGATTTAATTTCCTCCCAAAGTAACGTCCAGGCAGAGCAAAAGAAGACGAGCAGACAGCACAGAAATATAATAAATGTCGGGTAAATATCGGGGCCAGCGACTGTGCTTGAAACCTCTATTTTTGTTTTAACGTGGACATGTCATCTTTGGCCATTTTCTTCTCCAGGCTAATATTTGTATTGAACATTTGGTTCTGAAATGTGGTTGGTTGTTCTAATATACTAATAATCTGGAGATTGGTTCATCTTAATGGCTTCCATAATTCTGTAGGGGACTAGTATTGAAATAAATCGACCGGTCTACTGAATGAAGCAGTCCAAAGAAAATTGGGAATATGGTCCCTGCTGTCTTCTCTTTTAAAGTGCACACTGCAGCTTACCAGTCCTATGATACGGTGGCTGCGTTCAGTTTTTGGTCCTGCCTGTAACACATTTCCTGTCCTAGACTGATAACCTCACCCATTTGGTTGTGATGCCAGCAGTCTCAGCAGACTTGGAACTGTCATCAAGCACTCTATAGTATTTTTTTTTTCCTGGCAGCTACATAAAGGTTATGTAGGGGGAGGAACAGTGGAGATTCATCTGTCCAGTTATGTGATCGCACGGCTCTCGCTGCCCTGTGTCAGTGAGCAGCTGCTGCAGGGGAGAGGAGGGAACACCAACAGCAGCTGGGGAATGGAAGCCTATGGGTGATGTCACAGCTCCGGGAATTCAGAGCTGTTGCTGAGTGCTTCTTGAGCTGGAGCTGCAGGATCATGTGAACGGACCAGAGTGGATTGGAAATGGGGAATTATAGTTAGTTTTCAGCGACTTTAAGTTGGTGACAAGGGTCTCCATTGCTTCATTCATCTTCCAGGATAAGAGCTATTTTTTGTTGTTGTATTAAAATGTAGCAATGGACATGCTCTGGACCTCTAAGGTCTTTAACTATGAAGTGACAATTTAAAAAGTTGTATAAGGCTAGGTTCATACTTCTGCGATCTTATTTGAATCTGACTTTCAGTGCAGTTGTGTAGTGCAATGTGGATTCTACTTTTATGCTACCTGGATATGGTTTACATATGCTATGGGGCCAAAACTGTGCTGGAATCCAGTGGCGGCTGGTGCTCCATTTTTTGTGGGGGGCGCAAAAAGGCCCTAACCAAACCCCCCCCCCCCCCCCCCCCCGTCACTCGCCCGCAATAGGGCCTACAGATTTAGACACGGGGTGGGAGAGATAGACAGACAGGTAGATATTGGGTGGGAGGGGGAGAATGAGATAGATAGATAGATAGATAGATAGATAGATACTGCGTGAGATAGATAGATAGATAGATAGATAGATAGATAGATAGATAGATACTGCGTGAGATAGATAGATAGATAGATACTGCGTGAGATAGATAGATAGATAGATAGATAGATAGATACTGTGTGAGATAGATAGATAGATAGATAGATAGATAGATAGATAGATAGATAGATAGATAGATAGATAGATAGATAGATACTGCGTGAGATAGATAGATAGATACTGCGTGAGATAGATAGATAGATAGATAGATAGATACTGCGTGAGATAGATAGATAGATAGATACTGTGTGAGATAGATAGATAGATAGATAGATACTGCGTTAGATAGATAGATAGATAGATAGATACTGCGTGAGATAGATAGATAGATAGATAGATAGATACTGCGTGAGATAGATAGATAGATAGATAGATAGATACTGCGTGAGATAGATACTGCGTGAGATAGATAGATAGATACTGTGTGAGATAGATAGATAGATAGATAGATACTGCGTGAGATAGATAGATAGATAGATAGATAGAAAGATACTGGGTGAGATAGATAGATAGATAGATACTGCGTGAGATAGATAGATAGATACTGGGTGAGATAGATAGATAGATAGATAGATAGATAGATAGATAGATAGATACTGCGTGAGATAGATAGATAGATAGATACTGCGTGAGATAGATAGATACTGCGTGAGATAGATAGATAGATACTGGGTGAGATAGATAGATAGATAGATAGATACTGGGTGAGATAGATAGATACTGCGTGAGATAGATAGATAGATAGATAGATAGATACTGTGTGAGATAGATAGATAGATACTGCGTGAGAGAGATAGATAGATAGATAGATACTGTGTGAGATAGATAGATACTGGGTGGGTGAGATAGATAAATGGGGGGGGGGGGGGGTGTGTGTGTGTGTGTGTGTGTGTGTGTGTGTGTGTGTGTGTGTGTGTGTGTGTGTGTCACTGGGTGGGAGATAGACAGACAGTTGATGATGATGACTTACATTTCCCATAATGAAGCTCCCTCCTGAGCAGACTGCATACCGTGGCTAGTGACAGACAGCCGTCCTGGCACCTCCTCTGCCTCCTTCCTTGAATACCAGCCAGGCTGAGAAGGATGTCTTCTCTCGGTGTGACTGTGTAGTCACACAGCAGTAGTTAAATCCACTCGACGTGCTTCCTGTGCTCGGGCGCACTGGGAGATTAAAGAGGAAGTGACATCATAACTGAGTGTCACTCAAAGCACCCGGCAATAGCAATGCAAATTTATATGCATACTAAAGCGGAAGCTACCGGCGCGATGGAGCGCGCCACAAGGCGGGTTTAAAGCCAGCAAATGAAGCGCCACGTCTGCAATCTCGTGATTGCATAGACGTGGCGCTTCTCGTACTGCACTGTGTATGGCGCCACAACACAGTGAACTTATGGACCTTTAAAAAGAAAAAAAAAAAAAATTTAAAGGGCCAGTTTTAAAAAAAAAAATTTTTTTTTGTTGTTTTTTTCTTGACTGTCCATAGGGGGGGGGGGGGCGGCGCCCGTGCGCCCCCTATGGACGGGCCGCCACTGCTGGAATCCCTTGTAGTACGTGAACCTTTTCCAAAATCACTCTGTGCTGAGTCGTGCTGATGTGAACATACACCATTGAAATCTATGCGATTTCCATTGTCATGTGATTGATTGTGTGCGACTCAAATTGCATCTGAAATCATATTAGTGTGAACAAAGCCTAAGGCAGCCCATACACAATTCGAATCTCGGGTTCAGCAGGAACTGGCCGAGTTTTGAACAGTGTATGGGCAGGCTGAACATACCAACTTGATCAATCAACTTGGGTACAGCAATCATTACAGGTTTTACCTGTGATTATCACTAGCAGCTTCTATAGCCACTAGCAATAATCACTGTCTTTTCCCGGCGGGGATGGGATCCAGCCCCCCCCACTGGTTGAAGACCATAGCCCGGTAGGGGGGGATTCCTGCATCAACACAGGCTGTGTTGATGCGGAGGAATCCAGTGAATTTCCTTTCTGCAACCCATGATTGCAAAGGAATTTGCTCTGTGTATGGCCGGCCTAAAACATCACAGACTTAGGGGTTGATTTCCTAAAGGCAAATAGACTGTGCACTTTGCAAAGTTGCACTGTGTAAGTACAGTTACTCCAAAGCTTATTAAATGGGTTAAAGCTTCACTTTGTAACGAAAACCCAATCACGTGCAAGGGGAAAAACTAAACAGCACTGTTTGCTTGGACATGATTGGATGATGGAAGTCAGCAGAGCTTCTGCTCACTTACTAAACAAAAGCAAAGCAACTACACTTTACAAATGCACAGTCTATTTGCCTTTAGTAAATCAAAACCTTACTGAAAGGGTATACATTTTTTGTTGATCTTTTGCCTGCGATTAAAGCATTCTTTTTTTTATGTTTTTTAATCATAGAGCAAGGGATGGCTAAAACTCCTGTCTTTCTTTTGCTGCCTGTGTTCCTGTTCCAGATTTTCCCTTACTTCCTGTTCCAGATTTTCCCTTACTTCCTGTTTGGTAATCTAGTTGTCACATTTGCAGTAAGTGCTGGACAATTTCACTAATGGAGCCCTAGACAGTAGTAAAAACCAGCCAGGGGTTCTTCTCCTCTCCTCTAGTCTTGGCTGGACATGCACTTTAATATTTCAGTTAGCAGACAGAAGAGAAGTGTGGCATTTATAATACACTTCATATTTGGTCTGATGAATCCTGTTGTCACCTGATGTGCCTTAACCTTTTTGCAGCAGAGCTGTATAGAGCAGAGGTCAGAACAGACACTTGGGCTGCACAGAAGAGTCATGGCAGGTAGACCACAGCCGTTGTACTGATTGAAGAGTTTGTGCTTTATTTTTATTTAATGCAACTTCGCTGGAAAGGCCTCAGGGCAGTATCCGTATTTCAGACAAGCACTTCAAATTCTGATAGTGTTTACTTGGAAGTAGAAGTGTGTTGGTGACTCTCGTGACGCTGAGTGACCAGGAGTTTCCAAGGAGAGAGACACAGAAGCTAAACAGCTTAAGGTAAAATAGTGCAATTACCGGCCATAGTAACCAAGTCAATGCTGAGGATGAAACCGATGCGTTGATCCCCATGAGTCAGTCACAATTTATGAGTTACAGACTCGAGCACGACATAACCACGTCTGTGCTCTGCTTGTGTATTCAGACACCGGAGAAGGTCACTTCATTCCACATTTTATGTTTGTATACATTTGGGGAATATATTTCGCCATGCCATTATATTTGGGTTCATGAAAAGAAAACCTGCCACTACACAAAATTAGATAAACATCCCATCATAATACAGACAATATAGATTGTCTCAGAGGTCGGCATCATACATTTGATCTTCTTGGGTCTACGACGCTCAGATTCGACTGGTTCTCTAAAAAGAAATGAACTGAGAAAGTTGTCCAGCACAGCTCATCTCCCTATTGGTCACTGAGGCTGTCCATAAGTTTCAAGGACTTTTGTGGACTTGGTGGCAGAGGTGACAAAACACTTTTTTTTTTTTTAACTGCCCCTGAACACATTCAATGTTATCCTATGTGACCATGTACTCAGTCTCGTTTATTGCCGTTTTTATGCAGTTGCGTTTAACAGTGTTTCTTTGGAAGCAAAAAAATGGGTTCAGACGCCAAAGATATCCACGTTTCAGACACCAAACGCGTTTTATTAGCGTTTTTAAAGGTACAAAAAATAAAGGAAAAACAAAAATAATACATCTATATATAAATATATGCACATACCTGATCTTCGCCAACAGACGTACCTCTGGTGACACACTCTTCCCATGTTGGTATCCATGCGTTTCAGACTGGGTCGTACTTTTTCTAGTAGAAGGTCAAATGTGGCAACGGACATGCGTGTCAAATGAAAAAATTCACAGGGGTAGGTACGCAGCTGTACATACATTCGCTGCGCAATCAATGGATGGGTCCAATAGCGTTGAACTCTGACTGTGAACCTTGCATGCAATTTTCTACATTGTTCTAGCCTCATCAAGAGCAACGTCAGGAGCATTTCCTCACGTGTGCTCGTTATGGGACCCATTGTAAAAAAAAAAACACAGAAATAGAGGCAAATACAAGTATACAGCTGCTCTCTCTGCTGCTGCTACTCACTCTGGTCAAAATGGCTGAAATAGTTAAATTACAATGTTTTTTGAGCTTGGGGAGGGTCTTAATGAGGTTATCTTAATAAACGCTTCTAGACACAAACGCGGCATGCAAAATGGGCGTTTCTAAATGCCGGTTTCAAGTTCGTTCAGAGGAGTTTTCCCCAGTGTCCCGTGTACATGGAGCCTAAAACGTATTCCTGATCTTTCTGAACATTTTGTTTCATACAAAAACTAATTGCGCTTGGAGGGCAAGTGTAGCTGCTGACACACCAACTGACAAAAGTTGTTAAAGAACCAATATAAAATTAGTGTAGCACTATTTAATATTAACAAACAAGACTGTAGTAATACAACAATAATGAAACCATAGTAGAAAAGGGTGTTATGGATTGGCAGCAGTGTCACCAACATCCCTGAAAATTATGAATAGACACAGGGAGGTTATTTATGGGATTTTTAGGGGTGCCAAACAAAGAGATTTAATTAGTGTACTCCAAAGTATGAAAATAGAACAGTGTTTATTACATAGAAAATACATTTAAAAATGTTGGCTGTACAAAAGATACACAGATATAGTTACACATGGAAAAAATGGTCACTCTACAATAATGAGTGACTTATCCCGACATGTTTTGCCTGTTACGGAATAAGGAATTATGCACTGTGAATTATTAAAAAAAAAAAAAAAAAAAGGAAAAAAGGGTATGTGAGAAAATCTGCATACACATATATAATACACACACACATGGGAAGTGTAAAAGGTATAGCTTAGCATGGCATACTTACACTTAAGCAAGCCAAGTCTATAAAAAAAAGCCAAGGGTGCCTAAATTGTGGAATGGTATCTGTTAAGGGAATGATTTATACAATATGAGTGTCTGTCTCGAGCGAAACAATAAATAATCTCCCCCTCATTTTTTTCCTCTTTTTCTCTTCCCCTCTGCCCCCATCTTATTATCATGCTTTTTTTTTTAGGCCATCTCTTATTATATATTTTCTTAACACTTGCCCGAATAGATGCTGGCTTTTGTGGCTGCTGTGGGCCTCTCATTTTGGTCAGCTTGCCTTGCATGTCACCCAGTGTCTAATTCAGAAAACATTTTGATTTTGTGACAAATCCACCATGTTTCAAATGCCATGTTTAGTTAACTAAATATTGTTTTAAGTGCCACTTCAGCCATTGAAAATGCATTAGTGGAAGTTGCAAACTTGTGGAAAAAAGAACCTTATAGTCTACAATCACTATCCAGATATACTGGCCTAGTTATCTATCTGTCTCGTTCTTCTTCTCTTGTTTTTTTCTGTCTTTCTTTCTGTCTTTCTTTCTGTCTTTCTTTCTGTCTTTCTCTCTCTCTCTCTCCTCTCTCTTCTCTCTCTCCTCTCTCTTCTCTCTCTCCTCTCTCTTCTCTCTCTCCTCTCTCTTCTCTCTCTCCTCTCCTTTTTCTCTCTCTTCTCTTTCGTTCTCTCTCGTTCTCTCTCGTTCTCTTCTTTCTCTCTCTCCTCTCTCATTCTCTCTTGTTCTCTTCTTTCTCTCGCTCCTCTCTCTCTCCCCTCTTTCTCTCTCTCTCTCTCTCTCTCTCTCTCTCTCTTTTCTCTTCTCTTTTCTCTCTTGTTCTTTCTCTTTCTCTCTCGCTCTCGTTCTCTCTCGCTCTCGTTCTCTCTCGCTCTCGTTTCTCTCTCTCTCGCTCTCGTTTCTCTCTCTCTCGCTCTCGTTTCTCTCTCGCTCGCTCTCGTTTCTCTCTCGCTCGCTCTCGTTTCTCTCTCGCTCTCTCTCTCGTTCTCTCTCGTTCTCTCTCGTTCTCTCTCGTTCTCTCTCGTTCTCTCTCGTTCTCTCTCGTTCTCTCTCGCTCTCTCTCGCTCTCTCTCGTTCTCTCTCTCTCTCTCGTTCCCTCTCTCGTTTCTCTCTCTCTCTCTCGTTTCTCTCTCTCTCTCTCGTTTCTCTCTCTCTCTCTCTCGTTTCTCTCTCTCTCTCTCGTTTCTCTCTCTCTCTCTCTCTCGTTTCGTTCTCTCGCTCGTTCTCTCGCTCGTTCTCTCGCTCGTTCTCTCGCTCGTTCTCTCGCTCGTTCTCTCGCTCGTTCTCTCGCTCGTTCTCTCGCTCGTTCTCTCGCTCGTTCTCTCTCATTTTTTCCTCTCCCTCTTTCCCCCGCTTCTTCTCTCTCTCTCCCCCATTCTTTCTCGCTTTTGCACACTCTAAGCATATATAGATATAGTGTGTATGTGTGTGTGTATGTATGTGTATATATATATATATATATATATATATATATATATATATATATCTATATCTATATATATATATATATATATATATATATATATATATATATATATATAGATATATATTCCTTTTGTGTGTCCTTTTTTTTTTAACAAAAAAGGGAATATAGAAACACACATTGAATTAAATGTACCCCAGTTTGTAGAAGCAGGGACCATGCTGTCACTGTCAGTTTAATGATGAAATGCTGGCTGGTTTCCACTGTAAATGTCTGCTGCTTTTCTCACTCAACCAGTCTGAGAAAGTGGCTGCTCTATAATTGTTTCATTCTCCAGGAAAGCCGTCACTGCCTGTTGTTAATTCTGAAAACTCGTAGCCATCGTGCCGTTCTTTTGATCCCATGGCCCATTGTTCCCATTTGTTAATTACATGGTTTCTTGTGTGTTTAGAAAATAAAGCCTCGTAGTTTCCCCATCCCACCCAATCCCTAGTCGCTTGATACCATCACATTGTCTTGACACGTTTGTCAGTTGAAAGTTGCTGCTTAATGAGTCGGTTGTCAGCTGTTCTAAACTATTTTTCTGTTGGGTCATTTAGAGTGTCCAACTGAAAAAGTATTCTGCTTAAGGAGCAGCTCCAGGCCAGCCGCTAATACTATGCAGGACACATTGCAAACATGAGAAAGGTTAACTCACCTTCCTTTAATTCTGCTTTTTATACAATCACTTGCAGCCACATTCATAAAGTTTCTCAACCTACTACTAGTGAGACTTCAGCTGTCGTCTCACTCTGCTATGTAACCTCCGTCTCGTGCAGTAGCCTCGGTGAGCTCAGACGTGATTATGGATGGATCAGTGAACACCATGAGTGACTTTGGGTCATTTGGAAAATGAGGATACTGGCAAATATATGGATTTACGTAATCACAACAGAAACACGCAGCTATTACTAATAAATGATTGTTGCCTGACTGTCATGTCAGTTTTCCTGCTTAAAGAGGAACTTCACCTTGTCCGTACCTTGACTGCTTGGTTATCCTCAAAATATAGTCACTCGCCAAGTGAATCAAGCATCCTGAGACATCATCATCGTCTTCTGATGTCATCAGGAGGCCAGTTGTCTCCTGATGACTATTCCATGGTCATGGCTATCCTATTCCATAGGCTGTACTACACTCCCTTTTGGCTCATGGTGAAGACTGTCCATCCTAGCGGCACTCCTTTGGTGTGACTGGCATTAAGGTGGCTGATCGATGTGTGGGTAGGTCTACCCATATGATGTATCTATTTTTAACCAATACAATTTTGCATCTTACCAGTATATATTTATATTTTGTCACTATCTTATATGCATACTTCCTGAAGAAGCCATGCTGCAAAAACATGCTGCGAAACATGTAGAAGAATATGTGTAGAGGACCTTGATAATGTTGCCTTAACGGTATCTTTTGATATCCAGTTTGTACAAGTTATGCAACCAAGCATACCTCTCTCTGTTGGATATTTCTGCATATTTTTCTGACTATATATATATATATATATATATATATATATATATATAATTTTTTTATTGCAAATCCGTGTTAAGTTCTATAATAAACCTTATCAATTTTTACGGTTCTGTCTGGATAATTGATGTAGCACCTTCAAAATCCATATCCTACCCAATGTCTATTTATTACCCACAGGGATGTGGTGCTGTAAATATCCTTCATCTGCACATATGTTTAATTGTGTTCTTAGGTTAGATCAGTGTTTCTTTTTTGCAGTTAAGGCACCCTTTAAAATTCAGCACAGTCTCAAGGCACTCCATTCTAAAATGTAAAAACTGAATGAATAGTTTTATATAACTCTGCAACATCCACAGATGCAAGTTGCCCATCGTTGGAGGTGATTTATTTTTTCAAAGCAAATACACTTTTGCACACTAGTACAGACTAGTAATCCAATGTTTCTCTTCTCCCTCAGTTTCTCTCCCTAACTCTAAGCTAATGTGACCCCAATGCTGATGGAAAGGGGCAGGGGTGGACCCAACATCCTCCTTATCAACTTATGATGTCATTGATTGTTAGGACACTGGTGGCTAAAACTGTAACTAAAAGCAGACTTGATCCACACACTGGCTTGTATACAATTTATAAGCAATTTTAGGCATTTTGCCAAGGCACCCCTGAATAAACCTGAAGGCACCCTGGTTGAGAGAGGCTGGTTTAGATACACTTTCATGTTTGGATACAAATCTTGCCACAGAGTGCATGGTTCCTACTGAGTGTTGTAAGTTGCAATCAGAGAGAGGAAGGCTCCTTTCACACAGGCAGTTGATCTGCATTTTTACCACCACTGACTGCCCACTTACTAGTATACATGGTACCTCTTGGAGGAGTACAGCCATTCTGTAGCACTACTAAGGAGGAGTTGCATTTGAAATATGGCTACCACATTTATATATATATTATACACCTTACAAATAAACATCTTACATGTTTTATTTTTAAATATTTTTAATAAAGTGTTGATTTACACTGTTCTCTCTGATGACATTGACTTCTTTTGTGCATGCACAGCTAGAGCCAGGCTGATACTTCTGGTTTTGTGGCAGAGCACACATTGGTACAACCAGAAATCTGCTTTCAGATCAGCTTCTACAGGCCAGCTGCCGGCACATATTATTCTGACAACTTCAATTTATGCCGATCATACTGTATATAAAGGGTTACAGAATGTAAACTTTTCCTAAGTTGGTGGCCATCTGCATCTCATAATATTTTGTCATTGGACTAAATAATTACCAATTACTGCGTTTATCGCTGGTCTACAACTTGTTTTGTGTGTTCCCCTTGAGTCCCATTAATATTACATTATTTGAAACAGTTGAAGCAATGTTTTGGAAAGGAGTGCACAGATGTTCAGGAACATTGGCTGATGTGGGAATCCGTTTTATTTCTCTATGAAGGGTCCTCTGAGCTGTGTTTGGACAAGCAAAAGACAGCAGATCTCCCGAATGGATCTTTTGTCAGACTTCACATCTGATGTCTATCAGGCAGAATTTATCTTGCCTAACTGACACTTTATTGTGTTCTCAGCTAAACTATATTCTCTGTCAACGTCTTATATTAGGCTACAGAAAATTCTACTTTTTTTATTTTTTTTCCATATTCAGGCTGCTTTTTGACCACAGGACCTACCTGACAATCCTTTCACAGAATGCACATCATTTATCAAATCAATATACTTTATATCTAGAAAAAAATATTTGAAGAAACACATTAACAATCCCCTGCAACAAATATGTCATTTTTGGTGAGATGCTTTCAATAGGAAATCACGTCTAAAGTGGGTTCATACTGGTACGACATGACAGTTGTACGACTGTGGATCCGACTTTGCCCTGTGACTTCCGTCCGACTTCCGCCCGACTTCAGTGAACAGGATCCGACTTTGATCCTGACAATGCCAGGCCCTTTGGTCTGGTATGGATTTTAATGCTGATGGGGACAATGGCCTCTTCCCAACAACCCTGGGCAGTGGTTGTTGGGGTCTGTGGGTGGGGGGGCTTATCAGAATCTGGAGGCCCTCTTTAACAAGGGGGCCCCCCCAGATCCTGGCCCGCCATTCTATGTGAATGAGTCTAGGGTACATTGTACCCCTACCCATTCACCCAAAAAAGTGTCAAAGAAATAATTGTTTTTTGACAAAGTCCTTTATTAAAGCAGCTCCAGTGTTTCTTCTCACTCCGATTTCTTTTCCCGCTGGTGATGTCTTCATCCTCCGGTTCTTCTCGCTGCAATGATGTCTTCTTCCTGTGCTGGTTCTTCCTTTGTTTCTCCGGTTCTTCTCTCTGCGGTCTTCTTCCTCTGCCAGTCTTTCCTATGTTCTGCTTCTGATGCTAGCTCCCGCAGTTGTGCGAGCTTCAGGCGGTGATGTCACGGGGGGGGGGGGGGGGGGTCTCCGAATGACTTGTATGTGTGGTGCGAACACCATTTACATACGTGTGCATGACTTGCATATACGCGAGCTTTACATTTTTTTCATTTATTTTCTTTCAAGTTTGTTATTTTTACACTGTCCCTTTTATTTTATTTTGATCACTTTTATTGCTATCACAAGAAATGTAAATACCCCTTGTGATGACAATAAAGCATGACAGGTCCTCTTCATGAACATCTGGGCTCTGGAGGAACCCAGATCTCTCCTGTACACTTGAAAGAATGAGATAAAAAAAACACAGATTCCATGCTTTCCAGAAAAAAAAGGCTCTGTTTACATTTTCCTTCAACTATAAGTGATGTAATGCTTGTAGCTTCCGGTCTCCTAGCTCATAGTGATAACTGGGTGGCCTTCTGGTCCCCAATCACCTCTATTATTACCAATAGGAACCACCAGATCAGATCCTGGGCTCTCCGCTGGGACAGAAGAGACCAGAAAGCAACAAAAGAGATAGCAGTAGGGAGGGGATGACCCTTCCCGCCGCTTGTAAAAGTAATCCAGTGGCTAATGGGCTGCTAGGATTGCTTTTACATTGTATGGTATTGCCAGCTGAAAAGAATGATAATTGGGATTTGACTGACAAATGTAGCCATGGCCCCGGTTTAACTGCTTGAATACCGTGACGTACATGTGTGCGGCAAGTGGTTAAGAAAGAATGCAGCGCTGTCTTAAAGCAGAGTTCCACCCAAAAGTGGAACTTCTGCTCGTTGTACTCCTTCCCCCCCTCCTGTCTTTCACAGGTATCCTGTCCCCACTTCTGGGAGCCTCAACCATGGGTATTTGCATCACTGGGGCTCCCTTCCCCCCCGTCCTCAGCAGGAGAGAGGAGCAGAGCCCCGCGCATGTGCTGTAGGGTTCCCGGCGTGAAGCCGTAAGGCTACGCTGCCGGGTTCCCTTACTCTCAATGGAGGCGCCATGCACCCAACAGCTGATGGAAACAAGCTGCGGTGTTGACTTCGCTGGACTCCAGGACAGGTAAGTGTCCAATTATTAAAAGTCACATACTGCAGCTGCTGGCTTTTAATTTTTGTAGTGGTGGGCAGACCTCTGTTTTACGCAGAGAGTTCCCAACGCAGTCCTGTCGTAAATAGAAAGGTCATACAACAGGTGTTGGGGACAGCTTTCCTTCCCAGTGTGGAAATTAAACACAGTTTGGAATTTCCATATTCACTACGGTGCTGGTATACAGCACGATTGCAGCTTATTTTGACTTTTATGTTAGTTTGCACTACTTTTCTCACCGCACACGTGAAAGAACTGTATTGTGTTTTTTTAGCTCTGTTTTTATGTATGTTTTAACTCATACAACAGTTTGCAGAATCATTTGAGCAAATCCACATTCAAATTTTTTTTTTTTTTGATGGCTACCAGAGCCTAACGCTATTCTTATCATGATTGGGTTGTTGTCTCAATTAGGCACCTGCCTATAATCTAGGGATGGGACACATTCACATTCATTAGATCCATATCATATTTGGCGTCGTACAAATCATAATTTCATTCTGTGTAATAAAATGTTAGTTTAGTTAGATTGTGGATACAATTTAAAATCTAAAATACAAGAAGTTTTCTCCGGAAGTTTTTTCAGCTGCACTGGATACCACTCGGAATCACTAGTTTTTAATCTGACTTTGATAGGTTGTCTCCAATAAAGCTGGCTATGCACCGTGCAGTTTTCTTATTCAATTTCTTTTGTGTTTGCCTTCGGCTGTGTGGTGCAGGGGCCTGTCTGATTGCACACACGTTGGGGGTGTTTGGATTTGGCCTCATATTGTGTGGTTCTTGGTAGATCTGGGGGAGATCCATAGGGGAGAATTGTATGGTGTATGGCCAGCATAAGACCAAAAAATCTTAGCGCTGGAGTTTTGTGTTGTTGTTAGTTAGATTATGGAAACTTGTCAGATGTACGGTAAATGTCAAAGTATTTCAGATAGTTCCAATAAGTATGTGCCTGCTGAATTCTACTAAAATACTCTCCAGCCCTTCAGCACGCCCCTCAGACCCTTTGATTGGATGTGTAATTATTTAATGTCCTTTCCAGGGACCTGAATAAATGGCTGTATTTGAAACCTCTAAAGCTTTTAGTTAGCATCAGAACTATGAAGGAATGGGAAGAGTTATTAGAATTGGTCACTGATATTTCAGAGTTATTCTGCAAGCAAAGTGAACTCGGCTTGGAACCAATTTTCCAGCCTTTCTTTAAAATATTTAAAAATAATTAAATTGAATCTCAAAATAACTCTTAGGGGCCCATTCACACCTGAATACGATAAGACCCGCATTCTGTTGGCATTTCTCGCACCACATTTAAAACGCAGTGCAGTTGCAGCCTGTAGCAGGTGTCAATATTAAATTGATGGTCCCCCAAATGCAGATGGCAAACGCAGTAAATGGGCTGAAATCGCACCACACAGAACTGCATGTGAATCTCACAAGAACGCACAACACGCTCTTGTGCGATTCCTAGTGTGAACCAAGCAGCATGAAATTTCATAGACTTTCGATGCATAAGGTTTCTTATTTATCTGCCCGATAAAAACTGCACTTTATGAAACTTACAATATATGAAGAAAATGCGTAAAAGAACATCTTTTTAGAGTAATTACAGCTTTTATGCTTTTCTTAAAAAATGCAATAAAATTTATTTGGACATCATCTCCAGCTATTTATTTGGACACCATCTCAAGCTACTTTTAGTGGGAAATTAGTGTCTAGCTTTTCATGATAATATCCTAATTTATAAATCGGTTGATACATTTATTATGTTTTTTTAAAGCTGTCTTTATTATTTTCTCCTGTAAACTCATATGAACCCCCCAGATAGTTGACCTGGGTTCTCCACTCCTCTGCCTCTGGCCAGGGAGTAGCTGCATGGAACACAGCCTGTATGTTTTATGGATGGATCCCCATTACCCTTTATTAGGTTGTTTACTAGTAGTAAATATTGTGTCTGTAATAATTTCTGTTGGCAGCAAAGACTGAAAACTGGAATTGTCCTTGCTTTACTACATAGTTCTGGTTATTTACCTTGTGAAGCAATGTTTATTCTGGCTTACGTATAGGTTAACTCTACTTTTGTGGGGAAAAAATTGCAAATGAAAAAAAAATTGCATATATATTCTTGCTACGCATGCCAAATTGTAATTGACTGTTATTAAAAATGACCTTTTATTTTCAATCTGTAATGCTCTGATTTTCTGTAAAATTTAAAGCAGTATGGCAACCTGGAGGCATTCTCTACATAGTTGGTGTACAGAATTTTCCTAGAAATGTCATTTGTGATTAGCGCACAGCTTTTCCCAGAAGTCTGCACTAAGATACAAGTCAAATTTTAGGCATTTTCTGCTACAAAAAAGATTTTTTTGGTGAGATACTCCCTAAGAGATGCAGACACTGCAACTTTCCTCATTAGAACACTGTAATTATATCAGCAGAATAAAGTAGTTGTAAAGGCTCAACATTTTGGTAAAAAACCTTCTCTGTGCAGCAGCCTCTCGGCCTTACCTAATACTTACCTGACCCTCATTGTGATCTAGTGATGTGCACGAGAGCCTCGGCTGTCCGGGGACTCTCCCTCCTCATTTACTGTGACAGCAGTGAAACCCATTGGCTGTCACTGCTGGCAAGGACAGCCAGCGAGAAGAGAGGGGGTGGGGTCGAGCTCAGAAGCAATGCTTGGGTGCCCTCATTGCAAGGCTGCTCTAGAAGCTGTGTGGGCCTCTAAGCTGGCCATAAATGGATTGAATCTCAGCCAGTCCCTGCTGAACCAGCCAAAATGAATCTATGAGGCAGGCAGATTGCACCCAAGTCGATCCATTGGCCAGTTTGGATACAATAGCATGTCGGATTTTATTACATGCAATTATTGCCAGTGGCTGTAGTTGCTAGCAGTATTCTCAGGGGTTTCTCCCAGCTGGGACAGCTCCCCATGCCCTTCTTCTGGGAGAACACAATAGTTCAGCGGGAGGGATTCCCCCATCAACACTGACTGTGCTGATGGGGTAATTGAGCAATTTTCTTTAAATCACATCATCTATGGCCATCTTTAGCTTCCCACTCTTTTTACCTTTCACAGTGTTTTCTTTTCCCATGACAGTCTCGTTAAGCAGCCTAAATCAAAGATTATGTTAATTCTATCTGAGCAGGACACTAGGTATACACAAGGAGTGGTACAGCCCTGTGCTGGGTTACTGAGAGAGCCATAAACAACCTAATGAAGACAATTGATGTGCCAGATCTCGAGTATTATTGGGGCAATCTGACGTAGTAGAAAAGGATAAAACAGATCTCATTATAACACTGGGAATTTTACCAAGGCGCCCCCTATGAAAGCGTGATGAATCGGGGTGGACCACTGTCAGTGTGGAATAAGTGTCTTATGTGAGGACAGGCAGATCTCGCCCCACATGTTGTTCTTGGGGATCTTATTTTAAAGCGGTAGTAAAGTGCTGCAATAACCAAAAATGTCCCTTCAAAATAATAGCACATTATAAAATACTTGCCTTAAAATGAAGCCCTCTTATGGCACGCTGTCACTGCTGAGATGGCTTTTATCTTCACCCGGTCTGTCTTATGAGTTTGCGGAATCCGACTGTGTGAATCGCCAAAGCCACGATTACGGCACTCCTGAGCCCTCGGTTACGGCACGGTGCTGTGAAGGTCAGGCATTGTATGCCGGACCTTCAGAGCGCATGCGCTGGTGATGTCACTGGGTGCATATTTAGGAGATATTCATTTTACCTAAAAGTAATTTTTATTATAGGTAAAAATCACAAAGCAGACTTTACTACCGCTTTAATGTGACCATGCAGAGCTGATTGGTAGCATGCTGCAAAGAACTGTATGATGAAATATAGGATTTTTTTTTTTTCATTTTCTTAGCGGGAAATTTGTTCATCTCTGCAAATTTCACAGATAACATAATCTAAACACATTTTTTATGGACTGGCAGATTTCTTGATGATTGGCAACACTGTCTGGGTCCACAGTTGTGTGAGTGACGATCCCACCATCAGAATGAACAGCTGGGCACCTGTATCTTTGGGCACTTGTGGTTTGTGAAAGTCATTAGATAAGTCTCAGAATGTAGCTGGACCTGCATGCAAGGAATGTTTCTGTTTGCACTGCTCTCAGGCATGCCTCTTTAGCTATTTGAAGTGGTGAAAACGTTAAAAATATTTGCAGATGACAATCTTACCTTGTTCACTGATTTGATGTGAAGTATTTTTCTGTGCAGTAGTCATTCTGATAATCCAATGTGATTTTAGACCAAAGCTGCCCATACAGTAGTGAAATTCCAGTTGAAATTTTTAGTTTTAGGAATGTTCCTTAAATCTTATTAGTGGGGTCAAATTGGCATTCATTTTTAAATAAAAAGAACATTTTGAAGGAGGATGGAGAATTTTTTTTTTTTTTTTAACAAATACATTTCTAACAGTGTATGTGATTTTCAATTGGGAAAGTCCATTTATTCCAAACTAGAAAGTTAAAAGAAAAATACATTTTGAAGTTTTGAATATTCATACGAAAATTTACTAGTGAAGTGGTTCTCAACCTGGGGGTCGAATGATGATTTGCCAGGGGTCTCCGAATCCTGGGCTGTTCCTAAAGCTCGCACCGCTCTCCCAGCCTTTTTGCAGCTGTCCAGCAGGGCTGTCCTGGGAGCCTGAGGCCCCCCAGCTGGGCTGTTCCTGGAGCTTGCATCCACCCACTTTGCAGCCACCCATTCAGTTCACGGCATGGCTACGGGGCAGAGACTAGATGTGAACTGACTGGGGAGGAATATGAAGTGGGAGGGGCTGGAGGAGACCCTATCTCCAGATTTTGGCATAGGTGTCACTGCTGCAAGATGCCACAAAGTCGTGTGATTATAGTTGCCATTAAAAGTCCCCACTACAGTTCTCAGATCAGCAGATGACCTTGATCAAGAGCACCTAAGTTGGCTGATCAGAACTCCCCACCAGCACTGCCACTGATCCCACCCCCCACCAGCACTGCCACTGATCCCACCCCCCACCAGCACTGCCACTGATCCCACCCCCCACCAGCACTGCCACTCATCCCATTTCCCCCATCCCCCCCACCAAGGAGTAAGATAAGGAATAAAAATAGAGAATACATGGAGAGAGGAACAAAGAAAAGGGGAGAGAAAGAACGAGAGACGGCTAGAGAGAGGGATGGGGCGGGGGGGGGGAGGAAATTAGGATAGCGAGAGATAAAAGGGAAAGAAAGGAGGCTAACAAAGAGAGTGGTACATCCTAAAATGTGCCATGAGGGGTTTTAATACTGTACGAGTGGAAGGAACTAATGGAGCGCTAAATGTCTGTGGGTTATGTTCGCAAATTACTTGTCTTGCCTTGGGTACTGACAGCCCATGCTACGAAAATAATTTTACTGTTCGGTGTCCCCACAACTTGAGAAATTTTATCAAGGGGTCACGGCACTGGAGAGGTTGTGAACCACTGTACTAGTGTATTGCCAGTTTAAAGGAGAAGTACAACCAAAGCTTGTTTGGCTGTACTTCTGTGGATCACAGACGTGCAATTTATTCTGCGCTCCTGTGACCTGTGTTCAGCAGACAGTGGGCTGAAGCCCGCTGTCGGCTGTTGTCGAGCCGGTCCAGACTCGGGAAAGATTGTGACAATGAAATCCGGATCCGCCTGATACAAGGTAAAGCATCTTTGTCAAATGTAAACTCCAGTAGGACTGCACCTGCACTGTGAGGGTTAACTGCTTGTTTGTGCCGAGGGGATCATAAAAACAGTTTACTTACCTGATCCTCTGGGCTGCATGGAGTTTACATGTTCTTGTGCCTGTGTGGGTTTCCTCCGGGTATTTTTTTCCCACACGCCAAAAACAAGCTGATAGGTTTATTGGCTCTTGTCTAATTTGGCCCTAGTATGTGTATATATGAACATGAGTTAGGGATCTTAGATTGTAAGCTCTTTGAGGGCAGGGATGTGAATGTACAATATAGAAGTAAAGCGCTATGTAAAATTGTCAGCGATAAATAAGTACCAATAATAAGCGACGTGCATTAGAAACCTTATAGTGAAAAAAAACAATGCATATTTTTCACTGTACCAATATTTTGGCATTTCTTAACAGGGCTGTATAGCCTTTTTTTTTTTTTCTTCCTCCCTCCAATGAGCTGTCTGGGCTGTATGCCAAGAATCCACTCCCAGTGCTGAACAGGAAGAGAAAATCTCTAACATGATGTGCACTTTCTAAAGAACATAGCAAGTTGAAGACCGCAGATATACCAGTAAAACTTATGTAGGGATATTTGTTTCATCTCTGTGTATCATCTGAGGCTATTCACTTCACTGGACACTTTAAGAGCCCATTCACACAGGGGCAACTCCTGATCCGACTTCAGGTCACCCCAAGTCGCCTCAGGTCGGACAACATTTAAAAAGCAATGTAAGTGAATGAGAGCCGTCTTAATGCACACTACTGAAGTCGCTCCGACTTCAGAAAAGGTTCCTGTACTACTTCTATCCGACTTGTAGGCGACCGGTACCCATTGATTTCAATGGAGATCGCCTCCAAGTCGGATCTCCGTCTATACGGAGGCGACTTTGACAGAATTATTAGCTCTGAAGGGGGAACTCCACGGCAAATTTCTGAAAAAAATTTGGCGTGGGTTCCCCCTCCGAGAGCATACCAGGCCCTTAGGTCTGGTATGGATTCCAAGGGGAACCCCCTACGCCGAAAAAACGGCGTGGGGGTCCCCCCCAGATCCACACCAGACCCTTATCCGAGCACGCTACCCGGCCGGCCAGGAAAGGGGGTGGGGACGAGCGGGCGGCCCCCCCCTCCTGAGCCGTACCAGGCCGCGTGCCCTCAACATGGGGGGGTGCCTTGGGGGAGGGGGGGCGTGCGGCCCCCCCACCCCAAAGCACCTTGTCCCCATGTCGATGAGGACAAGGGCCTCTTCCCGACAACACTGGCCGTTGGTTGTCGGGGTCTGCGGGCGGGGGGCTTATCGGAATCCGGGAGCCCCCTTTAATAAGGGGGCCCCCGGATACCGGCCCCCCACCCTATGTGAATGAGTATGGGGTACAATGTACCCCTACCCATTCACCTGTGGAAAAAAAGTACAAAAAAAAAACACAACACAGGGAAAAAATATTTTATTGCACAGCTCCGGGGGTCTTCCGTCTTCGGGGGTCTTCTCGCCGGACTCCTCCGCTATCTTCTTGTAGCTCTTTTGCTAGCGGAGGAGTCCGGCTTTCTTCCTCCCCGCCGCCGGCCTCTTCTCCCGACTTCGGGGGTCTTGTCCCCCTCTTCGGTTCTTCTGCCGGGCCACCGCGCCTTCTTATAGCTCTTTTGCAGGCGGTGGCCCGGTCTTCTGCTGCTGCCGCTGCCGCCGCCACCGCCCGTTCTTCTTCTTCTTCTTCTTCTTCTTCTTCTTCTTCTTCTTCTTCTTCTTCTTCTTCTTCTTCTTCTTCTTCTTCTTCTTCTTCTTCTTCTTCTTCTTCTTCTTCTTCTTCTTCTTCTTCTTCTTCTTCTTCTTCTTCTTCTTCTTCTTCTTCTTCTTCTTCTTCTTCTTCTTCTTCTTCTTCTTCTTCTTCTTCTTCTTCTTCTTCTTCTTCTTCTTCTTCTTCTTCTTCTTCTTCTTCTTCTTCTTCTTCTTCTTCTTCTTCTTCTTCTTCTTCTTCTTCTTCAGGAGATGTTGACACGACGCTCTCTCCGGCCACAATGCCAGGGACGCGCTCCGCTGCCACTTATATAGGGACAATGGGGCGGTGTCACATGGGTTGATGTCACATGGGTTGGTCACATGGGTTGATGTCACATGGTAAGGGGGCGGGGTCACCATGTGACATCAACCCATGTGACCAACCCATGTGACATCAACCCATGTGACACCGCCCCATTGTCCCTATATAAGTGGCAGCGGAGCGCGTCCCTGGCATTGTGACCGGAGAGAGCGTCGTGTCAACATCTCCTGGAGAAGAAGAAGAAGAAGAAGAAGAAGAACGGGCGGCGGCGGCGGCAGCGGCAGCAGCAGAAGACCAGGCCACCGCCTGCAAAAGAGCTATAAGAAGGCGCGGTGGCCCGGCAGAAGAACCGAAGAGGGGGACAAGACCCCCGAAGTCGGGAGAAGAGGCCGGCGGCGGGGAGGAAGAAAGCCGGACTCCTCCGCTAGTAAAAGAGCTACAAGAAGATAGCGGAGGTGTCCGGCGAGAAGACCCCCGAAGACGGAAGACCCCGGAGCTGTGCAATAAAATATTTTTTCCCTGTGTTGTGTTTTTTTTTTGTACTTTTTTTCCACAGGTGAATGGGTAGGGGTACATTGTACCCCATACTCATTCACATAGGGTGGGGGGCCGGTATCCGGGGGCCCCCTTATTAAAGGGGGCTCCCGGATTCCGATAAGCCCCCCGCCCGCAGACCCCGACAACCAACGGCCAGGGTTGTCGGGAAGAGGCCCTTGTCCTCATCGACATGGGGACAAGGTGCTTTGGGGTGGGGGGGCCGCACGCCCCCCCTCCCCCAAGGCACCCCCCCATGTTGAGGGCACGTGGCCTGGTACGGCTCAGGAGGGGGGGGGGCGCCCGCTCGTCCCCACCCCCTTTCCTGGCCGGCCGGGTAGCGTGCTCGGATAAGGGTCTGGTGTGGATCTGGGGGGGACCCCCACGCCGTTTTTTCGGCGTAGGGGGTTCCCCTTGGAATCCATACCAGACCTAAGGGCCTGGTATGCTCTCGGAGGGGGAACCCACGCCAAATTTTTTTCAGAAATTTGCCGTGGAGTTTCCCCTTGAGCTCATTCTCTGCTTGGCCTCGGCAAAAGTCGCCTGGCCTGGGGCGACTTGTAAGTCGTCCCAAGTTGGGCTTGAAGTCATCACAAGTCGTTTTGAAGTCGTCCCAAGTCGCGCTGTGATCTTAACTCAAGTCGTGTCCAAGTTGCCTGACTCAAGTCGCCTACAAGTCGTGTTGCCCGTGTGTGAATGGGCTCTAACCAATGCTCAGCCAGACACCGATAGAAGTCACAAGATATTTAGCAGTTTATATTTACTAAAATTGCATTTCCATGTTCTGTGTACTATTGAAGACCAGATATAGTGAATGCAGAGTCCTGGGTTTAGTAACACTAATTAGTAATAATGATTTAGAAATCTAATGAAAAAACATTTCAAATGTTAGGGGTGAAATTCTGCATATTAATATAAGATGTGCATTTGGCATTACTACATGAAAACATTACACTGTTCTTAAAGAGGACCTGTATTATTGAAAGTTTGCCCCAAAAAAGGCAAACTGAGGGCAAAGGACTGGTCACCAGTATTGCCCGTACACTCCCTGCAGCTGATCTTTTCCCCATAACTGGCTAACATTGCCATGTGTATATTGTGTCTCTGTGTGGAGGTGGCCATTTGGGTAGAAAAGCAGGGCATTGCTTTTTCATTTCAGAGCTGACCCCCCAAACCCCCCCCCCCCCCCCCGATGACTGGTTGTTTGATAAATTAGTGGAAGGACTGCTCAAGAACCAGCAGAAGAAAGCTCATATCCACAGAATGAATGGCCGTCAAAGTACAGCTTTCTCTCCAGTAAGGAGAACGGTTAACAGGACAGTAGTGACATCACCAAATCCTATTCCTAATCTGGTGAGATTAGTGCTTTAGATGATCTCACTGTGCAGATATTCAGCTATAAGACTGCTATTTGGGAGGAATTTGAAACAAAAGGTACAGCTTAGGAATAATTGACATTTCTAAAATGTTCCGTATTGGAAAGTCAATCTTCTCTTCTGGGACACTTTAAGAAGCTGCAAGACCTTTTCAGATGAATGGTAAAATGACCCATCTGAGATCATAGATGATCTCACTGGTACTAATTCCTTGCCTGGGATTTACATAATGACCTGATACCTTACTCACTGATTTTCTGTCTTTTCAATTTAAAGTCATTATTGGCTTGGTCTGACCCAGCCATATCTGGGCACAGACTTGTCTGCTACTGATTGACTTGCAGACAGTAATTAATCACTTTTTTATTGACTGCGGCTTTTGGGGAAATGTGATGTTTGGAAACAAACAGCAGTGACAAATGCCTTCAGGTGGTGAGCGTTTTTGTCTAAGAATGGAAAAATTAGATTCATTTGCCCAAGCAGTAATTAGCGCAATATTTTCTCACCTTATTATAGCTGGCAGCTTGGTTGTTTTTGTTTTTAATATGTCATTCATAGCTTTAAGGCTGTACAGAGCGACTGCTATAAATTAATATTTAGAAGACCTTGTAGAGGACTGTGGGTAAATCTCTGTTGAGACGATCTGAGCACCAAGATCTGTGCCTTTTCTATGTAATGGTGAAACCTGCTCAATGATTTGATATGAAAGTGTGAGAGAGATGGTGAAATAAATCAATTTTCTCTAATAGCTAGTATTTATAATAGGAAATCTGCTAAGCACTTACAGTGTACCTTCTTTCTCATAGCAGGAAAACAATATTAGATAAAACACTATGGGGCCCTCATGTCTCCAATTATTGATGAACACACAATATTATTTTGTGTTAACCGGTTCCCGACCAGCGCATGCCGATGTACGTCGGCAGAATGGCACGGGTAGGCAAATGGGCGTACCTGCACGTCCCTTTAAATTTTCCGCCCTGCCATCGGGAGCGCGCCATGCTGGTCGGGACCCCCGTGAGTCCGGTCGCAGGACCCGCGGACTCTATCGCCACGGGCATACCCGCGATTGTCTCACGGGGCGGCCGAATGAAGAAATGCCGTTGTAAACAGCATTTCTAAATTCTGCCTAGCAACTAGTGACGCTGATCTCTGCTCCATGTGATTGGAGCAGAGATCATTGTTCACTAAATGAAAGCCCAGCCCCCAACAGTTAGTTACACACCCCTAAGAACACTTAACCCCTACACTGCCACCCACTGGTTAACCCCTTCACTGCCAGTGTCATTTACAAAGGAATCACTGCATTTATATAGCAGTGATTGCGGTATAAATGACAATGGTCCCAAAAATATGTCAAAAATGTCCGATGTGTCCGCCATAATGTCACAGTCACAATAAAATGCAGGTATATCTTAAAATGCAGAATAGACACGTTACTTGGGAGTACAAAGCATCACAATACCAGCCCATATATGCAATGCAAAGGAGCATTGACTGCAGTTGCATAGCACAGTAGATCCGAGGTGTATCGTAGAATTCTGCTTAATACAAGATTAGTAGGTGACAGACCAGTGTGGCCAACCAGTTCTTCCATAATTTATCAAATTTAGCTGGGAATCCTCTATGCTGGAAAATAGTATGTTCAAGACAGTGTTTCCCATGTAGTGAATCTATGCCAGATGGGTTGGTGGTTGCTAAGACTTCCAATATTACTGTGTAAGCTTCCTGGTGTGGAACAGGGTTCTAGAAATGGCAGCATTAGTATATTGGCACATATTCGTCTATAGTAAAGCCGTGTACACACGGTCGGATTTTCCGACGGGAAATGTTCAATGTGAGCTTGTTGACTTAAAGTCTGACCTGTCGGAATTTCCGCACACAAATGTTTGAGAGCAGGTTCTCAAATTTTCCGACAACAAAAATTGTTGTCGGAAAGTCAGATTGTGTGTACACAAATCCATTGCACGAAAGTTCATGCATGTTTTGAATCAAGCAGAAGGAGCCGTACTGGCTATTGAACTTCCTTTTTCTCAGCTCGTTGTACGCATTGTACATCACCTCGTTCTCACGTTCGGAATTTTTTGCCAACATTTGTATGACCGTGTGTATGCAAGACAAGTTTGAGCCAACATCCTTCGGAAAAAAATACAAGGTTTTGTTGTTGGAAAATCCGATCGTGTGTACGGGGCATAAGAGTCCCACTAGACATTGTTTGGGAATCAGTTTAATTTTAGTTTGGAAAACTATATTTGTTACCCTGGTCCAGTATATCTATAGCTTAGCACAGCATGTAAATAAGGTCACCATGATCTCTGCGACACTTACTACATAGAAGAGTCTCCAAAATGCCTCTTTTATGTAACTTAAGGGGAGTATAGTGAGCACGGAAAACCATATAGAGTTAGGAAAGTCTTTGTCATTTAAAGAGGAAGTAAACCCTGATGAGTTTACTTCCTCTTTCATTCCCTGCAAAGGCAAAGCATAATGGACTACTATGCATCGCATAGTAGCCCATTATGTGTCACTTACCTAACACAGGAGCCAGCAAAGTCGCCACTGTCCCCTGTAGTCCGCCGCATCCATCTTGTTGGTGGGGTCTCGCAGCTCCGCCACTGTCATTTGGCGAAGCCGCGATTACGTCACTTCCGCGCATGCGCACGGGAGCCGACATGCGCGGCAGCTCCGTCGCTGAGAATGCCGCGCTCAGTGCGCCTGCGCGCCGCTGTCTACGGCGCATGCGCCGTAGACAGCGGTGCCTGTTTTCAGGTAAATATCTCCTAAACCATATAGGTTTAGGAGATATTGCTTGGACCTACAGGTAAGCCTTAATCTAGGCTTACCTGTAGGTCAAAGTGGTTTGTAAGGGTTTACAACCACTTTAAGGAACTCAATTGAATAGATTTTGAGAGGCTTTTCCTTTGGTCCTTTTCATCTGACCTACATCACTCTCTTGACTCACCATTGCTTTGCACGGGTAATCCTCCAGATAGGATAAGAGGAGCAAAGCAGTGGGAGATAAAAACGTTAGTTGGCGGGGTATTTTGCATAAAGTTGGAGATAGATGCAAGTCCCAAGTGAGTCCCTGTGCATTCACTGCATGTTTAAGTTGCAAATAAAATAGATATATAGGTGGGAAGGATATATCTGGAATTTATTTCAAAGAATGAGACCAAATTGATGTCCTTAAAAAAAAATATGGGGCAGGTGAGTAATTCTACATATCTGACATTTTGAAGCATACTGAATTTTAGTTAATTCTGGGTAAGCAACATTACGCTATATGGGGCTGCCTGTAACTAGTAAAAATCTTCACCTGCTGCAATTGTTTGGCCTTGGTCCAAATTTTATGCATTAAGTTGTTAGAATAACAGAAGTGGAAGGATTTCAAACTCCCAAGAAAGTCTTGCCATTCTAATCCTTAGGGGAGTGAGGCGCGACTGGAGAGCTATGCCTACCACGGGCTAGGATATTCAACTCCTCTCCTATATTTTGGGGCGTTGTAATTTTTCCAGCTTGATCCTCAGTGACCAATCTCTCCACAGCAGAGTTCCAAAAATGGAATTGACAAAATGGAAAATCTTTCAGGTTATAACCATTAAAAAAAATAAAAAATAGTCGGGGCATAAATATTTTAATAAACTGTTAAAAGACATTGATAGCATTGTTAATGTCTAAGGCCAAAATGCCAGCCACATTTTCTTTTAAGTTTTCAGTAGAGCAGTCAAGAATTAGAAGCCCTTTGAAGATATGCATTGAGGTCTATGTCCCTGCTAAGTTGGCCATACAATGATCGAAATTTGACCAGTTCAAAAGGGACCATCTGAATTTGTGTGTGTCTGTGCCTCCTCGATGGAAGTCAATTGATTTGACTTCTTTGAAGGGACATGTTGTATTTGAATCAATCAGCAGCTGCAGCCAGTCTGTGGGTCCGGCTGTCAGAATACAGTGTTCCGACAAGGGGGGAAATTCTCTATCCACCTCATTTGTGCAGATAGAGGTATTGGTTAGTTTTTTTTTTTTTTTTCGTTGAGCCCATTGGCGCTCCATGTTTGTCTTGGTGACCGCTGTCACCAGGACTGAAGGTGAAGGAAACTCCCAAATTTAGAATTGTAAAATGTGGATAACCAACTGCAAAATGTATATGCAGCCAAGGCACCTTACCCAAGGCCCATAGGTTGCAATACACCACAACACACAGTAATGCACTACTGTGCATTGTGGTGCTCGGCCTTGTAAACATTTTATTTGTTTCCTCAAATGAATGGGCTGCCTTTATGCAACACTTTTCCTCGCATGTGCTAATACACAGCAAAGCTCCCTCTCTAAATATTGTGTTATAAAGTAAAAACATGTTTCTAGTTAAAAGCCACCCTCGGTTAAGCAGGCTCATTTTTCTCAGTCATACATTTTTGATAATGGATGCATTTAAGAAGCTTTGTAGTCAAACTATAAAAATAAATTTCAATAGCTTTTAATCTTTTCTTGAATATGAGCCCATATGGTTTTCAGACAGTCATTTCATGACCAATTCTGCTGGGTATAACTAATGTCAGCAAGCTGCTCTGGGCTTCATGTGAGATTTACAGGCATCATCAGTCTTGCAAGTGGCACCAGCGATTATGTTGTCTACGGCATGCAGGATAAACAAATAACTCCAGCTTTTCTGAAATATCTGTACATAAATACACACTAATGTGTTACATAAACAGTTTTTAAAGGGGATATTCAGCAATATGGGGCCTAGTTATAAAACTTCCAAGAGCAAAGTGCACAAGTTTGCTGCACTTTGTTCTTTACCTTATATTTTCCATGCTTCCCTATCTCTCTGCTGGTATGGCAGTCGAGGTATTTGTGGACAGTCTGAGTTGGAAAATCTTCTGTTCTTTTGTTTTGTTATCTGTAAACTGTATACATTGCAAGGATATTGTATGTAAGAGAAAACCCTCATAATAAGACTTTAACGGCACTGAATCATTTCTACAGATTAAAAAGTTTACAAAGTCTTTATTCAATACACTGTATAAAAAATTATTGCAGTACAATTTAAAATTCAATAAAGTTTACACATGCAGTGTACTCAAATTTGGATCACCAAAACTGAAAGTGAGGATGATCAACACCCAGCGCGTTTCAAAATTGCTTTTCTTCAGGTGTGCATAGACATTAAAGAAATGTACCTTCTATAATAGAAAAATTGCATTAGAAAAAATATATATAGTGTATATAACATACTATGTTCATGTTATACAAAAAGGCTTTACTGTCATACAAATCAATACCTTTTAAGGCAAGGAGTACATCTTGGAAGGATAATAGTAAAATTAGCTGTATATTGTCCTCTCAACATGACGAGGGAGTGTGGAGACCAGTGCCCAGCCAGCGAGTCACTGGGGTCAGATAATTCAACGCAAATATACTCATTGCCTTAAAAGCACCTTTTAGGATGTGGTCCTGGATGTGCAACCGACAAATCTGCAGCAACTGTGTGATGCTATCATCTCAGGCAAAAGGGGGTCCAAGCTGCTACTCGCAAAGTGTACCTAATAAAGTGTCCAGTGGGTGTATGTCTGCCCCCCTTATCAGGACATGAACTGTGTCAGTCTTGTAGTAAGAAAAGGAAGTACCCTAGCATGTCTTTGTGTTTTAAAGTGTTTTTTTAAAGTTTGTCATCACAATGAGCTTGATCACACAAAGTGTGCCAGGACTGTGCTGGGCAGCATTGCCCAGCTCAAGAAAAGGCAAAAAGCTATGTTCCTTATGGTGTTAGTTGACACCACTGTGTTGTGTGCTGAAAAAAGTACTAGATAGCAGTTATGGCGCACAAGTATACAATGAGCCACTGTCCATATATAGCATCTGTGTATGTAGTTCATCATTAAAAATTTTAAATCTTAAAGCTCCGTTCACATCTAGGCATTTTTTCTGCTCTAAAAACGCCCAGCAAGACAAATACCATTCATTTCAATGACCCTGTTCACATCTGAACATTCTGTTGTCTAAAGCAAAACGCCCGTCGCTCAAAAAATACATGAGCTGGCAAAAAACGCTGACAAAATACCGAAAAAAATGTACAAAAAAAACGCTTGTAAAATAACAACGCCTAGATGTAAATGGAGCCTAAAGGGAAACTAGGGTTTTAATCTCCAAACACTCTGTGCAGCAGCACCTCTAGGAGACCGAAGAATCTCTAGGAGTACAAATGAAAATAAGAGAGCATGCTCTGAGTGTAGTATGTATGGTACATTTATTATAAAAACAGTAAATTGGCAACTCCCATATAGCCAGCAAAAATTGTCTGTTCATCAAAAATGGCTCGAGGAAGAGGTACACGCCACAAAACGCGTATCCATGCCCCCATTCCGTAGAACTCTGGCTTCCTACTTCTGGTTGCTTGGACACCATGGACCACCTGGGCAGCAGTGGTGATCTTTGGGCATCCTCTTCTGTTGTACAAGCAGACTTGCTACCAACATGTTATAACGCACATAAACATCTAGAAATAGCCCTGCCGCTACACACCTCCCCTGGCCTGAGTGGTAAGATCATGATCCTGGAGCTTTACATGGAGCACAGAGATGATGGCATGTAATTTCACACAGCACTTATGAACTATTTTGGCAAGAGCACTGTGCATTGGTTGCATGGATTGGTTTTTCATAAGAACACTGTATTATAGTATTTTGAGCACTTTGTTTGGACATAATAAGATGTATGCACAATTTCTTAAAGGTTTGAATTATTTAGTGGAAATTTTGCATATGAGGTGACAGCGCTGTATATTATAAGTATATATATATATATATATATGTCTATTAGCCAGCAGCTACAAATACTGCAGCTGCTTTTAATAAATGGACACTTACCTGTTCCAGGGTCCAACGATGTCGGCAGCAGATGATGAGCAATCGCTCATCTCTTGGCTGCCCCCGCCGCCATCCTCTGTCAGGGAATCGGGAAGTGAAGCGTTGCGGCTTCACTGCCCAGTTCCCTACGGTGCATGTGCGAGTCATGCTGCGCGTCTTCACTGGTCCCTGTTGTGTCCTGGGAACTGTGTGTTTCCTAGAACACAATTGGGGGGGCATCTGCGGCTAGCTATTCCCGGAAGTGGGTGCAGATACCTGGATTATACAGGTATATGCACCCCCTCCCCCCTGAAAGGTAGCAATTGTGGCACTGGAGGGGGGAGGGTTCTGATGAGCAGAACTTCCACTTCAGGGTGGATGTCCACTTTAACTATAATTAGCAGACCGACTGGGTTCGCCTGTCAGTTTTTCAGGTGGACCCGATCAGACCACCCATTGCCCTCTATGGATACAATGCGGGAGGGCAGTTTCTAAATCTTTAACCCTTTGTTAGGAGGGACAGTGTTCAATTCTAGTTCATAGCTGATAATAAAGAACTATGAACACAGTGCAGACATGGTTACATTTGTTTCCTAAACATTACAAAGCAGGCAGAACATGTAACGGTTTTTAAGCAGGTAAAAAGCACTTAAAAAGGTAACCAGTATTTTTATTTTTTTCTACATGTTTTATAAATTATGCTTTGTTAATGAGAACATGTAACAAATATAAAGTAGGTGTAATCCCAATGTGGCTGCAAAATTTATTTTAAAGCCGAACTACAGGCAGATGTAAGAAACGCAATTTAATGCAGTTGTGTATTCCTTTTATTTTTACACATAGCTTGATTAGGTACCTGAATGCGTTTCCATCGCTGTCATCGCTTGTACAGCGGCACTCATTTAGAGATGGAGAGGCATCAGTAGGAATCAATCAGGTTTTCCTTCAGTCAAAAAGGTGAACAGGAGAGCAGTGTTGATGGACTATCATTGTTTTGTTACCCCTTTATTGTCAAATCAGCAGGCTGGGGATGGGGAGGTGACATCACTGTTTTCCTTAATTCGGTCTGTTGGCGTACGGTGCACAAAGTCTGACTTGCTAAGAAGAATGTGAATTCCTGTGCTGCCCTGGGGGCTTGTTTGCGCCAGAAAGCAGTGCGGGTAAACCTATGATCTGTGTGCGTTTCCTGCACTGTGTTCAAAATGCACTGGGTATGCGATCTGCTGCAGAAGTCAATATAATCCTAACGAAACCCCAAACCCGACATCCCATGGTACCAAAGTACTATGCGATTTGGTGTAGTGCATTTTTGAAAATGGCATGCAATACTTTTAATACAATCAAGTGTAATTTCAGCCTGTTCAAATGAATGGGATAAAAATCACACTGTATTGAGTCGCACAGGGACATGGACCGCAGGTGTAAACCGGCCCTGATCCAATGAAACTGACAAGTGATTTCTAATTCACAAATTGTCAGGTCCAAGAGTTCCAATCTTAGTCCCTTATAGCACTGAGCGATTCCTTCCACTTACCTCTGTCATTGCTGGACATAGTAGTGATGTGGTTGCTGTTGGAAGGATAGCCACTGAGTCCAGTGGGGGGGGGGGGGCGCAATCTTCTGCAATTAATACATTTATTAATCCTGGTGTGGTACAAAATAATACAGGGTTTTACGCGTTTTGGCGTGTAGCCTTAGTCATGATGGCTATGACTAAGGCTACATGCCGAAACGCGTAAGTCCTGTAGTATTTTGAACGACACTTGTATTAATTTATTCATTGCAGAAGATTAAGCTGCCAGCTTTCCTTTTATCTACATGCGTGCTTGAGTGCCAGGAGGACACTACAAGCCAGTGCAACGACCACTTACCACCTCAGGGAATTACTACAGGTGTTTTCTACTCTATTCAGCCATGAATGTCTCTTGATGGGAGAGTTAATTATTTACTCTTTTTTTTTCACTCTTGCATCATTTATGGGCACTGTTGTTTTGGCAACAGGGTCACTTTAAACTGAGGAGGTTGTGCCACCTTCCTAGCTATGCTGCCTGGTATGTGTGACAAAAATGTATTCATTTACAAATCTTTCTTGTATTTAAAAACTCACATATTTTTCTTTAAACTGTTTATTTAGCGGTTTGTCTAAAGATCAGTATTAACTATTTTATTTTTTATTTTATTTTATTTTTAATTTATTTTTATTTTTTTATGTTGTACCATTTTCAGCTAGGAAAAGAAGGAAGTAAGGAGCTATAAATTTCCTGAGAAGTAGTAAACCATTCATATAGCAATAAAGGATTTTTTTTTATAAATCTACACATTTATTACTGAATTTCATGTTTTTGTTTGGAGTTTTCATGCAATATTCAACACTGCCCTGTGCTGAATGTATATTTTCAAGAAGAAATCTTTTCTTTTGTTGCTCCAATTTTTGTTTTGCCTTTGCGGTTTGTTGTGTCATCTGATTCTACCCACATCTGGATACTGCAGTGCACAAGAACTGATAATTATCTTTATTAATGTGATACTTATGGTATAAATTGTCTGTGCCATTTATACACAGACGTGACAATGAAATCTATAATTATTGTATCATCACATCTTCTCGGCGATATAAGTGGATAAATACAAGGGAATCTGCTTAGCCCATGAAATATTCATACCGTGAAAAATTCAAGTTATAATGCGGCCTATGGAAATTTACATGGCTCTGTAATGCTGGTTAGATATTGCCGGTTTGACACTAATGTGGAAGAAGGTTCCGCTGTTTAAACATGCAAGTATACATAGCATGTGTCCTGGGCGGGTAGAGCTGGCAGGACGAGGCTGATCTGAAGCATTTGCTTCTCTTCCATAGCATGAAGCCAACCTAATTACTAGGCTAGTTGACTATAGCAGCAGTTGTCTCTGCGGTCTTAGCTGAAGGTCGGCTATTTTCCTGCCCAAATTATTTTATAAACCAGTGAACTGCATCTTCATATTCAAATCATGCAGAGGTGGAAAATTCATATGAAAATCAAGAGCCGTTCAGTCCATTCTAGAAGCCAACAGCTGCGGGATAGGAGAATTCCAGCTGATACAATGAACTTTAGTTCAGAACAGAGGTGTGAGCGCTACAGCTTTGCAACTTACATATTTTAAAGAGAATATATAGTGTTTTCAAAAATGTTAAACAGTTTAAATAGATCAGATTGATATAATATTGTTGTCAATGTGTGTTGTTTTTTTTTTTTTTTGCTCATTACATAGCAGGCTCGGTTTTCTGCTTTTTAGTGGTTCTGCCCTAAGCAGGCCATAGATGGTTCAAATCTTGGCTGGTTCAGCAGGAACAGTCGGAGATTCAAACCATGTATGGGCAGGCTGGATGTACCCAAGTTGATTGATCGTCAACTTGGATACAACCAGCTTGTCAGATTTTACTTGTGATTATTGCTAGCGGCTGTTGTAGCCGCTAGCAATAATCACTGTGTTCTGCCACTGGGGGAACGTTATGGCTCCTCCGCGGTAGGGATTATGGGATTCGGTCAGTGTTGATGGGGAAACAAGTGATTTTTTTTCTTTATTAAAATAACAAACCTGTTATACTTACCTGCTCTGTGCAGTGGTATTGCACAGAGTAGCCCTGATCTTCTTCTGGGTCCCGGTGGTGACCTTGGCTCCTCCTCCTTTTGAGGGCCTACCATAGCCAGCCTCTGCCTGCACAGCGCTGATCTCTTCTCCCTTCTCTTCCCTTCACACAGGGGAAGGGGGGCACAGGAACACTTTTTTTTTTTTTTTACCTTAATGCAAACAATCCATTAAGGTAAAAAACATTTTTAGGTTAGGCAACACTTTAAGGGTCACACCAGAACGTGGTACAGGAAACACACATGGAACTTGCAATCAGCTGCGGGTGCCAATGTAATGTTAAATCAAAGCTCCACCCAATAAAAGGAAGCTCTTCTTATCTGCCTCCTCCCCCACCTCTGTTGCCCAATTTGGCACCTTTTGGGGGGAGCAGGTACCTGGCTTTGACAGATATTCTCTCCCACTAAGTTTGCTACGGTGACGTAAGCCAAAACTTTGGCCCCTAAGAGAGAGCAGCCATCTTAAAAACAAAGTAATATCAAAATCTACTTTTGGGTAAGCACTGCTTCAGTAACTCAGCATTTATTTACTAAAAATGTCATTGTGCTTTCCTTTTTATAGCTGATCTTTATGCAGATTCATCTGCTTATGTGATCTGAATTAGCTACACTTCTGCAAAGAAAACTTTTTTTTAATATTATATAGAGGTGCCCCGAATGGACATTTTGGTGCTGAAACCAAAAATTCCAGATGCACTTGGCTAAAACCGAAAGTTTTTAAAATATATATATTTTTATATTGTATTATATTCATCTTTTTAATTTATATCATGAATTTAAATTAATATGAATTTATTGTCGGCCATTATCAACACCTTTTAGTGCAAGAAAAATGTATCCCTTTAAATTCTATGTATGTCTTCAGACTGGTCAGTTGCACTTCTGTTGTGTTAAAAATCTTGCTTGCTGCATTTTTGCCCAGTTAAAACTGCACCAAAAATGCACCATTGAAAATGCAGCAAGAACGCATCAATAAAGCACCCGTGTTGCGTTTTTGATGCGGTTTTTGAGTCACATGACCCATAAAAAACATGCCATAAGCATAGTAAAATTGTGGTAAAAATCACGTGCATTTTGGGTGCAATTTTCTGTACCTTTTTGGCTGACGAAATTTCTGTGCATCTCTAATATTATAAATAGTTTTTATTTCTATTATTTGTCATTTCTGCACTTTATTCTATTGTTGTCTGTCTTTGGAGTTTAAATGTAATAGATAATTTTGGTACTTTGTGAATTGTGAAATTTGTGAAGCAAATATAATCCATTTTTTATTTTACCTGAAATTATATGTGATTTAGTGTTTAAAATCTATTGTAACACGTGTTTCTGCTTTTTCAGTTGTAGGACCAGCAATAGGAAGAGTTTAATTGGGAACAGTCAGTCTCCAGCCCTTCCTCGACCCCACTCGCCTCTTTCTTCTCACACTGGTATGTAGCACTCTCTGTCACCCTGTTTTAAATTTCACATCACATATGCTCTTGTTATACATGACTGTGCTCTAGATCTCACTTTATCATGTTAATTATGTTTATTGCGGCTGGAGTTTCTGGCAAACTTTTACCTTTGGAAAGCAAATACGATAAAACAGCTTTGCAATTCGGAGTTTATGAACCATAACAGCACCACTTGTCTTATCAATGGCTAGAATCAATTTGATGGTAAACAAACGTCTTACAGTTTTGTGGCAAATGCTGAATTAGACTAAAACTTTGGACATTTGACTCTTCTGATGTGGAATTTTGGTAGGAACTGCCCGGACCACCATATTTCTCTTTAAAGTGATATTAAACCCAAAAATGTAATATATTGCAGGTTACCAATCATTGAGATGTGGTGGCTGCATTTGGTTTCTTTTTTAGGCTTCCCCCCTCTGATGATCTTGCCAGTAATGCACTTCTTGTATTAGAGTGCCCCCACTCTGGATGAAGGTACACGGGGGGGGGGGGGGGGGGGCACATTTGGACAGCAACATTTTTTTTCGGGGGGGGGGGGGGGGGGCGTAGTGTTTTTATATGTACTAGCAAATTTAAATGACAAGTTGAAGCCAAACTCCAGCTAACACTTTATAAGCAGTAAATAAAAGCTGATCATTGCAAGAACTCCTATCCATGTTAAATGGTTTGTCACATCCCTGTAACTAGGGTTGCACCGATACTAGTATCAGTACTGAGCATTTGCACGTGTACTTGTGCAAATGCTCCGATGCTTGACCCGATACCTGGGCAGTCAGGGGATGATCGGTGTGGTGGGGGGGGGAGTTACAATTGCCAATCTCCCTGTATAGATTTCAATAAAGCATCTGACAGCCGCTTCTCCTCCACCCCCCCCCCCCAGCGGGTTTCAGAGCTTTATTGAAAGCCACACAGGAAGATCAGTGATTGTGACTCCCCGCCCACCACCACCACCGTACCGATCATCCCTGACTGACAGTCCTCTTCCATGTTCTCAATGTGCTCCAGTCCGGTCCCCCTCCATGTCCTCCGGTTCCCCCCCGTATCCTCCGACCTGTGCTTCTCTGGTTCCCCTCATGTCCTCCTCTGTTTGCTCCTCCAGTGCCCCCCATGTCCTCCGTGCACTCTTCCCTTTGCTCCTCCGGGTCCCCCTCTGTGCTCCTCCGCCTTTCTTTGTCTCAGATCTATCAAGATGGAGAGCGGAGGAAGGAGCAGGTATGTCATTTAATGGCTCCTTCCTTTTCCGAATGGACTGTGCATCGTAACCTATGTTTACGATGCTTCAGTTTATGAATGGACAGGAGCCACTGTCTCTCTAGTCATCTTCAGTGCAGCTAAGGCTGCATAGTAAGGGACTGGGGAATCTGTGTTCTTAGTCCTTTTCCCTGTCTCAAAGGGGAAAGGTCAAGGGTCTGTTTAGACCCATTATATCTCACCAAAGCCCCCCCCCCCATAAAAAAAATGAAACATTGTAAAAAAATATTTAAAAGTAAAATTATAAAAATAATTAAAAAAAAAAACCCAGAAGAAAGAGTGAAATAAAAAAAATTGTTAAACGTAAAATAGAAACTTTTGACACAGTCAATGCTTCATCAGTGCCACCTATCAGTGCTGCATATTAGTGCCACTGTCACATGACATAAAAAAAGTATCAGTAATTTGGTACCGGCGAGTACTTGAAAAAAGGTATCGGTACTTGTACTCGGTCTTAAAAAAAAAAAATGGTATCGGTGCAACCCTAGCTGTAACTGATACATCTGCAGGACCCGGATTGGATAACCAGATGAGAATAGAAAGAAAATCTAGAAAAGAAAACTAATGCAGCCATCTAAGAATTGGTAAGCTGCAATATAATAGTTTGCATTTGGGCTTAATACTGATTCATTTCTCAATTTTATATTTTACTTTGACTTGATGAGAAACCAAAATGTCTGCATGGAGCACATGCAAAGGCATTGTGTACCTGGGCAATCAATTTTTTTTTTTTTACTACTTTTCTAAATCCCTGATCATTAACTGTGTACCCCTAATATTATACAGAAACGATTATAACGCTTGAGGGAGAAAACAGTTGTATTTCATTAAATCTTTGTATAAATACTGTATATCCTTTTTTTAGATCCAGTATTGTAAAATGTCTGGTAAAGGAACCAAATATGTTTCCAAAGCATTTATCTTAAAAAAAAAAAAAAAAAAAAACATAAAGGTCAATTGACATCAAATAAATAGATATGCAGCCTTTATACTAAAAGCCTCCATTTTTATAGTCTTACCTCCTTTTCTTATACAGCAGCTGTGCACTAGAAAAATTTTGTTCAATCTTTTAGGAATGGTTGTTCGAAATTTGAAGGAGCGGGATGAACAATTTTTTAAAACTCAAAAAAAGTGGAATGTGGTTCTCATTTCGGAAATTACATTCATTCCAAAAATGAATGGTAAAAGCGAAACGAAAAAGTACATTTGAACGGCATTCGTCAAGTCATAGATTGTACTGAGACTTTTGGTGTGAATGTTAATAAAAACAGTGATTTGTAAATCTACTAGTGTATGGTCAGTTTAAGACCCAGTTCTCCCACTAATGCCACAGTCCTGGTCAGACACATTCTTCACCTTCTTTGTGAGGACACCTAAAGGGTAACTCCATTTTCATGGGGAAAAATAAATGTCAAATAAAGAAAAAATGATGTTGCGCAGGACTCAAAATTTCAAGTCCTGAGCTATTAGCCAGACCTTAAGTGTTACTTGCCACCAGTTGCTTCAACCAACCCCTGCCATGTCCCTCTCCTAAACACGCCCTCATAAATCATCTCATGAAATGACACTTGTTTCATGCAGAATTAAGTTACAATAATAAATAACAACAACTTCATCAGTGCCCATCAGCGCAGCCTCACCAGTGCCCGTCAGTGCAGCCTCACCAGTGCCCGTCAGTGCAGCCTCACCAGTGCCCGTCAGCGCAGCCTCACCAGTGCCCATCAGCGCAGCCTCACCTGTGCCCGTCAACGCATTGGGACCAGTGCCCATCAACGCATTGGGACCAGTGCCCGTCAGCGCATTGGGACCAGTGCCCGTCAGCGCATTGGGACCAGTGGCCATCAACGCATTGGGATCAGTGGCCGTCGGTGCAGCGGGGCCAGTGGCCGTCGGTGCAGCATAACCGGTGCCCACCACCACAGCCTCACCTGTGCAGAGGAAGCGGTGAGTCGGTTGGATCATCAGAGAGTGGGGATTGCCCACTGTTTTAACTTTCATTTGAATTGCCCTGTGTTCTCGGAGCTTACGTCAAATAGTCCCTTCTTCTGGCCAGGCACTTTTTATGACTTCACACATTGGACCGGTGTTCTGTCCATCAAAGATGCCGGGCGAGGAAGCGGGACTATGGGACATGAGCTTCTGGGAACATCCTGCAATTCAAATAAAAGCTATTACAGTGGGCAATCCCCGCTCTCTGATGATCCAGCCTCTCCCTCCTCTCAGTGATCACAGAGAACAGCTTCCAATCAACCCCGCCTGCTGGCAATGCTGCCCCCCCCCAATCCGAGGCAGCCCCACACTCGCCAGCAATCATTTTCCACAAACGTAATGCGAGTGGGTGAGTGGAAAATTTGAGGGCTGATGTAGAGTATACAACTGAGACACAAGTCATATTATTATTGAATGTTAATAAAAGTTACCTTTCCATTTCAATCTGCAGCTGCTGTAATTTTCTGAAAATGCAATGCAATATGGCTACCTGGAGGTGTTTTGAACACAGAATGTGAAAATGTGTACAGAACGCCCCCAGAAACATAATTTCCTGCTTGTGTGATTGGCTCACCAATTTTCCCAGAACGCTGCATTAAGATACAAGTCAGATTTCAGGCATCCCCTGAAACAAATAAGGGTGTTGGCGTTACTCTGTCTGTACCGGGTACTGCATTTGTAAGGCATTTTCTAGCCAAAATATGTCACAGGTCGTAACCCCTGGGTTGCATGTGGGGATTTTAGTGCGGGGGGTTTTGGGCACAAGATTATACAGAGACAATAGTTATAAGACTTCCGTTGGGCTTTAAATTAGCCAAAAACTAGTATCCTTCCAAATTCTGTTTTGAATAATGACTAACTTGGTACAACACTCTCATCAGAGAAAGGAAGGAACACTACTCACCAACCCAGTGCATGAATATGTGGATGAGTGTGGCCTCAGGCAGTGCCGCTCCAGCCATGCCTCTGACATGTTTTGCCCCACATACCAGGTCTTGGTCACAAAGGTTGGGAAAAACGGAGCCAAGCCTAGGTTTATACTAGCATCAGTGGAGGAGAAAAATAAATGCGAAAAGGGAAAAATGTGATATGAAAAAAGTTTTTATATTTATGAAAATATAATGTAAAAAACATTGTAATAATAATAAGTATATGTTGTATAAAAACAGCAACTCTGTTGTTCTCATCAGGGACATCATGTAGGACAGCAGATGGGGAAAAAAGAGGGTTGTTTTTGTTTTCTATACATATACTTATTTTTTTTTTCATTTTTTAAAATATTTTTTTACATATGTTTTCATAAATCTTTTTTCACATCACCTTTTTTTCCTTTTCACATTCTTTTTATAACCCATTTGTTTCACCTTCATCACGTGATCGTTTCTCATGATTCCGTTTTTGTTTTCTTTCCTTTTTTGTCCACTTTCACACCACCATTTCACAGTCTTCATCAATATGCATCATACACACCTGCACTGATTCCATTCATGGTCGATGATGCACCTATAAACCTATGCATGGCTCTGTTTTCCAGACCTCTGTGACCAAGCTCCAGAGTGTGGTTTAAAGTGGCGTGGCTGGAGTGGCACTTGCTGAGGCCACAATTATTCACATATTCATGCTTCATGCAGTCGGGGGGCAGTGTTCCTTCCTTTCTCTGATGTCACTTTTATTAATTATTATTATACACAATTTATATAGAGCCAACAGTTTACGCAACGCTTTATAATGTACAGGGGGAACAACACAATTACAGTACAGTTCAATACAGAAGATACAGGAGGGCCCTGCTCGTAGAGGTTACATTCTGAAGGGAGGGGGTGGTGATAAAAAAAAGGTAATAGCTGCAGAGAATGACCTCAATGGTGCATAGGCACCTGTTTCCTTCACTGCAACTGGCGGGGAGCTAAATGGCACTGCGAGTTATACCTGGATCACTGTTGGTTAAACACTCTATTCTAATATACAGTGTGTATATAATATACACATTTTTTTTTTTCCTAAGGAAATGGGTAGCCCTTATATCTGACATTGATCCTCCACAAAAGCGGAAGAGAGCAGCTCACCGTAAGGCTCCTTGCCGACGGGTGGACTCAGTCAAGCAGATCTGCCTGCTCAGCTAGGAATCTGTTCTCTAAGCAGGTAAATGACAGGCCTGTGTCCACTATGCAGAGCGGACACAGCCTGCTCTTCTCTATGGGCCGGGCAGATGGAAACGGGTTGCTTGTTTGTTTCCATCCGACTATCATCTGATCCGCTGGACAGATGGGGAACAGATCTCCATTTGTCTGTTTTTAGTGGACCAGATCCAATGTCGGTGGGTGTTGGTGGATCCGACACTCTATAGGGAGATATGGATGGTTCGATTAGGTCCGAATAAAGAAACTGACAGGTGGACCTGATCAGTCCATCAGTGTAAAAGGGGCCTAAAGGCCAATGTGAATTTATTTGAACAAAAAGGATGCACTCACAAAGTCAAAGTCTACCTGTTGCAATAACCACTCTGATGCCATTCACTCCTCCAGAGGAGCTTCTCTATGATTAGCTTAGTATTTATGATTAAGCTCATTTGGTGGAGTGAAATTTGTTTTTGTACCAAGTGTGACTTTTTGTTCCAAGAAACTCATTGGCTTTTATGGTGGAGGATCAATGTGTTGGACGTTCAGTGGCTCACAACCACAAAAAGCCTGTTTCTTTATCCGGGAGAGAGGAGAGAAACCTATAGCATGTAGCAGAGTACAAATAACTCAAACTAAATGCAGCTCTTAAACCATTTTCAGTGTTTTGTCAGCACTCGGCCTTTTCACACTGCAGAAAGAGTGTGAGAGAGCTCTAATCACCAGCGAATGCACATGTATAATGGGGGGAGAGAGAGGGAAAACAATAAGGTTTCTCTCCAGTTTAACCATAAACCCTGGAGCCCCTCATCATATGTATGCGAGAAACCTAAGTGACATGCACTCCGCTCACAATCCTGCCACTGTGTAAAGACAATATCACACACCTGTTCAGATAATTTGAAGTCTTGATTGAAATTGTATTGAGGTTGTTTTTATCATTTCATTAAATAAAGCAGGTTGAGAATAGTTGATATTTGCCCAAGTTATGGTCCTCATTAGCGTGATCTAGTGGATGCATAATGGAAATATAACCTTTGATAAGTCATACAGTTTATCTTTGCAAATCTCATTATGTAAGGCGGTGGTCGGGTTATTAACTTGCCAACCAAGTTAATGTTATAACTTTCTAGTATTAAGATCAGAATATGACCTATCCTATTTCCTCTGCCCCAGATATCTCTCGATTTATTACCAAAATCAATCCCCCGGTGGCTTCACCATTATGACATAAACCAGGTTATGCTCTGTGGAATTATTTCAATCATTTATGCATATTGTTAGAAAGTGTCATGAAGTGAATATAATAAGGCAGCTTATATTGAATCAGACTGATAATTATTTGTATCTTGCTTTAAGCTATACACTGTGATCAGCAGTACAATCTTGGAATTTATCTGAATTTCTAATAATGCTTTTATGAGTTCTCATCTTGGAGAACTACTAATTCTGAGTTAGCATGTAGATCACTTTGTCATAGTATGAAGCATATTCTTAGAATTGAGTAAAACCAGAGTTAGAATTTGCTGATTCAATTTAAAAGCAGATTCTAATTTCCAAATGATCATGACCTGCATGTAATTTTCTAGGTGTACATCTCCTCTATATACACAAATCAGTCAACCGAAGACATAGAATGCAAGAGTGCACATTTTATTATGAATATGAAATACATATTATATATGTATCTGCAGTGTGTAACAAACAATCTGTTAAAGGCCATTCCATTAACAGTAGGATATATAAATAAACCTTCATGTGTATGTAAATCCTAACCATAAACTTATTTGCTCTCCATTGGTCTGTAAAGGCTCATGCACACCAGACGTTATAAAAAAGCCAGTAGCTTTGCAGTGAGTTTTTCCACGTTTTTGCAATAGCGTTTTTTTTTTTTTTATCATTTCCAATGGATCAAAAAAGTTACATTTTGGTGAGCCATGTTTCTGTGTGTGTGTATTGCCATTTTTAGGCATTTTTTGACATTACAGAGTTTTTACAGCTGAAAAACTCCTCTCAGAACCCCACTAGTTTTGGGGTGTTTTTTTACAGCCAAAAACAGTTGATAACAGACTATATGTGCATGGACACATAGGAGAACATGCTCGAGAGGTTGTTGACTATAGAAAAAAAATCTGAAGCCAAAAACATCACCTGTAAAAACATCCAAAAACATCCAGTGTGCATGAGGCCTTAAACACACTAAAGCCTGCCATGGGTTTATTTTATTTATGTATTAGAAGTACGTTTAAAACGCCATCAATTTACGCAGGGCTTTACACATATACATTTTACACCAGTCCTTGCCCTCTAGGAGCTTACAATCTAAGGTCCCTAACTCACATTCATACATACATATATTCGGGCCAATTTTGACAGGAGGCAATTAACCTACCAGCATGTCTTTGGAATGTGGGAGTACCTGGAAGAAACCCACGCAGGCACAAGGAAAGCATGCAAACTCTGTGCAGGTAGCACCATGGTTGGGATTTGAACCAACAACCCTAGCGCTGCTAACCAGTCACTGGGCTAGATCGTTTTTTTAATCAGTAGGCTGATAAAAAAAAAAAATTAAGATATTCCCCCATCCACACAAGTGCAGTGGATGAACGAATCCTCCCCGCTGTCAGAATACACTGATCGGCAGCTGAATTCAAATGGAAAGTACTGGCTGATCAAGATTACAACAATCCCGTTGGAAAAAGAAAGTGGTTGATCGAAATGTTTGCATCCCTGCTGAGCCAACCGAATTCAAGCCATCTATGACCAGCTTAATGAAAGTATTTGTTAGATCTACACAATACAGAAATTATGATGTTCATGCTGTCCGAAATCACTATTTTCATATATTGAACTGACAATGCTTCATTGAAATGTTATTACAGGGCATGCCCCCTATGTTGTGGAGATGAGTAAAGGGGTAGTTTACTATAGTTCTAACATGTTTCCTTTCTTGGGTTGATAATTATTCTCTTTTATAGATATTGCACCTTGTGAAAGTAAAAGGAAAAGGCTAGAAAAAAAAAACAAATTCAAGAATTCAACCATCACATCTGAGGACTGATGAGCTTAGGTGCATTTTATTATTATTAGTTAGAAACTCTCCCTTATAACCTAAAACTGGTTATCAGACACCGCAATATATCACACCATTTATTTACTACATTTTACACCTCAGAGCCCCTAAAGTTTCTATGCAAATTCATTTTTTTACCATTTGCATAAGCAGTCAACCTGCACCCAACAGGGCAATGTGCAAGCTTTGTGGTTTGTACTGATGCATTGGAAACTAAATCGCTGAGATGGTGAAGTGAGCGTCTCCCCCTACCTTGGGAGTGGGGGAAATTAAGCACTAGATGGTGCTAGCCAATGGGTTTCATAGTGGATGTATTGGATGGTATGGAAGTAGGTTTTTTCCTTTGTATGTTTTGTTGCAACTTCACTTATTTAAAGGGGTTGTAAAGGTAAATGTTTTTTCACCTTAATGCATTCTATGCATTAAGGTGAAAAAACATCTCAAAGTGCCGGCGCCCTCAGTCTCCCCCTTTTTACTTACCTCACCCCTCCAAAGTCCCGCACTTGCCCCCGCAGTCCTCTTCGCCACTCAGCCTGGCTGCTGATTGGCTGGAGTGGATGGATTGAAGGCAGCACAGCCATTGGCTCACGCTGCTGTCAATCACATCGCGTCGGGGGGCGGGGCCGTGTGATACAGTGAGCAGCTATAGCCGCCAGCTGTATCACGGGAGCGCGCCCGCAGGTGCTTCTCACCATGTGAGGGAGCTCGCATGAATAGGAGAAGTACCTGCGGGAAGAAGCAGAGACAGCCGCCGAGGGACCCCAGAAGAGCAGGTTCGGGGCCACACTGTGCAAAACGAGCTGCACAGTGGAGGGAAGTATTACATGTTTGTTATTTAAAAAAAAAAAAAAATACTTTACAATCCCTTTAACTTTACCAGTTTTCATACCAGCCCGTATCTATTACTTTTTTTTTCTTTTATATCAAATAACACTTTTAATTACACAAGACATTTGACCTGTAAACCTTTAACTTCATTTATTATTAGTAGTGACAAGTGATAAATGTGTTTTTATAGTCTGTGCAGCAGGGGTTTTTATTGCAGTAATCTACACTGCAGACAAAAACTGATTCCTGTTTCTGACAACTAAGTAATTTGTGTTAAAATTGTTCTATATATCTATCGTAAAACGTCATTCTTACCTGCCAATATTGGCAAACAAATTGCATAAAAAAATACTCAAAAGAAAACTGCAGTGTGATTATTTCTTTATTGTTGTGATTGTTGAGAAATATCAAAATTCATAAACTTTACCGGCTTGACCTTGGTTTAAAAGCTTTACTGTTTGTTTGCAAATCAAGTTGGGAGGAAGGTACTGCTGTAGCAATGAATAAAAATCACACGTAGTAGCTTTTTACTAAATAGGGATGTAGCAAAAACAGTAACGAGCCTGTGAGTAGCTCCAAATCAAGAAGGCTGGGGGTTCCACTTCCTTTCCCGGCCTGCTGGGCTGCATGCTCAGATAAGGGTCTGGTATGGATTGGGGGGGGGGGGGGGGGTGACCCACGCTGGTTTTCTTTTTGTTGGTTTTTTGTTATTTTTTATCATCGGCATATTTTATTCATCTGTTGCTAAGAACATGGTGGCTGGCTTCCCAGCCCACTCGTTTGCGACCAGCTCAATGCTAAAAGTTGCTATAAGTTGCAGCATGAAAATATGCGGTAGTTGCCACGTTATCAAAACTTTACCGCAGTAGTTACAGTATTTAACAATTCTTGGTGATTTGAACATTTGCACAGTTGTTTCTGCATTTGTTATTTTTTGGCATTTTTTTCAGCGTTATTTAACTCTTATGCCCCCCACACACGGTCGGACATTCCGACAACAAAATCCATCGGATTTTTTCCGACGGACGTTGGCCCAAACTTATCTTGCATACACACGGTCGCACAAAGTTGATGGAAAATCCGATCGTTCAGAACACGGTGACGTATAACACGTACGATGGGACTATAAAAAGGCCAATAGTTTTCATCTCTTAGTTTATTCTGAGCATACTTGGCACTTTGTCCATCGGAATTGTCTACACACGATCTAAATTTAAACAATTGGATTTTGTTGTCAGAAACTTTTAGATCCTGCTCTCAAAATCTGTGCGTTGGAAAAACCGACGGAAAAAAGTCAGATGGAGCCCATACAAAAACGGATTTTTTGACAACATGATCCGATCGCACATTTTCCATCGGAAAATCCGACTGTGTGTATGGGGCATAAGTGAAATGACCCCATAGTTTTCTTGTACTCTGTAATTAAGATAATCAACAAGCCATATATCATTGGCCATTGCAGATGATTATGTAATCATAGTCAACCAATTATCAAATAATAATCACTTGATTACATAATCGTACATCGTTTTTACTATACATTTCACAAGATAAAGCTGGCACCTTCCTGGTGCTTCTGAAAATTCCCATTGATATCATGTGAATCATAAGATGATGACAAAATAATATTTCTTCTTAGATATATCAGTTAAGTCTCCGGCATTCATCTAAAATGGGTGCCAAATAGATGACCCTGTCATAGAATTGAAGTAATGCTGCAAAGATCATTTTAGTATATCCTTACACATCATTTAGAATACTACCATGGATGTCTAACTGTAGTGGAAATTCTAGCAAGCTTTCATAGCACCTTTGATGGGTAATTTGCAGCCTGCAGATGATTAGGAAAAAAATGGAGGCTATTTGTGGTTTTTCCTCCTCCTCCTCCTTAGGTTTCACTGGGAGTATACTCAAAAAACATTATTATTGTGTGTTAAATAAATATTATCAGTACTGGTCCTGTTTCTATGTATAAGTTGGTAGCCATATTTCTCATTAGATATGTAGGCTCTGCTTCTTTTCATTGCAGTGCTACACAAAGGTGGAGCTTTACTGCAAGTCTGTTATTTGACTCATTAAAAACAATGCGCTCCCCCTTTTAATTCAAATAAGTCAGTTTGTAGTTTTGTCTGCAATTAAAAAAAAAGTTTTACCTACCTTAGAGTTCCTCCTCTATGTGGGAACAGTTTCATGAAGCATCTTCCTTCACATGCATTCTCAGTCATGTCATCACATACAATGCAGAGCCAACAGCCATGCATTATAAATGCCAGTATACATGGCTCAATTTTCTCTTGTTTAGCCCACAGGCTAAATGAGAAAAAAAAAAATCAGTTGATTCCCCCATCCACGCTAATGGTGTGCACCAAAGAATCTCCACTGCTGGCTATTGTAATCAAGCAACCACAGCACTCCCGGCTGCCTGAAAACAATAGTTACTGTTCGCCTTCTGCTTAGCTGCTGATTTCTTAAATTAACTTTTGTCAACTGGGTGGTTCTGTTGAATTGACGCCATCTATTAGGACCTTACATGGTAAGTTCTGCATACAACCTGGAACATCGGAGACGAGCTTGCTAGCTGCCAGGAAAACAAGAAATAAAACCAATAAAATTAACATTTATCCTTGCAATGCAGTTGTTGGGCACCCTGCAAGGGTAACTTTGAGTTCAGCTTTGAATCACTGATGTTCAGTTCAGCATTACTGCCTGCATGCTTTTTCTGGGTCAGTGACTTGAAGCATTGAAGCCAGAGACAAACAACTTGAGGTAGATTACATTTTTCTATTGCTTTTTGCAGGCCACAGCAGGTCAACTTTAATGCCAGTCCCACCTTGCTTTTGCTCACCTGTTGCTCAGTTTAGTTGCAAATTAGCAAAGGATGCCTTGTGTAAGCCCCTAGTCCCATTTTGCCCTCATTTGACAGCACTGTGTGTTGGAGTGGCCAATCCCAAGTCAGTTATAGTGTCACATGGGAGGGAGCAACATGCTGTCCTATGAGTAAAGCACAGGTTTACTTTAAGTTATCAATGTTTATGGGAAATTCAATATAGGATTGAGGTTCAACTCCTTAGTAGTTGAAGATGTTGCCAATTCATATTTGTTTCCCATCTATAGAGGAAGAGAACATTATAATCAAATAAAGTAGTGTCCCGCTATGTGATGCATTTATGTGTCTGATCATCGCAACATTTGAGATATGATTGGCTCTTTCTGATTATTTTGAATTACCACCTTCTTCCCTGTCAGCAGTTCCCAATATCAATTATAATTAATCCTTGTAATCCCTTGGTGCTAATATCCATTCGGCTCATCACGCGTTCCTGTTTTTTAGTGTAGACGGCTATTAAAAGTGCATTAATAATTTAAAGAGTGAGTTCAACATATGTCTTCTCTGAAAGATTTGCATTCCTTTCTCCTCTAAAGCGAAGACATACTACTTCACACGGCTAATTACTAAACAATGCAAGCATTTAATTAATCAGGATATACATTTCTTACCAATAACAACTTCCCAAATGAGGCACCCTGTGTGGGGCAGTTGGGGGAAGAGCCAGTTTCGTATGCTGATTACCTATCCATTTTGCATCTTTTCCCCCAGGAAAGATGAGTTAATTACCTATCTTCTGCCTGCCCGCTACTTAGTATTCCTTTAGCAGGGCAGAAGTACCAGCTATAATCTCTGCAGTATATCGACATTATCGTGCAACGTACAGCGGCCAAGAACTCCCTGGAAACAGCAGGATTTAAGTAATAAGTGAGCGCTGCACATATGGGCAGGGAATTCACTGGCATCACTTTTCATTTCACAGTCACCCAGGAATTCACTTACAGATGGGTGGATGAATCCAGACAGGAGTACGGTGGCAGATGAAGGTCATGTGTCGGACTTTTTTTTTTAATGTCAGGCTCATATCTAATGTGTTTTTATAAACATACTTTTGGTAATTATTTATTACTAGTTTTACCATAGTAATGCTAGATGGGAAAAAAAAAAAAGAATTCCACTGATATCCAAAGGTGGTATGTGCGTGTCAGCATGTACTCTAGAACATACTAGCCTGAATTGGCCGCATTGCATAACATTGTCCTTAACCCCTTATCCATGGGAAAAAAAGGGTTAGGTTCCATGCACACTAGATGTGCAAAAACCGCAAAAAAAAAACCCCCACTAAGATTTAGCATTTTTTGCCAGTGTTTTTGCAATGTTTAGAAGTGTTTTCAAAAGTATTTAGGAGCGATATAGCAACAGATGACTCTGAAAACCGGTGCTTGGCAGCGGTTAACAGTTTTTAGGAGCTGTGAGCTTTTTTTTCTGTGGGCAAATCGCTTCTTAAAATGCAAAAAAAGTTAGGCTTTTTTTTTTGCTCCTAGAAGCTGCAGCTTGAAAAACACGTCTAGCCTACAATAATGTGCATGGCCGCATAGGATAAAACACTTCGCTTAAAGGAGCAGAAAAAAACCCACTCAAAGTAGCTGTTAGCTTAAAAATCCACTAGTATGCATGGAGACTATTACTTTAACATTGCCTATATCTTATTGCTTAATGGTTCTGAATTAGGAATTGAATTTCAGTTATCATGGTCTTATGAAGATTTTCTTTGCTCTGAATCTGCATGAGCTATGCGTCAGTCATAGACTAATGGAGGTAGGCACTGTCCAAATAAGCAAAGTAATGGTCTTCAGGGAAGTCCCACCAAGGAGGGAAAGCATCAGAGGAAAGCTGTAAGCAGAATATACTCTCTGCTTGTTCTGATAAAGCTGATGCTTGGAGTGTGGCTCCATTAGTTTGCTTGTTTGTGTCTGTGGGTGAAGACAAGACGCAGAGAGAGATTGGCACCCACAGCTGGAGTGTGGCCTCCGTGTAGGAGAACTGGAACAGCACTACTCTTTTAAGAGACGCTGTCCAGCCTTTTTATAAACAAATTGACACCATACTATATCATCTATATTTCCACTTTATCAACACAAAATGTTAATCCCTTTTATAAATGTTCTTTGCAACAAAAAAGGAAAAGCAATAAGACAGATTGCAATAACCATTATTGTCCATGTGGTCACATACAAAGGTGGCCAGACTGATTGACATGCAATGAATATGATGTGAAGGTCTTTTGACAGTCCATTTATGTATTTGTAGTATGGATATACTAGAGACATTATGCTGGAAGTGTTTTATCATCTAGTTCTTCATATCAAAGGCATTCATTCTTCTTACTCTACACATAATAAACTCTAATACGTTTTAATGCTCTGCAGATAAATGGTTGTAATATTATGAAATAGTATTAGGTTTGAATAGGATTTAGCTGTTAGCTAGGAAATAACAATATTACTGTATTGAATTCTTTGATCTGTTTGGTTCAGCTGTTTATGAAAGAAAGACTAAATGGTGACTTCATCTAAATTTAATTTAGACAATTTGCCTTTATGATCACGTTAAAACGCTATTTGAGCTTTGTCCTTTGTATAATGGGTTATTTTGTTAACTTATAGTTTTTTAGTATCCATGGGAAAGTGAATCCAATGGGTCATATCTTGTAAATTCTGCAAATATGTTTTTGACACTTGTGACAAAAGTATAAAGGACATGTGCATAAATTTTTAAATATTGGGCCAACATGGAGTCTATGATGAAGGTGAAGGAGAGATGATAGATGATTTTGAAGGGAAAAAGTAGAAACCATTTTTACACAATAAGCTAAAGTGGTAGTAAGCTTTGTTACACCACTTGTACCCATAGTTAAGCCTATAATAAGGTTTACCAGTAGGTACTGTCAATGTCTCCTAAACTTGCACAGCTTAGGAAATATTCAGAGTGCATTCAGCCGATAATATCAACGATGTATGCGCTCTGAAGGTTCGGCTTACAGTGCTGGACCTTCAGAGCCCCTGCCGTAAACTGCGGCTCCCAGGTGCATGCGCGGCAGTGACGTTATCTCTCCCTGGCCACTCATGTAGATAAAGGCCGCAAAACCCAGAAGGAAGACAGAGGGATGATGTCAGCCCTCTCAGCGGTGACATTGCGGTGCTGGAGGTCTTCGTTCTAGAGGAAGTTTCTCATAATGGGCTAGTATGCGATGCGCAGCCCATTATGCCATTGCCTTGAAGGGATTTTAATTTTTTTTAACCATCTGTGGTTTACTACCACTTTAACTAAAATTATAGAACTTTTATTGAAATTATTGTAAACTAAGGAAGTAATTACCAAAAAGTATAATTACAGTCTGATGGAGTTGTCATGTACACTGTAGTAGGTTCAACTAACAGGACTTACAACAGGAGGAACTTTCCAATGTAGTTTAAGCAGTGTCAACGTTTTGGCAGGGCACAGCCTGCCTTTCTCAAGACAATTTGAAACATTGAAAGTGATTAACCACTTGCTTACTGGGCACTTAAACCCCCCTCAGTCCCAGACCAATTTTCAGCTTTCAGCGCTGATGCACTTTGAATGACAATTGCGCGGGCATACAACACTGTACCCAAATGAAATTTTTATCATTTTTTCCCACAAATAGAGCTTTCTTTTGGTGGTATTTAATTACAGCTGGGAGTTTTATTTTTTGCTAAACAAACAAAAAAAGATGCAAAAAAAATAAAAAATCATGTTTAATAGTTTGTTATAAAATTTTGCAAACGGGTCATTTTTCTCCTTCATTGAAGTGCGCTGATGAGGCGGCACTGATAGGCTGCACTGGTGGGCACTGATAGGCATAGTTAAGGCGGCACTAATAGGCACAGATAAGGCGGCACGGATGGGTGGCACTAAGGGGCACTGATAGGTACCACTGATAGATGGGACTGATGGGCACTGATAGGTGGCACTGATAGGTGGCTCTGATAGGTGGCACTGCTGGGCACTGATGGGCGGCACTGCTGGGCACTGGTAGAGGACACTGATGGGCACGGATATGTGGCACTGGGGTGCAGCACCGTTGAGGCAGATTGTGGGCACTGCTGGGTGGCACTGTGGGCACTGCTGGGTGGCATTATGGGCACTGCTGGGTGGCACTGTGGGCACTTCTGGGTGGCACTGACGGGGGGGCACTTATGTTTTATTAAGGTGGCACTGGCAGGGGGCAGGTGGCAGGGCTGGCCGTGATCGGGACTGGGTCATTGGCTGACAGCTGATCACGTGATAAGGGGTCGGGATCGACCCCTTGCTCGGATCAGTGATCAGGCGAGTCTCATAGACTCGCCGATCACAGAGCGCGCCGCGCGCGCCCCTCAGGGGGCGCGCAGGCCGCTCGTGCACGGGACGACGTCAATAGACGTAGTCCCGGCAAAGGAGGTCCGCGCTGTAGCCGTCATTCGGCTATAGCGCGGATCTCAAGTGGTTAAATCATGTTGGAAAATGATTCTTGTTGTAAGTACCATTGAGTGCATTCACTGCCTGCTTCATGTATACAGAATAAACATGTATATACATCTATCAGTCATAGCTTTATGACGACTCGCTTAATATTGAGTAGGTCTCCCTTTTGCCTCCAAAATAGCCCTGATCTGTTGAAACGTAGACTCCACTAGACCTCTAAGGGTATTCTGTGTTATCTGGCACAAAACCATCAGAAGATCCTTTAAGTCATGTAACTTGTTGTGTTCCTCAAACTATTCTTGAACCATTCTTTCAGTGTGGCAGGGCACATTATCCTGCTGAAAGAGTCCACTGCCATCAGGGAATACAGTTTCAATGAAAGGGTGTACTTGTTTAGGTAGGTGTGTCAAGTAACATCCACATGAATGGCAAGACTCAAGGTTTTTCCAGCAAAACATTGCCCAAAGCATCGCACTTCCTCCGCCGGCTTGCCTTCTTTGCATACTGCATCTTGGTGCCATCCCTTCCCCAGGTAAGTGACACACATGCATCTGGCCACCCACATGATGTAAATGAAATTGTGAATCGTCAGACCAGGTCATCTTCTTCTATTGCCCTGTTGTGCAGTTCCAATGTGGACATGCCCATTGTAGGCACTTATGACTGCGAAGAAGGCTCAGCATATGGGCACCCTGACCACTCTGTGGCTACGTAGCCCCATACACAATAAACTAACAAACTGCTATGCCCATTTTCTCTGCTTTCAAAACATCAACTTCATGGACTGTATGTTTACTTGCTGTCTACTATATACCACCAACTTTCAGATGCCAGTAATATCATTCACTAGCCTGTAGACATGTGCGATTAGTTTTTGTACGAATTTCCGGAAATTCATACGAATCCAAAATACAAATTTTTATGCATACGAATTCTGTATGAAATACGAAATTATTAATAAATTATTAATAATTATTAATAAATTATTAATAATTGTAATCATAACGAAAATTCGTAATCATTACGAAAAGTTAACGAACCTAAAAGTAAAAAACCTAGGAAGTCAGCACAGCACAGGGATGGTGAGAACCCCTCCTAATGATAAATTCATCATAACGAACATTCATTATTTTTATGAAAGTTAACAAAACTAAAGGTTAAAAACCCAGGAAGTCAGCACAGGGATGGTGGATGCCCCTCATAATGATAAATTCATCCTAACAAACTTTCGCTATTTTAACGAAAAGTTTACGAACCCAACGAAAATTCGCATTTCGTACGAATCCGAAATGAATTTCGGACATGAATTACAATTAAAAAAAAAAGGAAACTAAACAAATTTTCGGACGCCGTCTATGTCTACTAGCCTGTCAGTGTTCATAAAGTTATGTCTGATTGGTGTATGTCATAGATATGTCACATTTATACAGATTCTATGTAGACGTTGGGCAAAAGGGAGAGAAATAAATGTCACCCTTGTTATGTAAACACTTTATTAAGTATACTTAATAAATAATAAAAAAAATTTCCCTATAATCTTTTTAACCACTTCGCGCCGGGTGGACGTCCTGGGACGGCCTTGACTTTCCGGGTTTATATCTGAATGATGCCTGAGGCTACAGACATCATTCAGATATCTGCATTTTCAGCCGGCGATTCCCTGCACCATAAGGATGATCATAGCAGCTATTCGGCCACTTGTTAATTCTTACGGGCGGCGGGAGGGGACGTCCCCCCTCCCGCCGCCCTCCGGTGCTTCTACTGACTCACCGCTTCCATCGGTGAGTTGGACACAGGATCCACCGACCCCGGATAATGATTATAGAGATTTCATAGAGCCTCTATGATCGTTCGGAGGCCGGCCGCGATGTTATGACGTAACGCCCGGCCTCTGCATTCAAATAACTGCGCCGCCTCGGCAGGGAAGCCGTGGTCATGTTTTTTTATTTTTTTTATTCTTGTTGACCCCATATCTCACTATAAATAGGTCCGATCATGCCATATTCCTATTACAAGGGATGTTTACATTCCCTATAATAGGAATAAAAGTAATCAAATATATATATATATATATATTTTTTTTTAAAGTGTCAAACTAAAAAAAAAAAAAAGTAAAATGAACAATAAAATTTTTTTTTAAAGCACACCTGTCCCCGTGAGTTCGTACGCAGAAGTGAAACGCATACGTAAGTCCCGCCCACATTTGAAAACAGTGCAAACCACACGTGAGGTATCGCCGCGAACGTTAGAGCGAGAGCAATAATTCTAGCCCTAGACCTCCTCTGTAACGCAAAACATGTAACCAGTAAAAAAAATTCAAGCGTCGCCTATGGGGATTTTTAAATACCAAGGTTTGGCGCCATTCCACGAGCGCGTGCAATTTTGAAACATGACATGTTGGGTATCTATTTACTCGGCATATCTTCATCTTTCACATTATGCAAAAAAAAATTGTCTAACTTTACTGTTTTTTTTTTTTATGAAAAAAACTTGTTTAAAAATTGCTACGCAAATACCATGCGAGATAAAAAGTTGCAACTACTGCCATTGTATTCTCTAGGGTCTTTGCTAAAAAAAAATATATATAATGTTTGGGGGTTCTATGTAATTCTCGAGCAAAAACATTATGAATTTTACATGTAGGAGAGAAATGTCAAAATTGGCCTGCGCGTGAAGTGGTTAATCTTCAAAAATGTGCTCCTAAATGATTCAAAATATAGTCAAGAGAAGTCCAGGCCTTGCTCTGCAGTTAAACATTTAGGACTCTGTATCACATGGGTGTCTGCACTGAATTACAAGCGGGGTATAGCAGTCCCTGTGAAGGTATTTCAATTCTGTATTTAGCCGTTTGGAGTTCAGCATCAACTTTCTACTTTGAAATTATCCTGAGCAAAGCACAGCTCAGTATTTAGGGATCTCTCATAACCATGCCTGGATATCCACCTAATCTCTTTTATATTAAGCTGTTAACTGCAGTAAATTCAGTCAAAGCAAACTGGGAATATATTAAAGCTCCTGCATCGGTTTATCCATAGAAATCTGCCCAAAGCACACCTGTATAAGAAAATGGATGCCCAAGAAGGGGACACCCTTTAAAAGAGTGGTAGTTGAAGCAATTTAATTGTAGCCTAATTTAATTGTAGTGCATTTTATCATCTGGGTTTGTAAGGATTTGTCCTTTGTTCTGGTTTCAGTGGTAATATGAAGGCTGAACAGATTACAGAATCATTCTTCAATTTACAGGGCTCTGTGTACTTCATATGATGCCACATACATGCCACCGCTGAATGTTTTTGTTAAAATCCCTTGATAATCATATTTCTCCAAGGAATCTTCGGGGATTTGGTACATGATACCCTTAGAATGGCATTGATGTCTTTCACAGGGGGTTTGTGCTGCATTTGTAACATAAGAATTTGAAAAGTTCTAGAATGTATTTAAAGAACAAAATATATTACCACTTCTTAGATATAATAGCTGTACTAGGTTTTTTCTGGGGGATTTTTTACTTTATTCTAATCTGGTGATTCTGCCAGTGAGATGCATCCTTTTATAAGATTATAGTGCGCATTTACTATACTGTGTATATGATGGAGAAGTGTTGTCAACCTAGGACAGGAATGTTTTTAGGACGTCTTCATTTTTAAGTCTTGCAGTGGCAACTGCTAAGTGTTCGGTTCCTGTAGGTACACTTCCAGAACTACATCTCCCAAGAGCTCCATCTCTTCAGTTTGTGGGCAGCATCATTCTTTTGCTAAAAATACAGTAAATGTGTGTATGCATGTGGATAGGGATAGGCAGAGTTCTGTAGTTCAACATATCAAGAAAATACATAGGGACTTTTGGTATAAAACATTCTAGTTCTAGAGAAATTGAAAGAAACAAAGTATCCAAATTGACTTTTAAGGCACCTACACAGTGATATATTAAAAACATATTTTTATATAATAGATATAAAAAGTATTCTGTATAAAAAGTAAAAATTATAGCACATTAATATTCCAGAACCAGATCACTTTCGCATTCAAAGATAGATTAACCTCACCCAAAGGGTATGTCACACTCCCAATGTATTAATCAATATCAACGTAAGCAGTAGAAATACTTAATATAGGAATAGTAGCATTCATGACAGATCCAACTGGGGATGGATTGGCCCCTAACTCAACATGTTAACTGGAATCAAGTGCCGCCTCTTCAGGAGAACAGATGAGAACTCTTTCTTCTTGAGAAAGAGTTTAGTAAGCATAAAGTACAGGAGGCCACGGTCATCAAAGGTCTACTGGGTTAATGCTTTGACCATCCCTATAGATCAAGGGAGAAAGGGGAGCACCAATGCCCTATCCACGGGTCACAACTAGATCAATGTTCTAGGGACAGGTGCGCTTATGGTTTAACGTAAGAACCATCTAGTGATGCCACAATGACTGTAAGTCAAGATAATATATCATAACAGGGGGAATTACCAAAATATTATTCTCAGTATGCAAGAAATACCAAAGATGAATAATCAACCATAATATGATCCACAACTGCACCCCTCAGGACATCCCTTGGTACAGTATACTTGGTGGTGGTAATAGTGGTTTCATCCCCTGAATAAACAGCAAAGAGTTGCATAGTTCAGTATGCAGAGCATGTTGTGTAGTTCAGTATGATGTGCATCTAAAGGAATACTATGGAACAGTTTCTTAAAATGTTATTTTCTCTCTCTCATACTCCTTATATTTATTAGTTATTTAATTATTTTGTAAAGGAAATGATTTATCAACAAAGGCTTATGAGATCTTTTGAAATTTCCTATTGACTACATTTTAAATTAAATGGACGCATTCTTTTTTGATCTCTGACTTCTGCATAAAGTATCACTGGAGTTAATTTTGCAACAAAATTCACCACAGCCTATACTTTTCTCAACAGTCATACATGAGGCAGCTCCCCCAATTTCCCATAAAAGGCCTTATTTAAGTAAACTAATAGATAATATAACAGGGAAATGTGAACACAGATTAGGTGTGTGCAATGCCTTAACCACAGCAATCAGTATGATTAACGGCTTACTTGCCTGATACACTTTAACATTTTCCTTGCTGTTTCATCTGTTAATGAAGAAGGCCATGTATGGCTTCTCTGGATTGCAGGCTCACCAATGACTTGCCTCCACTCTATAAAGAAGAATAGACATGCAATTTAAACTAGCTGAACTATGTATTAATGTGCGATGAAGTAAGGAATGGGTGCTGATGAAAATGTAACTAGTGCAAATGGTAGTTGGCAGTGGTGGCAAAAGATGAACAGTATTATTGCACTGAATGTTTAGTAAAATAACAAATGCATTAGTTCAATTACTTTCTCCTTTATACAATCAATAGCTACTGTGTGTGTGTGTGTGTGTGTATATATTTATAATACAGGGTTATTCTGCCAGTTTTCACCATCCAGCCCCCGTTCTTGCCTTCTGTCAATGCTATCCATAGCTGCAAGTGCCGTAGTAGTGTTGACAGATATGTGCATTCACAACCAGAAACAGGACTCTGTGCAGATGCATAGTGAGGCTGCTGTTCCATAGTCAGGCTTTGAGATCACAGATCACACCCCCATCATGATTGACCGTGCATTCTGGAAGGAGACTTTTTATTTTTTTCAGTTACTCCCTGGTTTCTAGGCTTAGGCAAATGATGTCATACATCCCAGGAGTCCTCTGGGGGGAGGAAGGGTTTTCTCAGCTAATCATGATGGATGTCAGGAAGTAAATGATACATGTATCATCTAAACTTAATGAAGATGGCCACTGCCGGAAATGCTAGAGAGTGATTTCTTAGCAAAATAAAGCAAGGAGATGTGGACGGATGGATAAGTTTGTTTTGAAAATGAAAAAAAATTAATGAAATAGGGTTTTGTGGTTTGTGGTGCTCAGATGCAATGTAGTTCCGCTTTAGGATAAAATACTTTTTTTAGCAGGTTTTATTCATCAGTGATGTGACTTTTAACTGCATTTATTATTACAATGATGTTTGTTCGGACTGTACTGTACTTTAAATTTAGGAGATATAAAAAAACAGGCAGCACACTGGCTGAGAGGTTAATACTTTGACCATGATATTGGTATATTCAGAAAGAACACCATTTACACAGAATTTGCACATTCTTTTTTTCACACTGCCATTGGTGTGTGTATATATTTGCATGTACAGTATATAGTTGTTTATATTAACACGTCTTCATTTTTCTTCTTGTCTCCCTATAGGGAACAGCCCACAAGACAGCCCAAGGAACTTCTCCCCCAGCGCCTCGGCTCATTTTTCATTTGCACGAAGGTAGTAATACAGTCCCCAAGTATACAGGGCACAATTTTTCTTCCAATAGCTCCTAATTAGCATCCTAATCTTGTCTAATTACTTTCTAATGCTTGGTAGTGAGGAAAGGACACATTATTCATGATTATTAATTTGCATGAAGAGTTTATTGTACATATGCTCGCAGTAGGTGTTGCTTTTAAATAAACACCCTGTCATTCTGTTTTTTTTATTTACTATCATGTCAAAATCCTGACAGGCCTATGTGTTCTTATGGCTGTTATACAGTTTTATTGCTATGAACGCTATTATTGTAGCAGAAACTACCTTTTTAATTTCTACATAGAGCCAAGTAGGAGAGTCAAAATAAGATGTAATGGAAAGGACATACATTATATGGCCAAAAGTTTGTGGACACCTGACCAATACATGTGCCTTTATGATCAAAAGTATGTGGACACCCCTCCAAATTATTGAGTTTAATTGTTTCTACTAAAGGGTTCTGGCATTGTTACAGTAGAGCACATTTCAGACAATTGTGTGCTTTCAACCTTGTGTCCTTTTCTGTTCTACATGACTGTGCCATTGTGTACAAAGCCAGGTCTGTGAAGATATGGTTTGACCACTTTGGTGTGGATGAACGTGAGTGGCCTGCTCAGAGCCCTGACCACAACCCTGTTCAATACTTGTGGGATGAATTTGCTGACTGTAAAACCAAGTCTTCTCTTCCAACATCAGTGCCTGACTTCAGAAATGCTGTTTTTGGTGAATTGCCACAATTTCCCACAGATGTGTGCCAAAATATTGTGGAACATCTATTCAAAAAGAATAGAGGTTGGTATAGCTGCCAAAGATGTAGTGGGAGGTACATATTATTTTTTAAGATTTGGATAGGGGTAGCAAGAACCACAATTAGACTTTTTTTTGCTGTCTATTGAGGTGTCTTCTCTATAAGTCCTGATTGCTAATGTTGTCAGGAGGTGAGAGTAATTCCAATATTCAGCACCACCACCAGAAAATGAATAGAAGGGAAATCTTCAAGTGGGGACCCTTGTTTCTATAGCAACTGCTTAGGAGGGGACTTTCCTTAAAGGGGCGGTCCGCCCACTGCTGCAAACATTAAAAGCCAGCAGCTACACTTCAGCTGCTGGCTTTTACTAATAGGACACTTGCCTGTTCTGGAGTCCAGCGATGTCAGCACCGCAACTGATGTTTCCATCAGCTGTTGGGTGCTGCCGCCTCCATTGCGGGTAAGGGAACCCGGCAGTGTAGCCTTGCAGCTTCATGCCAGGAAACCTACTGCGCATGCACGAGGCTCCTCTCCTCTCTCCTACTGGACCTGCAACATGGGGAGGAGGAGGGAGCCGAGCAGTGACATCAAAAGCCGTGGCTGTGGCACTCCCCCCTCCCCCCTCCCCCCCCGAAAGATGCTAAATGTGGCACCAGAGGGGGGGAGGAGACAAATGAGCGGAAGCTCCACTTTTGGGTGGAACTCTGCTTTAATATTAGAGAGAGACATCCTCTCACTTTCTGTTGAGTCTACAGGACAAGAAGTAAAGGGAAGTCTTCCTAATGAGCAATACTGTACATAGCAGAAAAAAGCAAATACAAAAAGTTTTTGTTTTAGATCAGGGGTCTCCAAACTTTCTAAACAAAGGGCCAGTTTACTGTCCTTTACTCTTTAGGAGGGCTGGTCTCTGGCTATTGGTGTTAGAAAGTGCCTCAGCATCAGTAGGAGTAGACAATGTCTTAGGCTTGGTGGTCAGTGGTAGTAAAAAGAATTGCATAATGCCTGTGGTCAGTAGGAGGAGGTATAGAGCCTCATCATTGGTATTTGTGAGAAGAATGGCGTCCCATTGCTGGTGAAGTGGAAGGCATTGTGCCCTATCAGTGAGGTGAAAGGAATAGTGCCCTAGTGTGATATCAGTGGGAGGAATGGTGCTCCGAAGTCCGGATGAAGGCAAGCAAAGGTCTGCAACTAGCCCAGGGGCCACAGTTTGGAGACTACTGCATTAGATGTTCTTTAATGCTTATGGACTTTTGAATGAGAGATGAAAAAAAGATGGTTAGGTGTTCATAAACTCTAGATTTACTAAATTTTACAAGTATTTCATCTATTTCAACAGGATGTGAAAGATGGATTTTTTTTAATTGCTTTAAGTAAAAGGATTATTCGTTTTTAGAAAAGGAAAACATTGTAAACCAGCTGCAGAGATTTTACATGTTTGAAAAGCTTTGCATGCAGCAGCAAGCATTTTTATCTCCTGTGTACATTCAGTATTGATTGATTGCTAATTCCTTGGGAGATAACGCACAGATTGGGCGCAACGCTTACAAAAATCAGCCTAATGCTCCAAGTCATTTACTTTAGTAAGTACTTGAAAAGCCCATTATAAAATTAGAAAGATTAAACTTTGCCAAAACAACTTCGACAAAGATAAGTGCTAGCTTATTCTATGCATCTTTGTGAAAAATAATTGTTCTGTTACTCTTCATAACTGGTTTTGGGTTTTGACTGTAAAACCATAATGTGGATTGTTGAGTTATCTTTTTTTTATTTTTTATTTTTTTTATTTGGGGGAAAAAAAGGTAAAAGCAGAGAAAAGAAAGGTATGCATTATTCATACTATACATTAGTATTAGTATTGCCTTTACTTATTTTAAAGGATAATTCCACCCGAACACTAAAAACTCTATATCTACGATCTAAGACTAACCTATCTTAAAAGAAATCAGTATACATACTTTTTTAAAGCCGTTCCAATCCGGTCCCACAATGAGCTGTCAGGGGCAGCTCCGCTGTGGAGGCGGGTGCAGAGGACACATCCAACAATGGAAGCCCCATAGTAACTCTATGGGTAACATCACTTCCCATTCATTTCAGCAGTTGCCGGCTGTGTCCTCTGCAGAGCTTCCGCCATTGGAGACCGGACTGAATTGGCTTCAGAAAAGGTATGTATACTGATTTCTTCTTTACAGGGTTGGATAGGTTAGTCTTAGATCGTGGATGTCTGTAGATGTAGGGGTTTTAGTGTTAAGGGGTGTTAACGTGGACTTCCCCTTTAATCTTGGGCTTGAACAATTGGTTTCAGTAGACAGCAGTCTATTTCCTTTCTTGCAGTTCAAGATGTAACTCAAGTAGTTTTTCATTCTCTGGATTATTTTGCCCATTTTATTTTAGTATTACGAGACTCATATGTCAACATTTACTCTGTAAATCAATCTGTTACAGCTCATTGAAAGAGCAGTATGGTAATCATTAACAGCGTAACAATGCAGACATATAGCAGTATGTATTTATGGTAGAAAAAAAGTTGCCGCTGAATGTGAACAATTAAATATTCATGTAAAACATGTCAGTTGACAGCATTGTTTTTTTAATTTCTTTTTTTTTTGCTGAACAACAGGACAGATGGACGACGCTGGTCTTTGGCATCCCTGCCCTCATCCGGCTATGGCACAAATACACCAAGCTCCACCGTGTCTGTAAGTACTGCTACTATTGTTTTTTGCTGACACCTGCTTCTCTTAGCAAAGGTGGCAAGAGATATCCCATGATTATATATTTAACCTGTCCCAATTTGGGCTACATGTTTATGGCTGGCAATTCGCCTTGCAATACATTACATACAAAGGGAATGGGTTGTTTAGGGAGAGTTTCTACTACATAGTTTTGGTAGCTCTAAAAGAAATTTCATAAATATTGTACAATCAGCTTGTATTGTGTGTGTGGCCATCTTTGGAGGGTGTTAGGTCTATGATTGGCTATGGTGGATAATTTATGTAAATTTTTTTACTTTTCCCCTGTGATAAGCCAGTGCAAGGAATTTGTATGCTGGGTGGATTAAGTGTTGGACTGCTAGTTTACACATATATTGTTCAGTGTAGTTATGGTCATTATGATAGATTATAGGTCATCCACTTCAAAGTGGTAATGCAGCCAAAACAACAATGTGGTACAGAGACCTGTGTAAATAAATCAAAACTATATACAGCATCTCCCGAAAGTGAGTACACCCCTCACATTTTTGTAAATATTTTATTATATCTTTTCATGTGACAACACTGAAGAAATTGCACTTTGCTACAATGTAAAGTAGTGAGTGTATATCTTGTATAACGGTGTAAATTTGCTGTCCCCTCAAAATAACTCGCCACACACAAGTGGTTGAAGGGGTGGGAGGTCAGCCTGTCAGTGCTCAGACCATATGCCGCACACTGCATCAAATTGGTCTGCATGGCTGTCATTACCGGAGGAAGCCTCTTCTAAAGATGATGCACAAGAAAGCCCACAAACAGTTTGCTGAAATCAAGCAGACTAAGGACATGGTTCCAGTAATCCATGTCCTTAGTCTGCTTGATTTCCGCAAACTGTTTGTGGGCTTTGTTGTGCATCATCTTTAGAAGTGTGGTCTGATGAGAGCAAGATAAACTTTTTTGGTGTCAAGCGTGTGTGGTGGCAACCAGGTGAGGAGTACAAAGAGAAGTGTGTCTTACCTACAGTCAAGCATGGTGGTGGAAGTGTCATGGTCCAGGGCTGCATGAGTGCTACCAGAATTGGGAAGCTACAGTTCATTGAGGGATCCATGAATGCCAACATGTACTGAAGCAGAGCATAATCCCCTCCCTTCGGAGACTAGGCCGCAGGGTCGTCCTCCAACATGATATCGACCCCAAACACACCTCCAAGATGACCACTGCCTTGCTAAAGAAGCTGAGGGTAAAGGCGATGGACTGGCCAAGCATGTCTCCTGACCTGTTATACAATCTGTACACTCACTACCTTGCATTGTAGCAAAGTATCATTTCTTCAGTATTGTCCCATGAAAAGATATCAAATATGTACTTGCTCTGTGTGTGGCTTGTTGTGATGCTGTTCATTGTGAGTGACACCCTAATGCATTGTACAGTATAGCCTGACACACTGCAGCATGCCATGACCCACATACCATATATTATGGTATGCTTCATTGTTTAAAAAAAAAAAAAAGCCACACATTTTATATGTTGTGGGTCAGCATCCCATCTTAGTAAATGTGCTGTTTAACAAAATGCATATTAACGTACTCCATAATCCATGAGCATTAACACACCTGAAAGGAATGCTTTAGTGCGAATGGGCCCTCAAAGTTTAGCAGCCAGTAGTCTTGTGTGAGGGCCACATGATCCTCTCAAAGGATCCAATATCCTATTGTTCCAAAGGATTTGTAATTCTATCCAGCTAGTTTTAGGATTTTAACAACAGTCTCACGTTTATTTTCTGCTTTCCATGTCTGACGCCAGCCATCTCACCTGACAATTGATCCATGTCATTTATTTATTTTTTGGTCCAGTTAAAGTGGTTGTAAACCCTTACATATACCCAGTGAAGTAACTGGCCTCAGGTTTGCACAGAAATGAAACATATCCTCCGACATACGTTGTACCTGTTTATCTGCAGTCTTCTCTTCTCTACATGGATTCAAAATGCAGAATTTTTAAGCTTGTCCGAGAGTTTAGAAAAAAAGGGGGCAGATAGCTGAAGTTACACTCTTCTGGGCTCAATAAGGAGAGGTCTGAGAGCTGATTGGAGGGAAGGGGCACACCCCCCCTTCACATAGCACAGAGGAACACAGGAACAGAGCAGAGGCTGTCGATCAGCTTGAGGTCCTCTGCTGCTTGGTGTCAGGAAAACTTGTCAGAAGTGATTCATGCTGATAGCAGAAGAATGAAGCAGCAGACAAAAATGACACTTAGTGCTCTTAAAGTGATTGTAAAGTCTCATTTTTGGGGGGAAAAAATAACAAACATGTTATCCTTATCTGCTATGTGAAGTGGTTTTGCACAAAGCAGCCCAGATCCTCCTTTTATCAGTTCCCTCTTCGGCTCTCCTGGCCCCTCTCTCCTGTCGAGTGCCCCTACAGCAAGCAGATTGCTATGTAGGCACCTGAATCAAGCAACAGCTCCCTGTGTTCATTCAGGCATGAAGCTGCAGCCAGGCCCCGCGCTGACTGATTTGATAGACAGCAGCTGGAGCCAATGGCGACACGCTGCTGTCTCAGCCAATGAGGGGAGTCCTGGGCATCCAAGACACTTCCGCAACATCGCTGAATAGAGATGGGCTCAGGTAAGTATTAGGAGGGCTGAGGGGGCTGCTGCACATTGAAGGCTTTTTATCTTAATGCCTTTACAGTCACTCTAATTGAGAGAGTACACACTATAGTAGGATACGGTTTGTTTATATTTCATATCTTGGGTTTACAACCACTTTAAGATGGAGTAGTAGAGTGATGGTGCATCAGTAAACCATCAGGCTGGCCATGGGTGGCAGGAAGGAAAATCACTCCATTCCCCTATCATCACAGTCCGTGTTGATGGGGGAATGCCTCCTGCTATGCTATTGTATAGCCGATGGCAGTAACTCTATATAGAAAAATCTGATGTGCTGGTTGTTCAGATGACCAATTGATCAGCTTGGGTACAATCAGCCTGGCCATACATGGTTTGAATCTTGGACAGTCCCTGCTGAACTGTCTAAGATTTGAGCCATCTGTGGCTGGCTTGAAGGGGTTATAAACCCTCGTGTTTTTTCACCTTAATGCATCCTACGTTTTACTTGCCTGAGGCCCATATTTCTGTCAGTGGAGATGAGCGCTCCCTCTCTCCACATGGCTCCCGCTGCTGTCAATCAAATCCAATGAGCGCCGGGGAGGCGGGGCTGAGTCCGGTATTCATGTCTATGGACGCAAATGCTGGACTCGGGAGTGCACCCGCAAGGTAACCACCCTGGAGAACGCTTCTCCTAGGGGGGTTAACTGATATGGGGAGGAGCTGTAGGGGATCCCAGAAGAGTGGGTTCGGGGCCACTCTGTGCAAAACGAGCTGCACAGTGGATGGAAGTATGATATGTTTGTTTTTGTTTTTTTTAAATGAACCCTTACAATCATTTTAAGATTGACTGAACAGATTAGGCTAAATACGTTGAATGAAAATTTTGGAGAAATATGGAGGCGGTAGTTGCCAGTAATTCCATCCAAAAATACAGGGTTCCTAACTGTCCAGCCAATCAATATAGACTTTGCATTTAGATACAAGTGGTAGTAACCAGTCCAGTGTTGATGTAAAGACTAATTTTTGTATTGTGCTGGGTTCACCCTATTGTAGATTGGATGCAGGTTTCCCCTACATCCAATTCGTATGACAGGAGATCGTGACCGTCTCTCAATGGAGCCAGTTCACACAATATCCGGGGCGGCCGCGGAGTGAATTGCACTGGAGTCCTGTGTGTATTTAGCTCAGTTTCAGGTGCGAAATTAGCCACAAATTCGGACCTGATTCATCCCTGAAAACAGAGAACAGGGACACACCAGACCCCTGCTGTGAGCCGCATCCATCCGCAGTGTGAACCCAGCCTAAAAGTAAACAACTTCTGTGTTATAAGTGGTCATGTACAAAGTTCTAAAATTTCTCCAGAGTTTATTTGCTGGCTAAATCAATAACATCTTAACAGTTAAAACGTAATAGGCATTAGCTGTTCATTTTTATCACCCATCCACGTCATGGTAGCTGTAGACATTGTCACCAGTGCAAGTTCATTGATTTCTCCCAAGGATCTCTCCCTGTACGGTGCTGCTGTGAGCCACTCCTTTCCTGTCTGCAGTATGAGTGATGGGCCCGGCTGGGTGCTAGCTTGTTCGGGAACAGGAAAAGCAACAAGATCTGCATTTTAATCACCACACCTCATAATGAGAATGTACAGGCTGCTTCTGTCAGGACACACTGACTTCAGCTTCTTTTCACAAGTTCATCCTTGTGCCACAAAGGCTTTGCTTTGGACTCCATGTTCCTTGCACAAAAGCTGGCACTCTGTTGTCTTTTCCAGACACGCATTTGTCTTGTCTCTTCATTTATTGTTGTATGAGGTTGAGAAGGAGAACCATATGGTTTTCTATAGCAGACAGTGCTGTACAGTGTGTACATGTATGGAACAGAACATTCTTAACTCATGCATCCTTTTTTTTTTTCTTTTTTTTTTTTTTACTTTTGCTTTTTAAGAACAGTGGTCATTTTAAGGCCTCTTTTTCCTGAATAAAACTAGAGCAGATGCTGCTATCATCTTGAAAATCAGCTTGTTCTTTAGATACCACTGCCCCATAAATTATTTTCACTATTTAAAGTATAGATGTATTCACTGATTATTGTCAGAAGATAAAGGTTCCAGCTCATGTAGGTTATGTGGTCACAACCCGTATTTGGGGGCCATTTTTTCTTTAGGTTATGCTTTTTCTGTCAGCACTAGATGTCACCTCGAGGTTTCTGGCCCTCAATGCCCTGCTTCTCATTGCTTGTGAAAAGCTTTCACAGCAAAATGGGCTACTTACCGGTCTGCATACGGTAGAGAAAGGGTCTTTCAACAGTTGTAACAGTCTGAGAAAGAACTCTACAAACTATAGTAAGCATCTCGGAAAGGTTCCTTATCACTATACAACATGCTGAAATTATCGTTACCCAAGGTGCTTAAATTATTTATAACGAGAGAAACTAAAAAATGATGGGCCTTTTAAAGTGGTTGTAAACACACTTTGACCTACAGGTAAGCCTAAATTAAGGCTTACCTGTAGGTCCAAGAAATATCTCCTAAACCTACGCAGTTTAGGAGATATTTGCCGAAAGACAGGCACCGCTGTCTACGGCACATGCGGCGTAGACAGCGGCGCACTGAGCGCGCCGCGGTCAACGGCGATTTGCCGCGAGTGGCGGCTCCCGTGCACATGCACGGGAGTGACGTCATCGCGGCTTCGCCGAATGACAGCGGCGGAGCAGCGAGACCCACCGAGAAGATGGATGCGCCGGACTACAGGGGACATCGATGCATAGTAGTCCATTATGCTTTACCTTGGCAGGGAATCAAAGAGGAAGTAAACTCATCAGGGTTTACTTCCTCTTTAATGTACCTACTGTGTGTGTGTGTGTGTGTGTGTGTGTATGTATGTATATATATATCTCATTTTTTTTTTTTTTTATAAAACCAAGATTTTAATTTGTGTTAGAAACAGCCTCATACAAAAAAAACGAACTAAAAGCAATGTACAGTGTTAATTTCCTTACAATATAAAGAAGTCCCTCCTGGCTCGCTGGTTTGTAACATTTTATTTTCATTTTTTCATTTTTTTTTTTTTTCATTTTAAGGTACATGACATAACACAATAGTATGTAAAATTATCAGGTTATGAAAACGTCCATTGGTAGAAACATGCAGAATGAATACGGTAAAAAGTGCAAATTCCACTAGAAATGCAATGCAATAATAAAAACGTCATTGTTATGCTAGAGTCTAAGGGCCAACACACCGTAAAAAAAAAAAACTTCATTGCATTGTGGCAGGAAACTTATAGGAGGGCAGTGATAACCTGTCCATAATAAGAAGGTGGTATGGTCAATAAATATATTACCGCTAGAAGGCAGAGGTAGTACAAGTACAATGACCCCTCTATAGTAGGGGATAGCATTCCCTAGGCCAATAGCAGCAGTACCTTTGAAGTCGGAGCATACTGGGTAGTTTTTTCTGAAAATGTCGAGTAGAAAAGTAGACACCTAGATTGCCTAAGTTTCTTTTTTTTTTTTTGCCTTAACTAGAGATAACTGTGTACTATAGGATGATTCATTGTGTGATTAAAGGTGGCTATACACAGCTATAAGCGTTATCAGACAGGACCAAATTACTTTTTATGTTGGGGGAATACCCTTTAATATCCCAAAGCGTTGTATAAGAAAACCCCTAAGATTGGCATCCAAAATTGAATCTAGCATGAATGCAATAAAATACATAATTGTTCCCGATTAGGGTGGGAAGGCAATTGACTTACTGTGAAACAACATATATGTTATTGTTTAATATATTGTGGATTATGAAATTTAAATCTAGGCACCTTTAGTCCTATATGTAGTGGATATTTTTATTGTTTTTCAGAGTATGCTGGTGCTGCATCTGTGTGATCTGGCTGTATACAGTTGGTGACCGCAATATTGTGTGATATCGGCGAGATTGACACCCTGCGAGCCCCGTCGCGGGAGCCAGCTCCAAGCCGGCTCGCATTGGTAAAGGAAAAATGTTTTTTTCCTTTCCCAATGAGCGACAAGAATTACTGACATTTAGGCCGGGTTCACAACTTGGATTCCCGCCAATACCAGGCACTGTGTTGGGTATGAATCTTGAGGGAGAACTCCACCCCAAATTTTAAATAAAAAAACAGCATGGGTTCCCCTCCAGGAGCATACCAGGCCCTTAGGTCTGGTATGGATTTTAAGGGGAAGCCCCTACACTGAAAAAACGGCGTGGGGAGCACGCAGCCCGGCCGGTCAGGAAATGGGATGGGGACGAGCGAGTAACCCCTCCCCCCGAACCGTACCAGGCCGCATGCCCTCAACATAGGGGCGGGTGCTTTGGGCAAGGGGGTGCCCTGCAGCCCCCCACCCCAAAGCACCTTGTCCCCATGTTGATGAGGACAAGGTCCTCTTTCGGACAACACTGGCCATTGGTTGCCAGGGTCTGTGGGCGGCATATCAGATCCCAGCCCCCCACCCTATGTGAATGAGTATGGGGTACATCGTACCCCTACCCATTCACCTGGGGAAAAAAGTGTCAACAAAAAAACACACATCACAAGTTTTCAAAGTAATTTATTAGGCAGCTCCAGGGGTCTTCTTCCGACATCGGGGGTCTTATTCCAACTCCTTCGTGCTCTGTGGTTCTTCTCCATGCTCTCTGGCCTCTTCTCCCACTCTCAGGTTCTTCTGCCGGCTCCTCCGCTATCTTCTTCCAGCTCTTTTGCTAGCAGTGGCCCAGTCTTCTGCGTCCTTCTTCCCTCTTCTCTTCTTCTGATGTTGACACAACGCTCTCTCTCCCGCTGTAATGCCATGTGCGAGGTGCGTGGCCACGTATATAGGCATGGGGCGTGGTCACCGGGTAATGTCACTCGCAGTCCCAGCATGCCCCGGGACTTGACGTCATAGGGGGTGGGGTCGCGGTGTGACATCACCCGGTGACCACACCCCATGCCTATATAAGTGGTCGCGCACAGCTCACACGGCATTACAGCCGGAGAGAGCATTGTGTCAACATCAGGAGAAGAAGAGAAGAGGGAAGGGGTACGCAGAAGACCGGGCCACTGCTAGCAAAAGAGTTGGAAGAAGATAGCAGAGGAGCCAGCGGAAGAGGCTAGAGAGTGGGAGAAGAGGCCGGATAGCACGGAGAAGAACCGGAGATCTCGAAGGAGTCGGAAGAAGACCCCCGGAGCTGCCTAATAAATTACTTTGAAAACCTGTGTTGTGTGTTTTTTTGTTGACATTTTTTTCCCCAGGTGAATGGGTAGGGGTACAGTGTACCCCATACTCATTCACATAGGGTGGGGGGCCGGGATCTGGGGGCCCCCTTATTAATGGGGGCTCCCTGATATCGATAAGCCCCCTGGCCACAGACCCTGACAACCAACGGCCAGGGTTGTTGGGAAGAGGCCCTTGTCCTCATCAACATGGGGACAAGGTGCTTTTGGGAGGGGGGCCGCAGGGTGCCCCCATTACCCAAAGCACCCACCCCCCCATTTGAGGGCATGCGGCCTGGTACAGTTCTGGGGGGCACTCGCTTGTCCTACACTGAGAAGCGAGCGATTGAACACCGCCGATCACTCTGTTCTGACAGCTCCCCCAGCAGAGAGCTGCTGACAGTTAATTGGCAGCTCTCTGCTCTCCTCCTCACTCACTGAAGTGATGGGCTGTGGAGGGGCTGGGAGCGGGGTGTCAGTCCAGGCACCTGGCATATCCAGACTTCCATTGTCAGGATGACACGGTTCCTGATTTCTGTGGCGGTCTGAAGACCGCTCTCTGCTGAAAATTAGTCACAGGAGTGCAAAACGATCTGTACTCCTGTGATCCATAAGAGAGACGTACAGCCAAACGAGCTTTGGCTATAATTCTCCTTTTAAAGCCGCAGAATATTACCATGTGATCCTTCTCTATACATATTTACATAAAAGTGTGCTGGGTCACACAATGACATTTCCAGGAGCCAATTCTTCACATTTCTGGGAAAGTCTCCTCCTCCAGGAGCACATGCTCAGAAATCCACTTCCACAAAGGGGGCAGGTCAGTAGGGGAATCCCTGGGGATACTTATAAAAGTTCGACCCAGTATAAAAGCCTGCCTAGATCAAAAACTAATTTTGACTAGGGTAGGACAGAGTTGGATCTTCTGGCAGTTTATTGCTGTTTGAAATTCCATCGGGGAGATTTCCACTTACCTTGTATTCCAGTGACACTCCTTTTGACACCAAGAGTAGAATGGAGAAACTCAGGGTTACTGGGATAAAGAGCATTACAAGCCTCACAGGAGTGCCCATCTTTTTTCTATTGTACTAGAAAATTTTGTTCTTGCTCGCTGTGTCACCATTAGACTCAATGGACACTAGTGTTTTTCTACAAGCTCAAAAAAAGCTAGAAAAAAAAAGCTGGATAAAAACGCTGATAATAGTTAGTGTTTAGAAGCTTTTAGGAGCCGTTGGCATTATATTAGCGGTTTTACGATACATTAAGATAAGAAAAATGCTTGAAAAAAATCTGTTAGGAGCATTTTAGGAGTGTTTAGGGTTTTTTCTGCTGAGAAAACACTCAAAAACTATACAAAATATATTTTTTTTTCTGCTCCTGAATGCTGAAGCTTAAAAAATACTTCTACCATAAAATAATGAACATGGACAGATAGGATAACACTATTGGCCTATAGGAGTAGAAAACAAAAGTCTCGTAATTTTTCTAGGAGCTTTAAAAAAACGTGTGTGTCGAGCCTCCGAGAGATTTCCCACCACTTCCTCCCCCACGGACCTCCTGTTACCAGACATGAAGGGAGGTGAAATTTTCACGCTAGGATGGTCAGCCAGATTATAACCATACCTTTAGGAATGATACTAGTCCAAACCCACTAAACTATCGTGCCAAGAAACCATCCTTGTGGATAAACAATCGTGATAGGCCGAGGAAATTCCCACCCCATATAAAAGGGGCATGTATATTCGCAGCTGCAGGATAGGGAACGCCTCAGCTGCTTATGGTTGTCAATCCAGCTGCCTTGCGGGGGACAGCTCAGGTGGGTTCAAATTAGTATTTGAACACACCTGAGCTGTGATCTTAATGGCAATCCCAACACATACCACACGCTCCTGATTATGAATTGGTTATAAATGACTGCTAGCAGCAGCTCAGTTCCCTAAATAATACCATGTCATATGTAAATTAGTAGTTTTCCCCTTTACCCCACAGCCTTGAAAGGTAAGTAAGCTTTATACAGGAATTACAATAGCATATGTACTGCACTTAGCCTTTTACAAAAATGTACTAAACTTGTACGTTTTCTAACATAAAATCTCCAAAAAATTATCACTATACGCCATTTTGATAGTCCTAAAAAAGTAAGTAGAACAAACTGAGACCATTTAAACAGAAGAAATGCTTTAAACTTCATTTCCTTGTAATCATCTATTAAAAACTACCCTTCCATTTCAATAGCAGAAGTTATTTTCTGATTTTCCCCAGTCGTTTTTTTCATCATAGCACTGGGGGATAACCATGTGATTGTAGCAGGCAGATCCTCCCATATAGCACAAAGGAACGGGAGATGAACATAATACAGGAGTTTCTACAAATTAGTCTGTAATGCTTGCTTAACAGCCTTGCCATGTGTACTGTTAATATAACTAAACCTAAAAACAGACATTGTATATAGTGCAACTTCCCAGACCTTTGATGTGATGGCTGCATTGGTTTTTAGACTAAATACATTTTCATCAAGAGCCAAAATTACCTGTTGATTATGTCGGGTATGAATTGTGTGAATGAATTCACATGATTAAATGGTGAAAATGAGGGGGGTGATCATGAAAAAAATAAGATAAAATGAATTCAGCCACCACACTTTCAGTCGAATTTAGTCAAATTCTAATTAAGCCTAAATCTACTCCCACCCCCGTTCTAAGACTATTCTATGTACCCGGTAAGAGAAAACATATCTATACTTGTCGGTTAAGTCGCGTCACATGATCTGGTACTAGCACTGTCTTCAATGTAAAGAAGAGGCAGCGGCAATGGCTGCTGAGCCTGGGCAATAACATAACCCATAGGCTTTCCCTCCTCTACACTGAGGCCAGCATGGGGACCCGATCATTTGAACAGACTGGAGCTGCTTCAGAATAGGTAGGTATAGACATATTTTCTTTTAGAATACTTTTGGAAGGTGAGAGTAGATTTAGGCTTAGTTAGAACTGAAATTCCACTTTAATTGCTGGCAAGCTGCACTATATTACTACTTTGTTTTCGGGTTGCTCTTTAAGCCATGGTTATCAAGTCAACATAAGAGTGTGCCCTGTATGTGAAGTATATAAGTGTTTGGTTGTCCATAAGCTACACAAAGTATGTACCAATCTTAACCCCATAGGGCAAATAAATGAAAAGTCACAACTCATCTCTGGTTAATGCCTCCCTTTAATATATGTGGTGTGCGGAAGCAATCCTTCTTACAAGGCTTGAAATCATATAGATGCATAAGATTCCGGAACCTTTAGCAAAATCTCCAATAATTAATTTCTTGGAAAAGCATCTGTACACGCAGAGCATCAGCTGATACATTTTTGCCTTAGTTGAACTTATTCATAACTGGTTGCTAAATAAAAAAACATTAAGGGGTTAGGAAAGACATGGGTTTTCTACAAACTGTACACTGCCCTAGAAGACTAACACAATACAGTACAAGTATTGTAGTCATGGAGAAATCACAATATAAACCTCCAATGTAGATTATGACCAGACATTAATACTTTGTTCCTGAAGGCAAGGATTGATCAGATTTAGCATATTTAGCTCCATCTGGTTATTTCCATAGTCATGATGCAACTTTTACACATAAAAAGTCAATGGGGTTGACTTTCTAAATCCAAAATGTGCAAAATCTGGTGCAGCTGTGCATAGAAGCCAATCGTTTTTTTTTTGTTTTTTTTTTGTCAAAACTTAAAGGGGTTGTAAAGAGAATAAAAAAAATAAAAATAACAAACATGTTATACTTGCCACCACTGTGCAGCTCGTTTTGCACAGAGTGGCCCCGAACCTGGTCTTCTGGGGTCCCTCGGCAGCTGTCTCTGCTCCCCCCGCAAGCACTTCTCACGTTCATGTGAACTCCCTCGCATGCTGAGAAGTACTTGCGTGCGCGCTTCCATGATGCATCCGGCGGCTATAGATGCTCACTGTATCAGGTGAATTTTTTTTTTACCTTTGCAATCCCTCTAATAGAACAAGCTGACGTTTGAAGCTGGTTGGCTATCATGCACGCACAGCTGCACCAGATTTTCAAACTCTCCAGTTTTAGTAAATCAGCCCCAACGTGTACCAGGAAAAGGTAGTTTGTATCTATTAAATCTGTAAACCTCTGGGAATTGTTTTTACTTTTACAGAAACCCGGCATTAGTGTCAAATAGAACTTGTAGTTATTAATGGATTGTGGTGTATTAGCACGGCGTGCTGATTCAGGTGTGGAAAGTGTTTACCCAGAGGCAACGGAAGATTTCATCCGAAGGTCAGCCGTGTCAGAAGTGTATCATCTGTCAGGACAGGGATACTTCTGAAATGACGGGAGAAATGTTGAAATACTCTGGCAGGGGAGTGCCACCCTGCAGCTGCTAACTGGTTATGCCAGGAACCAGTGCCAGCAGATCCAGGTTATGCAGGGGACAGGTATCCTTTAAAGGAGCACATGAACAATAAAAAAAGCATTAAGCCGTTTATCCATGTCTTTGTTTTTGGGTAAACTGCTTGGAAGAAAGAAATAATCTTCCATAGATATTTGTTAGAAACAAAAGATGTCCTTATTGTATACACAAATGGAGAAGATCACGGTTAAGAGTGACATGTTATTGATGCATAAGCAAGTATGATACACACTTCAATAAATTACACGCAGACCAGAGAATCCATTAGAAGTCTGTGATAAATTAGCACCTCTTTCCTTATTAAAATTGTAGTGAAATTTCTTTTTGAATTTGTGGCAGCCAAAGCAACACAATGTAAAAGTATTACACCTATCTAAATTTGTTGCACACATCAGAAACGGCAAACAAACTGTGCCAAGGTTTTCATGAGTTTGGATCAGAACTTTGTACTCTGGCTTTACTGCCAGAAAAGTGTCACAACTGCTTTATTAAATCGCCCTGAGAGTGATTTGCTCACCACATAGCATCTGCAATTGGCCCAATTTCGATGTGTTTGGGTGGGTCTGTTGTCAGTGTTATATTGTGTTTTTGCTGCAGATTTGTTATTACGATTACATATTTATCAGGTAAGCAAGGTAGAATTAATTTTTTGGTCTATAGATGAGCATGAAACCAGTAATGATAAAGCTTCAATCTTTCACAAATGATTTCCTACCAACAGTGACCCAGCCATCACCAATTTTTCTCAACCCTCTTCATATGCCCTAATTGCTGGAAACATACTGCATCTGTCATGGTCCCAGATATCATATTGTGTCAGAGTCAACAGTATAAGATGTACAAGATGTTGACAAATGATTTCACCATACAGCTAACCACCCAAAAAAGATCAAACTTTTAGCTAGAGGGGTTTTTAAGCTTTTTTGAACTGGTATCAGCTAGAAAATTATTGTGACAGCTTCCAACTACATACATGAAGCATTCTTTTTCGTGTGATTTCTGTTGCACAATATTTAATTCCTGTTGTGTCATTTTGCAACTACTAATTTGCCCTCAACTATATAGGCAGGTACTATTGTTTAGTCCTGGCCACAGTTCTCCACTAAACTGCTGAAGATGAATATATATATTTTTTTTATCTGCTCAATAAAATTTGAGTTCTGATAGAATTACATACTTCTGTACTTTCCCTCGTGGCCATTGAGAGTCTCATCAAGTTGATGCATGGCTTGTCCTTGTGAAATCAGGCTGCTTTCTCTCTGCTTGTGCAGGCTGGTTACTGTTGTGACTCTCCAGATCATCTTACTGAAAGTGTCTGCATCCTTTACTCAGGTCCTTTGCACACACTGGGAATACCACTTTACATTTCCTGCTCTACATACATCTCTTAAATTATTCTTTGGTGTGTTTGACCTATATCTGTGTAGACAGGTCATAGTTTATCGATGCTGCTTCTGGTTCCGTGGCTTCTCTCAAGCGGCTTTTTGTGCAGCATAAAATATCCTATATTCCTTTCCTATAAAGATGTCAGCAAGTTAAGGATCTTTTCTTATGAATTATTGATTTTGTTACTTTTTGTACAACTATTATTTTATTTCTGAAAAGTTATAGATGTTAGCATGGGCCATGGTGCAGCAGGCCTTCAGAATTTGTCATACTACCCTCCACAATTTTGGTTTCCTACAAGAGTCAAATCAGGCTTAGAGATGGTGGAGAGTTTATTCTATGCTGAATAATTATGCAACCTGGAAAGGTTTACTTCAAGACGCACACAAAAAAAATTGTGGTACATACATGCTGATGATTGACCAAAGCGATAGGGAACAAATATGAATAGAACTGCGTATTGGAATGTATGCTTGTGATTGAGCGATGCCAACCATCAAATGTCTAATTGCCTGTGTTGGATCGGATATAATCAGGCACATTATTAAAAGACATATTCTTTTAAGGGTTCTGAGTTGCTGACTTCTTTAGCGACAGTTTTAATGATCCTTTTACACTCTTTCTTACGATATAACATTGATATCTAAATTCATGTAGAGTGCCCGGCTTGACAGACTTGCATCTGTTTCTAAATAGTCTGGGGGCATGATTCTCATCCAAGCATTTTTTTCCTACCTTCCCCATTTTATCTCACATGAATCATCACTCGTTTTAGCGGATGTGAAGGGCTAGACTCATCAAGCATTGGCTTTATATTACAGTTTATAGGAATAACCGAGTATTCCATGAGTAGACAGTGACAGCAGAACATGTCATATCCTCCTAACTAGTTCTTGTACACTATTATCACATTATATCATTGTTTCAGTTCCTTGCAGCCTTGTGTTGGTTTGGCATTGTGCCATTTATTCCATAGTCATGGCTTCCTCTAATCCATAGCTGTCTTGTTTAAAGGGGAAACGTTTCCTCACAGATGAAGCTCTTAAGACTACTTGCCAGCCTTAAATTTCAAAGTTCACATATATCCCACAGTGGCATGTGGATAATTATGTGATTTTATATGAGTCTTAGACACCTTATATAAAAAAATATTAAGGTACATGCCAATAAAAAAAGCATGTCTATGTAAAGTGTATATGACTTGTGGATCTTGTGTCCACTTTAGGCTTGGTTCACACTAGCCGACTGCAAAGTTGCGTGATTTTTCGTGCAACTTTGGAGCCTGAGTTTGAGGCTCCGTTCACACTTGTATGCCTCCAAAGTTCCACCATCTTTGGAGTGCAACTTTGACGCAACTTGGATGGGTTCAAATTGGATACGGCTTTGACCAGTGATAATGGACATCTGTTGCATGGTATAACATTCAGGTATGTCTTTCATGCAACTTTTGAGGGTTAACATTGAAGTCTGTGGCTCTTGAGTTGCATGAAATTCCGGCCAAACTAGTGATGAACTACTCTGAAGTTGCTGCAACTTTAAGTTGCGCATATATGAATGATTATCATTAGAAAACATGGGGAACGACTTGTCATGAAACTTTGATGGCCAAAGTTACATGACAAGTTGCACAAGCGTGACGTGAAGTGACTTTGATAAGAAGACGTTTAGACTTTCTGGCATTGAAAATGTGTCAGTCATATCAAAGTAGTGCAGGAACCTTTTCTGAAGTGGCAGCGACTTCAGTAGTGTCAGTTGTAATGGCTCTCATAGAGCTGCATGGCATTTTACATGTCCTGCAACTCTGGGTCTCCAAGTCGGATCGGATCCTAAGACACAGGCATGTGAACCAAGCCTAATTCATGTCAAGTGTTTGGCTATCCTTTTACTCTTGGGCTGGAGGCTTCAGAGTTGCGCAGATTGAGAAGACTAATGAAAGCATGTCTACCAACCGGCTCCGACCAATGCGAGCTTTAAACTCTCTGTGCAACTAATATAATTTATTTCACTGCAGTTATACTCTTACCCCCTAGACCCCCATGCAATGTGGAATGTAAAAAAACACAAAACCCCCAAAATAATTAAATTTTATGTAAATAATACAATAATAACAAATATGACTGTGAAAATACAATATAATTCGCCTTATAAAGGTGATCTGAGCTGACTTAGGAGTGCACTGATTTTTTTACTTGTTAGGTTAAATTGCTTTTTAAAATACATTTTTTTAATGTCTCTGTAATCTCATAATCATGCACTGTTAGCCAGAGACTTCTACTATGCTGACAATTGAAGAGCATTAATATACAATACAATCATATTTCATGATGCTACTGTAAACCCCCACTCTATCGAGGTTCAGTTTTTGCGGTCCTGGTATATCGCACTATTTTAGTTAGGACCTGTTATTCTGATATTGCGGTAATATTTTGCCATTTCGTGGTTATGTAACAGTGAATCAGAATGAGGCTGCAGTGAAATGCATGCCTCGCTCGTGGAGCGCTCTGAGCATGGTGATGTTAGAGGGGGCGGTAACTTTGCCAACCACAAGCAAGGATAGCCGCAAGGATGCCACCCAAATGCCCATCATCAAAGGCTACGGCTTCTGGTGAGCCAAAAAAGAAGAGGAAGTTCCCTACGATTCTGGAGAAGGTGAAACTTCTTGAAATGATAAAGGAAGGACAGTGTTATGCTGCTGTAGCCCGCCATTATGGTATGAATGAGTCAACGATTCGCTACATCAAGAAGGATGAGAAGAATATCAGGGCAACTGCTGCACTGTCCATCAACCAAGCTGCAAAAAGAGTTGTTTCTTCCTGCAATAAAAACATTGTTAGGGTGGAAACCGCGTTGGCCATTTGGATCCAAGATTGCAGAAAAAAAAGCATCACATTGGATGGTAACACCATCAGGACTCAGGCAAAGAAGCTGTACGACACTTTTGCCAATCAAGGAGGCTCTGAAGGAAGCGCTGCCACAGACGAACAGTCAGACAGCGACAATCCTGATCAGCCTTCTAGTACATCTTCATCAGGAGATTTTTCTGCCAGCAAGGGATGGTTTGACCGCTTCCAGAAACGCTATCAGTTGAAGAGCGTTTCATTGCAAGGTGAAGCTGCATCTGCTGACAAAGAAGCTGCTGCAAGGTACGCCAATGAGACCTTCAAGAGTATCATCGAGGAGGGTGGGTACCAACAAGTCTTTAATATGGATGAGATTGGCTTGTTTTGGAAGAGAATACCCAAACGGGCCTACATCATGAAGGAGGAAGCCCGAGCCCCTGGATTCAAGGCTTATAAGGACAGAGAAACCTTGGTTATGTGTGGAAATGCTGCTGGGTTTATGATCAAGCCAGCCCTGATCTACAAGGCCAAGAACCCCAGAGCACTGAAGCATAAAAACAAGAACCAGCTACCAGTCCATTGGATGCATAATACCAAGGCTTGGATGACTAAAATCCTCGCAACTGAGTGGTTCCATAATTGTTTCATCTCAGCCGTCAAGGTCTACCTTGCCCAACTTGGCATTGATTTTAAGGTGCTTCTGCTGATGTATGATGCAGGAGGCCACGCCATGGATCTATCATATAAAGGAGTGTAAGTTCAGTTCCTTCCACCCAACACCACTTCTTTAATTCAGCCCGTGGACCAGGGTGTGATACGAGCATTCAAGGCGCTGTACACTCGCAACTCCTTGAATCATCTCGTCGAATCCATGAACAATGATGAAAATTTAAATTTGAAGGACTACTGGCGTAATTACACCATTGTAACCTGTCTGGAGAACATACAAAAGGCCCTCAAGGAGATGGAGGAGACTGTGCATGCCTGTTGGAAGAAGCTTTGGCCAGAAATTATTCATGATTATGAAGGGTTCTCTCCTGATGAAGTTCATAATTCAGCTGTGGACAAAGCAATCGGGCTGGCGAAGTTTCTAGGAGGTGAAGGTTTTCAGGATATGACCCAGGACGACGTCAATGACCTAACTGAAACCCATTCAGCTCCACTAACCGATGAGGATCTGACAGAACTCACCAAGTCAGCGAGTGAGGAGGAAGTGGAGGAACAGGAGGAGGAAGATGATGAAGGCTTGTCAATTGAGCGCCTTGGCAGGGTCATGCGTACGGCCAATGACCTGAAACAGATGTTAGCTGAGTGGGATCCTGACAAGGTTCGTTCACTGCAGTTCCAAAACATCATTGATGGAGCCACCCAGGTGTACAAGAACCTCCTCGCCCAAAAGAAGAAACACACCCAGCAACTGCCTATAATATGTTCTTCACAAAACAGAAGAAGGCCACATCCACCCCAAGTACCTCCACGGCCACCTCTGATGTAGAAGTGGAGGTTCTGGAGCAGCAAGAAGATGACCCACCTACACCTAATGAAGGGCATGCTGAACCTGCGCCTTCAGAAGAACAGTAGCTGCTCTTATTTGCTGCTTATAGTCCTCTTCTTTTCTGCTGAGTACAGTACATACAATACTGTACTTTGTTTTTTACTGTACTGTACAGTATACTGTTAACAAAATATTTTTGTGTTTTAAAAATCCTCTTGATCTCTCTCTCTATCTTTTATGTGTTTCTATTGCGTAGAAGTGTGTTTAAAGACCTTTAAATGCTATTAGAAAATGAACAAAACATGCCTAGGGTGTATTTAAATAGGGTCTTTCTATTTCGTGGTTTTTCACTGTTCGCAGGTGGGTCCAGAACGTAACCCCCGCGATGGAGGGGGTTTTACTGTATATAAAGTTTTGCAGGCAAAGGTTAAAAATGCAGATAAATAAAATAATAATTTAAATATGTATATTAAGATGCATAGCAAGGTATGTGCCAAAAAAAAATTCAATTAGTGCCTGCGCATAGGGGCTTAAAATCTCACTCTATTATAATACAGTGTATGGACAAAGCTACAATGGTCAAAGAGCACCCAGTGCTTGAACCAAAGAACACATGGGGGTCTGCATTTTCAAATGCTCAGATATACGAGTATATTCAGAAAAGACAAAAATACCAGCAACAATAACAAAATCGGGAACACAACAGCCAAGTTAAAGATAACTAGTAGGACGTTACCTAAGCAAGCTTTGTCTATTTAGTTGATTTTAAAGTAGATATAAATCAGTCAGTTATGGCATGACTACTGACAGGTAAAGAGAATAACATTGAATATCTTAATACAATAGCACCTGAAAGTGGGTGGGATATATTAACACCAAGTGAACATGTAGTCCCAGAAGTTCATGTTTTGAAAGCAGACAAAATGTGCAAGTGTAAGAATTTGAGTGATTTTGCCAAGGGCCAAAGTGTAATGGCTAGATGACTGGATTAGAGCATCTCCCAAACTGCAACTGTGGGAAGGTCCCCCAGTCTGCAGTGGACACAAGACCCACCAAGCGAGGTCCAAGGAAGGAAAACTGGTGAAAAGACAACATGGTCATGGGTAGCCAGTGCTTATTGATGCACTTGAGGAGTGAAGGTTGACCTGTGTAGTCCGATACAATAGAAGATCTGGCTGTGTAATGCTTTGGGCAATGTTCTGCCATTCATGTGGATCATGCTTTGAAGTCCATGCCTGTTTGGGTCAGGGCTGTTTTGGCAGCAAACGAGGACATTCCCAACTATGCTTAATTCGTAAAATCTCATATACATTTTAACCAGCTAATATAATTTAAAAAGTAATTTTCAATATTTTAAAATCTGTGGCTTTCATTATTCTAGTAGTTGGGGATTCTGACAGGTAGGTCATTGTGCAGACATTTCCTGTTATAGGGTAGTCAATATTCTGTTCCCGTCTCCGGATTGTTTTCCTGTGTTGTCCCTCTGTCACAGGCTCTCCATTGGAGACTACTACTGGCAAGCACATTGAACAGGATTGGCCCACTGTAGTCACCATCAGGAAACCTGCCCTGAATGTTTGATGTGCAGCAGTTGCTGGAGCATGTGCATGTAGACTGGGAGAGGCTACAGGCATTCAGCAGTACTGATGTGCAATGTAGGATAGGCAGGTTAAAGCAGTGATATATATTTTTTTTAAATGGCCTTTCTTAGAATACACCGGTGTGTGTTTATGAAGCGGTGAACAGCGGTGATCCCCGAGGATCGCTGGTGATCAGTTTATGAAACAGAGATAATTGGGGGAGAAGTGTTTGAACATGTTCTCCCGCTCATGATCTCCGCACACTGAGAATCCTCATTGACTGACACAGTAACGGCCAGTTTATGAAGCTGTGATCTCAGTGCTTCACTGGCGATCTGTGTCACAATTCACACTCCCCGATTCACCAGTTCAGAAGTGGAGAATCGTGGAGTGAAGAATAGACTTATGCACAACGAAAAATTTTGTTTAGTTTCGGTTCGTTGCCATTCGTAAAATACATCATTTCGTTCTGTTATATTCGTTATGTTACGTTAATACGTTTTTGAATAATTTGTTACTATTCCTAGAGTGTCGATATTTGTTATACTGAATCTCAAATCATGTCGAATTTATTCGTTATATGCTATAATTTTGTTCGTATTCGTTGAAATTCGATATTTATGTATGTATATATATTTGTGATAACGTAGTTTGGAAAGTCGTTTGTTTATTGAATCTTTTAACACACACAATGACAACGTCTCTTCTCCTCGGCTCAAATACAATACAACACCCTTCTCACTCAGTTCTCAGGCATGCGCTTTGCCATAATCCAACCTCCAGCACAAAATTAATCAGCTGATTGGACTATAAGATTTAATTTGAGCTGACCTTTTGTTTCATTAGATCTTTAAGGAATTACCGAATCGTGTCGCATTCATTTGTTATATCCGCTATAATTTCTTTCGTATTCGTTGTAATTCATTATTTTTTTGGCCGAATTTTGATTTGTTACGAAATGAATTGCACAAGCCTACTGAAGAGAGAAGGAGGGAGGATCTGAGGGGGAAGGAGGAAGATTTTTAACTTCTTTATACCTCGTTCAGACCCCCCCAACACTGTAACCATGTCCCCCTGTCATATTTGTGTGTGTGTGCATATATATATGTACAAATCTATCTCATGTAGGGAGACTCATTATTTTATTAACATTAACCATGCCGTCTGTCAGTGTACTGAGCGGTGATAATTTATCACTGCTTAATAAACTGACATCTCTGTATTTCTGTGAATTTCTGGTACTGTAATCTCGTAAAGTCTCACGAGAGTCCAGTGTCAGGGGCCGTTCTCCACTGTTGGAAGCGTTTCTAGATCGCTTTACTCCTTCAAAAGTGAAGCCATCTAATCTGCTTCATAAACAGGCATACTGACAAAGATCTCCTCTGTGAATGCTGGAGAATGAAGCAGTGAATAGATTTCACTGCTTTTTAAATGGACGCCACTATGTTTTAGTAATACATTTCTTAGAGGAGTTTCCATAAAAAAAATTAAGTCAGCAGCTACAAATACTGCAGCTGCTGACTTTTAATAATTGGACATTTACCTGTTCCAGGGTCCAGCGATGCGGGGGATCGAAGCCCCGCTCGTCCCCCCCTCCGGCATTGCAACTGTGGGCACCCACAGCCGGGCACCCACTGCGCATGCGCGTGCAGCGCTGCGTGCCGTGATTGGCCGCGCAGTCATCTCGGACCTGTCACATGTCCCAGATGACTTACAGGAGGGAGGGGGCAGAGCTGAGCCCTTCCTATGCCGAGGGGAAGTGATGTCACCAGCCCAGGCACTGAAGGAGGCAGACTGAAGGACCCCCTAGCAACAGGCATTTAGAGGTGAGTTAAAAAAAGTCTAAATGTTTTTTTTTTTAGGAATTCTAATGATTTTTATTTTTTTTCCTGTGCAACACCACTTTAAGGCCCCTTTCACACTATCAGATTTTCTGCTGATTTTTTCATTCAGATTTACCAAAACCATGTAGTGCAAGGGCCTGCCTGATTGCATACAAATTGAAACTCCTAAGGTTTGACCTCATATTATATGGTTTTGGTAAATCTGAAGGAAAAATCTGCAGAAAATCTGATAGTGTATATGGGGCTTTAGAGTTCACATCTAGTTTAAATCCTTGTTTTGACTGAGGGTGTACCTTTTAAAAGCCAATAATTAAGGCATACACTTACAGGACTGCCACAGAAAACAGTCATTACTTAAGTCTGCTCTTCTTTTTATGGGTCTTAATTAGAAGGATTTTTTAGAAAGCCTCAAAATCTCTGCAGGTTTAGTGGTTATGCTCTCCCTTGTAGTAGCGAAGCATTGCTAGTATGTACCTAAGACCTAAATTCACATTCCAGCCATCTGGCTTTATAAGCCCCTTCCATGTTATCAAGGTCTCTTCCAATAATTGTGGATGCAAGTTTGTTGCTGACTGTTGTTTTCCTCTGTTCATCTTGTTTGACTTCCCATATACTAAGGTTACGTAAGATGCCTTCTGCAGTGTGTCCTCATCTTTTACCATTCTCCTGCCCTCTTCAATCCCAAGGACATCAGATCCTTGAGATGTCCTGATAACGTACAAAGGAGATTTGTTTCTGACAATCAAATAGTGTAGCTAATCAGAAACTGTCAACACATGCTGCCTATATAGTCATAAAATATTTGATGTAGAGGCAAAGAGTCTGCCAGTAATATATAAGCAATCAGAGGTAGCCTGCTCCCCTCCAATGAACCCTGGCACCGATCAGAGGAAGGTTTCTAATAAACATGACCCAAACACAATGTGATCTGGTTCAATCACTGGTATGCTAGGCTTCCAAGATAATGAAGTGGGGCAAAATCCATGTATCTGAGACTCCCATCTTATCCAACAATATAAAATCATCCACAGCAGCATTCATAGAAATGCAGGGGGGACACGTCAGTGTGCTGTGGAAGTAACTCACTCGGGAAGATGTTCACTGTATTTATATCAGTTTTGCTCTGGATCTTTTTTTTTTAATCTGACAAACCTGATTGTGAATAGAAGGTCTGGATAAAGTTTGTATTTGAGTAAAGATTATGGCCCATTTCCTGAAGTGGTACTAAAGGCAAAATCAAAAATGACATATCATATATTTATTGGTACTTGTATAGCGCTGTCAATTTATGCAGCGCTTTACATACAGCATTTATTGTACTTTCACATCAGTTCCTGTAATTTTAACCGGCCATACAGGGATCAAAGTTCGAGATTCAATCCATGTTTGGGTAGGCTCATTGTACCCAAGTTAATCCATCGATCAACTTGGGTACAACCAGCCTGTCAATTTTTTTACATGCAATTAATGGCAGTAGTTATAGTCATTGGCAGTAATCATTGTGTTCTGCCAGTTGGCAAGGCTCCCTGGACCCCCCTGCTGGCTGAACACAATAGCTCTGTGGGAGCCATTCCCCCATAAACGTTGACTGTATTTATGGGGGAATCCAGCAATTTTTCTTTCTGTCCACCCCTGGTGGAAGGAAAGAAAATCGAGTCTCCTGTGAGCTGCTTTCGTTTTTTATTGTTGATCCTTCCGTTATTTTTCAACTTCTTAACCACAGCCTAAAAAAAAATAATCCCCTACAAGGCGATGTCAAATTGTGCTGGTATGCATTGCATACTAGCACATTATGTGAGACTTGCCTTAAAATGAAGTCCTCCAGCAGCATGCTGTCACATTGGACAGGGCTTCCATCTTCACCTAGTCTTCCTTCTGGGTTCACGGCCTCAGGCTACATAAGGGGCCGGAGCTGCAAAGACGTCACTCCCGCACATGCCCTCTTTTACAGTAAGAGCTCTGAAGGTCCGGTACGTTAAACCTTTTCCTAACTTTGGTGCTGTCCTCTTCTGCCTGATGCTTCAGATTGTGGGCAGTCTTTCAATATCATCATGTACAATGCAGAACGATTAGTCTTGCATTGAATGTGAGAAGGTAAGCAGGATAGAGGGAGCCTGTCCTAGCAATGTTTAAGACTTTATTTTTGTCTGAAATTGGGTGCTCAGTAACATCTGATCACTTATTACACTTCTTACTTAGGGTAAGCTAAAGTTCTACTTTGCGATACAAGGGCACTTATAGGCCTCATTCACATGGGATGTGCTTATACGCATTTATTGGACATTTTTAATAAAAAAAAAATAAAAAAAAATGAAAGTAATGATTTTTAAATAGCATAATTCTTCTTGCACATTTACTTGCATTCAGGAGCATTCAGTTTAGCTAGAGTTTAGAAACCTATGTACCACCTGGGGACATGTACAGTTAAACACAGGAAAAACCTGACCTTAACCTGGGAAGTATAACGTTTGATTTATACAATGGGTATAGAAAAGAATCAACTCCCTTTTAACCCCTTTACTTACGGAAGATTTTACCGCTTAATGACCAGGCCATTTTTTTGGCGATCCGCGTTACCAAAATAAAATTGATGTCCTTTTTTTTTTTTCCTCCACAAATAGAGATTTCTTTTGGTGGTATCGCCACTGCTGTTTTTATTTTTTGCGCTAGAAACAAAAAAAAGACTGACAATTTTGGAAAAAAAACTATATTTTTTACTTTCTGTTATAAAACATATCCAATAAAAAATGTAAAACTTTCTTCATAAATTTAGGCCAATATGTATTCTGCTACATACATTTTTGGTATAAAATTATTGATTTACGCAAAAGTTATCACATCTACACACTATGGGATATTTTTGGGGGATTTTTATTTTTAATAGTAATGGTGTTAATCAGCAGCTTATAGCGGGACTGCGATATTGCGGCGGACAAATCGGACACCTGACACTTTTGACACTTTTTGGGGAACATTGACATTAATACAGTGATCAGTGCAAAAAATATGCGCTGGTAGTGTTATAGGCCTTTGCGCTACTTAGGAGTAAATGGAAAGGGGGAACTGAATATGTGTATAAAAATAGTGTGCGTGTTCACAAGTGCTGCAAAATGGAAGCGTACACAATAACACCAAGATTAATATATATAGAATTTCACGCAAAAGTGAAAAAAAAATTTTTTTTTTAAATAATGTAATGTCTAAATTTGCGCAGACGTGGGCTTGCTGGTCTCACTTTCGAACTACGGAAAGATACTCCTCCCTGATGAGCCTTACTACCCCTAATGGTTCTGATGGACGATAAATAGTAACACAAATAGTAACATTGTTATATTTGACTTCTCCCTGATAGACTATATTCCGGCTCTACCATTGAGAACCTCGAAACACCTTTTACAAGGCCCCAGAGGGGACTCCTGCAGGACGGGGGTCCCCGAGGCAAACCTTCCCCTGATGTGGGGGGGCCGAGAAGGTGACGCCTCTGGACTACTCCCGCCCTCCCCTACCTCCCCTACCCCTGCTAGTCACCTGACCCTCCCCAACACCTCTTCCCTCGTCACTGTCCCTAGTATACCCACCCCTCCCCCCTCGTAGACGACCGACCCCCCCCCCCCTCCCCCCAAGACTGACCCACCTTGAACGACCGATACATCTCCTTATCATTCGAACCTGTCAATGACAGGTGACAACATTCTCATGCTCAGGACCTCAGATCTCAGATGCAGCGAACCAGCTCACAGACATTGCAGGTCAGCTTCCGCCGAATAAGGGTGATTGATCTTCCTTCCCTTACTGTGGAAGACAGGGCCCAACAACCACACGCTTTCTGCTTTGTAGTAAACACCATCATTCAGCGGAGTTACAGCCAGTTGCTGGAATATTGTTAAAACCTGCTTGTAACACATGCTCAGTCAGATTTATCCTGTATTAGAGTAGGATTACACACGTCACCGGTTCATTTATTGTATACTGTACATTTCTGTATCGGTTTTGCCTCTTTGTTGTTTTTATCTCGAAAATCTCTAATAAAAATTTTTTTCATGGAAAAAAAAATAAAAATAATGTAATGTCTAGAAGGATGAGAGTTCTCAGAGAAGGGAAAAAAATAAAAAAAATGTAATGCCTAGAAGGATGAGAGTTTTTTTTTTTTTTTTTCTCTTCTGTGAGAACTCTCATCCTTCTAGGCATTCCATTATTTTAAAGTTTTTTATTTTTTTTACTTTTGCGTGAAATTCTATATATATTAATATATAAAAAAATATGCACTGTCACTATAATAATGACACTGGCAGGGAAGGGGTTAACATCCGGGGCAATTGATGGGTTAAATGTGTTCTTAACGTGTTTTGTCAGTGTGTGGGAGATGCTTTTACTATAGGAAGGCAAAGATCCATGTTCCTGCTTTGGATCAAAGCCTTACCTACTGACACAACAACAATCTGCCTTGTTTATATAGGCAGATCGCCATTCTGGCTCTCTGCCTAACGATTGGCGGGTACTGGCCCCAGACCCAGAAGTGCAGGATCATGTACTGGGTACATGATCCTGCTCAAGAGTGCTGCCTTGCCAGTGTATATGTACAGTATATGGTTGGCAAGTGGTTAAAATAATCACATGTTGCTTTGTAACCTGAAATGAAGACACACAGCTTTTGTTTTATCCAGCTGTATTTACTCAGTGCAACTTATAACATCCAAGTAAAAGATATAACACCAACATGTGAAAAAAAAAAAAAAAAAAAAAAGATCACCCCTACTAAAAATTACTCAATCAGGTGTAGCTTATCACCTTCGACAATGGCGCACAAGACCTTATAACTTTCAGCTGTGGACATTTTGGTTAGCTCAGCATAAAAAAGCTTTCCTGGAGCATTTCAGTCTCTGTTAGAGCAACTGAAGCAAACAATCAACTATGGGTAGCAAGGCACTGTCAAAATATCTCTGGGATAAAGTTATGGACAGGCAACAGCCAAGGTTGTGGTTAGGAGATGGATAAAAAAAAAAAAAAAAATTCAAACGCTTTGTCAATGACTAGAAGCACAGTGACGTCTATTCTTAAAAAGTGAAAGGTATTTGGGACAACACAGACCCTCCTAGGATCAGGACAAAGAGTGGTCATTGTGTGTGCATGTGACAACAATGTCACAAATTCTCCACATATGTCATTTGTATGGGATGCTTGCAAGAAAAAAGCCACTCCTCAAGAAAGGCCATATGCAGTCATGACTGAGCTTTGCCTTGAAGATTCTGAGGCAACATGGAAAACGGTGTTATGGTCAGATGAGACTAAAATTTTATTATTTGGCCTCAACACCAAACAATATGGCTCCAAAACAGCTTCCCATCCAAATAACACCATTCCTACAGTAAAGCATGGAGGTGATAATATCCTGGTACGGGGGTGTTTCTCTGTAGCAGAAACTGGAGCACTTGTCAGGATAGAAGCAAAAATAGATGAGGCAAATACCGTCAAATTCTTGAGGAAAATCTGCCGCCCTCTGCCAGAAAGTTGACATGACTGACCCAAAACGCACAGCAAAAACGATCACAAAGTAGTTCAAGGAAAACAAGGTGCATGGCCTAGTCAGAGCCCAGACTTTAACCCCAAATACAGGAGGCCCATGTGAAAGATGCCATAAAGTTGTATTACATCTAAAAGATGCAGATAGTGGTGCTATAGACAAAATACCTGTAGTTACTGACCCTGGAGAAATGCAACAGTGTGCGGTAATGGGCTGGCCACTTCTGTCCTGAGAGCGTGTCTTGCAGCATCATAGTACATGGTCAGGTCACATATGTAGCATGTTGTTGTAGTTTAGTTGATATAGCCATGTGTCATAGAGGTCAGGTTTCTTTTCCGCCTGCAGGGTAGTTGTGTAACAGCCCTGAAAATGTCAGTTTATTTTGCAACATGATTATATATGTGGGTGGGTGACTTTACCTCAACAGTTACAAAGGTGTGGTGCTTTGTCACAGCATGGTCACTAAGTATGGATGTCACAGAATGAGGTCCTGTCAACCTTTCAGTTCTGTCTATGTTTTATAAAAAAAAAAAGACAAGTAATTTACATTCCTTCCTTGCTTGATATCCACTGAGAGCAGGTAACCCCCAAACATATATCAAGTTAAATTATCCCATGCAACTGTCTGTAAATCAGGACAATGTACTGTGTTTATAGCTGGAACAGAAATATAAAACTGTGAATATGCACAAAGGTATAAGAACATTTCCTATGTGAAGGCTCCGTAGTTATTTTTGACCTTTTAGTTCACGTTGGATCACAAACTCTTTTCAGTGAGAGGAGATATTTGTGTATTCTGTAGAGAGCCAGTCGGTAATGACTTGTCATTGTCCAATTTCATTTTGCCTGTCAACAAAAAATAAAGAATAACCACATTGCTGATATCATCCATTTTATATTCTCCTTCAACTAACCTTCTGGCCTGACATTTAAGAGAGATTTCTACAATCTGAAACAGACATTTGTGCTTTGTAGACATGATTCTCTTACACTGGAGACAGATGCAGCCATATAAACAACAAACTGTCTTTGATGGTGATTGGTGCTAATTTTTGTAGTCTTCAATGACAGCTGAAGAACATTTATTACATCATTTTTTCAAACCTGCTCATTTTCCTGGAGTATATTATTTACATTGGCTGAACATTAATGTCCACATTGTCTTGTTGCATGTAGGGCCCTCTATATATAAAGGCAAGAAGGGAATTTTTCCCAGGCCTGCTAACAACCTTCCCTTTTATATTTTAGAGTTCCAAGATCACCTGAGTTAAATAGATAGAAAAAGCAATCCTACTGCACATTTATATGCTACGATGATACCTACAGGCTCCCATACCAGTACCGTTTTTGCCAGCATTATGCCAAATTCAAGAATTGCTTGCCTTAAGAATACTTCTGATTTTTGAACATATTCATGCTATTTAAATTTAGGCTTTCAGTTAAATCTTCAGAATCCCTTTTTCCACTCTTATCTGTAGAAAAAAAGACAAGATTGTCTCCACTGATTAATAGGGTCGAGGAGGAGAATGTGGTGCATCCTATTGTGGTCCTTATGGGTCATGCTTCCTTTATCTTGATAAATATTACTTCAGTAAGGATTTATTCAAACTTGCAGCAAAACAAAAAGGGTTAGAGATAGCCTTTGGACACTCAGTGCATGCTTTGTGCTGTTAAAGGTGGGCTTACAGAACGCCATCAAACCTCAATGTTGCACATTTGGTTTGGACATGGTAGCATAGATAATAAAGGGTCACTAATAAGATATATCTTGGTTGAAAAAACATGAAGATCGACAGATGTTTCTGGAATTGTGGTCAGCATGGGGACGTCTGCACATCTAGTGGTCATGCCCGCAGTTGACAGGATTTTGGTTAAGGGTTTTTGGCTTGTAGATGTAGGCTGGCTCTCTTACATTGCCCTGTACCGGGCCTTTTTGCACCTCAGCCGAAATTGACTACGTGCCTTTTTATTTCTGCTAAGTGGACCATTGCTCATGCCTGGAAGACTGCATCTTTTGCTCTTCAAGGAGTGAAAACCCGGATGACTGCCATGATGGTTAATGTGCAGATTATTCTGAAGGACTCGCATTCCAAGTTCCTTAACGTTTGTGAACTTAGGGGGGCTATTCCTTTCCATCTCTGCCTCCGACTTGCTATGGTTGTTTTATAATTTTTGCCTACGCTGATCCCGAGTCCGTGGTGCCTTTTTACCCCTTGGTCCTTCTCTCCCTTTTTTCTTTTCCCTCCATTTCCCTTTCCCATGCCTAGTTTTCCCTTTTTCTTCCTAATTGACCTATTTTGATGGGGACTGTTGCCCCTTAGACCACAGCCTAGCGATGATGGGGATATTTGCTCTAATGGTCCTCCTTAGCTTTGGTTAGAATTTTGTTGTTTTGACAATCCATAATGCTTACATGTGCCTGCTTTCATATAGCCCCTGTGTGGGCAAATCCAGAGCTTATGTTTTACCTGAAAACTACAATAAACATATTGAAACAGAAACAGCAGCAAGGTGAGAATGGGCTTCTAATTGTTAGTGTGCATGCATGCCATGCTACAAAAACAACTTATGTAGTGCTAATGCAGTAAATATATGGAAATATAAGAAGTGTGTACTCTTTGAACCCAGAGGCCAACTATATTTTTTATTGGCGGGAAAGTTTGTCTACAGTTAAAACTTAAGACATCCCTATCTGACAATTACCATCTAAAGGACAATGTAAGTTACTCCTTTTTGAATGGAAAAAGTGTGAAATATATTGACCATACTTTCTTGTGTTTCCACAGTCGTCCTGCTCCTCCCAGGAGAAGCTGCACCAGTTACCGTATCAACCAACGCCTGATGAACTCCATTTTCTGTCCAAACATTTCTGCACAGAGAGCATTGCCAGCGATGAAAGATGCCGGAACACTCCGCTGCGACCTCGCTCTAGGAGTCTCAGGTGTGTTGTCTGCCGCTGTCAGAGAGAAAAAAAATCAATCGGAATTACATTTACTCTTGTACCAAACATGAAATGTGATCTTAAAATAATCAACCTGTGTATAGAAAGTGCCTGCATAATTTTTATGGCTGACTGGGAAAAAAAAATCTACATTTTCATGAAGAAATACACCACATGCAAGCCATTGTATGCTAGTAATGTGACTCTTATTAGGTTTGTTATTGAAAAACATGGGTGTTCCAAGCCATTAAGCCGAACTAATGGCTTCTATTTTAAATTTAAAAATCCTGACTACTTTATTGTCAGTATTCGCCAAACAATCACCTCCGTCAGTGGGGGTTTTATCAAGGCAAAATCTACCCTTTGGTCACAGTTCAGATTTTGGTGGATGCTGGGGAGTTCGTTTTCCTACTATCTTTTGGCATGATTCTGATAGTGAGATTTAGCCACTGAGAACCAGCCTCAGTCCTCTTAAACTTCACATCAGAAGGTCCTATGGTGTGCTGCCCTCCCCACTCTAAAGTCAATGTGCTGTAACATAAATGATTAATCCAGAGTGAAGAAAAATAGTTAACACTGCCCTTGCCTGCAATCTTTTTTTTTTTTTTTTCTCCCCCTGGTTCTTCTCTCGTCAAGCCTGTGGTCTTTCTGTGCTCATCCTTTTTGTTCTCTAACCTAACTATTTTATCTTAAAGCAGAACTTCACCAAAAAGGGGATGTTGTGCTCATTCTGCCCCCCTTAAATAATTGGCTTTTTTTTTCTTTTCTTTTTTTGGAAGGGGGAACCAGTTAACAGGTTTTCACAGATACCCACTCCCACTTCCATCATGGCAATATGAGAAGAGTATCTTGAGATGTTCTGTTAATTACAATAACCAATCAAAATTAAGACCAGTATAGGGTTTATTTAGTAGGCTGCCAATTCTCACCACCTTCTATAAAAAAAATACTAGTCTCCTCACTGTCTCTAGGCAATGATACTTTCTAAATCATTGATCACATACAAGCCTGCAGCTAGAGAAGTCAGAGGAAAGATCTAAATACTTGTACAGTATATACTATTTTGTTGAAGGTAGTCAAACACATGAAGGTTAATGTCAATGGTTGCTCTGAATAACTGTACACCTCAGATCTATATACTTTTTGATTGCCATAAGGTACGGCTTTTATTAATCAGTATGATGATCATAAAGCCACACAGTTTAGAAAAGTCTACAAATATTTAGCAGTAGGAGAATTGTATATTCCCTGTGTGTGTAGATATATGCATTTAATACTTGACATTTTATTCAGGACAATTGTACAAGCAGAAATGCCCACTATCCAGGAATTATAGAGTAGCATTCAGCAATTCGGAGATGTCAGAATAATAAAGGATTTCTGTTAACTGGGTGGTTACTGTGAGCCACACCTACATTTCTCCATTCTTTGTTCATGCAAAATCCCTGCTTAGAAGTTGTATTGACCTGTGATTTGTCTTTTCTTGGCAGCCCTGGACGTACACCTGCATGCTGGGACCATGAAATCATCATGATGAATCATGTGTACAAAGAACGGTTCCCTAAGGTAATCCTGTGTAATGCACTAACTTGGCCCAATGGCTTACTCTAAAGCAGTGGTTTTAAGCTATCGTTCTATGGCCCCTTTGTATCCTTAAAAGGATCACCAGTGACCCTTGGTGAACAGGCAGGGTACAGAATAAAAACCATCTTCAAATATAAATTATGCACGTTAATTTTTTTATTTATCCTCGGGGTATACCTTCTACAGTGGTGTCTTCTGTATTTTGCTGAGTGCAGTTCACAAAAAATCCTTTTCTGGTACAATAGTTTTTATTGTAAAAAAACTGAACAGCGTTACAACTATTCACACACGCAGGGGCACAACATGTAAGGCTTCATGCACACGAGACGCAGATGCAAACGCTGCTGGACACATGTTGAAACCGGCGTTTAGAAACGCGCGTTTTGCCGCGATTTTTACCGCGATTTAGCGGCGTTTTACCGCGTTTTACCGCGTTTGCGTCTAGAAGCGTTTAGTTAAGCTAACATCATAGACCCTCCCCAGCTCAAAAATTAACTATTTCAGCAATTTTGTGAGACCAGAGTGAGTAGCAGCAGCTGTGAGAGCTGCAGTGTACTTGTATTTAGCGTGTCACTTGCCACGGCACCTGCCACAAGTTGTGGATTGTCCACTTGCCACGTGACTTGCCACATCACCTGCCACGTCACTTGCCATGTCATCTGCCACAAGTTGTGGATTGTCCAACTGCCACGTCACCTGCCACAAGTTGTGGATTGTCCACTTGCCACGTGACTTGCCACATCACCTGCCACGTCACTTGCCACGTCACCTGCCACAAGTTTTGGATTGTCCACTTGCCACGTCACTTGCCACGTCACTTGCCACAAGTTGGGGATTGTCCACTTGCCACATCACCTGCCACAAGTTGTGGATTGTCAACTTGCCACGTCACTTGCCACATCACCTGCCACGTCACTTGCCACGAGATGTGGATTGTCCACTTTCCACGTCATCTGCCATGCCACCTGCCACAAGCTGTGGATTGTCCACTTGCCATGTCACCAGCCACATCACCTGCCACAAGTTGTGGATTGTCCACTTGCCACGTGACTTGCCACATCACCTGCCACGTCACTTGCCACATCACCTGCCACAAGTTGTGGATTGTCTACTTGCCACGTCCCTTGCCACATCACCTGCCACGTCACTTGCCACGTCACCTGCCACAAGTTGTGGATTGTCCACTTGCCACGTGACTTGCCACATCACCTGCCACGTCACTTGCCACGTCACCTGCCACAAGTTTTGGATTGTCCACTTGCCACGTCACTTGCCACGTCACTTGCCACAAGTTGGGGATTGTCCACTTGCCACATCACCTGCCACAAGTTGTGGATTGTCCACTTGCCACGTCACTTGCCACATCACCTGCCACGTCACTTGCCACGAGATGTGGATTGTCCACTTTCCACGTCATCTGCCATGCCACCTGCCACAAGCTGTGGATTGTCCACTTGCCACGTCACCAGCCACATCACCTGCCACAAGTTGTGGATTGTCCACTTGCCACGTGACTTGCCACATCACCTGCCACGTCACTTGCCACATCACCTGCCACAAGTTGTGGATTGTCTACTTGCCACGTCACTTGCCACATCACCTGCCACGTCACTTGCCACGTCACCTGCCACAAGTTGTGGATTGTCCACTTGCCACGTCACCTGCCACGTCACCTGCCACAAGTTGTGGATTGTCCACTTGCCACGTCACTTGCCACGTCACCTGCCACAAGTTGGGGATTGTCCACATCACCTGCCATGTCACTTGCCACATCACCTGCCACAAGTTGTGGATTGTCCACTTGCCACGTCACTTGCCACATCACCTGCCACGTCACTTGCCACAAGATGTGGATTGTCCACTTTCCATGTCACCTGCCATGCCACCTGCCACAAGTTGTGGATTGTCCACTTGCCACGTCACCAGCCACATCACCTGCCACAAGTTGTGGATTGTCCACTTGCCACGTGACTTGCCACATCACCTGCCACGTCACTTGCCACATCACCTGCCACAAGTTGTGGATTGTCCACTTGCCACGTCCCTTGCCACGTCCCCTGCCACGTCACTTGCCACAAGTGGATTGTCCACTTGCCACATCACTTGCCACATCACCTGGCACAAGTTGTGGATTGTCCACTTGCCACGTCCCTTGCCACGTCCCCTGCCATGTCACCTGCCACAAGTGGATTGTCTCCTTGCCACGTCACCTGCCACGTCACCTGCCACAAGTTGTGGATTGTCCACTTGCCACGTCACTTGCCACGTCACCTGCCACAAGTTAGGGATTGTCCACATCACCTGCCACGTCACTTGCCACATCACCTGCCACAAGTTGTGGATTGTCCACTTGCCACGTCACTTGCCACATCACCTGCCACGTCACTTGCCACAAGATGTGGATTGTCCACTTTCCATGTCACCTGCCATGCCACCTGCCACAAGTTGTGGATTGTCCACTTGCCACGTCACCAGCCACATCACCTGCCACAAGTTGTGGATTTCCACTTGCCACGTGACTTGCCACATCACCTGCCACATCACTTGCCACGTCACCTGTCACAAGTTGTGGATTGTCCACTTTCCACATCACTTGCCACCTGCCATGTCACTTGCCACAAGCTGTGGATTGTCCACTTGCCACGTCACCTGCCACAAGTTTTGGATTGTCCACTTGCCACGTCACTTGCCACGTCAGCTGCCACGTCACTTGCCACAAGTTGTGGATTGTCCACTTGCCACGTCACCTGCCACAAGTTTTGGATTGTCCACTTGCCACGTCACTTGCCACGTCAGCTGCCACGTCACTTGCCACAAGTTGTGGATTGTCCACTTGCCACGTCACTTGCCACATCACCTGCCACGTCACTTGCCACGAGATGTGGATTGTCCACTTGCCACGTCACTTGCCACGTCACCTGCCACGTCACTTGCCACGTCACCTGCCACAAGTTTTTGATTGTCCACTTGCCACGTCACTTGCCACGTCAGTTGCCACGTCACTTGCCACAAGATGTGGATTGTCCACCTGCCACATCACCTGCCACATCACTTGCCACATCACCTGCCACGTCACCTGCCACAAGTTGTGGATTGTCCACTTGCCACGTCCCTTGCCACGTCCCTTGCCACGTCCCCTGCAACGTCACCTGCCACAAGTGGATTGTCCACTTGCCACATCACTTGCCACATCACCTGCCACAAGTTGTGGATTGTCCACTTGCCACGTCCCTTGCCACGTCCCCTGCCACGTCACCTGCCACAAGTGGATTGTCCACTTGCCACATCACTTGCCACATCACCTGCCACAAGTTGTGGATTGTCCACTTGCCACGTCACCTGACACAAGTTGTGGATTGTCCACTTGTCACATCACCTGCCACATCACTTGCCACATCACCTGCCACGTCACCTGCCACAAGTTGTGGATTGTCCACTTGCCACGTCCCTTGCCACGTCCCTTGCCACGTCCCCTGCAACGTCACCTGCCACAAGTGGATTGTCCACTTGCCACATCACTTGCCACATCACCTGCCACAAGTTGTGGATGGTCCACTTGCCACGTCCCTTGCCACGTCCCCTGCCACGTCACCTGCCACAAGTGGATTGTCCACTTGCCACATCACTTGCCACATCACCTGCCACAAGTTGTGGATTGTCCACTTGCCACGTCACCTGACACAAGTTGTGGATTGTCCACTCGCCACGTCACTTGCCACATCCCCTGCCACAAGTGGATTGTCCACTTGCCACGTCACTTGCCACGTCCCCTGCCACAAGTGGATTGTCCACTTGCCACGTCACATGCCAGTCACCTGCCACAAGTTGTTGATTTTCCACTTGCCACGTCACCTGCCAGATCACTTGCCGCGTCCCCTGCCAGGTCACTTGCCACGTCACCTGCCACAAGTTGTGGATTGTCCACTTTCCACGTTACTTGCCACTTCACCTGCCACGTCACTTGCCACAAGTTGTGGATTGTCCACTTGCCACATCACTTGCCACCTGCCATGTCACTTGCCACAAGTTGTGGATTGTCCACTTGCCACGTCACTTGCCACCTGCCATGTCACTTGCCACAAGTTGTGGATTGTCCACTTGCAATTGCAATTGTTTAAAATATTTTTCTAATGGTTTTTCATCATTTGCAATCATTTTTGAGATTTTTATTGTAAAAAAAAAAGGTCACCTTTAAAAACGCATATAAACGCAAACGCGGCTAAACGCGGTAGCGGCGTTTTGCCGCGTTTTACCGCGTTTTGCCGCGTTTTGCGTCTGAAACGTGGAAATTTTTGTTTCTGAACGCATTTTTTTGCTTCTGGAAAAACGAGACTAAACGCAACTGCATAAAAACGGAAAAAAACGAGACTGTGTGCATGGACACATAGGATAACATTGAATGAGTTCAGGGGCAGTTGAAAAAACTGTCCAACTGCATCTGAACGCGCGTTTAACTGCGTCTCGTGTGCATGAGGCCTAAGACATGACATAGACATGGGCAAGAAAACATATGATCAGTCAACTTTTTCAAATAATGACTGTCCACTGAGTGACCTAGGGGTTCAAACTGCAGGTCCACATATGTCGCCTAGGCACAAAGGGAGGCCATGTTTCGGGTGCACTAGTTTGTGTCAAGGGAAGGAGTGTGAGTAGATTCAGTGTACACCCCCGGCGGGGGTCGGGATGAGTGGAGAGAGATGAGAGGGAAAAGCACAAAGAGATTGACCTAGCAGCATTATCCACAAGTCAACAAAATGGTCTAGGTCTAGGGACTTAGGGCTGTACTATAGTAAAGAGGGACCAAGGGAGGCTATGTGTCTGGCCTTAGTTCACAAAGAATATTTTTAACGAAGGCTATCCTTCTTGCATCATAATAAATCTTCTCAAACACACTTACAGACGGCTCTACTTTTGTGTCCTCAGAGTCACCATTTGTCATCTGTATTAATCTAAATTTTCAAACCTACAATGTTATCATAGTGCAGTCTCATCCACCAAAGAGTGTTTGATGATTCGCTGTCCCCCTCTCACTCAGGTTGTGAGGCCATCCTGTGTCTTGACTAAACTCAGTGCTGATACTGAAGAAAAACAACATACAGGGATATACAATGTAATGCTGACATACAATCACACACATAGGTTGGACTTGATGGACTTGTGTCTTTTTTCAACCTTGCCTACTATGTAAATATGTATTAGGATAGCATGAAAAAATTGTAATGGCTGTGTTAATTTACTGCTACTGGTCCTCTAACAGCCTGGACAGAGTTATCAGCACAAGCAAAAGACTGGTCAGCCTCCACAAATGCCTTGCAAGCCCTATCAATTTCTCATCAGGGAGAGAAAACAAATAAATAGAGGCATATACACCCATCTGGGGTATTATTATACCAGCTTGGTTGATTCAGATTCTTACAAATGCTCAATTCTGTAAGGTATTGCTTTTGAATACCTAATTAATTTTGTTATTAAAATATTCTGAAATAAAATGAGTTCCTTCCTATATTTTCTAATGTGGTAAAATTAGCTGACATCTGAAATGTGGTTGTTATGGGCAACGCAGATTAATCTTTTTGCATCCTTTTATTATACATGTCCTGGGCAGTTTTAACGCAGGATGACAACTTTGATATAATTATACTGTTCCGGTCTCAGTAGACTTTAATCTCATCTGCTGTTCAAATCTGCAGCTAGTCTGTTCTACAGTATCGTTGATGTTGACAGCATTGCATATGAGACTTCTAAAAGAGTTTATTTTCCTCAGGCCACGGCTCAGATGGAGGAGAGGCTTCGGGAGATTATAACCAACTACGATCCTGACAGCGTGCTTCCACTTGCAGATGGTGTGCTCAGCTTCACCCACCATCAGATTGTAGAGCTGGCTCGAGATTGCCTGGACAAATCCCACCAGGGCCTCATCACCTCAAGATACTTCTTGGAACTGCAGCAAAAGTTAGAGAAGTTATTACAAGAGGTACAACTTTGCGGTGACTAGGCCTTGTTTTAATGGGTGATAACCTCCTAAAAAGGAAGGTACCTGTGTTAAATTCAGCACATTTGTGGTCATATATAAATCCGCCTGCTGTTTAATAAGTGTTACAACAAGCAACATTGACACAAAGGGCCATTTTGTAAAACCTTACCACAGCCATACTACTGCTTTTTGAAAGACTTTGACAGGTCATGTGATAGGTCTCTCCTATCTAGGATTTTTTTTCTACAGCCTTATGCAAAGAACACCCTGCAGGACAAGTACGGCTCCATACTGTGCTCTGCCTTTTGCAATGTTGGGTAATAAGAGTGGTCCTGACTGTGAGGAGAGCCGTGTCCTCTCTCTGTTTTAAATAGGCCCTGAGAATTTCTAGCCATTTAGGTGCTTCAGTCAATGTATTTGCTCTCACAAGGGAAAAAAATATCACATGTATAGCTTGTCAGCTATATCAGCAGGCTGTGGCTTGGATCTCTATAATTACTGACTGTAAGATCATAAATCACTCTTGAAATAAGTAATTATGGGTCAGATTGCAGGTTTTGGATATATGCATCTCAGTTTTGTAAGGAAGTGGGTGGACATAGGGAGAAAAAGAATAACTTCTAACTGCTGCTTGGGTGTTTGGCATCACAATAGGTTTTTTAGCAATGCTTGTGATGCTGCCACGTGAGAAGGGAGAGATTGGGTATTGCATTGCAGTTGGCTACATCCTTTGTAAGCATTCCCTTTCTTCAGTTTGTTTCTACTAACTTGACGTTAATTGTTAAGGTTCAGGTATAGAAGGATGTTGATAGTTAAATCTGATTCATTGTTTATATTACTTCATGTAGACATCCTTATGACCAATTTGTTGGGAAAATTCTTCTTTTTGCAAAGAGTACAGTAAACTGACCATTTTTAGCACATTTATGAAGAATGAGACCTGTGGACAAAAGCTGTATCAAATGCTATTGCGTCTGTTTTCAGAAAGAATAGAGGGCTTGTTTGAAGAGAAGAGATCCTGTCATGTCTAGCTCCAGTGATAGGAAGCCAGAAGTGAGGGAAAATCTCCCTAAAGGGATCACGCAAAGCTGCAAAAACTTGACAAAAGGTTCTAACCCTGGGTCGCTTTATTGGACCCTAAAGCCTAGTATATATGAGCCAAATGTCAGCTGGCATTGGCCGGTTCCATAAAAACCAGCTGACATTTGGCCTGTGTGTATGGCAGCTGGATTCTGTCGAAGGCTTATGATCAAAAAAGCTTTCCCGACCAGCTCCCAGTCAACGCTCTCCGTCAATGGCCTCCCCTGTCGAAACACAATAGCTCAGTAGGGGAGATCGCTGTACTAACATCGGACAGATAGTACAGTGGCTCCCAACTGAGCTTTTTTTTTTTTTTTTTTTTAAACCTACTGGGTTGAATGGAAAAAAAAAATAGTGGTGTGCATGGGGCTTTAGAGAAATCCGTATTGGCAGTAGTTAGGCTACTGTCTCTGTGTATGGTACAATTTGTAACTGAACATCTTCCTCTCTTGTTCCCAATTTCCTATGTTTTTACCAAGGTGTAGGCATATGTAGCACTCAGCCAGTAATTCATAGACCTAACCATGTAGAGTTGATTTTTTTTTTTTTTTTGCCCATACTGAGCAGATGGCTTTTAGATACATTTTCCTCAGGTTATCCATATACGGTAGTTATACCCTGGGGAAAACATATTATAAACTCTAAATTATAGAGTTAGTATACAGAATTATTATAGATCTAGAAATAATTGTATTTCAGATATCCTTTCCTGCATTTTTTTTATTTTATTTTTTGCCCCTTACGATCTTTGGTGTTCATTTTCTCAGTGCAATCTTAAACATATATTACAAATGAAAGAAAATAATAGATGGTATCTAACAAAGAGCAAATAAACATCCCTTCCATCTTCATTACACTTCCCAGACACTTGGATGTTTAATTAGGATATCTGTCTTTGCCTTGGTTTAGGTTGAGCTGTTCTTCGTATTCATTTTGAAACTAAAGAAAGCCTGAACATTTTCCATCCTCTGACCATTGTAGAGAGTTTAGTTTGATTCCAGCAATTTCATACTTAATGATGATAAATTAGATTCTGCTTCTTGAGGCCGAGCTGTGAAACAGTAATTCATTTTTTTTCTTGTTCTGTGTTATATCCAGAGATTTTAAACAATACATAACTTTTATCTTCAAGAAATATTTCTTCTGCAATGTAAGTCTGGCCATGTGCCAATCATTTTCTTCATCCAACCTGAGGATTGAAGGAAAGAAAATGACTTGATTCCACCATGCACACATTCAATGTGGATGGGGGAATCTCTCCCGCAGTACTATTGTATTTTGACAGCGGGGAGACTTCAGTAATACACTCATCAGCGATATTGGCTATAGCTGGCAGGGCTGATCGAGATTTTTTTTTGTGCAGGCTGTTTGTATACTATATGACCAATAGATCGACATGTGTACAACCAGCCTGCCCATACATAGATTGAAATTCGGGTGGTCCCTGCAAAGTCAGCTGAATTACGATCCATGTATGGCCAGCTTAAGCAATAATTGGATACCTAGACAAAGTCTGAGATAGTTGGCAGTGATATTGAAAGCTGCAGAAGAAAAGTTAAATCTGGAATCTGGGCAACATCTACTTTGTCTTTAGCCCCAAGCATTCCCTTTTGTGTGTGCCGCACAACTCACATTGTTTGCAGAGGCCTACCAGTGTGATATTTGGAAACAGTCAGGATATGTATGGCAGTGGCTATTTCTGATCTATTGGTAAAGGCTTGTCATTCACTTTTTTGCTGCACTACAGAAGCTGTTGCTAACCTTAAGCAAGTATACAGGCAATGAAATCAGAATTCCCAAAGTGAATGCTAGTTCTAGATCAGTGACTCAAGCATAGTAAAAGGGTATTTCAAGGAAAAAAAAATATTAAAAATCTCTGCTATACAGGCACATTTCCCTATGTTCCATCCTTTTAAACACACAAGTACAGAAAAAACTGTTGATGTGATAGAAATGTAATGTCGTTTTTGGTTCCAAATATGTATTGAGCTATAAAGAACACAAACCTCTCCTCGTCTTCCTTCTTCCATAATCCCGCGTATAAAAGAGCGGAATGTCCGACAGAAAAAGTTTGACGGAAGCTTTTCATCGTATATTCCGATCGTGTGTATGCCTCATCGGATTTTTTTAGGAAAATTCAGACGAACCTAGAAATAGAACATGTTTTAAATATTTCCGAAGGAACCAATTCCTATCGGGAAAACCGGTCGTCTGTATGCTTTTCTGACGGACCAAAAACGACGCATGCTCTGCAGCAAGCACGAGACGGCGGCTATTGGCTACTAGCTATTGAAATTCCTTTTTCTAGTCCTGTTGTACGTGTTGTACGTCGCATTCTTAACGATCGGACTTTGGTGTGATCGTGTGTACGTAAAACAGTTTCAGCAGAATGCCGTTGGAAAAACCTTCGGAGTTTATTCCGATGTGAAAACCGGTCATGTGTACGTGGCATAGCACTTCCTTGTGTCCAGGCAGTGATCATGTCAAGGTGTCACTTTGCAATACCACTGGCAAAATCAACAGATTTTTTATTTTTTTGCAACAGTTCTAACAAAAGTAGACCAAGAGGAAGCAAATATGTGAAGGTTACACATATATTATTGGTGTTCTTTTTTGCTAGGTTCAGTATAGTATAAGAAACTGATCATACAGTGTTCTGTATGTTCTCACAGCAAACAAAATAAAATCATTTCAAAAGGTACATAAATGTTTCTTTATTTTATATAAATATTATTTTTTTCTGTAATTTTCATAGGCTCAAGAACGATCAGAAAGTGGGGAAATGGCTTATATCAAACAATTGGCCCAGAAAATCTTAATCGTTATTGCACGCCCAGCAAGGTTACTGGAATGCTTGGTAAGCATCTGGATTTCTAATATGTTTTTGTCTATTATACCAGCTGTTTGTAACAATATTGTTCAAGCTGTGAGGAAATAGTTTTGCCTCATACAGGCTCCTCTCATAGAAAACTCTGTTCCAAAATATAAATAATTGTACTTTCACTACTCCACTGTAAGAATAAAAATAATAGTAGCGCAGTGATGGTCAACTTACTAGATATTGGGAGCCTCAGGCGTGACTCCTGAAATCCCGAAGGGACGGAACATCATTTTCTGTGTGTCATAATGCTATGTTAGAGAAAACTTTCAAATACTGCAGTCATACTAGAGTAGATAGTCTGAGATCTCAGATATGCTACCAGAGTGGTTGAGTACATATTACATAAGACTGCCTGAGATCATAGCCATTTTATTTCCTTTATAAGTCAATGTGCACACACTTGAGGACTTTGCATATTCCTTACAAATTACTGGTACCACATTTCATATTCTTGAGCCTGAAGGCCTCACAAAAAATACTAAAGGGCTGCAGGTTTTTGCACCAGGCTAGTAGAGGGAGCACGGTAATTTTTGTTGTCTGCTGCAATGATGTGTTACTGTGCCCTGATGTGTTACCAGCCAAGTACTGTAGGTTGTGTATGTTCACTCCTTGGAAGACCTTAAATTAAATGAAATAAAGGGAATCTAATGACTTTTTACATAGCATATCCAAGTGAATGTTTATATTTCAAATAAATAATGCTGTTAATGTGTTTGTTTATTGCAAAAAAGAGAAAAACTGCTCTATTTCTCTACAGTATAATACTTGGCTGCAGCAACTCTGATGTGAGCTACACACAGTCCCAATAACAACCCTATATAGAGTTGCGCTAAATATCCATTAGATACTAATGAAAAAATAATTATTGATGGAAAATAAATATATATATATATTTATATATATATAATAAAGTGTAAAGTCCAAATTGTGATGAAACAAAGTCCTTTAAGCGAGACGCACACCGTCTGTCACCAAAAAGTGCTTGATCCTTTGTTAACACCTCTACCTTAAAGAGTTCCTACTTACAAGCTTGCACAGACCTCCTATTACAGAAGGTCAGTAACGCTTGTGGCTCAGAACCCAGCCAGGCCCTTTGTCCAGGGGTGGGTTTTTGTTGGAGTATAGAGATCCACCCTCAAGATGACTCAATCACAGAAGATCCTCCAACGAGATATAAACTCACCATAGTATAAAATCCTTAAAAGTTTTATTCATAGCAAGAAAAGATTGCACTTACAACAAGGAGCTTTAAATTCGCATTGGTAATAAACAAGCCAGCTGGCTTTTTGTAGCAACCCCTCCTTCCCAGATATAAGAGGCACGGTGAAGTCAGCTCCATCGTCTCCACGTGTTTTGTCACACACTGATGTCATTCTTGTTACCTTTTATTAAAGTATGTAATTGGCAGCCATCTGAAAATGTGAATATAAGCTTCACATTATTACACGATTTGTGTACCTAATGAAAATTGTTTTTTTGCAGTTATTAATGTAGCTCTATCAAATTTCCATAGAACAGCAAAGCATAAGTAAATCTAAACAAAAATGTAATCTATTGTGGCTTATCAGTCCTTAGATTTGACAACGTCATTAGTTATTTTCAGGGTTAAAACATTTTCAGCAAAATTTGTCCATCTTGCCAGCAATGTCAAGTGTCTTACGTGAACATAACAGAAAGCACAGTGTTATATTTCTTCTGTGCTCTACTAATTCAATCGCTACTGCCATAGATGCAGTATAGGAGTGAACAAAGCCACCCAAGGACTGGAAATGTATTTTTTGCAAAATTAAAAAGGGAAAAATAAAGGGAAAAAGTCTTTAAAAAAAGAAAACTAAATCTAGAACTTTATCTAAAGACTAGTAAACTGCAATATATTTTTTGGTTTTGGGATTACATGCTCTTTAATTTGAGAAAAGGAAGTGTCAGCCTCAGTAAGCTTTAGGGGACATTCTTGTGAAATCAGTGCCTTGATTAGCTTCTGGATTTCTCAGATGGTGGGTGTCCATTGGAAAGAAAGAGATACACATTCAAGTCCTAAACTAAGCAGGAATACATTGCTTTGATTCAATGACGCTATATCTGTAGGTTGATGGAACATGCTGCTTGTAAAGTCTCCATTATAAATTAAGTCTAATAACAAGACAGTACATCTTGGTGTTGGAATTTAATCATGTAAGAGGCTGAATATTAAATAACAGTAGGTATTATTAATCTTTGGAATGTATGCACATTTTAATGTATGTATTTATATTAATTATACCAGGAATTTGATCCTGAGGAATTTTATTACCTCTTGGAAGCAGCTGAAGGCCATGCTAAAGAAGGACAAGGCATTAAAACAGATATACCCAGATATATAATAAGTCAGCTGGGACTGAACAAGGATCCCCTTGAAGGTGAGTTGAATATTAATTAAAAACGTTTAGTAATGCAACCCAGCTTACGATTCTGTGAAGTGAATATTATCGTGAAGAGCTGAGGGAGAAGGGGAGATCTCTGTACTTCTAAAGATTTTCACACACAACTTCCAGGTAGTGCCAACGGTGGGGTGTGGCTTAATCTCTATTGGAACATTTTCAGTGCACCAAGGGAGGGCTAGGAGTGGTATAGTGGAGGCCGCTTGTTCCATCACCATCCATTGCTTGACTGGGCTGTGGCAGTACCAGTATGTGACTCTGGTTAGATGACAGGCTGCTTGATAGCATGCAAAGTCTGGTAGAGCTACACCCCCAAGGAGTTTAGGAAGACATGTGTGTTTAAATTTTTAAGTCCCACCTAATGTTTCTGGTAATTGTAGTTCAGAAAAACCTGGAAAGCCACACATTGCAAGCATCTGATTCAAAGCATTTCTATGTGTGTGTTAACACTGATACTAAGGTTTTTCTTTACAATTGTAAAACATTGTAAAAACATGGGTAGATGCTTTTGTAACTTTATAAGTGATCAATAAAAGTCTTGTATTGCAGTGAAATGGCAAGCAGTGTGAAATAGTTGGATGAAAAGCCAATAGCTAATCTTGTTTCTGGAGCCTTAGATAGTTTATGAACAGCATTGGGATTCCACAACTGTTGTTGAACAAAATGACTTTAAAATGATCTTCTTTTTTTTTTTTTGTTATTAGCTGAGCATTATTACCTTCAGTAGTAGAGCAGGAGAGCAGAGCTTCATCTCTTATCTGCTAAATTGTTGCCTTTTTCATGTTTGCAAACATACACTGAAGGGTATCCACGCTGGTAGCTCAAGACCTGAACCAGCGGCAGCTGCCTTCGTGATGACCAAATATTCCTAATAGAGTAGTCACGCATGAATTACTGGCTGATAAAAGCACATGAATAGACTGTGCCTTGAAAGCAGGACCACAGAAGATTCATCATAGGATAGATACCGGTACATTTCTCAGCTGTTCCCTAGAGGAAGATTCCTTTTTTTTTTTCTCCCCGTGGTGTCTAAATTGTCGTCTTTACCTCTTTTCTCTGCCTCCGAAATGCTACTCTTTAGAAATGGATGAAATCAATGACATAAAATAGGCAGATGTTTATTGGCATTTAGATGAGTTTTAAAAATCTCTTCAGGCGTTTCAAAATGGTTCCTGGGATTCTTGCTTTAAGTGCTGACTCCGGGATTCATTCCATTAATACCCACTGTTTGCAGAAATTATGTCTTTCCAAGATAGCTGATATGGGGCAAGCTTTCTCTTTTGAAACTGGATTTTATTTTTATTTTTTTTTACCTTTTGTACTGTGATATTGGCTGTTTATTTTCGGAAGCAATGTCAATAATAGTAAGATCTTTAGAGATTGTATTAAAAGCTCTTTAACAAACGCTTTCCCTTTCTTTCTACGAAGAAGGCATGTCAGACACCAAAGTGGTGCATTAGATCTGATTTGACACGTTTGCTAGGCAGATACAATTAGATGTCATTTAAGGCCATATGTAGTGTCTGAGTTTGCCAGCCTAGAAAAAAAATACCCACCCCTAGCTTTATAGTTCTGTATCCAGGGCTAGGTTTACCACAATGGCACTCATGGGCCACTGTCTTAGGCAACAGGGTCATAGGGGGCAACAGCAAGCCTCATTATTTACACATGTTTTTCTTCCTCTACAGCAATGTTTCTTAACTTTGTCCTCACGTACCCCCAACAGGTCATGTTTACAGGCTTTCCATAATTTTGCACAGGTGATTTGATCACTTTCACTGCCTTAGTAATTACCACAGCCATTTCATCTGAGGGACATTCTGAAAACATGACCTGTTGGGGGTACTTGAGGACAGAATTTGAGAAACCATGCTCTACAGTGCTTCCTCAGCACATGACATTTTTTTTTACAGCCTGAATCAAACTGAAACTGTTCTGAATACAGAGGTTAGGTTTTAGAACCTCTGACGGGTTTTTATTGCTATGTGAGACTGCATTGGGAAATTTTTCCTTTATTTCCCCGTGATACCAGGACATAAAATAGGGGGTGGAGTTACTAGGGATATAAAAACTCCCATAAACTTTCTAAACATTCTATGCTTTGTAAAAAAAAAAAAAGACAGTATTTCTTTCTGTTTCTATCATTTCCTGTGCCTCTGATCTAATTTTGAAACCCCGGGCTATAGCCCTATCTGGGAGCCCAGGGTCATCTCCACTCCAGTCCCTGAGGGATTAGCCAGTTCTACAGTTCCAGTTTACATTTGGCAACATTTCGGACTACAGGTCCTATGTTCTTGTGCAGATCAGGGACACCTCAAGGCCTGTGTGGCCTCCATCTCAGGGAGACTCCCTACACATACACATCATTTTTATTTACACAAGTGCACAGTCAGCTAGTACCTTTTACTTCCTGTCGCACATGACAGCACAACAATCCTTGGATATTTTGGGCTCCTGCTGCCTCTGACTGGTCACATGACCTGCACAGTACAGCTAAAAGTTACTGGTTCCGAGTACCTCTGATAAGTTACTCTAACTACACAAAACAGATCAAGTGCAAGGGAAATGGGTCAGAAGGTCTTACCAGCTCACACTTCGATGACAGCCCAGGGGGGTCTGTACCATCTCTCCTTACAATCCTGATTATGATATTCCGGACCACTGTCCGCATTTTTAGACACTGCCCTCTTCAGAGGTTTCTCTAGTTCCTTCAGGCACACCCCATCCTCCTGTGTATCCAGGGTAGAATGTCAAATATCCAGAATGAAACGCCTTTTGGTGCATATGCGAAGGATCCTTTGGTTCAAGTTTGGTCTGTTTTACTTCCATGCAAGACGTCCCTTGTGAGGATGTCCTTTGAAGGGAAACACCTCTTTGGCAACTGCTTAGACACTTAGTTACATAGTGGGTGAGGTTGAAAAAAGACACAAGTCCATCAAGTCCAATCTATGTGTGTGATTATATGTCATTATTACATTGTATATCCCTGTATGTTGCGATCGTTCAGGTGCTTATCGAATAGTTTTTTGAAACTATCGATGCTCCCCGCTGAGACTTTGAGAATTCCACATCCTTGCCGCTCTTACAGTAAAGAACCCTCTACGCAGTTTAAGGTTAAACCTCGTTTCTACTCATTTTAATGAGTGGCCACGTGTCTCGTTAAACTCCCTTCCGCAAAAAAATGTTTTTCCTTCTTGTGTGATCACCAGTATGGTATTTATAAATTGAAATCATATCCCCTCTCAAGCGTCTCTTCGCTAGAGAGAATAAGTTCAGTGCTCGCAACCTTTCCTCATAACCAATATCCTCCAGACCCTTTATTAGCTTTGTTGCCCTTCTTTGTACTCGCTCCATTTCCAGTACATCCTTCCTGATGGTGCCCAGAACTGGACAGCATACGCTAGGTGCGGCCGGAGTCGTGTAGAGTGGGAGAAATTGTTTTATCTCTGGAGTTGATCCCCTTTTTAATGCATGCCAATATTCTGTTTGCTTTTTTAGCAGCAGCATGGCATTGCTGAGCCGATCAACTGCTAGGACCCCCAGGTCCTTTTCCATCCTAGATGACCCCAGAGGTTCTCCCCCCCCCCCCCCCCCGTGTATATATTGCATTCATATTTTTGCCAACCAGATGCATTATTTTACATTTTTGCTAGATTAAACCTCATTTGCCATGTAATTGCCCACCCCATTCATTTGTTCAGATCTTTGTGCAAGGTTTCCACGTCCTGTGGAAAAGTTATTGTCCGCAAATACAGAGATTGAACTGTTTACTCCCTCCTCCAGGTCATTTATGAACTAAAAAAAGCATTAGTCCCAGCACAGAACCCTGGGGGACCCCACTACCCACCTCTGACCATTCTGTGTACTCCCCATTTACCATCCTCTGAACTTGCCCTTGTAGCCAGTTTTTAATCATTTTTAATAATGTACTCACACTATGGTCCATGCCAACAGACCTTATTTTGTACAGGAAATCGAGGAAATTACAGGCATGACCCTCTTGCCAATAAAAAAGGATACATTTTTGCCCCTTCAGCTGCTGAGATTAAGAAGAGTTCCTTTAATTTCTGTCATGCCTTCAGGTGTATGTCCAAGCCCGGCTCACATTTCTGTGATGAGCACTAATCCTCCAAGTCAGCAAAGTCTTGGAATAAGCCTACCTCTCAATGAGGAGGTGCCCTAACTTAAGATTTTTTGATGAAGATTCTGTGTCATTGTATGCCCCTACATATATCCAATGCCACCAATTGTAGCTGTTTGTAGCAAAGGACTTTAAAGGGCATATAGGTTGTGGCACCATACAGAAAAAAACATTTTTTATATATAAAAACATAAAGATTATTATATAAAAACCCATATGCCACTATTTCCAATGTTGTAACAAGCATAACCTATATTATCCGCATCACTACAAATTAGATGACATCATGCCACATCTCAGCTCAACGCATTTCCAATAATCGTATATCTTTTATCAGCAGCAAATGTGGAGGGCTCTAAAACAGTGCAACACAGTTTTATAGCATGCCATATAGCAATTTCTAGGTATTGTGAATGAGGTTTTAGTTTCCCAGATTGTAAGTCTGGTCTTCATTCTCACCTCCAAGTCCTCTGTTAGCCCTTTTGTAACATAAGCCTGTTGGTATTTGTTGCATTGTCCCACCTCTCAGTTGGATTGTTTTTGGGCATCCCATGGTCAAAGACACAAATCATATTTGTTGTAGTGTACAAATTTAAAAAAAAGATTTTTAAAACTTTTCTTGGCGTGGGACTGACTATGCTAGGGATGTCCTTACAGCTTGTTTGCCAATGTCCAGTCATGCGAAGCTGCATATCCCATAGTCTAAGACTAAAATCCTGTGTCCTTAGGATTTTTGGCTTACCTGTAAAAAATCATAATTTGTTTCACTAGGTACAGTACATATAGTATGTAAGCTTTGTCTTACAAAAAAACATTTAATACATGGCAAAAGAATTCCTAGAGCATTATGGGTTAGCAGAGGACATCTCAACAGAAGTGGCCTGCTTTAAGATTAACTGAAACCTCTATCTAGACCCTCTGATAATGGATGGGTGATCTCTTTTGGCTCTCAAGCTATTGAGTTCTCTAAACAATAGTACTCTGTGAGCAAAGCTTAACTAGCCACGTGAAAAGGAGCCTAGAGCCTACAAAAGGAGTCTAAAGACTACATTATTTTCATATGCAATATTTCAATATTTCGTATTTACCTGATTATCTGCTTTTATAGATATTTCCATGTGGCGTGCTATATTAATTGTTAAAGTACTGTAATATCGTACCGTCCTTTACCTAATTATTACTTGCAGGCTATGATTTCAACATGTGCATTTATCATATATACAATGAGGATGCAGGAAAATGTGGCCTAGGTGTATCTTAACAAACTTACAGTAAATACCCTGAAGTATTTCCTGTTGTATTTATTACTAAAATTGTGAGGCTTTAAAATGTTTCTTGCTCTGAATTTGTTGTTTACCCCATTGTATTGTGTATTCCTGTATTCCTGTATGTCTGTATAGTGTGTATAGACCTACATTCTACTTTTCTCTTCTGTTTTAGAAATGGCCTTGTTGGCTACTTATGATAGTAGTACAGTGGAAACTCCTGAAACAGATGAGTCTATCAGTGTAAGTGTTACAAACAAAATTGTATTTGTCAGGTTAAAAAGAAATATCGTACATATATCTGCCACATATTTTATACCCAATACTACTTTAATGATAGGTGGAGAATGATTTACTTTGATAGTTTACAAATCGCATGGCTAGCTACTTGCTTTGCATTCTTTGTGATGGGAAATAAATGAAGAACCCAGTAGGTAGGTGGAGATAAGAGCCCAGGTTTTGAGATCTTGCCACTGGACAGATAACTGATAGATATAAGAGTCCAGAGATATGAGTCATGTGCCTTATGGCCCAAAGTTTGTGCAAACCTGAACATCACAATTATCTATGAGCTTGCTGGACATTTAATTTCAAAACCACAAGTATAGAATTGGCCCTATACTTGTTATTATAAGAGCCTCCATTCTTCAGGAAGACTTTCCACAAGATATTGGAATGTGTCTAAGGGAATTAATGACCATTCATCCAAAAGTGTGGGGTTGATTTGCTAAAATGGGAGAGTGCAAAATGTGGTGCAGCTCTGCAGAGAAACCAATTGGCTTCCTGTTTTTTTTGTCAGGAAACTTAATTGAACAAGATGAATTTGGAAGCTGATTGGCTATCATGTACAGCGTTTATGATGTCGGAAACAAACGTTGGCTGAGAAGGCCTAGCTCATAATTGACATTCCACTTCATTGTAAATGTGTTTAGTAGGGTTGGTGGGTTCAGGGCTCAATGTAGATCATTTGAGTTCCTCCACACCAAACGCATCAAACGTTTGAACATGTCGTTATGGATCTGCCATTGTGAAAGGGGTGTCCATGTAGTTTAACATGTATGCTAAACAGAAAAACATGGTCAGAAAAAGTTATCTTTTAGCACCCTAATCTGCAATGTATGTAATTTCTCCAACCCCAGTTCCAAAAGTCGGGACGCTGTGTACTTAAAAACAGAATGCAATAATTTGCAAATCTCATAAATACATATTTTATTCACAATAGAAAAAAATATAAAATCTTTAATCTGAGAAAATGTACCATTTTAATAACAAAAAAAATTGAGTAACTGAAATTTTTGTCATTAATACTTCTCAAAAAAGTTGGGATGGGGCCATGTTTATCACGTTGTAGCATCCCCTCTTCTTTTAAGAGTCTGAGAACTGAACGTCTGAGAACTGAACTTTGGCCTAGAGAAGACTGTGGCTTTTCTGAATCTAAATTTCTTTGCACGACAAAGCTTTAACTTGCATTTTAATTAGCATAGTGAACTGTGTTCCCAAATAGCATTTTTTGCAAGTATTCCTGAGCCCATGCTGTGATGTTCATCACATAATCATGCCAGTTTTTAAATGCAGTTCCATCTGAGGGCCCGAAGATCATGGGCATCTAATATTGTGTTTCGGCCTTGTCCCTTGCACACAGATTTCTCCAGCTTTTCGGAATCTTTTGATATTATGTACTGTAGATGATGGTATAGGTAAAGTCTTTGCAATTTTACATTGAGTAACATTATTCTGAAATTGTTTAACAATTTTTAGACAGATTTTTACAGATTGGTGAACCTCTGCCAATCTTTACTTCTGAGACACTCTGGCTCTCTAAGATTCTCTTTTTTTTTTTTAGACGTGTTGTTGTCATCAATTTCAAAATTACCTTATTTTTTTCGTAAAATTATACATTTTCTCACTTTAAACATTTGATGTTTTCTACTTTGTTTTATTGTATTATATTATGTTTATTTTACACAATGTGTCTCAATTTTTGGGGAATTGGGTTTGTATTCAGAACTGCTACATAACATAGCTTTGCCACTGTTTGCAACCCATGTTTTTAACCATGTGTTCTTTTCCAGAGCTCAAATCGGTCACTGAAAATGAGAAGAAAACCTTGTGAATCTGACTTTGAAACAATGAAACTGATCAGCAATGGTGCTTATGGGTATGTTCTGTAATAGGCCATGACAATACTTTGTAATTTAAATAATAGGAGGGTTTCTGGTTAGTTTGAAAGGAAGCCCAACTTGAGTTTATTTTTATTTTTTATTTTTTTATTTCATGTTTTCTGACACAGTAGCTGTGGTATTAATTAATGTGCTCTTCTAGCAGGTTAAAAAGGGAAGTAGGTAATTTTATATCTGAGTAAAAACCTTCATTCTACCCACAGACAACCTATGACTAGTTTACATTTAAACTATCAGCAAAAACAAATAAGCTTGTTAAACCTTAAATGGGATCCTGTGCAGAGGTTGCTGAACTGTGTTGTCTAATGGCTAGCTCTGCCCATTCGCCTACCTCTTCAACAACATTAATCAACAAATTTGGGCTTCTGAGAGTCAGGAGAAATGGCCAGGAAGGCAGTATACACCGAGCCCACACAGTCCTGATCCCCCTCCGGCTAAGCTGCCAGACACAACATTGCTGAGCTGTGCAGTGCGGTCTCCTAATCACTCCTATTTAGTTTGCACTGATTCCAGAGCTGCAACCTGAACTGTTAGCTTGTGTTGTGAATCATTGTAGCTGTAGAAAAGTGTTTTCCTTCACAAAAACACAAGATGGGAACAGTACAAGCCAGGTGCAATACTATGCTGTCCCGAACAAGCGTAGCTCGTATGCACTATTGTCGGCTTGTGTTTTTGTGAATGATAGCACTCTCTTCACAACACAAGCTAATGGCCTGACACAATCACAACAAAGTCCAATGGATTCGACCATGATGACATATGACCAGACTAGAATAAGCAAGTTCATAGCCAGTAGCCAATACCTGCCCTAGCGTCGGTTTTCATAGGTCGTACTAGCATACATATGAATGGATTTTTTGACTGGACTAGAGTCCGTCGGAAAGATTTGAAACATGTTCTAAATCTGAAGTCCGTCTGATTTTTCGACAGCAAAGGTCTGATGAAGCCCGCACATGGTCAAATTGTCCGACGGATTTGTTCCGTTGATCTTTTCTGCCTAAGCCCTTGTACACATGGTCGGAGATTCCGATGGAATGTGTCCGATCGGACCGTTTTGTCGGATATTCCGACTGTGTGTGGTCTACATCGGACTGTTTCCGTCGGAGTATCCGACAGACCAAGTTTTCCAACTTGTTGGTAAAATTTTCTGACAAAATGCTCCGATCGGACATACTCCGATCATGTGTAGAGAATTCCGATCGGACAAAGTGCCACGCATGCTCAGATCAAATTCCTACACCAAAGCTATTGGCTACTAGCGTGAACGTAGTCCCGTCGTAACGAAATAACGTCATCACGTCGGATTTTCTGACAACTTTGTCCGACCGTGTGTATGCAACAGTTTCGGACAAAATCTGACAGACAATATCCGACGGATTTGGTTGTCGGAATCTCCGACCGTGTGTACAAGGGCTATAAGTCCGGCTGTTTGTACACGGCATTAGGCTTTTGGAGGGTGAGCCTACAGATATTGTTAGCTTGTGTTTTTTGAACAAAAGCACTCTCCTGAAGTTAGAATCATTCACAACACAAGCTAATGGTCTCCACCCTCTCCATTCCCCTGAATAGAATGCTGACTGGTTCCACTCTCTATTTTCCCCTGAATAGCAGGCTGCAGGTCTGGACTCTGTGTGTGGAGGGGACGGGGTCAGGACTCTCTGGTACTCCCACCCCCATGGGAACGCCCATAGTTTTAGGCTTTGTGATGGTGAAGCTATAGCCAGCAATGACTGAAAAGGACGATTTTTTTTTTTTAAACATACACTGCTCAAATTTTAATGGGATATTTTTTTATTTCCCCTGTGGTAATTGTTGCATTCTGAGAGATTTGGTTTATGGCAACCTTATAGATAGCATAGTTGTCACTCAGTCATGGTTTGTGGGCACTTTTTTTTACTTTATACGATTTGACACAGAGTCCTCTTTTATCATTGCCTTTGCAGTGTCTATAAGTTTGCACCATTTAAATTGCTAGTGCTATCCAAATTTTATTTAATAATATTATTAGAGAGAGACAAGAATGATTGTGCTGGATTTTCTGTTTAATTAACATTGCGTGCCCAACTTGGGTTTCCGTGGTCACCAAACTACACTCAGCTCAGTAAATTCAAGTATCCTATGCATGTAAACCCTTTGTTTTTGCAAAGCTTCCTTTTGCTGAGCAACGTAATTTGATATTTGTTCATAGGATTGATTTGGTATTATGGAAAGATTAAATGACATGCGTTCCTTTCTTAGTCCTAAATACTTCCTTTCAGCTGATCTGCCTCTGGAATATTAGACATTATATTAAACATATAGGTGAAGGGGTGTTCACATGAAGTAACCCAGGTTTTTGCCTTGTAATAGTTGTGAATCATCACTAAGTGTTCATGGAAAATTCCAGGCTATACGTTAGAAAGGTTTGTAAAAAATAATATCTTTTAAAATTATATATGTCATTTACATATATACATTTATATATGTCGTGTACAAGTTAAATCATAACAAAATCTTGTATAATTACACACTAAAGACCCTTTTGTTGTTATATGCAGTCTTAGAACTGATCTGGCCACTTATGGGCATCTAGAGGACATAATGGACATCTAAATTTTAAATTTTACACCTCTGCAAGGCAGTGTAGCCAGAAAGGTTACTCCACTTTTTCTCATTAGAAGTAGGAAATAACAATGGTCCCATCTCCCCACCTGCTGATCGGGAACAGCAACACACTCATGAGTCATCAATTTTGTCCACTCATCTCTCCTCTTTTGTCTGTCTGATCCCTGTCAGCACATATGCATTATCTGTCTTTTGTGTAATGCGTTGTATTTATTTTTCACTAGTGCAATGCATTCCATTCAATGTTGATTTTGTTGCAGAATGAGTTGTATACCCAACAGCAAAGTAACCCAAAGGAGTGTCTGCCTTTGCTTATGCCTATCTCTATATCTGCTGTGCATGAGTCAGTGGGAAATATATTTGTAGTTTAGAATTAGAGATTAATCTAGTCAACCAATGTTTAGTTTGATGAATCAGTACATTGTGGTGCCAGGTACAGTGGTTTAATTGCATGCCCGCAATTGTTCATTTTCACTGAGAAAGTAAGTTAGCTCTAGAGAAGAAATACTGGTTTACAAAGCATGGTCTGACATAAATTATTTAATTTACATACAGAATAGGATTAAATATTGTGCAATAGATGTCACCATTTAAATATAAGAAACAAATCCATAAATGTATAATAGTCGCAACAATTGATTTAGAGAAGTTGGATATAAACAATTTGCAAGATAAAACAGGTACCCAGTGTGTATAAAAAAGCACAGAAAGTGCTGAGTTCCATGGGAAGTTTGTGTTCTGTGTTACATTGTGTGACAGAACTTTGTTAAAAGCATTGAAAATGTGAATTAAATGTGAAATAAAAAAAATAAAAAATTGCAAAGAATAACAAAATGTGCCAATTGCAAAGGTTAAATACACCTTTATTCATCAGATTCAACTCCATGACCTAAACAAATGAGTCCTTATATGTTTGAGGTGTGCATCCACCTTGCTTGTGTCCGTTTTTTTTTCTTTCAGTCCACTGGTTAATCTAAAAAAAAAATAAACAAAAAAAAAATAATCTGTACCCAGCTTTAAATTGACCTGTTGATTGTAATAGGCACTTTAGTACTTGTTCGCCTTAAGGCTTGATTGATGCAAGTTGTGGTTACATTTGTTTCCAAAGAAAGCAGACAGAAATATAGATCAATTATTTTTTTAAAGGTTTACATCCAGGATTCATAGTGTGACAGAAAACAGCATAGCTTATGATAAGATTTTTTTATTTTTTTTGTCAATTTATCATAATAGACAGGCAACCTGGGAAGGTGTGATGTAAAGGTAGACAATCCGAATATTGGAAAGTACACTAATCACGTCCCCCAGATTAGTGAACAAGTTGTATTTTAAACAAAATGCCAAAGACAATTGCATATAACATAAACCCTAGCATGAGTTGGGATCATGCACAAAGAGAGAAAACTGAGCTATACCAAGCTGTTTCCTGCAAGAGGAATGTTAAATCAGTCATGTAAATTTGACGGAGCAAACCAAATATTACAATTTATAATAGAGAAGTGTGGACAGACACCAAGAAAAGAAGGGGTAATGGAAAAAAGTGGTGGTAAGGGCTAGGGAAGGAGGGGGAGATGGCTGAGGCAAGAGCCATTGCGTCAGGTAGGATGGAAGGTCCTATAGACCACCTTAAGTTTGTTGAAAGTATTTAACAGAGAAGTGGAATAGGTCCCAATAGAGCCACCTGATTTTAGGTTCCTCGGATTTGTTCCAGAGAGCAAAGGTCAGTTGTTCATGTATTGTATATCATCCACCCTTGCAAACCATTGGGTTACAATGGGGGGGGGGGGTGACTGTTGTTTCCATATAGCAGAGATATAGGCTCTGGCAGTGTTCAGTAAGTTTTTAAGTAGGGATTTGTGGTAGCGTTTTCTCGACATAGGTTTCATCAGGGCTGCTGCCCAATTGTCAAAAATGGCGAAACCGGTGAGTTTTTGGATGATATGGAGGGCTTGTTGCCAGAAAGGCTGGATGAGTGGGCATTTCCAAACTATATGCAACAGCATGCCTACCTGTGTTTCACATCTCCAGCATGTCCGACCGAGGCAGTCCATTACCGTCCCATTTTGTAAAATCTGTCGGCTTCGGTCAGGGTGGGTCCTATTAAGAAATGGGTATTAATGTCCTAAGTATATCGTTTACCTGCCCAGAGAGGGCCCGCAAAGGAGAAGAGCGCCATCTTGGTAAAGGAAGACCCATATTTCTTAAAAAACATGCCTGCACCAGTCCACTATTCTCAACATATGGACTGCGGTGAAATACATGGCAGGATCAGGCAGTCCCACGCCTCCTTTAAGTTTGGGCCGAAGTAATAGGTTTCTGATATGAGGGGCTTTTCCTTGACACACAAATTTTATAAAAGATGTTCAGACTGAAGGGAAATAGGCTTGTGGGATCTTCATAGGTAAAGTCTACAGCAGATAAAGAAGATGAGACATAATGGTAATTTTGAGAACATTACATCTGCCAAACCAATATAGGGCAAATGTTTTCCATCTCTCCAGGTCGGAATTCAATTAAGACAATAATGGTAGGAAAATTTATTTTATAAAGGAGAATATGAGGTTCACGGTAATCTCAGTCCGTGACCTGCTGAAATGGGAAATTAGGTCGTGGAGAGGGAAATACTGACGGCCCCTGATTTTTGCAGATTTACCTTGAAATTGGACAGTAGTCCGTATATGCAAAACTCACTGAGTAGATTTGCTAGGGAGGATAGATGGGTCGATCACAGGTTTTTATGTGCAACCCATAAACCATTTTCTGAAGGCTCGGTGCTGAGAATTTACACTTTTAGTCACTGGAGCTGCTCATGCAGTAGTATGTCACCAAAAAGTTGTCTCCACATAGGTCTATTGAAGATTTTCTAACTGAAAGGTAACAGAGCATGCACTGCAGGATCTGGCTAGAAGAAATGATCGGATTGGCCTTTCAGTAGACGTGAAATTAGAAACAAGGACAGAGAAATTAGTTTTGCAACATTTTTGGTAAACATCCCCTCCATATTCTCTCTCAGGCAGGAATTCCAACTGAAGCCACTGCTTTGTGAATTTAACAAGTGTTTATTCTAGCAATTGGCACATACTAGTGAATTCTTCAAGTCACCAGTATGTGTAGTGTTTAGATCCACTTAAAAATAAAACAATGATAATATTTAGCAGGAATGTTTCATTCACATTGCTGGCAAAGGTCAGCATTGGTTTTGAAACTAAACACTGTAGAACAATATATCCAGGTGCTAAATGGATAATATGTACATTGTGCCATGTATTAATCAGTTCACATGCCTGTAAATAGAGCAATGTGTCAGCGATAGTCTATGCAATGGAAACGGCTCTGAAGATACTAGAACTCAAATGGAAAAAAACAAACACTCCCATCCAAACTTCCATTGCTCACAATTAAAAAATGCAGTCAGGGCTGCCAGTGTAATTTAGTTAGAAATCACAAGTGGAACAGATCCTTTGGGATCAGACGGTGCGTGTTGTCTGTATGCAGTCAATTCCGTACATTGCTTTAGTACAATCTGAAACTGAAATACTATTCATTTTTCATTTGCATATTAAAATTGCACGGTTAATGGTTCCTACACTTCAACCAAAAGGGATTCTGCTGTCATGATAAGCATTAGAATTTTTTTCTTAAATTATTTTTAACTGTTTATTCCTCACAACATTACTGCTGCAAAGAGCTATTCCACAGAAAGATGGTTTCAACTCCCAAGTTGTTTGAATCTCCCACCTTTTTCTACTGTAACTTGCCATTTCAGCCTTTGTTAACATTATATAGGTGGTGTTCCTCGCCCAGCTGTATTCTTTTTAATGTAAGGTCAGAGAACAAAGTGTCGTAGGGGTTGAGGAAACTGATGAAGCTGGGAATTCAGAATAAGATAGGTCCTTGTTAGACTTGAGAGGCCAGTAGATCATGAAAGCTGCAAACAACTAGTCTAACTAGTCATTTTTGGTGGACATGGCATTTATACTTCATACACAAAATCCTCAAAATAGGATTCTCAGCCACTGTTCCTCATGCTTGCCTAGCTATTCCCAAAACTGGGTGTGGCCCCCCATCCATGCATCTGACCCCCTAATCTACCTGCAGGGCACCGGATGCATGGAATCCAATGATGGGGTATTTTTTTCTTTAAGCATGTGATTAGAGCCAGAGGCTCTGATAGGCGTCAAAAAATGGTGGGCTTGGGACACAGAACACTGCACTCTGTGCCCACCCAGTTGTGTGACAATAGCGAATGAATATACGCTATTGCCAAACTGATCCTCCTGGCCAATCAGAAAATTGGTTTCTGAGACCCGTCACCCGATTGGCTGAAAGGACAGGTGATCCCATTGGATGCCTAGGAGGAGGAGACGCATGTCGGAAGCCATCGTGATGCAGAGGAGGAGAAGACCCAATGGTGAAGTCCCATCGCCCATAGGAGTGCTGACCACCCACAACCTAGATGGGTTAAGTGCTAACCGACCGACGCCGCCCGCTGGGGAGATGGATAGTGCGGACCCCACAGACTGACAGTGGCCAAAATGGGGGGGGTGGTTGTTTCCTGCCCCCCAAAAAAGCTGCAACTGAATATACCCAAGCATGCAACAGTCCCATGGACTACTGCATTTGACTGCGGTTTTGTCAGTCTGGTCCTGGTCATTTTGCTGCCTCTAGGGAAAAAAAGCAAATGCAGCTCTCAGAGCAGTGTGACCACAATCTAGGTTGAGAAGGAAATCCGCAGACAGGTTCTCTGGCTCTGATGTCCTCCAACATCAAACGATAAGCAGTAATATAAGATAGAGCCATATACTGTACTCCAAAAGTTCTTATAACAGCTTTATTCATACACGAGTGAATGAGTGAGTAAAAGATATAAGAACTTGATCACAGCACAATTTTAAAATACAAAAATAGACCTATATATATATAATATCAAAAATAAGCTCCACCTTCCAAACAATTGGCTCATTGGGTCAAACAATTAAAAAATCTGCACATTAGGTGTAGCAATTCAGAGATCAGTAATGGAAGATATGTAGCAATATATATAGGAAACAAATCCTAGACAGAAATCCAAGTATGAAAAAATTAGATAGAAAATAATACACCATTATTGCTATTCATTTGAGAAATAAATCTACATCATAACGAGAATTTAAACTAGTGGGCATCCTGGTTTGAAGGCTAAAAATCCATCAGATCTCTCTCTAATGCCCCGTACACACGGTCGGACATTCCAACAACAAAATCCATTGCATTTTTTCCAACGGATTTTGTGCCAAACTTGTCTTGCATACACACGGTCAGACAAAGTTGTCAGAAAATCAGATCGTTCAGAACGAGGTGACGTACAACACGTACGTCAGGACTCTAAACGGGCCAGTAGCCAATAGCTGTGGTTTCTTAATTTATTCTGAGCATGCGTGGCACTTTGTCCGTCGGAATTGTCTACACAAGATTGGAATTTAGGTGATCGGATTTTGTTGTCGGAAAATTTTAGATCCTGCTCTCAAACTTTGTGTGTTGGAAAATCCAACGTAAAAAGTACGATGGAGCCCACACGCGATCGGATTTTCTGACAACGCGGTCCGATCGCACATTTTCCGTCGGAGAGTCTGACCGTGTGTACAGGGCATAAGAGTTTGTGGTGCATATCGCCACCTCCTGGGTGATTTTCCAACCTTTTCCAAACCACAAAAAGGATGATATGTTGCCAAAATGTGTTTATTTTGCTACCTCTCCCACGTAGAATCATTTCTAGCTATCCTGGCAGCTGACTGAGATATGGGAAGGAAGACGCTCAACCTGGATCCGCTTCTTTATCTATTGCATATGTATATGAGCTATTGAAGGCATACCTATACCTTTTATTATAATAATCTTGTAAGAGAAGCAATGAAAAACATTCTTTGGTTTGCACACTATAAGGAGTGTTGAAGGGAATGATCATGTTTTTTTTTTTTTTATTATAATATGCATGTTAAAGAGATCAGCTCTGTGTTAATTCTTACTTTTTCTAAAAAAAAAATTATTATACTTTAGTTTGTGATTGTTAATCCTGAACGGTGTCCACGATGTATCCTTACTGGAACCTTGCAATTCCTTCAAGTTTAACGGTCAAGACAGCCATTTATTTAATGTTCTTAATTATGGCTGTGTAGAAAGATGTTTTATTACTTTTAAAGGGTACCTCCACTTTTGTGGGGGAAAAAATGATGGTGTATACAATTGTCACACAAGTCATATGGTATAACAAATGGTAGGACTCTACAACAAAGTTTGTTAAAATTCTTGCAATGTACATTGATTACCCAGAGAGGATTTTTTTTTCTCAACAAAAGGAGTTATTCTTTAGGATAAACATACATGGCAAGATTTCTGTCTTTCAGCGTGAGGGCTGAATGAGGCAGGCCATACATGGTCAAATTTCAAACGAATTTTCTTTTCAAAATAAGAAAGTTCGTTTTTTTTTTTTTTTGTGATCCGATGATGCCACCACTGATTTTCGAAATTCGGCTGACCAAGCCTTCAATTTCACCTCATATTGCTACAGAAAAGAATTTTCGTGGCCGGGAATCTTTTCTTTCCGTAAATTTTCTTTTCTTATTACATTTCTCGCACGATTCTCCCATCATTGATTAGAAAATCGTTAGTTTTTCAAAAAATTTCCAACATGTCCGATTCCTCAAATTTGATTTCCGCACGAAAATCCGCTGTTGCGAAATTCATACGAAAATTCTTAGATACGATTTTCGAATGAAAATTCTTTCAAAATTCGAACCGTGTATAGCCGGCACGAGAGAAATTCAGTGCAACACAGATGGAGGAATTTCCCTATTATATTCAAGCAGCTGCAGCTGCTTAAATACTTGGACATTTAGATACACCTGATTGGATGCTATCACTGTTTGACACTTTTCAATTTTTCAATTGACTTTTGTCAAGCCAGGTGGTCTCGACAAGGGCAGTTTTTCTCGAGACTCGAAAATTTGGGCTGCATATGTTTACTGTCCCTGCAATGCCAATACAAGAAATTGGGTGGGTGGTTCTGTAACTGAGGGGTAACACCATATTAGGGACACAAGTAGCAATAAAACCCATTACATTCTATCCAGAACAAAACAATAAGGCCTCAATTTAGATTATGATATCCCTGAAGAAGGATCACATATTTCCTCTACCTGTGCTTCAGGTGACTTTTAATTTGCCACAGCTTACCAGTGACTTTTTTCTTTCTAAAAGTCAGTCTGTTTCTTGCACGTCCATCACGACTTGTCTGTACTTTTTCAGGATAATTTATTTCCTGCCGCTTTGGAAAGTAGCAGCTGTTCACCGCACACTGCGGGAAGTTTGGCATGAAAGCAAGCAAGGGGATGTTGTGCAGCTTTTAACTACGTGCAGGAGGTCCACTATGTTAATTTTATAGATGAGACACGCTTTATCTTATTTGGGAAATTGTTAAAAATCATTAATTGCACAGCTGACAGCTTGCCACTTGTCTGCTCAGCTGCAAAATATTACTTTTAAAGATACAACTGCTTGTTTTAAGTTTGCAAAGTTTTCATTGGGATCTCAGACACCTATCGTTAGCTTGATTCTCAGAGGGTAGGATGAGGAGATGAGGCACAGGGTACCTTCCTGTCTACCAGGGGGTGTGAGTGGAGACAGAAATTAGCTAATTGGGGACTAGAGAGAAGAGAAAAGGGGCAGCACAGAAGGTAATTGAGGACAAGGGAAATATGTGGGCCGGAGCTGATCATAGACCACTGGGAACATTGAGGGAAAGCTAAATATGGCTGGATAACAGGCAAGCAGGCAGAGGAGAAGATAATTGTTGATGTGGGTGGGGTAGGCAGTGCAGAAGCCTATTCTGTACCAGTCAGAAAGGAGACAGAGCAGAAGTTGAATGTTACTGAGGGGCAGATAAGTCAAAGGAGTAGCAGTTTAATGTGTACCATTGAGTGAAATGCTGATCTGGAACAAACATGCAGGCAATGAAGCCAGACAAACTCTAACCTTCCATTTTATGTACTTGATGCCATGTGTTACTATCTTTTTTTAATACAAGTGATCATTTTATATAGAAAAGATTGTTCTCTATAGAGAAGCTTGTTACCTGCCAGCAAGCTACAGAGTTGGGACCCTGGCTGTCTATGTGGAAATAATGGTCTGTCTATAGTGGTCCAGCATACTCCCTGCTTGTTTAGAGCCAGTGCTCTCCAATCAGTAGCTAGCATGTACTTTGCAGATTGCAGTGCTATAGGTCTGAACAGTAAGTGGATGTGTTGGACTGCGGAAGGGAGACCACTGCTTCCCCACAGAGAGCAAGAGTTTACTTAGTGACCACTGCTTCCCCACAGAGAGTAAGGGTTTATTCAGAGAGACCACTGCTTTCCTACAGAGAGTAAGGGTTTGCTCAGAGAAACCACTGCTCCCCACAGGGAGCAAGGGTTCCACTTTGCAGCTGCTGGCAGGGAAGAGGCTATTCTACTCGAAGTGGCCGCTTTAGAAAGAAGACAAACTTGAAAACTGTTAACGTCTTTTGTTTTGATGCACCTTGAACTTAGCGGTTTAAAACATTTTTTTAATCTTTTTATTTTTCAAGGACTTTTTTTTGTTTTGGTCATGGAATAGTTTTACATTAGAGATTTCCTAGGATGCTGACCTCTTTAATTGCAGCTTGTTTACAGGTCAATAAGTGTTAAGTAGAATTCATTACATGGATTTTTCTGGTTTCCAGGGCTGTTTACCTTGTCCGCCATAAGGAAACACGTCAAAGATTTGCAATGAAGAAAATCAATAAACAGAACCTAGTCCTTCGAAATCAGATTCAGCAGGCGTTTGTGGAGAGGGACATTTTAACATTTGCAGAGAATCCATTTGTGGTCAGCATGTATTGTTCCTTTGAGACCAGACGCCACTTATGCATGGTCATGGAGTACGTGGAAGGTAAGACAATACCATTTAATTAAAGATAATTCTCAGAAGACTACATTTTCCATGATTTAAAATTCTTGTTTTATTCTGATATGTAGGTAACACAATAAAAGCATTTGATTGGTTTGTATTGGCCGCACAAACATTTCTTCTTTCAGACATATGTCTTTTTTTAGAACGTGGCTTCAAAAACAGTGCAGGAGTCAGTTATTTAAAAGACCTGTTGCTCAAGTCACCATATTGTAAATCATGTAATCTTTTTATGCTTACATTTCCATTTAACACCTGTGGTTGGGGATTTTTATTTTATTAGTCAGCTATGAACCTGCAGTAATGACCAGGAAACTTTGTGTGTAGTTATTGGATATCTGATCACTTATTCAAAATGGTCGCAGGAAAAAAGCTCCTAAATGATAAATGTGCATCTAGCCCAGTGTTCTCCCCCTCTAGACAATGGTAGTTGCAATTTCATGTTTTCATAGGTAGGATCTATAAAGATAACGTAGCACTAAAGGCAATATTTTCTTTTCATTTTGGATAGGTTAAGGGATGATTACAACCCCTGTAAGGTTTATTTTTACCATCTGTTTACCATTGGAGAGATTTTCTTTCACTCCCTGTTCCATAGCCAAACCAGTAAAGCCCCATACACACTCCGATTTTCTGCTGATTTTTGTCTTCAGATTTACCAAATCCATGTAGTAGAAGGGCCTGCCTGATTGCATACACATTGAAACTCCTAAGGTTTGACCTCATATTATATGGTTTTGGTAAATCTGAAGGACAAAATCAGCAGAAAATCTGATAGTGTGTGTGGGGCTTAAGATAGAAAATCCCTCTCTGGTTGTTACCAGGATCACCAGAACTTGTCTACCCATTGGAAGATTTCCCCTCTATTCCTGTTCTGGGGACAACCCACAATTTGGGATTTTTTCACTGTTGGTGATAACCATATTTAAAAAGTAAAACCTATATGTTCCAGAAAAATTAAACTGACAAATCCAGTGTCAGCTAGGTAGACCAAAACAAGTGTCAGACATACGTCTCCGAATTTCAAAAACTTGGATCTAAATTCAAATTTACATCTGCTTTATATTGACTCAATTCTTCCCCTTTGTTTTACCATCTAACAGTACCTGTGCTTAGAGCAGGAGCGTACCTAGAGCATTTGGCACCTAGGGCAGATCCATATCTGGCACCCCAACATTAAAATGTAAAAACACTCCACCGTGCCCCCTACATACCTCTGCATACCCCAATATCTCTGTCACTACCGTGTACCCCTCACCAAAACTGCACCTCTGGACCCCTTTACATTACACAGCACCCTGCATCTCTGTACCCCTTTACATTACACAGCACCCTGCATCTCTGGACCCCTTTACATTACACAGCACCCTGCATCTCTGGACCCCTTTATATTACACAGCACCATGCACCTCTGGGTCCCTTACATTACACAGCACCATGCACCTCTGGACCTCTTTACATTACACAGCACCCTGCATCACTGGACCCCTTTACATTACAGGGGGGTAGTGTTAAATGTATTAGCAGGTTTAGAACCACTAGCAAATTCAAGCCAAATGCCAGCTCCAGTGGTGGCCTGTCCATTAGGGGCACCAGAGTGCTCTATCCACAGCCACTATTTTGACAAGACACCACCACCCCCTATTCATGCATCTGGCCCCTTTCAGGACACCGGGCACGTGAATTACAGTGTTTTTTTTTTAAGCACTTGGCTCTACTAGGCTTCAAAATAGGGTGGGCTTGTGGCACAGTGCATTGTGCCAGGTGCCCACCCAGGTGTTGCAACTGTGAATGAATATTTTCTACTAAAATACTGATGTTCAATCCGGTCAATCGGGAGCAGGTCTTAGACCCATTTTCCGATTGACCGAAAAGAGAAGAGTTCAAATTGGTCGCAGGGGAGGAGGGAGAAAACAGAAGTCGCCACAATGCCGAGCAGGGGAATGGAAAGCTGTTGCCGAGCAAGGGAAGCCGCCGGTGAAGCCCGGGAGAAGTGCTGCCCACCATAGATGGGGTAAGTGCCCCAGAACAACCCGACCGATCAGCAGGGGTTGATTATACTGTTTGCCACCCCCCAAAAAAATTACCACCGGGCCGCCTCTGCTGGAGATGCTGGGAGAGATTGTTTAAATCCATACCCTGGTGTGAGTTCTGATGCTCCATCTGATACTGATGTACCTGGTTAACCGTATGATCCATCTATTAAGTTTGGAGTGTGCCATCCAAGTTTTCTATTTACCACCTGCATTGCATGATTATATGCTTGTTTTCATATCATTCTGGTAAGCAGATCACGGGGGTGTGGTGTGCTTTACATATGCACATTGAATCTTGGTAGAAGATTTACATCGCCTTTCTATTGACAATTACGTTTAAGTTTTTTTGATTTTATGCACATTTGTTTTTTATGGACAATCGCATTTAAAACTTTTGTTTAGAACTGCACCATTGGACTTTATATTATTGTTTGATTAATTAGCAAATTGCGCTGGCTCCTGTGTTTTCTTTGGGTTAGCACAGATATTTGTTCACCTTGATTTATGAATAAATAAAAGTTGATCATTTTAATCACAACTGCTAGTGTGAAATGGTTTGTCTCATCCATGTAAACAGATATTTGTTCACCTTGATTTATAAATAAATAAAAGTTGATCATTTTAATCACTACTGCTAGTGTTAAATGGTTTGTCTCATCCATGTAAACTGATACATTCTGCTGGAGAGTTTGTGCTGTGACTTACAAGATACTTACTGGATGGATTACCAGTTGAAAATAGAAACAAAATTCCAAAAAAAGGAAACGAATGCAGCCATCGCAACTAAAAATTGTAATGCTGTAATATAATGTTTGCTTTTGGGTTTAAGACTGCTTTAAAACGAATGCTGCTACGAACTTAAAGTGGATGTAAACCCAATTCATTAAATTTGTGCTGGGCACATGTATCTGCAGTGTTTTCTTCTCTCTTCAAATAACTAAGTCCTGTAGCTGTCTCTTCCTCCATAGAGGCCTGATAAGTTCTCACACGTTCTCCGAGATGGGAGATAGAAATGTGTGTCAGGGGAGGTTGCTATAAATTAGCAGTCCTCTTGCTGTCTAAGAGCTCTGTACATTCATTCCTTCCTTTGCCTATGAGGAGAAGGGGTGTGTGCATTTCCTCCAATCAGCTGTCTTGGCTGTATGCCCAGGCTTCATTGCAGTGTTAACCAGGAAGAGAAAAACTTTAACATGATCTGCTTTCTAAAGAATATATAAAAAGCAGATATGCATGTAAAACTTTTTTAAGGAGATTTGTTTCATCTCTGTGTATCATCTGAGGCTGTTCACTTCACTGAGTATATGTGAGAGTGTACATCCACTTTAAGAAATTAAAGTGTAATCTATCCTTTTTTTGTGCTTGTGCCAAAAAGTTTGTATTCCAATAGTGGTCTTTGTCTTGTATGTTTTACTATAGTGGGCAAACTGAGAAATATAACTTTGTAAAATCTGCACTGTGTGTGGCCAACATTATGGCTTCTCAGGGCCTATTAGGATGTCAAGCAATAAGTTTACAATTGCAATCTATTCAGTATGGGCGATCTGATGGAGAGAACCTAAAATCCATGTCTACACTTGTGTGCCTTTCCCCTTCTAGAGTATTGTTAGACCTGCTGCTTTATGTGATTGTTTCAGCAGGGGCTCTTTGTTCAGGTGTAGCCTAAAAACAGTACAGCAAAAATATTGCATTAACAATTTTTATAGGCAGCCAAGTGAACCTATTCAGCATCAAGTATGTTTGATTCGATCTCTGTTGTAATTCTGCACAATAATGTGCTACATTTAACTATTGTTCGGCTTCCAATAAGACTGCAAAGGAACAATGGCTGCCCTGTCTTCTAAGATTACAGTAACCTTTTGTTACTATAGTAACTAGCAACGGTGTACATAATATAAACTCTAAATTATCAAAGAAAAAGCTAAAGGAGAAATATTAGCAACAGTGTTTACTGTAAGCACAAGAAAACTTTTGTGATTATGTTGATAGCATTAGACTGTCCCTGATTTGGAAGGATTTGCTTTTTTTGGAGGTTCCTCTTTCCTCCACATTTATCCCTCACTTTGGTCTGATATTTATACCCGTGAACAAAAAAAATGCACTATTTATCTATCAGAAATGTTTCAAAATGCTAAACTCATTATCCAGTTGCTACATTATTGCATTTTATATTTCAAAAGCCAGTATACTGGAATAGTAGTGGTAAAAAACAACACTTGAGGGTTTGACCAATCAATACTTTTTGCTAATAGGTGTCTTTCTCATCTCAGAAAGTTGAGAGACGTGCATGTGTACAGAAATTGGTAGTGTGTGGGATTCTTACGGTGTACTTAGAAGTCGGTCAGTTTTGCTGGAGGTTCCAGTGCAACCACACTGTCTTCTGGCACACCAATTCACTTGTCGGTCCAGTTTAGAGAAATTATCCTGTATAAAGAACCGTTTAATTCCAAAGAGACTATAAAACTGGTACCTTAGTCTTATACATTTACCGCTCAATAAATTCTAGTATGTCCCAGGCAAATGCAGGCCGGTATCCTCCTATACCTAGCTCTTGCCCCTTAAAGGAAATCTGTGCTAAGAAAAACTGAGGGATGACATTACTGATCACCTTCTGAAACTGCTTGTCGACTGTCTGTAGTTATTAATTTGATTCACTGACCTGTAACAATCATGAGCCAATGTTGGAATAGTAAATTCAAAACTTAAACTCTGACTACTGCCTCGGGTCAAATTTTTTTTTTCTCTCAGTTCTATACGTTTATTTCAGAAGTGTCTAACGGGGTCATGTAACAATACGGGTGGGGGGGTCCCCACTTCACCTGCTCTAGCATGTGTCATGGTTTTGCTGCAAAGACCATTGTTCACGTGTGAGTGTGGATCTATGCAGCATTCGTTTGCTAGCCCAAGCTGCGCATGCTGGTGCACTCCTAGTGGGGTTTTTGTTGACTAGCTGGGATTTACAGGAAATGGGTAAAATGATGCTGTTGCAGCATTGGTCCTCAATCATCCTCAAAGAAAAAAGAGCAATGCTGAAGCATCAAGAGAGGGTCAGTAGTGAATTAGGAAACTTTTTTTACATGGATAGTGGAGGATGAAAAAAGACCATTGGATCAGCATGATGGCCAGGCAGCCAAAGATTTTAGTAGAGATGACCAGCACTAGCAGCCTACATATTTCTTTTAGCATTCTGGGTGGGTTCATGAATCAGTAACTAGGTGCAGGAGAGCATGGGGCCAGTCTTTGACTTTGCAAAGCAAAGTCAATATTTGTATAACAAAGTGCCTTGGATTTTGGGTATCCTAAGGGACTTGTGATTAAACAGATACGTGAAGGTACCTGCATTACTATAGCAGCTTTGCAATCTTTATTGAATGGAAAGGATAAGTTCCCCTTTTGTAACATGTTATGTTAGACCCATATTCAGGGTGTAACATGTTACAGATGCACTGGCCCTGGCTCACCCCCGATCCCCCATTCTGACATCTAGCAAGGGATCTTCCCCCCCCCCCCCCACTAGCTGTGGCACTCTGCAATAAACGTGGCTGTGTGGCACTCTGCTTGCATCATCCATTCAAATTGATGTACGAGGAAGCAGATACACTGCAGATCTGCTGGAAACCTGCATGGTCAATACATCGCTGGTTCAATGCTTTACAGGCTCAAAAAAAAAGAAATTAAATTCACATTTTTTTTATCTGCAGAAAAATGTGCATTTAGTATTTTTGTAGATGCTCAGTGGGAGAAACTAGAAAATTTAATCCGTTTTCTAATCTTCCTAATTTAATTGCTCTCCTGATGGTGACCAGCCAACAGCAAGGGATAGGACCCATTTCCCGATAAGGTGATAAGTGCTTCAATTGGACCACTGTCATAACTTCTATGTGGAAAGATTTAGGCATAGAAAAGCAAATGTTTCAGCAGAGCTCTGCCATTTTTATGAGCACTGTGATCTACTGCTGGACTAAGCAAATTGGTGAATGTAGAATTATCGCTGGAGATAATACTGATTAACATTATCATGTATGTTAATATGTGGTCTCATGTCATATAAATGAATTTCTTTAGTATATAGTAGATTTCTTTTTAGATTCTGATGTATCTACTATGTGCAGAAAATAATAATTTGGGTTTTCTCTGGTAGGCGGAGACTGTGCTACGTTACTAAAGAACATGGGACCTCTGCCTGTGGACATGGCTCAGATGTATTTTGCAGAAACTGTTCTCGCTTTGGAATATTTACACAACTATGGCATCGTACACAGAGATTTAAAACCAGACAAGTATGTTTTAACTTACAATTTAATGAAATTATGAATGTTGCTCTTTAGTTGTGGGGACAATTGTGTTGTGTTTCGGTACATAGGCAGACTGGTTATATTGATTTATTTTGGCACAAAAGACTTTTAGCACACATACATTCCCATGTAATAACAGAAAAGTAAAACACAAAAGATCACAAACACATTATTACTGCTTCTGTCTTGGTTTGAGGCTGGGCTCACACTTAATTTGGATGCGACTCACAGCAGGGGTCCAGTACGTCCCTGTCCTCTGTTTCAAGGATGAATCCAGCCCGAATTTTTGCATACATTCGGACCTGAAATAGAGCCAAAGACGCACTGGACCCCTGTGCAATCCTCTCCACAGTTTCCCCGGAGATGTGTGAACCTGCCCCATTGAGCCAGTCACAGTCCCCTGTCATGCGCCTCCTCTCTCTTCTGATTGGCTGACTGACTTTGACAGCAACAAGAGCCAGTGATACCGCTGATGTGTCTGGCGCTGGTGGGTTGCTGCACACAGAAGGCTTTTTATCTTAATGTATAGAATGCATTAAGATTAAAAAAAAAACCTTCTGACTTTACAACTCTTTTAAGCTTCAAAAATCAACCTGTGCCCAAATCCAGTAAATAGTTTGTGTCATGCAAAAACCACAGGTCAACTGCCTCCTGCCCTTCCCAGCCACAAGTGTAAACAAGGCCTACTTCAAATGGGCAGTTTGAGTTGAGATCCACTGGAACAGTAATAAAGCAGAACTTTTTCAGAACAACTTGATAAAAAAATGTTTTTTTTTTAGTAAGAAACATTACAGTGCCTCGAAAAAGTATTCACACCTCTTGAAATTTTCCACATTTTGTCATGTTACAACCAAAAACATAAATGTATTTTATGTGATAGACCAACACAAAGTGGCACATAATTGTGAAGGGGAAGGAAAATGATAAATGGTTTATATAAATAAAATATGTGAAAAGTGTGGCCTGCATTTGTATTTACCCCCCTTTACTCTGATACCACTAACTACAATCTAGTGGAACAAATTGCCTTCAGAAGTCACCTAATTAGTAAATAGAGTCCACCTGTGTGTAATGTAATCTCAGTATAAATACAGCTGTTCTGTGAAGCCTTCAGGTTTGTTGGAAAACCTTAGTGAATAAACAGCATCATGAAGGCCAAGGAACACACCAGACAGGTCTGGGATAAAGTTGTGGAGAAGTTTAAAGCAGGGTTAGGTTGTAAAAAACAAAATCACAAGCTTTGAACATCTCACAGAGCACTGTTCAATCCATCATCCAAAAATGAAAAGAGTATGGAACAACTACAAACCTATCAAGACATGGCTGTCCACCTAAACTGACAGGCCAGGCAGGAGAGCATTCATCATAAAAGCAGCCAAGAGGCCCATGGTAACTCTTGAGAAGCTGCAGAGCTCTACAGCTCAGGTGAGAGAACCTGTCTACAGGGCAACTATTAGTCATCCACTCCAATCTGTCCTTTATGGAAGAGTGGAATGAACAAAGCCATTGTTGGGGGGGGGGGGAGCCATAAGAAGTCCCGTTTGCAGCTTGTGAGACACAGCAAACATGGAAGAAGGTTCTCTGGTCAGATGAGACCAAAATTTAACTTTTTTGGTCTAAAAGCAAAATGCTATGTGAAAGAAAACTAACACTGCACATCACCCTGAAAACACCATCCCCACTGTGAAACATGGTGGTGGCAGCATCGTGTTGTGGGAATGCTTTTCTTCAGCAGAAACAAGGAAGCTGGTCATTTGAATGGAAGATGGCTGGAAACAGAGGGCACTCTTAGAAGAAAACCTGTTAGTCTGCAAAAGACCTAAGACTGGGGTGGAGGTTCATCTTCCAGCAAGACAATGACCCTAAACATACAGCCAGAGCTACAATGAAAGGGTTTAGATCAAAGAATATTCATGTTAGAATGGCCCAAAGTCCAGACCAAAATCCAATTGAGAATCTTTGGCAAGACTTGAAAATTGCTGTTCAGAGTCTCTCCATCCAATCTGACATTTATTTTTAATGTTTTTATATAGCTATACCTGAAAAAGGCACCAACTGATATAGCTACTTGTTAAGTCTCTACAATCCCCTCTATTGAATAACATGTGCCCCACTGTATGTTTTTTTTTTTTTTTTTTTTAAACCTAATATATACCTTCCATCAGAGCGTCTCCCGCAACTCAAGTGACTCCTCGACTCTCTCCTCTACCCGTCTGGCAGATAAAGTGGGAGGGGCCGAGAACTCCCGCTGATTTCAGCTGGGAGGAGGAGAGAGCCGAGGCATTACATGAGCGCCGGAAGATGCCCTGAAATAAGGTAGATATTGGCTTTTTTTAAATAAAGGACATACAGTGGGGCACATGTTATTATCTAACAGTGGGGATTGTAGAGATATAAAACTATTATTGTGCAAGCTGGATGGGAGGATCGCGGAGTGGACAGAGCAGACGGGCACACGGGGGGAGGTGTTAGAGAGGAGACACTGCAGAGGACGGATGCACCCAAATAACCATGGTGTCAGGGCTCAGCAGCCATAATAAACCATGCTCAGTTTACCGTTTACTCAGATCCAATGTCTTTTCTTTCAGGGTTACAAACACTTTAATTTTCTGACTAAAGTTCCACTTTAAGTAAATCCTTAATAAATTTTACCACATTTGCCAAGAGTAGCTCAGCACTTAACTGACTCCCTTCTGAGTAAAAAAGGACAATATACCTTACCCAAGTACTCCGCTACTAACTGCATGATCTGCAATTTTGTATCTGACACTTTCTTTTTAAAACCTTGATGAAATGCATTTAAATATATGTAGAACTAGTACAGTAAATTAAAGTGTTCATTGAACAGGACAAAATTCTACGTTTCTAGAAAAATTAATAGTGCTGTAAGGTACCGAGTTCAGTAGCATGGGTAATGTAATGTATAACCCATTATACAGAATTGCAGCAATTTGGAGTACATAGTATATGTTAAAGCTTACAGATTGTAGTGGTCTCAGTTATGTGATATATAGCACAGATGGTGGACCACAATATGTAATGTAAAGCAAAATGTACTGGGCACACTTGACTACTGCATGTGACCTACAAAATCATATACAGAGCATGCATGAGTGCAGTAGTCCAGACCATGTAACAGCAGCACAGTGTACAGAACACGGTGTATGCCATGTACAGCTTAGTAGTTTCCCTTTATGACACTCATGGGTCACTGTAGACCATGCAGACCTCTTTTGATTTAGGGAGGAACATTTGCTTTGCTAAGGGTTCAACTAATTGGCATTTCATTTTTACATTATCATCTATTCATAGGCTTGTCTTCCTTATCACGTCCAAGCATTGTCCTCTGTCCACAGACTTATGTTTCTCTTAGGCTTGTTTGAAATTTTTTGGCAGACCCCAAGCCTATGTTAAGCTGGCTCACAAAGTAAGACCGGATCATCATTATTTGATGTAATATTTTATTAATTGTCTGTGTGTGGGACCTGCAGTTAGGAAACAAATCCGAAGTGCACTGCTATTGAGGATTTTCACAAAGGAGAACAATTGCCTCCTTTTGACATTTCATAGTGCACAGAACTTTATCTGCATGCAAAGCGTGTATGTTGGTATGGATTAACTGCTGCTTTGTGAGTGGGGAGCTTAGTGAGATGGAATTACAGAACAAGTGACAGACGGGCATGGATTGCCCAATTACAAAAGAGAATAAGGAAACAGAATCGGAGGCAGTGTACTTAGCTTATAGTGTGTAAAACAAAAATTAGCTTTCCTGAGTGATGAACACTTGTTTGGAATTATATTATATACAAGTGAAGGCGCAGAGAACTAGAACAGTCAATATCCCGCAATATTTGAGTGATGTGCTGTATAAGCATAATGTCATATGCGCAGTAAAAATGTTATGACAACAAAAGTCCACAGTCTTATAGTTGTTTTAAAAAAAAGTCCACGGACCATATGAGATGATAATGAAGGGCTGCCATCAAGGGGCAACAGAAACCATGTTCCAAATACACTGAAAAGACACAAGGGGTGCAGATATAGGACAAGTTTAATGTGAAATTAAAGTACACAGGCAACTCACATTTGTGGAGTCATAGTAAGTATAAGTCCCAACATAGGGGTGTCATCAGTGTAGTTGATCCGTTCCTGCTGTGTTAGCGCTCTGTTACTTGCTCTGTACACAGCTGGATGATCATCAAGCCTCGAGGCGAATGGTGGTTTCCAGGTGAGGAGTGATGACGTCACTGGAAAGCGACACATTTCCTGAGCGTACAGGCTGCGAGTGATGTGGCAGCCACGCTCATCCTTCAAGCTTGGAGCGAGCAACAGGGCGCTATCATAGCAGGAACAAATTGACTACACTGATGACACCCCTATGTTGGGACTTATACTTACTATGACTCCACAAATGTGTGTTGCCTATGGACTTTTATTACACATTAAACTTGTCCTATATCTGCACCCAGAGGCGCCTCTCCCCTTGTGTCTTGTTTGGAATTAGACCTAAATATTACTTCTCATGATCTTCTGGGGGAAATTATATGTTTCACATACAACATTTATCTTAATTATATGAGTAATTTCTGGACTGTTAATGAGAAGATGGTCAGTGATCCACTATCAGACTGTATGCAGTTGATAAAGGAGATAATCCAAGCAAATACATCTCTTAAAAATGTAAAATTCTAAATTGTTTTCTTAGCACATCAAATTTGGGTCTCATTCAGTGGCATAATTTTTGCCTAATTACAGCAATTCTATATTTAAATGCTGGTTTGCAGATCTGTTGCTGGGATATGCAATATAAATAATGGGTAGTCCAGATTGGGTAATTCTCCACTTCAGATATCACATTAACATTTGAGTGCAGGCCCTCTTTAACCACTTCAGCCCCGGAAAATTTGGCTGCTCAATGACGAGAGCACTTTTGCGATACGGCACTGCGTCATTTTAACTGACAATTGCGTGGTCGTGCGACACTGTCCCCAAACAAAATTGAGATCCATTTTTTCCCACAAATAGAGCTTTCTTTTGGTGGTATTTGATCATCTCTGCCGTTTTTATTTTTTGCGCTATAAACAAAAAAAGAGCCACAGTTTTTGAAAAAAAAAAAACACAATATTTTGTACTTTTGATATAATAAATATCCCACTTTTTTTTTTTTTTTTTAAAGCAATTTTTTTTTCTCAGGCCGATATGTATTCTTCTACATATTTTTGGTAATAAAAATCACAAAAAGCATATATTAATTGGTTTGCGCAAAAGTTATAGCCTCCACAAAATAGGGGATAGATTCATGGCATTTTTATTATTTTTTATTAGTAATGGTGGCGACATTATGGCGGACACTTGGACTCTTTTGACACATTTTTGTAGAGCAGTGGGCGCATCCATGTGCCTGCTATCCTGCTTAAAGGAGCCAACGTATAACTATAACGGCTCACGGGAATGTGCCGACCTTCCACCGTATAACGACGGCGGCTGGTCGGAAAACACTTAAAGCAGAACTATACTGCATCTGAGCACCACAAATCAAAACACTATTTAATTATTTTTTTTAATACTCAAAGCAAACCTCCACATCTCTATACTTTTTTGGCTGAGAAATCACTTAGAAAAACACCCCCTAGCATTTCTGGCCATGGCCATCTTGAGAAAGATCCGATGATTCATGTAGCATTTACTTTCTGGAATCCATCTACGCTTAGCTCAGGCAGGGGGGCGTGCTTAGTTGAGCAAGTCCCTCCTCTCCTCCTTGAAGACTCTTAAAATGTATGACATCGTTTTTATGTAAGTAAAGGAGACACTACAATTCAGGACAACCCTCTTTTCTTCATACATGCTGGGGAGAACCCAGTATTTTGTGTGCACAGCCCCAAAATTGATAATTTTACAGGAGCTCATGTTGAGAAAAATTTGTGGTTTACTGTAGAATGCCAACTAGTGGTAAATGTACTGTAGGAAAGAGTGGGGACACCTTTCTACATACAGTACGTAAATTCACACAACCACTTAAAATTATCAGAAGGTAACCTATAAGCCTAATTTGAGTAAATATTAAAGTGGTTGTAAAGCCTAAACATTTTTACCTTTTTAATGCATTCCTTGCATTCAGGTAAAAAATGTTTAGGTGTCAGCATCCCCCCTCACCCCCTTTTACTTGCCTGAGCCCTCATTCAATCCAGTGCTGTGCACATCTGCAGCTGTTCTCTCCCCTCACTTCCGGGTCTCACTGGCTTTGCTGGGGCACCGGGAGCCGTTGGCTCCCAATGCTGTCATTCTAAGCCAGTAACGTGGGGACGGGGCCAAGTCCCACTGTCTGTGTCAATTGATGCAGCAGTGGGGCTTGGGTGCGAGGCCACTGGACGGGGGGGAGGGGCCAGGAGCGCCAGCGGGGGGCCCAAAAAGAGAAGGTTCATGGCCGCTCTGTGCAGGTAAGTATACCTTTTTATAATTACGTAAATCTTAGTAAATCTTTGCTATTCGAAATGAGAATAGATTGTTAAAAAAAGAAAACGCATATAGAGGATACATAAAAAAATGTACACATGGCAATCGCTACTTGAGACTAGAAGACACAAACAAGGAGTTTAATCTGAATTAGAAAGGGGTACAACATTTATTACATTTGAAAACACAGAGCTATAGAACATGTAGAAACTACATTTTTGCTGGGTGAATGTTTTCATAGAATATTTTATGGAGCTTAGTATAAAGAATACATCTCTTGGAGAGAAAGTAAGTTTAAATTGCATAAATTGTTAAACCAAGTTTTGTGTTTACAGCTTATTGGTAACTTCCATGGGACACATCAAGCTTACTGATTTTGGTCTGTCAAAAGTGGGCCTCATGAGTATGACCACCAACCTGTATGAGGGCCATATTGAGAAGGATGCCCGAGAGTTTCTGGACAAACAGGTTGGGTTTAATTACAATTTTTGAACATGTGCTGTGTTTTTCATTTTGCCTTTTTGTTTTACAGATTTACATTTTTGTAAGTTTTTTTTTTTTTCTTTTTGCCTCAATAATTTCTTCATAAAAATAGAAGAGCAAAATTATGTTAGGGCTGAGCATAGTAATCATAGCAACCAATCAGATTGCAACAGTGTTTGTTTCCTTACACTCAAATTTTTCAAGTATGCTTTACATTTTGTTTTAAAAATATCATATTAATATAGACTTTGCAAGTTTTATAATCATTGAAGTAAGTAATGATCAGGACATGACTTAGGATTCAGTAATGTAGCAATGTGAATCTAAATAAAGTTGATTTTTTTAAGATTTTTTTACTGTTAATTCAACCACCTGGACATTTCACAGTAGTTTCAGAGAAGGCTTCGGTTTAGTCCCCTGCTCCAGTTTTCCATTTTCCCCATCATTAGAGTAATTAAAGTGGACCTTCAGTCATTTTTTCAACGTTCCATCTATTAAATCGTCTGCCTTTGTTGTTTTAACGTTGCATAGTAAAACATGTTTTTTTTTCTGCCAGTTAAATACCTTATACAGCCCACTTCCTGTTTCTTGTCTGGTAAAAAGCCTAGGCTTATGACATCATGCACAGCTCTCTCTCACTCTCATGAAAGTTTTCCAGGAAGGGAGGGGGGATGAGTTATAAGAGTGCCAATGAGAGTTGCAGAGCTGGGGGTGTGTCTGTGTAAATCCAGGAAGTGAACAGGCAGCAGCTTTAGCTGCCCACAATTAAAATGGATGCAGCCAGACTGGAGGGAGATTTCTGCAGCATATTTGGCAAGTACAGAATGACAGTATATATAAAATATGCAAAGTGGTTGGAGGGAAGCTTCAGAATGACAAAGATGTTTTTATTATAAGTTATGTGAGCAGACTGCAGTTCCTCTTTAAATTCCAATAAAAAGAAAAAAATACCGCGCTCCTAACTATCTAGTGAAAAATAAACAAACATATATAGCAGCAGCTACTAAGTGTCATACACACCAAATACAGTAGAAAAAAGAAAAAATAGCTGCGCTGATACTAATTATTCCCATCACATGAGTAACCTTAGTTATTTAATCTCTTATGTGAACAAAAATATGATCAAAAAATATGATCAGGTGAAATGAATAAAGTTGTAAAAATTGAATACCAATTAGTCAAAATTATTAGAAATTATATATATATATATATATATATATATATATATATATATATATATATATATATATATATATATATATATATATATATATATATATGAGCAAAGTCCCAAGTGATAAAAAATCTCAAAGTCCAAATAATATGTGAAGCAAAAAGTACAATCTTCCGTCACCAAATGTATGTACGTCATCGTGTGACGAAATGCGCGTCGGGTGGCTAGGACATGCTGACGCAGTTACGTTGGGTTCTTGAGCGAAGGGCGCTCGCTTGCTGGCCGACATGCTGTTTTTACTCTGTCTGTAAGTGTTTCCATTTATTATAAATTAAAGCTATATATCAGGTTTACACTATGGGGAGTTTCTCTGTTTTTTATGTTTGAGTGACCATTACTCCATGATTGAAAGTCTCTCTTGCTTACCCTCGGGTGTATATTACTGACCTGCTGTCTTGCTACGAGAGATCTACTACTGGGACCCTGTCGGGTATTATTTGCGAGCTATTGATGCTTGCCATCTGGTAAGCGTGTATTCTTTGCGGTGTCTGCACTTTTGGTTACGGAAGATTGTACGATTTGCTTCACGTATTATTTGGACTTTATTTGAGATTTTTTATCACTTGGGACTTTGCTCACTTTATTTTTATATTTATTAATTTCTAATATTCATTTTCACTAATTGGTATTCAATTTTTACAACTTTATTAATTTCACCTGAATGTTTGATCATATTTTTGTTCACATAAGAGATTTATTTAATAAATAAGGTTACTCATGTGACGGGAATAATTAGTATAAGCGTAGCTATTTTTTTTCTTTAAATTCCAGTTTTCACTTGTCCCGATGCTGGTAAAATCTGCTATGGCAGCTCATCAAGTAAAATCTGTCATTCTTAGGGTTGGGAGTGGATGCCCTACATGGAGAGCCATGAGCAGTAGTTAATTTAACAGAAAAAAAAAAGGTTATTTTTAAAGCAGGTTTGTCTTGTAGTAAATTGGTTCATCTTAAACATAAGTGGTCCTTTATTATTATTATGTGGAAGGCAGGGGTAGTTTTAGACGTCTTCTAATAAACACCTTTCCTTACCTATTTTTAATATGAAGGATATGATTGTAGCTGACTGATGTTTTCAGACAGCAGAATAAAGATCTAGATTAGACTGCTATTCTCTGTAGACTAAAATTGGCGCTTATGATGCATTGTACAATTAAGGGTGCTAAAATCTTAGCCATGGTCCATTTGCTTTCTTCATGGCTCATTACTGTGTGTCCACAATCTGTGTATTCTAAAATTACTTGGAAAAATCCATCTGAACAATGGCCCTACTGAATTTATATATATATATTCTGCTTCACTTTACCTCCATTGTAATCATACATTTTATAAACAGTTAAACAGTTCACCATTTACTTCTTGTAACTGAACATAAATTCAGTTTTTTTAGGATTATAAACAGATACTATATTTGAAATTAAGACCCCACAGGCATTACTCTATCTCACTTTAAGCCATCATAATAATAATCAAGGACTCAGTAGGTTTTTTTTTTTTTTTTCTTGTTAAATTTCCTAAATAAAATTGAATGTATATTTGTTTTAACCTGCTTGGTTGGTGTAAAAGCTGATATTGGCAGGTTGTGTACTTGCTGTAATTAAGCATCCGTTTCTCATTCATCACTTGTCAGGGAATGCTAGGACCACGCTTCATGTTTATATATGCTGAGCGCGCAGGGATGAGGCACGAGGAATGTTTCTCAAACAGAAAGCTGAAATAGATCGCGTTATTTTCCACTTGACCAATATTCTCCCTGCTGATAGAAATAATTTAAGAACATAGATCAATAAAAACCTTACATAAAAAAAAACATAACATTGAGGAAGGCAAAAACAAAAATGAATAAATAAAAATTATATAGTACAGGGTAAATGTTTTCATAAAAGACATCGGTCTTAATTCAGTGCAATGAAACCTAAGTGCCATTTGCAGTAATGAGCAAAAAGAAGGGAAACCTGTAGTTATGTTTCTCCTTCTAAGTATATTCGTGTTGTGCTTCATTAGCAAATTAGACACCTATGAAAAAAATCTCTTGTAGTTCATGAATAAAATTGATAATTAAAGTGTAACTAAAAAGAAATAGTCAGTGCTAGGGAAAAAGAGAATATTTACACAGCTAGCAAGTAAGGTAAGATGGCCTCCCATACAAGTACTGACCAGGCCTGACCCCACTTTGCTTCTTAAGGTTAGTGCTTTGGAGAACAAAGGGTTTGATATGGTGGTCTCTGTATAACCTTATACATAGAAAAATAAAACATTAACATTTTTCAGAATTTGAGTTAGCCATGACCACTTGAGAAATGGTCATAAAACATAAAACAAAACATAAAACAGTCTGCATCATGGGCTTGAAAATGTGGACCTGTTTTCTTTTTGGCACTCATGGCCATAAAAAAAAAAACTGTACTGAGGAAGCATTGAGATGCTTATGCAGACAACCTTTTCTGGAAATACTAGTTCCCTGCTTAGCATGCTGATTTTCTAGTTTCAGTAATTTCGGGCCTTGCTTACAGTGGTTTCAGATTGTTTAAGAGCTATGGGTACAGGAAGGTTTTACAGGGTATTGTCAAAGCTTTCCACAAGCTCAGACCAGCCTTCATCTCTAGTTGAGATGTTAAACACAGATCTTAATGGGAACACTGGTTGGCACTTTGAACAAGCGGTCAGCTGGCTTCAGCTCTTTGAAACATGATTATAGCTTTCCAGCAGCTGGCTAACCAGCACACCCATTTAGAGCTTTGTTTAACATCCTCAAACCAGAGCTGAAGGCTGCTTTGCTGCCCAAAACTTGCTGAAAGCTTTGAAATGCTTTGTAAGTCTGTGAGGTTTAAGTGCTCATCAGCAGTTACTTCATGTGCAGCGCACTGAAATTAATGTGCTGCTAATTAGATGAGTGCCAACAAGCAGTTACATTTCACAAATGTAGCTCTAGCCTAAAAGTTTGCGGTGCACAAGCTAAAATCCATGGGAACAACACCTTAAACTGGCCAAATACCAGTAGAACAATAGAATTGTGTTCCAAATTTTTGTTTTAGGAACATTTGTTCAATTTTCTAATTATTAGTGGGGTCAATTTGATGTTCTTTTCCACCAGATAGAACAGGATAGAATTTTTTTCTTGAACGAAATAGTTTCTCATAGTGTGTTGCTTGAGTTTGGGAAAATCTGTTCACTCCAAAATCGAATGTTAAAGTGGGGGTAATGTCCCATGCATAATTTGTACCTATAGGTACTGTAAATATCTCCTAAATGTGCACCGTTTAGGAGATATTTACTGTAAATGCTGCCGGATATGTCACCAGCGCATGTGCTCTGAAGGAACAGCTACCCGGGCCATTCCTTCAGAGTCCTGTGCCGTAAACTGTGACTCCCACGCACATGCGTGGGAAGGACATCATTGTGGCTCCCGCCAATCACATAGCAGTAGTCCCGGAAGGAAGACAGGGGAAGATGGAACCCTTGTCAGTGGGGACAGCTCACCGCTGGGGGGGCTTCGTTCTATGGTAAGTTTCACATAATGTGCTAGTATGCGATGTATACTAGCACATTATGGCTTTACCTTGTAGGTTTAAAAAAACAGAGCTTTACTGCCGCTTTAAAAGCTTATAAAATTTTGAAGTACTTTTGAACATTTTATTTGTTGTGGAATGTACTAAGAATGTTCGTACGAACCTTTGTTTAGAAATCTATTCGTGCATGGTCATCTTCAGACTTCCTGACCCAGAACACATATGCAGGTTTGCCAATTCAATGCATTTCTATTTAAAATAGTACTTGTAGTGTATATAGTCTATAATATTACAGTTCCTCTTTTAAGTGAACATTGAGGCCTGTGCTGTTTGGATGATAATTTATTTTCTTTTTTTTTTAACTCTTTGCTTATCAGGTCTGTGGCACCCCAGAATATATTGCTCCAGAAGTGATTTTGAGGCAAGGCTATGGGAAGCCAGTTGACTGGTGGGCAATGGGCATTATCCTGTTTGAATTTCTGGTGGGCTGTGTCCCGTTCTTTGGAGATACCCCAGAAGACCTGTTTGGACAGGTTATCAGTGGTATGTAGAAGAATAATTTAGATATTATTAACATTTGTTGTACTGGCACAGGCTTTGTATTTACCATTGCTGTAGCACTTCTTTGAGTTATCCAGTAGTTAAAAGTGTGCTTGTTTAAAACAACTCTATTTCTTTTATTATAACTAGGCAAATCATGCAAGTTTGCAAGTATAACCCTTCATCGTTTTACCTTCCATGCTCTATCTGTTGAGAACTGTATCGGTATCATTCATCCTACTACATATTTGCAGTTAAAAAATGTGTTTGCAGATGCACAGCTCCTTGCATACAGATTTATCTTAAAGAAAGCACAACCAGCATCCATGTAGATGTACAAGCTCCATAGGCTAGTGTAATACTCACAATGCTCAAGGGGCTTATTTTACATAACACTAGAATGGAGATTCATCTGTACCTCTACTATGGTTTCTTTCTGTACATAATTCCATGAAAATTGGTGACATGAGCTGTGCAGGAATTCTGATATAAAGGTTGATGGCATTGGATCAATTGGGTATCAAGGACATCATTACAGTTATGTTTCATTAAGCTGGCCATACACTTTTTAAGACTTTTAAGATAAGATGAGACTTTTTTCAATCTGCCTAATGGTTAACAGTGTGGTTGGACAAATCTCTCCTGCAAGGCTATTGTATGACCACTCCCACCACCGGTTGTCAGAATACCAACAAATAGCTGCTTCACCTGATTGTTTGCAGCCGCTATTCAGCCCACTATTTTCTACTTGGCTCTTATGATTTTTCTGTTGAAGGTAGTCTATAGGGAGGCTGATGGGGAATACGATGTGCATAGTTTATGTCTAGCTTTGCTATTACAGTGCACATATTCTTTAAGTTGCTGGGTTTACAGTCCTCTTATTTTTTTTTAAATTATATGTGATAGGTTATACCTTACCTCAAATCCATGACTCTTTCTCTACCTTTCAAATGCAGATGCCTGATTCTTTGTCTATAAACCACTCACAATTCAGTTTTATAAAGCATTGAGACTGTCAAAATAAATGAATGTACTGAAATAATGTAAGGTTATGCAAATACCTGATAATTCCATTGTGGAGCTAAATCAATATACAATACAGGCTCATTTTAAAAAGATTTATATTTTGCAAATTAATTAACTGCATATTTTTTGTCTGAGACTGACTCTTCAGCTTGAGTGGCTTCAGAGATCCTCTGAAATCTGTCATTTTCTGCCTTGTAAGCTGCATGATCTCATACTTCATTTCCCAATTACTGACAGTTGGTACAGCTCTTCGGAGACATTGTCTGAGGCTGAACAGGTGACATAAAAAAAGGGGTCACACCTCTAAGAACCCCCAATTGTTGAGCTGAAGTCAACTTATGTAACTTAGGATAAGTGGAAAAATACTTTTTTGTTTTTTATTGCTAAGTGGTTACAGTATAAGACTGAGTATTGTGTTACTTGTATAAGCCTAGTCCTGAATTCAATTCTTCCTTTTAAATCCAAAATAAATTGAACATTAGGCGATTATTTCCATCTGGCAAGCAATTTCCCCCCCTCAATAGTCAAATATGAATGCCCTTGTTCTGTGATTGTGCCCGTTTGTGTAAAGTATAGACATTGCTGGTGCTGCCATAATACTATTCAAAATAAAAAAATAAAAAACAAATTTCTACACCTACCACTTCAACTCATCAGAGGCTGTTGAAATCAATCAGATATATTCAGTAGTATAACCAAGATATGGAGTAAAGATAAGCTTCACACGTATTTTAGTCACATATATGAGATCACTGAGAAGTGTTTGGTTGCATTTTGCTGAACGTCGTACAAAATAAACCAGTAGAAGCTTAACTCTGGGTAGTATTAAAGTGGAAGTAAACTGCAGGTGGTTAAAAAATGTCACTGCTGAGAGGGCTGAGTTCTTTCCCTGGTCTTCCTTCCAGCTTTTCGGCCTCCGGCTACAATAGTGGCCAGAGGCGCAATGACATCTCTCCCGCAAATGCGCACGGGATCTGAAGGTCCAGCACTGTGGAAGTTTGGGAGATATTCACAGTAGCTACAGGTAAGCCTTACCTGTAGGTACAAGTGGTGTAACAGAGTTTACTACCACTTTGACAAGAACAATAGAATGGGCAGTATTTGAAATATTTTTTTCTTTAAGGTAAGATGAAGTGGGCAACAAGGTAATGGCTCCATTTTGGAATGCATGTACTCCTTTGGATTGAAAAAAAAATTATTTTATTATTACCTGCCTTGTTGCCAACTTCACCTTACCTCGGAGGACTTTTGTGTGCAGATTGGAAACAGCTGGTCAGGCACAGTGAGTCAAAAGTACTCCTAGCCCATTTTATACCTGCAATTGGGTTGTAGAGCCAGTACTTGATTTTCCCTTTGACTGTAATGTAAATCATTTTGTTTATATAAAAGCTGTTAGATTTTGAAATATTACTTATTACTACATTTCCCAGTTATTGTTCCCATTCTCTAAGTCAGTCAGGCACTACTTCATGCACATGTGCAGACTTCATGCTTGTGCTACTCCTTCATGGCCCAATTAACAAGCATCAGGGTGGATTCTGGACTAATTCGTGTTTTGGCTGCAGTGGAGGTTTAGAACTTGGCTGTTCAGGTAAAGGCAGTCAAAGCTGTGTGTGTGTGTGTGTGTGTGTGTGTGTGTGTGTGTGTGTGTGTGTGTGTGTGTGTGTGTGTGTGTGGGCAACAACCTGGCAGTAGGTCCTGCACTTACCCCATCTAGGTGGCGGGCAGCGGCTCCTGTGTCCCCTCCTCCAGCATGGCAGCTTCGGCTGTGCGACTCCTCTCTCCTCCTCCAATCGGTCAAATAGGATCGCCTGTCCTTTCAGCCAATCAGGTGATGGGTCTCATGACCTGCATCCTGATTGGCGAGGAGGAGGATTAGTGGGAGCATAGCAAATATTCATTTGCTATTGTCACACGACTGGGTGGGCTCAGAGCGCAGTGCTCTGTGCCTTGAGCCCGCTTTTTTTTTTTCTAATCACGTTCTTAAAAAAATAAAAATGGAATCCATGGTCCGGCACCCTGTATGTAGATCAGGGGGCCGGACGCATGGATATGGGGGGCGACGCCCATGCGCCCCTAAGGCACGGGCCGCCACTGCATCACATCTTATTGAATAAGCCTGAAAATGCCTGTAGGTTTGTGGTGTTTAATATGTTGGGATGAATGGCTTCACATGCAATAATTATATTGTGTTCTGAGAAAATTTCTCTACTATTTTCCTCTGAGTTATGGCCGTTTAGCTCCTAGTATTACATTTTCACAGTGTGATATAAAATAATTTAGTTCCTCTATGTGGATAATTCTGTAATTAAGTGTGTTGTCTGAGATTACAATTAGGACTGTGGCTAACACAAGCAGTTCATTATGTGTAAATGGTATAACAGAGCCAGAGCCGCTTATCTTGGATGTATATCCTCTTGGCTCACCACTGGATTACAAGCACTTGGGTACTGTTTGCTGCAAATAAAACAAATAGTCAAATAAACCCTAATGTGACGAACTGGGGCTCTCATATTAAATAATGCAAAGCAGAAAGCAAACAAAAAGAAATCACAGATTGTTAATGAGTTCACTGAGGGTTATTACAAGGTAATGTTATTTATATAACAGCTGTTCTTCTTTCATTTAAAATTCAATAACCTTTCCGGTGTGAACCTGCAGGCTGACCCCAAGTACCATTACGCAGCTTGTGGCAAAACTAAATGATAATTAAGCAAAATCCCTTATTTCCCTACCTGCTGTTTCCACAAATTTCCCCAATGCATTAACAGGCTAGGGTTGTGCCAGCATGTCTATGATCATAATAGCGTTTATTCAGCATAATAAACTGCGTGGCGCTTGTGCGCCACAATGCAAAATACCTAAAAACTAGGCAGAATAATATATATTTTTCTTACAATCCATAACTGTTAATTTGAGTGGCAACATTGTTGTGTTTTTTCCAAAAAAGTGTAACTTCTCATTTTAGCATATATATTGATTTTCGTTTAAAACGTACCGTAAATAATTTTTTTAAATATGAAGGAAAAAATACATATTAAATGTGATATTAGTAGATTAAGTGTTGTATCTTCATGTCTTTTAATAGCTGAAAATAATAATGTATTTATCATGTGGATCCTAATGTGTCATAGCCCACTGTACTGTATGCCCCCCCCCCCCCACCTTCCCCATCCTTTTTATTTTATGGAGCACAATTTAACTTAAAGGAGAAGTATGGGAATGTAAAAATAGGTAGTACATGCTACCCTCATATCTGCATTGCATTTCTTTCTTTCCCCAGTCCTTTAGTTTTTGCAGAATAGTCTTTTAAAGTGTCCAGAATCTGCCTCGAACAGTTCTTTGTATGCTCTATTCACTCATTCTGCCTTCACAGTATCAATCACGGAAAACCCCTGAACTGGAAGTGTTACCCCATACTTTTGAGCATAGAATTAAGTGTGAAGGTCAGGTGTCCAAACACTTGGCTGTGCAGTGTATCTGTATGTAAAACTAAAATCACTGCTTCATAAATATCTAATTATATAAATGCAGATACATAGTTCAACAATGTACTTCAGAAAATGTAAACAATATGCTTAATATTCGATACATGGCCACGTTCTTGTACCCTAACTGGTTTTCCATAAAACCTAGCTTGGAAATTGGGAGCGTTACTCCTGCACAATATAACTTGTTTTTGAATAACTGTAATTTTGTTCCTATGAAATTGTCAAATTTGGGAGGTTTTTATTCAGGATTTCAATACAATCTAGTCTGGGGGTCTTCACACTGTGGCCAGCAGGCCAGATGCGGTCCTGTAATTGCTTTTTATCCAGCCGCTGGGGCACTATTCTTTCCACTGACACTCCAGAGGGGAACTAGTTCTTCCACTGACATCAAATATGGGGGCACTATTCCTCGGACACCAGTGTTGTAATTTTTTTTACTCCCACCGATACCAGAGTATTTTCTACTCCCACTGGCCACAGCCCCCTAATATATGTCAAGAACGGTAAACTGGTTCTTAGTTTCAAATGTTTGGAGACCTCTGATCTAGTCTGTTGAAATCTCCCAAAGTCTGATTTCCAGCCAAGCTTTGAGAAATATGAATTTATATAGTAACTCTTGAAATGTCTCTCCACCACTATTTTTATGGGGCCTAAGACCAGTTCAATGCTCCGTTATTTCCATCCCATTTGGAATGCTTTAGTACATCCCAGATCTTGCAGTTCTTGATCTTCGTAATACAAAATAACAGAGGTATCAAGCTTTTTTGAAAGATATTGTGCAACAATTCCATTGTTGAGAGTAATCTTACAGTTACATTTATGCTACAATGTTCAGTATGGGAAGCAAATCTTAATATCCAAGTGCCTTTGTCTTTGTCTAGGTGGCCCCATTAACATATTAAGGTGAGCAAGGGTAGCTATAAGCCAACCCTAATGGAAACATCCCACAGAATTATTTTCAGACCTTCTACTCTACCAACTGAATCCACCTGTACCCTTATGTTTCCCTTAATGCAGATGCAGAAGGAAGTATATATGGAGCATATATAGTGACAATGCCTGGTTGTAGCACATACTTATTCACAAATTCTACATCTTTTCAAATCTGTCTTTTTTTTAAACCCAACAATGTCACTACTGCAACCTCCTAATTCTATGACAAAAGACAGTCACCATGGACAGAGTTGAAAATACCTGCCAACTATGAATTGTATACAGTGGTTGTCTGGGCTTTAGTTATTCACTTCAATGACAAAGGCTAGGCCCCTCAATTGATGCCACTAACTACACTTTGACTTGACATAAGTAGGTTGTAAAATTCCAAGTATTGGCATACATTTGCTAATCGGTGTTTAGCATGTATTTTGCATATATGGTGGTGATGCCACATCAATAAAAGATAACATTTAGATGGCATTTTGTGAAACATTTACAGTGAGCCGTGTAGGGTGTTTTACATGAAAATAAAGTTTGCAGTCACCCCATTGTACTGTAAGTATTTTGAAGCTTTTGTGTTTCATGAGGTTACACTGAAGAACCATTTTGTCTACAAATGTCTAAATAACAATCGCACATCTGTGTAAACTTGACTTTACTCGTGTCATAAAAAGTGTGAACTTAATATTCTGTGAATACTTTTACTTTAAGTTGCACATTTAATTTAACATAAAATCACTTGAGGGTTTCATTTCTGGACTACTGTCTTGCTGTGAGTTCATATGAAATTACACCATATTTGTTTTGAATTTAGCAAGGAAGGGGTTTCAACATTAATGCATACCTACCTACACATAAGGCAAATATGTATGAACACACATGCTGCATGTTTATATTGTAATGTAGGCTACTTTTTCTTTTTCTTTTTTTTCTTGCATATACATATTTGCATAGTAGACCTTGCATATAGCAGAACCAACTCAGATATTATGTGGTTACTGAAGTTATACTTTGAGGCGATAACAGCTTGGGGAATCAACCTGTTTTAATTAAGGCAAGCGGCAAAGCGCTGTCCTGGCTTGAAATGCCTTACAGCACAGTTGCATATTCATATCGAATGCTGTAAATCCAATTTAACCTCGTTTAGATATGTCAGCCAAGTTGGCTTAGACAGTGTTTAGTTCTTTTGCCCTTTTCAAACTGTGGCCCACCCTGCTCCCCTACGGCGCAATTATGTAAATTGACCTGTGCAATATAGGTAATTTTAAAGATATAGCTAATTTTTTCAGCCTGCATCACATTTTATATGACAGTTCTAACAAATATACATGTCTACAGCTAAACGGCAGAAATCTATATTCCCCTAAAAGCTTTCTCATGATAAATATAAAACTAGTATAATCAGTATTATGAATGGATGGGGGGGGGGGGGGTTCTGTTGATAAATTTTACAGTGACTGTTTGGCAATTAACATTCAGTTACCATTGGAGATTTGATAGTGAAATATTAACTTTTAGTTTATGGACATGAATCCCTTCATTAGTCTTTTAACATGTAAATGGTAGCAAAGCTGAGTAAAGGAACACTGGCTAGGTTTTCTTATAGCAACCAATAAAAAGTTTTCTTCAGTCTTCATATCTGCAACTTGACTTCAATTGGTCATGTTTCTTTCCTAACATAATATTATTATTATTATACAGGATTTAGAATAGCGCTGACTGTATACGCAGAGCTTAACAACATAAGGGCAGATAGTACAATTACAGTACAATTTTAAAGACAAGTATGGGTTTGGGGGTTTTTCTTCCATCATACTTACCTTGGTGGACTAGTCCGATGCCCCATCTGTCAGCCGATGCCTCTGCACTGAGGACCGAGCGACTGAACATCGCCAATGGCTCGGTTCTCACAGCTCCCAAAGCAGAGAGCTGCCGACTGTCAATTAGCAGCTCTCCGCTCCTCCTCGCTCACTGGAGCGCTGAGCTGTGGAAGGGCGGGGAGCAGCCATCTCGGGCTCTCAGCAGCTCGCTGAGAGGCTAAGACGGGTGTCAGTCCAGGTACCTGGTGGATCCAGACTTCCATTGTCGGGATGACGTGGTGCCTGGACTGATTTCAGCCCACTCTCTGCTGAAAAACTAAACTGCACTCCTGTGACCCATATGAGAAGCCCAGCCAAACAAGCTTTGGCTGGACTTCTCCTTTTAAAACAGTAGGATCAGAGAGCCCTGCTCAGAGCTTACAATCTAAGAGGGAGGGTCAAGAGATACAAAAGGTAATAATTGTGGGGGATGGACTGATTTATAAAATATGCAGTTGTTAGGTGGAGGCTGGATAGATTTCTTTAAAGAGGTGAGTTTTCAAGGGTCCTTTGAAAGTGGACAGAGTAGGAGATAGCTGGACAGATTGAGGTAGAGAGTGCCAGAGGACGGTAAAGACTCTGGAGAAGTCCTGGAGGTGGGCATGGGATGAGGTGACAAGGGAGCACCAAAGTCCATTGTGAAAACACTCTAAAAACTCTACCCGGTGAAGAAAAAAAAAAGTACACACCAAAAAGTTAATAAAAAAAGGGTGTACATATGGTCCTCCAAAATCAAAGGCCCTTGCCCTGATCTCCCTGGGCATTAGGCTCCAGACAAGGACTGGGGTACTTTCACATGGTCCATCTGACTGAAGCCAGATGGACCCCATTCTCTGGGTGGTCTGCCAGAACAGACCACCACCAAGTACTAGGTGGGGCTCCCCCGAAGGGAAACCCCATGAGAGAGGGTGAAATAAGCCAGAAGGCCATGTCCACCCCCTCCCAAGACTTTCAGGGCAGGCCAGAGGACCTACACCCTACTCATCAAATGTGAACTAGTGTACAAACCTGATTACCAAAAAACTAAAAATACATAGTAACAACACAGGACAAACAACATAAACGTGGGGAAAGGGAAAGTGGAGAAAGTGCATATGGTACCATGTGCACGGCCGGCCCTGAGGCCAGGTATAAAAAAAATCCTCTGGTCCTGGCCGAAAGGCCCGGCCCAAGAGGCAGGTGTGTAAAAAGTGTGTGTGGTGCAGTGGCCAAGGTGCCAGCAAAAACTCTGTCGCTGTCACAGTGAGGAATTACGGCACCCCTGGACTGCCACTCCAGGGGCACGTACACCACGGGCTTTCTTCAACCTTGGCCCACAGTCAGACCAGTGCAGCCCTATCCTCACCAGGAAGGCATAGAACTTCGAGAGCTTAGGTAGAGCCCCAGGACTAAAAGGCTCCACCACCTTCATTCCTACCTAATTACATTCGGGAAGTACTAACCGACCCCCCCACCCGGACAGAAAAGGAGGGTCAATTCTCTTTCCTGTAAAATTTACAAGGACAGGAACCACACCAAATCTAGGCAGGAAGGCCAGGGCCTCTCCATCCCCATCTGGAAGAAACCCTTCCGGCTTTCTCTAAAAGAGACCTATTAACGGCCACCAGTTCAGCAGTCCGGTTTTGGCTCTTCCTGATATTAACCATCCAGGTTACTATTACACCAAGTGGATTTGCATAGCCACCGCCACCTCTAGCCTACTGCCATAGATCAGGGACAATAGCACAGCACCACCACTTGGTAAGAACAGATACTACACTTGATCTTAGCAGAGAGCAGGAGGTCTTGAGAGGAATGAAGAGAATGGTTTGGTTGGTATTTTGAGACTAGATTAGTGATGTAGTGAGGGTCGGAGATGTTGTGGATTGCTTTGTAAGTTTATTGTTAGAATCTTTATTTTGTTGGGTGAGCAGAAGCCAGTAGAGGGATTGGCAGGGTGGGGTGGTAAATATATGGTACATTTGAGTGTGAAATATACAAAATGCTACTGATTACATTTAGTACTTTGTAAAAATGGGTTTTGATTTTGCAGTGCTGCTGGATCGCAAGGATCCCAAGGAATCCCAAATGCAAAAAAGCACTTATATATCGTTATCATTTTTTTAAATAAAACTTGTCTTGATGGAGATGAGCTGGGCTCTTCTTCCTTACATGCTATTAGTCTTGCAATCATGAGGATTGTCTGGCTTTTCCACTTCGAGACACTGACCCAGAATAAGTATTCATATTTTTATTTAAAAATGTCGAACAAACCCATCTTATGTCAGAATTCCTTTCTAACTAGAAACTAGTGAAATCCCATGTGAGGTCACCAGCAGATAAAAGTCCTGTTTTAGCTTTGTGTTCTTTAACTTTTTTTTTTTTTTCCTGTGACAGATGAAATAAATTGGCCTGAAAAGGATGAAGCTCCACCCTCTGATGCTCAGGACCTCATTACATTACTACTCAGGCAAAATCCTCTGGATAGATTGGGGACAGGTAACCCGCATTGCTCTTATATTATTCATTCTTTGTAGCATTTGTCTTTAAATTCGGCCCTTGGCACATTTCAGCAATCAGAAGAAAAAGATGTGCTTTAACATATTTGTATAGCTTTTCATTTAGCAGCTCTAAAGCATATTTCCACTTTTGCGGTGAAATTTTAGAAAACCCCACTATTTGTTATGCCATTCAGACATCATGCCTTAAAAAAAAAAAAAAAAAAAAAGTTAAATCAAATATTTCTTCCATTTTAGAGGTTTCCCAGGAGAAGGTGTGGTGGCTGGCTGCAAGGTTTTTAAACGATGTCAGTCTGTCATTTTGTATACAATGCAAGAAGCCCAACCTTTAACCCTTTGTTCATGCAGACAGTGTTCAAATCTAGTTATTTGATAATTGACTATGAAGGTCTCCTTGCGCAGAACATACAGGGTTATTTATGGGAAACACAGCTGCCTTAGGCCCCTGATAAACAAAAAGGACTAGTAGGATTTTTGCTTGTTGGATGGTCCAGAATACAGCACCAAAAAAAGTCATCTGCATTTTTTTTTTTTTTTTAGATTTTCACGCTATGCGAATGGGGACATATAATAATATAAAGTGGGTGTTCTCCTAAATTGGCTCCAAACTTATAAGCACAGTTTGAAGTAAATAAAATCAATAAATTGCAGCACTTTATGAATCTATATAACTTACTAAACACATGGATACATTCATATATAAGTGTCAGCAATGAATATGCAATACACATGTATGCCTACAAAAGTGCCAGAAAATGTGTATATATATTAAAAAAGAAACACAACATACATTTATTAGGCAAGTTCACAGTGAAAGTGATCAAAATGTTTATCAATAAATGCTGAGTGCTTAAATAAGAAAAATAAAATACATTTATTAAAGCAGAGTTCCACCCAAACATGAAACTTCCACTTTAAGGGAGTTGACCCCCTGACATACCACATTTGGCATGTCATTTTTGTTTGGGGGGGGGCCGTACCCTCTTTTCAGAGGGCCCCAGCTCCCACTTCCTCCTGGCGCACCGCGGCACTGGAAGGGAGATCACATCTCCTCCCTCCCTCTCTCTTGGTAATCATCTGGGACACGTCACAGGTCCCAGATGATTACCTGGCCAGTCACGCATGTGCGACGTGGCTCGTGCATGTGCAGTGGGTGAACGGCTGTGAAGCCACGGCCAGGCGCCCACACTTACAATACTGGTGCCAAAGAGAGGAGGGGGAGACAATTGGCGCTTTGCTCCCCCGCATCGTTGGACCCTGGGACAGGTAAGTGTCCGATTAAAAGTCAGCAGCTGCAGTATTTGTAGCTGCTGACTTTTTTAATTTTTTAAAAGAACTCTGCTTTAAGCAAGTTCACAGTGAAAGCGATCAAAAAGTTAACCAATAAATGCTGAGTGCATGGAAAAAATATTGAACCCTATTGCACAAAACGAATCTGCAATGGGAAAAAATATTGTCCTGTATGAAGCAGGTTCACAGTGAATAATATTTTGATAATCCAATATCGTGACTGTATCGGTGCGCCACACAATACTGCGGTCAGTGGATATTCACTCAGAGGAAGTGGGCAGTTAAAGAATTCAAGTGTTACTCTACTCTACTTTGCAATGTCCTTAGTCCTCTTTCTTCATCTACATTGAAGTTCTGGGAAGAAAGTTCCCAGGATGTTTTCCTTGGCTTTCAGCCATGGATTGAAGTGTATCTACAAAGGAATGAACACCTGGCAAGGGTGACATAATGAAGAGCAAGTTAGAGGGAGTAGTCTTTACTTAAAGTTAAAGTTTTTGTTACACTAAAGAGGTTCAAAGAACCCATTTATTAGTTTGTGGGTAAGTGGTGTAGTCAGGTAAGTTGCATATCAATGCTTACGTTCCCAACTTGTTGCTGTAGACCAGGAGTGTCCGACCCGCACGGCTATGACTGCGGTCCAACACAAAATCGTAAACTTAAAAATGTTGATTTTTTTTTCTTTCTTTGATAAAAATGTGTTTACACTTAGTGAAGACATGTGGCCAAAGAAATTTTTTTTTCTTTACATTAATTTTTTATTTGTTTTATCTTCCCAAAGAAAAAGATCCCACTCTTCACAATCACACCTTATACATGCCATCAGTTTATGGCAGCACCTATATTTGTGAGCAACTGTTTTCACCTTGAGAATTTATTGAGAATTACTACTACATCCATCGAACCAGATATTGATGCATTGATGGTGTGTGCACTAGTCACTTTACTGGTTCATTTTTTTTTTGCACCACTAAGTTGGCACTTGGCACTTTATTTCATAGTGGTACTATATTTCTAGCACAGTTGCACTTTGATTTATATATGTTATGACATATTGTTATCTGACCACCTATCTTTTGCTACCATTGTAATTGAGATCAGCACGGTTCATATAGTGGACTATTATCAGTTATAATTCATGTTCTAGCACTTTATTTTATATTTATTTGCTATGGATCTATTGAGCTCATTGAACCTTTACATATTGATCTTGGAAGGTGTTTATAGGAATGTGATGTAAAGCTTGCTTTCCTTCTAAAAAATAAAGTTCTGTTACTCTATGCAGTAAATAAAGAGAGTGTGCACAAATATAAATAATGTCCAATGTAGGCAGTAGTTGTAGGCCATTACTGCACACCATGGACATGATTTGTCTGTTCACACTTACCAAACGCCTAACTTTGCTGCAGAACTCTTATTGGCTAACCAAAATAGCTCTTTGCTAGCTTGTTCTGGACTCCTCCACATTACTGCCATTGCCACTTTTCCACTTGGTATTGACATATGCTGTCATACCTTTTTAGAATATGAGGCAACTATGGCCACACCTAAGTGCAGATTTTGCCATAGGAGTGCCCTCCCTTTCTGATCACATGTTTAGTATGCAGTGTCTAAGGAGCTGTCGCAAAGCAGGGAGTGTTCTGAAGAGTTCTTTGCCCTACTTACCATATCCTCATTCATCACAGAATAAATGTCCGATTGCCCAATTACCATATGATGAAGTTAATACACTAAAAACAAAAATCAAAGTGCATGATGGAACACGAACTACCACCAGAAGGTCAAGGTGAAGACTCCCCAGATAGTTGAGTTCATAAAGAAAAAGCAGGACTCCTACTCTTCAGTTCTTACGACATGTGCCCAGATGCACCAACTGGGCACAGATCTTAAGAACAGAAGAGGAAAGCTGTTCAGTGGAAGGCTTGGAGTCACTAGGGATACTTAGAGCCTGGATCTTGGAACCATTATAGAGGAGAGGGATATTCCAAGGAAGGATTACCAGTCCCATATTAAAGCCTGATCCTAAGGTGAGAGTTCTGTAAGCACTGAGGTGGTTGGTGAAAGCACAACAGTTTTTGATTTTCAACAGAGAGGAACTAAACATTATATTGGAATAAATCACTTGGACACTTACCAGTTTATTGAACTTTTCACATGCTCTGGTTTATTATTTATTTATGCATAGAATATGTTGATTTATATTATTTATAACTTTTAACCACTGAATATATGGTATGAAGGGTGTATGTTAATTTCATACCGAAGCAACAGAGGAATTGCACACCACCACTTACATCCTTAAAAAACCTTCTGTGTGCTGCCCCCCCCCCCCCCATTACTCACCCGAGCCCCTTCTCAATCCAGCAATGCGCACGGTACACCACAATGCCCCAATAGCCATCAGCTAGCTATTGGGGGCAGCCGTCATGGGACACTAGAAGAGAAGAATCAGGACTGCTCTGTGCAATACCACTGTACAGAGCAGGTATGTATAACATTGTTGTTTAAAAAAAAGTTTTAATATCACTTTAAATAAAATAAGGTGCTCATAAACACAGATGCTAAGCATCTGCTGAGTGCTGGGAAGCCACAATATAGGTAAATGAGGGACATTTAAAGCCACTTGCTAGGGTTGAAAGTGAATATTGCAACAGAAAATGTTTTTATTTTATTTTATTTTTTTTATCTTTTAAGGGGCGATGATTCTTGTTTTTACTCCTTGCTGGCGTTCTGTCATTTTAATTTCCTTTCACTTCTGCTTTTTCTATGGGATTCTCCCTTACGCTATCCAAATGAAAACAAAAAAAAAAAAAACACTTTGCAAATTGTAAGTTGCAGCTCCAAAAACACTCAACATCCAAAAATCCCATAGTTTATCCTTGTGCCTGTTCACACCTGAGCGTAGTGTTGCATGAAGCTTGTAGCTTCTTTTGAGAGCTTCAAGCACTTTTGGCACCAATAGACTTCAATGGGAGTTTCCTAGTAACTCATTTTCCATTGGCTAAAAATAATGTATAAAAAAGCTCAAGCCTCAGATGCCCGCAAAAAACACACATACAAATGCTCAAGAAAAAAGAACAAGTCTGGAAAAACAACAGGAAAGATACTCATCCCAAGTACGAAGGCAGCCTTAGCATTGTTAGATCAACAACAAATAATTCTCCTTTAGTTACTATGGTTTAATTAAACAAAGTTCATCTTTTTTTTTTTTTGCTGTACAGATTTTGCTTGAAAAAGCATAACTGTTTTAAATGAAAGCTTGGCAGTATCACACCATGATGCTTGTTTTAATAAAGGGAAATTAGCTATTGTGAGTGCTAGGGTAGCGTACGAACATATGCTACCAATAATCTGTTCAAATAGATTAGATGTACAAATGCAACGTTATCAAAAAAGATGTGATGTTTCCACTGCACATATCTCAGGCCCCCTCATCTCTTTGGGCTGTGACAACATGCAAGATTGATTTTAATCACTGGTTAACTAGAGATTTAACCTGCAGCCAGTGACCTCATTTTTTTTTTACAAAAAAGCACCTGTGAACAAATGTCTCGTTAACCAACAACTACCGTGTAGCTATGGTGTTACTGTTTATACAGTATTGGCTCTCTAAAGTTTCTGATGGTGATCTCCCATAAGGGTCCATTCACACTTCAATGTGTGCGTTGAGCACAAAAATGCATATGTTGGCATGCTGTGTTGTGTTTTAACATGCTCTACATTGTGCTGTAAATATTTTTTCTTTAACTTCACAAATCTTATTTGTAAAGGAAACTTTTTTTAGGGACATGTTGTATTCCTGCATTTATTCACATTGCAGTGTGCGTACATGCTTTTTTATGCAATATGTCACTTTGTGCAGTGTTTTTCTACTTTTTTCAGCATCTGTGCAATGTGCTGGTGTGAACTGCTCCTAATTATTTCACTTTGCTTTTACAATCTAAGAGCCCTGATATGCATTGATTAGAGCATGTCATATGGTGGGACTCGACCATAGGTGTGTGAAGGGGGTGTGCTTCGGGCATACCCTAATCACCCCGTGTGCACACAGATTCCCCCTGCTGATTTTTCACCAAAGCTCCTAAAAAAAAAAATGTAAAAAATAATAAAAAAATATAAATAAAATTTGAATAAATACAAAAATAAAAAATAAATAACTACTGACATTGTCCACTGCCCACTACTGACGCCAACCTCTGCCCTTCTGACGCATCCACTTTTCTACTGACACTCTCTATTACCTTAATATATATAAATATATATATATATATATATATATATATATATATATATATATATATATTAGGGTAATGGACGGTGTCAGTAGAAAAGTGTTATATATATATATATATATATATATATATATATATATATATATATAGTGTGTGTTTGTATACAAATCTATATAATGTAGGGAGACTCATTATTTTATTAACATTAACCATGCCGTCTGTCAGTGTACTGAGCGGTGATATTTTATCACTGCTTAATAAACTGACATCTCTGTATTTCTGTGAATTTCTGGTACTGTAATCTCGTAAAGTCTCACGAGATTCCAGTGTCAGGGGCCGTTCTCCACTGTTGGAAGCGTTTCTAGATCGCTTCACTCCTCCAAAAGTGAAGCCATCTACTCTGCTTCATAAACAGGCATACTGACAAAGTATAATATATATAATATGCATGTGTGAGTTTCGAGGTGCAAACGCTAATGCAGTAGGCTGTGCACACCTATGGACTTGACCTTCATGTTAGTCATTGTAGCAGGCCAGAATACAGTAAGGACAGAGGTGTTTTGTCTGTCATTTTATGGAAGCTGACCAACATCAGACCAAAAAACTATGCTGCAGCTATTTGGAGCAAAAAAATAAAAACACTCTTTTTGAAGATTTTATATCTCCTGAACAGGGCTGTAGAATACAAATAATATGCGGCACCCATTGTCTCTACTCCCACTAGTCTCTTCTATGCTCCACAAATTTTAAGAAATGCTGTTATAGCAACTTCAGGTGCTCACTGTCAAAACAGATCAGAATTACATTTCTGTCATAGAAACTGCACAGGACACATCTGAAACAGGAACTTTCTTTATTGCAGAGTCGCCAATAACAGTTTTGCATGAATACACAGTTTGTCTAGTAGTCTGGCATCTTCTTTTAGTTATTTTTATGAAAGAAATGTACTCCATATTAGTCAATATTTGATTGAGACAGGAGTACAGTGCCAGAAAATGGAAATCTCCAAATTAGTAGTGAAGTTTGGATTTTTTGACAAATGTGCACAGGAATGTAATGTGTGCATCTGAAGTATGTGCTAACCATTGTCTGTTTTATATTGGTAATGGTTAAGCCTAATTTTTCATTAGAAGGTTCCCCATCAGAGTCCCCTTGCCCAACGCGTGTCGATGCAAGGGGTTAATTTGTATCTTCCTCGGGGGGATTTCCCAGGGGGTGATTGATATCACAGCAACCACTGAATCGCATGAATTACATTGGAGCACTTTTGACCTTTTTTTGATTGTACAGCACATTGAAGCACTTTTTCTCACATATATATAATATATATATATATATATATATATATATATATATATATATATATATATATATTATCATATACATATTATTGTAATAGGATTTTTTAGTTTGGTTCACCATCATATTGTTTTTAGGATTTTGATTGCTTTTTTTCTCACCATATGGACGTTTTATCATATCCCGCATGAAAGCACTTTATTTTGAATATTGTTTGTAAGTTAGCACGTTATCACTTTATTGCTGTTGACATATAACACATCTTTACATTTTTTAATTTCACTATTTGGATTTTATGTTTGAAAGCGCAGTGTACTTTAGAATATTGGATGATCTTGGCATGGTTTGAGACATATGCAACGCTAGCTGCTGATTCAAAATAAGAGTGTCATTTGAGAGACCCGATTTGCACTTTTAGTATAGAGGTGGCTCAAAGGACATTACATTGTTTGTTGAAGTAATGGAGGGGCCCTGCGTGGCTCCAAAACCTTGCCGGATGTGTACCATGTGACCATGTAAATAAAGCTTTGGACCCTTCTGAGGAATCCTTGGTTTGCTGATGACATTTCACCATTCAGATTGTGGCCTGTGGTCATTACAGCACCCAGCATTATTACAGCCATTTCCATGAATGTGTGCATAGGGAGTATTGTGATAATTCTCCCTTACATCAGGGTCCCCCTTACAATGAGAGTCCCTCTTACATCCGGTTGAACCAGAAACCATAGGCAGCATATGCTGAACTCAATCTGTGCACATTAACATCCTCCTTATGTCAAGGCCCCCATTAGAGTTCCCCCTTATATCGGGGTCCCCATCACATTATGTGCCGCTGACCCTAGCCATGGCCCGGATAAAATCTTGTAGTGGCCGTAGTTTGGAGACCCCTAGTTTTGGCCCAAGATGATCTGAGCAGTGATTATTAGATCCAGAGGTGCGTGTCTACAATAGGAATCATTTATGGCTATTTGATGAGATCAGCCTATGAATGGAAAGCATAGTGATTGATAAGCTCTTTGATCCGTCCCCTGTTTGAAAGGCTTTGTATTCTGTAACCCAGCATGATGAACAGTTTAATTAAAAGTGAAAAAAGCATGTTGTGTTAGTGTAAATATTATGATTACTTAATAACCAGGTAACCTTCACGCTCCACTCAGCCATCTATCTAATGATGAAAGGTAGCTAGGCACAGTTTGATGACAACAGTCAAGCTTTTTTTATTTTATTTTATTTTTTTTAAATAAGGTAGTACAAAGTGTCCTATCCAACAGCAATTCATCAGAATTACACTTTCAGTAATCTGACATCAGTAAATATGGTTTACTGCCTATTACTCATTTGCATTTTACAAATTGTCTTCAACATACCACTGATAGCATTTATTTATTAGATTTCTTTATTATTTATTAGATTTCTTGTAAATATTTGTTTCATAAATGGATAAATAACATAATTTATCAATGCTAAAAGAGTACGAACTATTCCTACATCCACAATATCATCTGATGACACCTAAATCTGACCACCTTTCCTGATCTCCTCCTTTTTTGGCCACTGCAAGGAATATATCTTCTATTCAGCTCCAAATGGAGTGTCCTATTTTTGTACATCATTTCTGTTTGTTTTGGTCAGGACTAAAAAAATTGTTTTTAAAATTCCCTTTGCTAAACCATGTTAACATTAAATATTTCATGTTTATATTTTGTAGCTTTAGCCAGTAGGTAGAGCTCTCTGCTGCTTTTCTTTTATATCTCCCTACATCATGCTAAAAAAAAAAAAAACAGCCTGTTTACAGACCTCTGTAGCTTACACATAAATGTACATAACTCACATAGTAAAAGTCATAGGAGTAGTCCATCCCACATTAGACTGCTCAGTAGAAAAATTCCCATCGGACAGTTTGTGTCTGAAAGCGGGCAGTGTTTATCTTGATATCTAATTAGCGGCAATGCTACAACACAAACCCCCAATGCTGGGAATCCTCAATTTTATATTTAGGGCTCATTTTGTATTTGTTTTTATAGTTTGTAATCAGTTTAAATCATATAAACTGACCAAAGGAAATATTCATATTAACCCAAAGCCATTATTGTTCCCCTCTAAATACTTGTCCTTGTTCATGCATCACCCTTCTCCCTTCTTTACACATACAAAGTTCAAGTTTACATTGGAGGACATCATTTCTCCTTAATGAAATGTGTACTTGAAAAAAAAAGAAAAAAAAAAAGGAAGCTATTTATACAAATAAGCGTTTAAAGATTAATTCAAGGTATGCTAGATTTTTTATATGACCAAGGCAACTGTATATACCATGAAAAAATATTGTGGTGCCCGGATTTACCGTACTATAGTTTACAACTATTTAGATTAATATTAATGTAGTGATTACTTCAACCTTTCACCAAGTAGCATCAACAGCATGGCGCAGTCCATGCAACCACAAAAACTGCATATAAGAATAAAAGAAGGGCAAGGCCTTCCAAAGGGGTCGTAATAATGGAACACTACGGGTGAGTTGATTAAATTTTATTAGAAAAAAACGCACCATAATATGAAATATGACAAAATGACAAAAATAGCGGTCTGAGTATAACCTTCCAGAATATTAAAAAGACAACTTTGTCATTTAAAAAGAGGAATTACAGCTGCACACACATCCACACAATCAGACATACACACAGCTCAAAGGATGATAATTGATTGAAGTATTGTTGATCAATATATTGTATATACTATCATCCTCCTTGCTAATTAAGCAGTGGATTGTGACCATCTTGAACAGGATATAAAACTATGAACTGATTTAAATGTGGATGCGCATAATCAAACAGGTAGGAATATCTTGGGCCATCCTAGATCATTAGTATAAGTTGTCAGTCCAGAGTTCATCTGCGGCACTATGCATTAGGGGCTCTCATTTGTCTACTAGAGGCACCGGTGGCTTAAAGTGGTTGTATAGTCTTCTTTTTTTTTTTTTTTTTTTTTATTATTTTTTTTTTTTTTTACTTACAGGTAAGCCTATAAGGCTTACCTGTAGGTAAAATGAATATCTCCTAAACCTGTATGGTTTACGAGATATTTCCTTTTCATGCAGCCGCTGATGTTCATGCAGCTCATGCGCTGTTAAGGCCCAGCTGTAGGTCCGGCAGAACTGCCAGACCTTGCCGGGAAAAAGAATCCCACGCGCACATGCGGGAGTGACGTATCGTGACTTCGGCAACTCACAGCGCCGGAGCCATGATACCTGGAAGACACGCCGAGGCAACATGTCCGCTCCCTTGGATCTGGTGTGATACCAGGGCCTCGTTCTAAGGTGAGTATTTCATAATGCATAATGTATTTCATTATGCGCGGCATACTAGCTCATTATGCATTTGCCTTACAGGTTTTTTTCGTAAAAAAAAAAAAGGTGCAGGTTTACTACCACTTTAATTAATTATACAAGCTACAGTGTCCAGTAAGCAAGACTGTGGGGGTAAAACTTCTTAAGTATAATACTTGTTTAAAAGTTCACTGATCCAGCTTGTGTAGGTTGGGGAGGGAGGAACACAGCAGGGGGAGTTTAGCAATAACATACATAATGTATGTACCATACCTGGTTGATGCCCCTGAAAGCTGGAAATCTCTATAGTAGACACAAATACCCCAGTTATCTCCACTGACTTCTGGCCTGTGCTGCATTCTGAATGCAGTAGGTTGGACAATCAGAATGAACATCTTTCAGAGAATGGTTTGCATATTCTGAATAAGTCCCCTTTCACACTGGGGCGAGAGTGGTGTCAGCGGTAAAGCGGTGCTATTTTTAACATCGAGAAAGGGTTAAAAACCACTGCAATGTGCCGCTACAGCAGCGCTATGCCGGTGGTATAGCCACGCTGCCCCATTGATTTCAAAGGGCAGGAACGATTTAAGAGCAGTGTATACCCTGCTATAAAGATCCTGCTAGCAGGATTTTTTTTTTTTTTAGCATCCTGCCAGCGCACTGCTCCAGTGTGAAAGCCCTCGGGGCTCTCACATTGGAGAGAGCAGTGGCTTTTTCAGGGCGCTTTACAGGTGCCATTTTTAGTGCTGTAGAGCCTCAGTGTGAAAGGGGTATTATTGTAAAGTGTTCTCTGATTGGATGAGGTGGGGGGGATGGTGGTGGTTGTTACTCTCTCCACCATGTTATTCACATAATTCAAAGTATTAACTGACTGGCACTCATGCCAATCTCCTGTGTTCAGAATGCAGCAGGGCAGCCGCTCAGTACAGGACCCAGAGGTAAGTGGAGATCACTGGGATAACGATGTCTTTTTCAGTAATTTTCAGCTTTTAGGGGCATTGGCCAGGTATGGTACAAAATTCTTATTTTTAAGAGTATTTTCTTTTTTTTTTTTTTTTTTAAGTTAGCTTTTCATTTTGCGCAAAGCTCTCAGTCTTTGTGATGTTTGAGTGTGAAAGTCAAAGCATCACACAAAGATTTTAGAGCCCAAAATTTGGTTTTATTCAGGCTGACCTCCTGTGTATACAATGCAGTGTGTCCACTTCAATGGTTTCCAGCTTCCAGGGGCATCGGCCAGGTATGGTATAGTGTTATATTGGTCCAAGCTGGAGCAATGTAACTGTATAATATAAGCACTGTTTGTGTGTTGGTAGACCACTACTGAATCAAAATAAATAAATAAAATAAACTCGTTAAATATGCACTTATCCGCATTTTTATTCTTCACAAAATCATATAGTATGGGCATAAGAGGTGGAATTTAGAGCAGTAGGCAACAAAAACACTTAGCACCTCTGTCCTTACTTAATAAACTACAGGTGGCCCTCCAGCTGTTACAGAACTACAAGTCCCATGAGGCATTGCAAAGCTAACAGTTACAAGCATGATTCCCACAGGCAGAGGCATGATTGGACTTGTAGTTCTGCAACAGCTGGGGGGCCACCAGTTTGACACCTCTGTCACCATTTCATAACAAAGTGGTCATTTTTATTCTATTATTGTTGGAATAGGACATGGAAATTTGTGCTGTCCAGTTTTGTTCTCTTTTACCTTTTCTTGTCTGCCCTCCGCTGACATAGTTGTACCGCCTCTATCACAGCATGCTATCTCGTGTTCAGAGATCACGCCAAGGTCAAGCCAGGTATTGTCTGGCAGGATTCATGTTTCTCAGCCATTTCCAACAGTCACATTCATTCTTGCTGCTCCTTCGTGCCATTGGCAGCCTGTCCTGTCTGTCTCCCATAGCTCAGGATAATTATGTTTAACAGGCTGTCAACGGCCCCAATTCGTTTCGATGCAGACAGAAATAGCCATTATGTAACACTTTCATCTAATTTTTTCTTCTTTTGTTCATCTTGACGGAAATCCTAAATTACAGTTATAGTGATAAAGATGCATTTCTATCATAAATGCTGCAATAGAGTGAAGCACTTATGTGTGTATTCTAAGATGATAATGCCCACATTCTTCCCAGAGTTATAAAAGCTGCTAAAATGGAAGCTATCTTCTCTCTTCCCCCCCCCCCCCCCCCTTGAAAGTTATTAAAAGCATAAATTAAGCCAATAAATGAATACTGTACATAGTTCATGCTTCAGTGTTGTATTATTGTCCACAGTGACACCTACAGGCAGGTATGTATTACTGCCATAAAACTAAAATTGTAATGTGTTGCAGCTTATCAATCATATGTGGTGGCTGCATTAGTTTTCCTATTTTAGACTTTTTCCCCTCTGTTTTCATCTGGTTATCTAGGCCAGTAACACAGTTATATTAGAGTGCCCCCACTGTGGATGAAGGAGCACAGGGGGCAGATTCAGACAGCAGCAGGGGTGGATTGACAACTCATGGGGCCCCCAGGCAATAGGAGACTATGGGGCCCCCAGGCAATCAGACATTAAGGGGCCACACAGTATACAATCACACAGTATACACAGACATGTTTCTATTGGCTGAGAAGGTACTGGAGAGGTGGGGCAGCTGTAATCTTGGGATTTTTAGACCAAAAGGATGTCGGTAAGGGACATTTCAGAGACAGATGTAAATAAAACATAGATTTGTACATGCTGTCCCTGGTTTTTCTGAGGCTGGCAACCCTGATGGGGCCCCCTAGTGGCCCGGGACCCTCAGGCAGTGGCGGAATGGTCAGTCCGTCCCTGGACAGCAGCATTGCCAGTCTGTGGGGAGGGGAGTGTTTAATGTACTAGCAGATTTATATACACTAAAATATTGAAGGCAAACTCCAGCTAACACTTTATAAGCAGTCACAGCAGTTTTTCCTCTTGCAATAAAGGTTTCACATAGATAAAACTGATCATTGTAAGCACCACTGCTAGTGTGGAATGGTTTTTATCATCCCGGTAACTAATACATCTGCAAGAGAGCTGGTTCTCTCAACTACTTGGGCCAAATCACCAGATGAAAATATAAGCAAGCATGCCAAAAAAAGAAAACTAATGCAGCCACCATATCTAAGAATTGGTAATCTGCAATATAAGAAATGTTTGCTTTTGGGTTTAATAACACGAAAGTATAGGTTCACATTAGTGCTGCTGAGGCATTTTTTGGTGCTTTATTGTAGTGCAATTTCATGCATTTTCGGTACATCTTTTTATAGTAGACTGGATGCTATACGCAAACCTATGCCCAAATGCACTAAAACGCATGTACATGCAGTTCTCCCATTGAAGTTTATGGGGTAAAAAATGCACTGAAAAAAACACTTGCACCTTTTTACAAAACAAGCTGCAGCTGTGCCGCATTGATGTGAACGGAAACCATAGAGAATAATGTAATCTTCATTGTTGTGCAGCGCAACAGCAAATGCATGGGCTTATGCTTCGTACACACAGTTGGACTTTCCGGCGGGAAATGTTTGATGTGCGCTTGTTGTCGGAAATTCCAATCGTATGTATGCTCCATTGAATGTTTGCCGTCTGAATTTTCGACAACTGTTTGAGAGCAGGTTCTTAAAGGTGCCGACACCAAAACTTGTCGGAAATTCCAGACGTGTGTACACAATTCCGAGGCACAAAAGTTCACGCATGCTCAGAATCAAGCAGAACAGCCGCACTGGCTATTGAACTTAATTTTTCTTGGCTCATCGTACATGTTGTATGTCACCATGTTCTTGCCAATCGGAATTTCCGACAACATTTGTGTGACCATGTGTATGCTAGACAAGTTTGAGCCAACATCCTTTGGAAAAAAATCCATGGTTTTGTTGTCAGAAAATCAGATTGTGTGTACAAGGCATAAGAGTAAGCATGTCGAGACAAAAATAAGGGCGCTGCCACTGCAAACTTGTTTCTCAAGCTGAAAGATTCTGGGCTGTGCCTGTCCTTTTTGTTATTGTGCCATCCTGACTTGGAGCAGGTATTAAGCCTGTGTCTTGACCCGCTTGCTTGTTTGGGGTCAGTGCCAATGTAGTGAGGCAAGGATGAGGATGGCAACTCTGCTAATTGCACCTCTAAAATTAAATTGGCAATGGCAGCTTCAATAGTTCTATCTTGATATGTTACAATCCTCAAGAAAAAAACAACAAAAAAACTTGGGCTTACAATAGTTCACACCTAATAATACATAATTAATAATACAATTTGCTTAGTGCAGGGCTTGACTAATTTGCTTTGAATCTGGGAACCAACTAAAAAAGTTAGGAACCAGTTTTTTAAATCAGCTGCCCAGCACCCGGAACTGCATGTCCGAGGCATCGGGCAATAGGAATTGCTCACGCCTGGTGCCAAACCAAAAAAAGACCAAAAAATAAAATGAAAATTTTTTTTAGTTGCAGTTATAAAATTGTACAAATATGTAATTTTTCTACTTTAATGTTGTGTGCTGATGAGGCTGCACTGATGTGCACTGATAAGAAGGCACTGATAGGCGACACTGATGAGCACTTATGGGCGGTACTGATGAGCAGGCACCGAGATAAGCTACACTGATGAGCACTTATGGGCAGTACTGATGAGGAGGCATTGATAGGCAGTACTGATGAGGCACTGATGGGTGACACTGATGAGCACTTATGGGCGGTACTGATGAGGTACTGATGGGTGACACTGATGAGAACTTATGGGTGGTACTGATGAGGAGGCACTGATAGGCGACACTGATGAGCACTTATGGGCGGTACTGATGAGTCACTGATAGGCTACACTGATGAGCACTTATGGGCGGTACTGATGAGTCACTGATAGGCTTCACTGATGAGCATTTATAGGCAGTACTGATGAGGAGGCACTGATGGACAACACAGGTGAGCACTTATAGGTGGTACTGATGAGGAGGCACTGATAGGCTACATTGATGAGCACCTATGGGCAGTACTGATGAGGAGGCACTGATAGGCGACACTGAGGAGCACTTATGGGCGGTACTGATGATGAAGCACTCATGGGCACTAATAGGTGACACTGATTATCAGTGGCCTAATTATCTGTGTACATGTCACCTTTCACTCCCCATCGGTAAGGAAAGAGATCAAGTATGCAACTGCAACACCGGCACCCTGCTGTCAAACTGGGAAGGAGATGTTGGAGGTGGACGACAGCGAGGTCAAGCAAAGGAAGCCCTCAGTCAGAATGGCCGGCACGGTGCACTCATCACAGCCCCGCCCACCTTTGGACGATAACGGTTCCCACAAACTAATGCTGTATCCCGTTCCAGCAGGCCGCAAAGCTGCTGCTTCAATTACCGACCAGCCCAAACTCTCAGTCCGTGCACCCGGGGGTGGAGGCTGCATGGGGAGACTGAATCCAGACCGCTGCTGCAGTGTAGCCCCGGCACCAGGACACAGACACCTGGAATTTTTTGAGCCCTGGCTTAGTATATCAGTATCTGGAATAAAGTAACAAATCGCTGTGGGTAAAACCATCTGCATTGTCGAGGCAGCACAGTATCTACTCCTTTAGCTCCAAGCAGTGTTAATTTTGACGTCAAATTTTGATTTCGTTTTAGTCATAATCTTGTGACTAAACTGTTTTAGTTTTAGTCGTATTTTAATCAACTAAAATAGTATTATTTTCATCAATATAAATATTTTCGTCAATGAATTTAAGACTGACTCCAAGTACTTACTATAAAGCTTTATACAAAGATGTTGGAGATTTCCAGCTGCAAATCACTGAGCAACAACAGAATTGCCTTTATCCTCTGTACCTTGAATATTTGCTAGTGACTTTATATATACATACATATATTTATATTTTATGACTGGTTTTGAGGATATGCCTTAGACAAACAATCAAAGACCAGATCTTACTAATCTGACCTCTAGGTGTGTAACTATTACAGGCCACATAGCAGAATGTGATATCCCCTGGGGACTTGTGTCTGCATAACCTGGCAACATCAATTGCAACAATGCTTTAACCCCTTGCCGACTACCCCGCGTATATATGTACTGTGGGGCAGCGGCTCCTACAGTGCAGAATCACGTACAGGTACATGATTATGCACTTCCAGATCTGCAGTGCGCACACATCCCGCCGGCAACCAGCTCCCACTGTAATTGGACACATCGGGAGCCAATCAGTGGGTCTGGCGGACCTGATGTCCGCCGGGACCCTCCAATCATTCCCGACAGAGGCATGTAAACAAGGCAGATCGCCGTTCTGTGACAAGGGAAGACTAAGATCCTGTGATTCTGCTAAGCAGGAACATGGATCTTAGTCTTCCCACAGTACAAGCACCCCCCACAGTTAGCAAGCACTCCCTAGGGACACATTTATCCCTTTGATCGCCCCTGATGTTAACCCCTTACCTGCCAGTGTCATTAGTACATTGATAGTGTATATTTTTAGCACTGATCACTGTCACTGGTGCCCAAAAAAGTGTCAAAAGTGTCAGTGTCCGATTTGTCATCCACAATGTCAGTCCCCACTATAAGTCACTGATCGCCGCCATTACTAATACAAAAACAAATTTCATAAAAATATTTCATAGTTTGTAGACACTATAACTTTTGCGCAAACCAATTCATATACGCTTATTTGGATTTTTTTCCAAAAACACATAGCAGAATACATATTGGCCTAAACTGATATAAAAATGTGATTAAAAAAAAAAATGATTGGATGTGGTTTATAGCAGGAAGTAAAAAAATAAATAAATAAATAAAAAAACCTGCTGAGGTGATCAAATACCACCAAAAACAAAGCTTTATTTGTGGGGGGGGGGGGAAAAACGTCAATTTTATTTTTATACGGCTATGCACAACCACGCAACTGTCAGTTAAAGTAACACAGTGCTGTATCGCAAAAAATGGCCTGGTCATGAAGGGGGGTAAACCTTCCGGAGCTGAAGTGGTTAAATCATCTGAACATAATTGATAACTAAATGAAGGACAGATAGCAGGCGAGCAATTAGCATAGTCAGTACACTACTAGGGACGATTGCTTTGAATATAAGTTGCCAGAAAAGAGGGGGCAACAGTGCAGGAAATTAACGTGTACTATTGGTACACTAATGCCCCGTACACACGGTCGTCATTTTCCGACGGACAAGGACCGATCGGATTATATTGTCGGAAAATCCGATTGTGTGTGGGCTCTATCAGACTTTTTCCTTCGGAAATCCTGATGGAAAAGGTTTGAGAGCTGGATCTAAAATTTTCCAACAACAAAATCCGATCTGACTTCTTCCGATCGTTTGTAGAGAATTCCGACGGACAAAGTGCCATGCATGCTCAGATTAAATTACAAGACAAACGCTATTGGCTACTGGCCTCTACGTAGTCCAGTCGTATGTAATGAACGTCACCTCGTTCCGAACGATCGGATTTTCCGACAACTGTGTCCGATCGCGTGTATGCAAGACAAGTTTGTCACAAAAGCCGTTGGAAAAAATCAGATGGATTTTGTTGTTGGAATGTCCGACTGTGTATAGAAGGCATAAGTGTAAAGTTTTCCATGAATTGATCTTTCCACCAAGCCCCCCAAGGTCTTATACACGCCTATCCTAGCTCCTCAGAGATATTCTGCATGGAACCACTGGGCACTGATGTAGATTCTACCCAATGGGCTCCTCTTTTTTTCTACACATCTTCAGAGCAACATTCATGACTTTCTATGGAGAAACTGTTCACTGCTGGGAAACATAATAGGTGACCTCTCAACAGAAAAAAAAAACAAGCTTCTCCTGTGCATGTAACTGCTATCGCTATAACCTTACTGAATTGCTTAAACCTGATTTATAGTGAGCTGTGAGATGCAGCACATTTCCTGCATGCTATTAAAGGACATATATAAGTGAAATATAAGAACACTGTCTGAGATTGCTTTGTGTAGCCATTATGGGCATGCAGCTGGTTTTACCTATTGGGCATTTTTTGTTTACACAAGGGACTCACCTTTCAGTTATATCTGTCACATACTGTGATCCTTTCTGCATTGTAATGCAATCACTGGTGAGAGAAGTCTGAAGAAAACCATTGCATTCTTTGGAAAGAGCTACACCACAACCAGTAGTGTGTTAGCTGCACAAGGTTCTGATTACATGCTGCCTGTTCATTCTGTTTCTCTCACCCCCAGTGCAAAATCTAGTAAATGCTGTGCAGAGACGCCAGTAACATATTTTCTTCTATTAACTCCTGTCATTGTACTGGTTTGCTTATTGTATGCCCAATTCAAAATTAAAGGGTGATTCTGACAGCCTACTTTTAATACATAAGCCCCATATTGAGGAGGTATGGTAGTATCTTCCAGAATATCATATTTCTTTTTTTTTCTGCTTTCTAGGTGGTGCCTATGAGGTGAAGCAACATCCCTTCTTTTGTGCCTTAGACTGGAACAGCTTACTGAGACAAAAGGCAGAGTTTGTCCCACAGCTAGAGTCTGAGGATGATACCAGCTATTTTGACAGTAAGTAGGAAAGATTGTCTATTGTATAATTAGTTGGAGGCTAAAAGGTTTTACATAATGCTTTTGTTGCGTTCTACAATGTCTGTCCTATACCACTTGCTTGCTTATCGCTCATTAAGGATTTTATACTGTGTATGTGCAGACATTACACACTAAGAGGAGTAGTGTCTGAATTGACTGTATTCTTCCCTAATAGGGATGAGCTCAGGCGTGTTTGCATGCTCCACGTCCAGAGCCCGCCAGGAGGTCGGCGCAGCGCTGCACTAATCACATGCAGTGAGACATTGCCCGATCTCTGCAATGTCTCACTGCCTGCGATTAGTGCAGCACTGCGCCGACTTCCTGGCGGGCTCTGCTCGTGGACCATGCGTACACGCCTGAGCTCATCCTTATTCCCTAACACTTAAATTCCCACAAATCTTTGACATCTCATCTTGTAGATAAATATCACTGGGATTAGTGTGATAAAAAAAATGAGGAATTCCAATGTGACATATTTTTGTACAAATCAATTTATGTTGCATGTGTAGCGGCCATAACCCTTGGCAGGGCAGCCTTAACTTTTGGGCTTACCAGTTACCTCCGCTTGGCTGGTTCTTCCGCGTCTAGGGGTTCCCAGGGTTGATATCCAACAACTTTGGACGCTGACAACAATAAAGTCCTTTTGAAAGGTTTTTATTTGCAGGGGTAACATCCAACAACACAGTCTCATATGAGAACAGAAGGCAAGGGTGAAATAACTCAGGCACCTTGAACTGCAGATATAACAAAGTCTCTAATACCACCCAGAGAGTAGCCAATCACAGCTGGGCACTTCAAGGCTTAACAAATCTCTAGCCAGAGATTATGGCAATCAGCGCTTTGACTCAGAACTTGTGAAATCTCTGACCATGAACAGGAACCTTTTTCCTCAGTACCTGGAACGTTCTCGGTCTCCTTTGACAGTACTGGAAAAAGTGTGAATTCGTTAATGTCCTTCACAACTCAGTAATCAGGCACTTCTCAGGATGCTAGATTGTTGGCCCTCCTCCGAAGAGTCCTCCTCCGGTCACTTGCACGAGCTACAGTGCCCCTCAAAGCAGAGAGCACACCCGGACGCCTTGAATCCTCCCTCAGTTACTTTGCCTCAGACCAGCCGGTTCCGAGACTCGGGAACAGATGGATCCTTACCCCAGACCAGGCAGGTTTATTCGGGTTAACCAACCGAACGCTCCGTTGACCCCTCGCGGGGCTATCCCAATCCAGAATCAGGAACAGACCGCTAGGGCCTCACGAACGAGCCACCCGTAACACGCAGCACAGTGGTGTAGTGGTTAGCACTCTCACCTAGCAGTAAGAAGGGTCGCTGGTTCGAATCCCAACCACGACACTACCTGCCTGGAGTTTGCATGTTCTCCCTGTGCCTGCGTGGGTTTCCTCCGGGTACTCCGGTTTCCTCCCACAATCCAAAGACATGCAGGTAGGTTAATTGGCTTCAGTCAAAAAAAAATAAAAAAAATTGGCCATAGTATATGAATGGGGACCTTGGATTTAGGGTAGGGACCTATGTGAGTGTGCAATGTACAGGGATAGGGACAATTGTAGACACTCAGGTTGAACTTGATGGACTGGTGTCTTTATTCAACCTAACTAACTATGAAACTAACTAACTATGAAACTACGTGACCTCAACATCTTAAGTACCCCTCCCCAGACTCCTCAGCAGGGCCCGGCACACCCACTGATTGGCTCAGAGGAAGCTGATACCCAAAACGCCCAACCAGGCCTGGTTCTGGCCTGTCATGTGCACCTCACTGTACACATGACCAGGCAGAACTCTAACGCAGCCCAGCCAAACTGATGTCAAAGTTAACCTACATAATTAACCCTCAGAACCCCATTACTGTTCTAAGGCAAAAACTAAATTTACACATGAATGACACTTTGTCCAAAATGTCATCTGCTACACATGTATTTCCAATGCTTGTATACTACTGACAAATTACACAGTCAGTGTAATAGTGGCATAATTTTTCTGAGGTTCATGTAATTAGTTCCAATAGTTTTGGTGCATAGCAGCAGACTGAAGAGTTTAAAACTGGTACACAGATATGCGGCTAATAGTGGCAAAGGAAAAAGCATGTTTTTGTGTTGGTGTCACTGAAAGGAAAAAAAGTGTTCTGGCATCGGTGGTGTCCCTGGAGGGTAAAATGCCCCATTGCTGTTAGTTTGAGGTGGACTGATTGCCATCTATACCAGTTGGGGAGGAGAACTGGGCTCTGAGGGTGCATGGAACTAAAGGGCTCTAAGGGACTGAAAAAGCTTGAAGGTCTTGTTCAGGTGTGTGGCTATCAATACTGCTGTTTTGACAGGTGGTGAGGGAATGATATTGCATGTACTTATGCAGCCCTATTCGTGGTGATGTGCCATTTCATTTTTGTCATGTCTACAGCCCTGAGCAGTTGTAGTTTGAGTTGGGGGGGGGGGGGGGCGTAAAACAATGGTTTTACCCCCCCCCCCCAAGCTGCAGAGGCAATCATTTGTGGGTATGGATGCTTTGTATCCTGGCAAAAGAACCCCACTGTTGACATCGTGGGCAGTACTGCCCAATGATGAATACAACCCATTTAAATGCAGCCAATATTAAAATCCTATAACTGAACCATGATGAAAGCTATAGATCAAATTTTGCACTAGAACAATGCTAGTCATGGCTAGGGCACATGGAAAACAGTCAGCATTAACCATTTTGAACCCTCATGCTGGTAGAATTAATAAATAGATGGGAAGGTCTGGAGGAGAGGGAGGGGGCTATCTCAGCTAAGCACACCCTTCTGCCGGCATGCCTGGACCTGGATGGATTCCAGGAAGTAAATGCTACATGAATCATCTGCCCTTACTCAAGATGGCCATGGCTAGAAATGTTAGGGAGGTTCTAAACAAACTAAAGCATAGAGACATGGATGGATGAGAGATTTTGCTTAGAATATTAAAAACAAATAGTGTTTTCAGTTTGTGGTGCTCAGATACAGTTTAGCTCTGCTTCAATATACACAGTCTGGGCACAGGTGAACTTTAAGAAAGGAAGTCACAAATTTGGACAAGCAGATTTTGATAAAGTAGCAAAAGGTGGCCAAAACATTCTAATATAGTGTAAATTAGAGGGGTGTTTTCTTAAAACCAAGGAGATTTAAATGTCTTTGTTTCCATAAAAATTACACACGTCTATGTATCGTTACAAGTTTTTTATTTATTTATTTTTTTCAACTTTTTTCCCTCTCCTTATCAAACTCGCCAGGCAATAATATTGGGTGAGAGAACCCAACAAAGGTGACCAAGTCACCCTCCAGAAATGGTGGGCCAGGAGATGTCAATGGAGGTTGGGGAATGATGTATGACTGTTGTCTGAATTGAGTGTAACCTGGACCTGAAAGTTCACCTTATTCCTGATGTTACCTTTATTTGCAACCGTCTTGTTGGGCCTGTTGTAGATTGCATTTTTATTCTTTTATCTTGCTCAACTCAACCCTTTCTTTTCCACATAAGTATGTAGACTTCTGTATGTTGACCTTTTATATTTGTATTACTTTTTAGCCCGGTCTGAGAAATACCACCATATGGAAACAGAGGAGGAGGATGATACCAATGATGAGGACTTCAGCATGGAAATCAGACAATTTTCATCATGTTCTCATCGCTTTTCTAAAGTATGATTTTGATCCTGGCTGTATAGCTGCATTGCTAACATGGAGCCTCTTGTTTGAAGTTTGACTTGGTGAAGATGTGACCATTGTTTTCAGATGCGCCAAAACTCTTAGAGGTTGATTTACTAAAGTCAAATATACTGTGCACTGCAAGTGTAGTTGCTCTAGATCTGAGGGGAAGCTCTACTGATTTCTATCTTCCAATCATGTGCAAGTAAAAATGCATTTTTTTTTATTTTCTTTGCGTGTGATTGGGTATTCTTTGCAAAGTGAAGCTTTATCTCATTTACTAAGCTCTGGAGCAACTGCAATTGCAGTGCACAGTATATTTCCCAGTATATTTCCCTGTAGTAAATCAACCCCTTTATTTCTAAAGCCCCTTTCTCAAGGGCAATCTGAACAGTTCTGCCTGTCAATTTTTCAGGCGGACCTGATTGGACCCTCCAGTCTCTTCTATGGAGCGCCAGATTCCTGCCACCATCCAATCCAACCCTGTTAGCTAAAAACAGATGGATGGGGGACCTATTTCCCATCGGTCCAGCAGATCAGATGGCATTCGATGGAAACAGAGAGGCGACCTGTTTCTATCCGATTGCCCTATATGAGAATGGGCTGTTCCCATGTCTGCTCTACATAGCAGACCTGTCATCCGCCTTCTCAGCAGAGAGATTCCCCACTGAGCAAGCGGATTCAGCTTTACGGAGGTGTCTGTGTAAAAGGGGCCTTAACTAGAAAGGTTTAAACCTATTTCAGGTTTTTGTCTGTTCTAACCCAAAACAAGAAAATGAATACAAATAATGCACTGACTTGAAGTCCGCATTTAAATGCTCCAACCTACAAATGTATGTTGCCTAATGTGCCCTGTAAGGGACCCTCAAGCTCACATTCAAAGACCTTTTATATTCTTTAAAGATGTTAATAGTTTATTTTTATCAGTTCACAAAATGCAAAGTAAATAAATAGAAGAGGAATACAAATCAAATCAATATTTGGTGTGACTGCCCTTTGCCTTCAAAATGGCATCAATCCTTAGTACAGTTACACACAGTTTTTGAAAGAACGCTGCAGGTAGGACGTTCCAAACATTTTGGAGATGTAGTAAGCCTTAAATCCTTCTGTCTCTTTATGTAATCCCAGACAGACTCAATGATGTTGAGATCAGGGCTCACTTCTAGGACTCCTTGTTCCTCTTTATGGTGAAGATAGTTCTTAATGACATTTGGTGTAAGTTTGGGGTCATTGTCCTGCTGCAGAATACATTTGGGGCCAATCACATGCCTCCTTGATTGTATGGCATGAAAAGTATCTGACTGCATTTCTCAGCATTAAGAACACCATTGATCCTGACCAACTCCAACCCCGTTTGCAGAAATGCAGCCCCAAACTTGCAAGTAACCTCCATCATCCTTCACTGTTGCCTATGAACACTCATTATTGTATCGCTCTCCAGCCCTTCACCAAAACAAACTGCCTCCTGCAACAGCCAAATATTTTAGATTTTGACTCATTAGTCCAGAGCACCTGCAGCCATTTTTCTGCACCCCCAGTCCTTATGCTTCCATGCATAGTTAATTCGCTTAGCCTTGTTTCCACATCAGAGGTATGGCTTTTTGAGCACAGTTCTTCCATGAAGATCACTTCTGGTCACACGTATCTAGACAGTAGATGTGTATATGTGGGTCCTACTGGTTTCTGCCAGTGCTGTGATTTTGGCACTGCTGGACATCTTCAGATGTCGAAGGGAAGCAAGCATGATGTGCCACATTAAGTTTCCTTGGCTGGCCATTGTGTCTACAGTACTCAACATTGACTGATCAATGGTGTCCTCAGCATTGCCATACCATCAGAGAGGCATATGATTGGCCCCAAAATTATTCTGCAGCAGGAAAACAACCCCAAGCATAAGGCCAATGGCATTAGGAACGATCTTCAGCATAGAGAAGAAAGAGTCCTAGAAGTGATGGTTTGGTCCCCACAGAGCCCTGATCTCAACATCAAGTCTTTCTGGGATTGCATGAAGAGACGGGAGGATTTGAGGCAACCAACATCCACAGATGGTCTGCGGTTAGTTCTCCAAGATGTCTGAAACAACCTACCTGCCAAGTGCAATAAAATATAAATTTTTGAAAGCAATCCTTATTTCTTCACACTTGCCTAAAACGTTTGCACAGTAGTGTATGTTGGGTAATTAGAGTGAGACTTTGATGCAAAACCAGCACATCCTAGAGGAAAAAAGTAAAATCCATATGTAGAATGTAGTAACTTCTGCACCAATTTACAGTATCTCAATGTTCACATTAAATAGGTTTTCAATTTTGGCAGACTTTGATTTGGAGCCTTGATCCCCAAGGTTGTTTGTAGAAATTTGATTATTGCACAAAAATGTCCAATTTGTTATATGAAAAAAGTAACACAGGCATATAATGCATAGTATTTATGTCTTTTTAGGTGTTTAGCAGCATTGACCAGATGATGCAGAACAAAATGGAGGAAAAGGATGACAGTAGTGAAAAAACAAAGAGCCTAAATTTACCTCCCGTGGAATCTCTGAGTTGGAGCTCTGAGTATTCTGAAATGTAAGTGGAATGAGAAGTTATTACTATAGTCAGAGTGGTATTGGTATACCTCCCAACATTTTGAGATGGGAATGAGGGACACCTATTGGCCAAAGTATGTAGGCATAGGACACACCCCCTGCCATGCCCCCTTAAAGGAGACTTACACACACACACACACAAAACCCCACAAGTGTTTTTTTTTTTTTTTAACACTACTATTCCTTTATACTGGCTCTTAAAATTTACAAATGCAACAATTTAGAAATCAGATGAATGGTTTAGCACTGAGAAACACTTTTTGACAGATAAATAGTGCATTGTATATACAGTAAATCAGATCAAAATGAGGGACACATGAGAAGGAAAGTGGGACTTTGTCGATAGAAGACATTGTTCCCCAATACCCATAGCTCCTAACTATCCCTGATTTCGAGGAACAATGTGTAGGTTCTGAAAATCTGATGGGTGACCGATGAGTGATTGAACTCTAGCAAAAGGCATCCTAAATGAAGAAAATAAATAAAAATGAAATCAGTAGATGCTAACTGATGGGTAAGAATTGTGCAATTTTATATTTTTGTAAAAGAAAACATATTTCACATTAAACTTGCCAAAACTTGGAGATTGGAAATTATGAAAAATGCATAAGCAGATTATACCTTCAGTGTATCTGCATGTCAGTATGAAATATTTATTATAGGCACCGTTTTAAATCTCCTTATTGGTCCTTTGTGAAAGACAGCTTTACTGACCAAAAGGAAAACTTTAGTGTTTTGAGTCACTGACAATGTCTGTAGACCAGGAAAGAAGACGAAAAGCCAGAAGTTCTTATCTGCATACATTTCCAGGTCTTTGACTCAAAGTATTTAAGTCAGAGAACCAGCATACCAATCGGAAAGCTCACATTTTCAGGAAGGTCAACAATGACAACCTCCATGTTTCTGTCATGACACCCATTCATCTTAAATCAGGGTCTCAAACATCCGTGATTGTGTAATACATTGAATGAGCCAAGCCAGTCATACATTTAGAAGGCCTGCTTTTATAAATCGAAAGGGATTTGGGAGGTCTCCATCGATAATGCTTGTGCTTTTTTCTGTAAATTCATAACCATGACAGTTGAAGAAGCAGAAGTGTTCTCACAGATGTCCATTACACAATGACAGGAATTTGTCAACACTGAAGCAATCCGAATCTAGAGCAGCTGTACAAAGTAACCAATTAGCTTCTATCTTCAGCCTGTTCAGTTAAGGTTTGAAAATTAAAGAATATGATTGGTTGCCATGCACTGCTGCTCCAGTTTTAATAAACCGACCCCATTGTGTCCACAACCTGTATTTTTTTCCAGTCTATATGAAGGTGTCCCACACATGCAGCTTAGATGACATCCCAGTGAGTCTGAACTTTATTAGATTGCGAAGGTATAAAAATATTTAAAGGCTTTATTTAGAGAGTTCTTCATTATTTCCATGGTGATGCGCCATATATGCATTTATTAATGCATCATTTTTTTTTTAAATGCAAGTAGAGCGCGAACCAGAGGTTGATTTCATATTAGCCTCTTGCAGTCCCTGTACGGTGGAGCTTAGACTAGTTTAGGGGGATGCATCCCTACGAGCCAGTCAGTTGTGTTGCAGTACTCATGTACAAACATGCTGATAGGAAAAGAGTGGAGTATCAAAGATGAGCTCATCAGTCTGCTGCTACTCCTTTTGCTCTCCAGGCACAGACTGGCAGAGGGACAAGACCTGTAAGGGTAGATGCAGCAGAAAAATGTCAGGTTTCTTGTCCTTCCAGACAGGGCTATGCTGTGTGGGAAAACTTTCTCAAGGTCATCACTGGGTGGAGAAAAATAAAAATCATTTGGCAGATAACACAGCTCCCATATCATCTGTGCATTTAATTTGCCTGGACCTCCGCTTGATTACAGGTAAAGTCAATAAAATTGATTGTCTCATTACAATGGCATCTGAAAGAGGGTGGGATATATTAGACAGCAACATGTCCCTAAAATTGATGTGTTGAAAGCAGAAAAAATGGGCAAGCAGTAGGTTTTGGTGACACCAACAAGAGCCACATTCGAATGGCTTGATGACTGGGTCAGAGCAACTCCAAAACTGCAGTTCTTGTGGGTTGTTCCCCGTCTGCAGTAGTTAGGACTTACCAAAAGTGGTAGGAAAATACAATTGGTGAACCGTTGACAGGGATATGGATTACCAAGGCTCATTGAGGCACATGGGGAGCAAAGACTGGCCTGTGTAGTCTTATCCAATAGAAGACATACTGTAGCTTAAACTGCTGTAATAAGTTAATTCTGGTTCCGATAGAAAGATGTCAGAACACACTATGCATTGCAGTTTGTTGTGTATGGGGCTGCGTAGATGCAGATTGGTCAAATTGCCCATGCTGACCCAGGGCACATGGGCATCAGAACTGGACCACAGGAGCAATGAAAGAAGGTGGCCTGATCTGATGAATTCAACAATGGTTTAAGGAACACAGCAACAAGTTTGAGGTGATAACTTGGCCTCCAAATTATCCAGATCTTAATTTAATCAACCATCTGGGGCATTTGTTGGAAAAAACAAGTCCAATCTATGGCACCACCTCACAACTTACAGGCCTCACAGGATCTACTACTGATGGTTTTGTGTAAGATACCACTGTATACTTTTAGAGGTGTAGAGGAATCCATGCCTTAAGGGGTTATGGTGGATGGTCATAACCTTATGGCTGATCAGTGCGTAAAAGCAATCATATGTGTTTTCTATTTTAAAATAGTATCACGCTTTTCCCTTTTTCATACTCTAAAAAGGTTCTAAATTTTAAATTCAATACATAGAATTTTTCTTATTATGTTAAATCTTTTTTTGAACAGGCAACAGCTCTCAATATCGACCTTTTCTGACAGTGAAAGTCACAAGCAACGGAACAACACCAGCCTGCTGCCAAAATTTGCCATCTCCTCTGACCTAGAACGAGATGAGCACAATGCTGGAGATTCCCAGGAGGAAGGGGACAAGTCTGGTCTCATTTCTGAAGACTCTCCACAGGAAGATCCTGACCTCGCTACACCTGTCAGCATTAGCAGCTCCACAGTGTCAGGTATGTACAGATTTACATCTTAACTAATCATTCAGCACTTTGCTTATAAGGATATATATTTGTTTAATGATATACCACTGACTAGGTAAGTGACTATCATTGATTATCTCCGTCCAATGTCCCCTTAAAGTCCGTGGGATACATTAGGCAACAAAGTAATCATGTTACGCATAAAGTTGATGTGTTGAAAGCAGAAATAATTGGCACCGCTGTTTGTTGTGTATGGGGTTTTGTAGCCACATATCAGTCAGGGTGCCCATACCCTTGTCCACACCCAAGAGCGCCCACAGTGGGAAAGTGGGCATTAGAACTGGGTCACAGAACGATAGGTGGTCTTCTCTGATTTTTTTTTCCACCTATCTGGGGAAGAGATGGCATTAAAGTGCAGTATGGGACAGAAGGCAAGCCAGTGTGATGCTTTGGGTGATGTCCTGCTGGAAAACCTTGGGACCATTTATGTGATTGTTGCTTTGACATGTACCACCTACCTAAACATTTTTGCTGACCAAGTACACCCCTTCATAGAAATAGTGTTCCCTGATAGGAAGTGTCTTTTTAGTGGGATAATGCACTCTGCCATACTGCAAAAATGGTTCAAGAACGGTCCAGGAACACAGCAATGAGTTTGAGGTGTTGACTTGGCCTCCAAATTCTCCAGATCTCAGTCCAATTGAGCATCAGTGGGATGTGGTGGAAAATCCGGACAGAACCACGGAAGCCCCACCTTGCAGGACTTAAAGGCTCCACTACTGATGCCTTGGTGCTAGATAGAACAGCATACTTTCAGAGTTCGAGTGGTGTCCATGCCTTGAGGGGTTAGGGCCATTTTTGGTGGCAAAAAATAATACTCAATATAAGGTGGGTGATCATTAAGCTATGGCTGATCAGTGTGTATGTGTTTATATATTTAAATATTTCAAACTGGTGCGGTAAATAGCACATCAGTTAGCTTCTCATGCAGTGCAATCAAGCATCACAAAGGCCATATATGGAAAAATCCAGTATTCGTTATTTTTGATGGATTGAAAATAAATTTAAAGTGCAGCAATCCTAGACTGGAGATTACACATATAATGTGTATGGTCTTCAAAATGTTTCCAAACTTTTTTTTATATTTAATGTGCAGAAACGTTTTAAAAAACATATGTGAAAGCCGTATCTACAGTAAATTCTTGCAGGCAGCCACTGCCTACCTTGATAAGCTAGGAGGGTAGTCTAGGAGGACTCTACATGCCTGGGTACAACCAAAGTTGTGTTCTCTAGAGCAGGGGTAGGCAACCTCGGCCCGACAGCTGTTTTTACAAGTCCCATGAGACATTGCAAGACCCTGACAAGCACAGGCATGACTCCTAGAGGCAAAGACATGATGGGATTTGTCGTTTCACCACAGCTGGAGGGCCGAGGTTGCCTACCCCTGTTCTACAGTGCCTGGACAACTGATGAGGCTGTGTAGCTGCTTGTAACTTTTAAATATATATAACTATAATTCATAGTTTAGGTAAAAAAAAAAAAAGTGACATTGTTTTGTCAGATGAATAAAGTGCAATGCTCCTAAATACACAATCCCTACATCTAAGCCAATTATTTTGTACAACCAACTACATAATATAAAGTGTCAAAACAACCAACATGATATTATCAATAGTGACCGCACATGTACATAAATAATGCCAATAGTGCATAATGATTAAAGTGCAATCATTGTGATTTAAAAGTAATTTATGTGTATTCATCAGTTTCATCTTCTTGTCCCTGGATGGCTATGCTAACTCATTCCACTTTATCAAGGGAATCAGGGTTGTCACACAGGCTGGAATTTAAACACGTCTGCCTTTGTTTATCTAAATTACCCTGAGGGTTGGGGTATTTATAGTTTACACAAGGAAGATAACCTTGTTTTAGGCTCCCAGTTCAGCTAACGGGAAGTGACAAGGACCACTGCATTTCTGACAAAATCAACAGGTACTTTCTCTCCTTGCTAAAAATGTTCTGAAAGTGCCTGAGAGTGGGAACTAATGCAGCCACCACATCTAAAGACTAGTAAGCTGCAATAAATAGGAGTTTGTTCTTAGGTTTAGATGTCCTTTAATGAAAGCCTGCAGTAACATGGAGATGCAATTGTTGACCTCTTCTTCTAACAATGTTGGCTCTATGGATCTAATGGCGGTCCAATGGTTTCAGGGCTTTCTAGATCAGTGACCAGGGATAGGTATACAGATTGGAAGTAGAGGTGCACTGAACTTTCTGCCGCCAAAAATGAACGGCCGAAAACTGTGTTTTTGATATTGGCCGAAAAAAAAAAAAGCCGATACCAAAAGGGGGCTGTCCCAGGTGGCGCCCATTGCGGGAGTGTCATCCAGTCCTCCACTGCCTCCTCCTCCCCTCCCTTCTGCTCGCCTCAACCTCCATTTGTCACAGAGCTGAATTGCAGAGGTCAGTAACAATGTCCCGCCTCCTGTGATAGATGGCACACTGATCCAATGGCGGGACATTGAATCAGTGTGACGTGATCACAGGAGGTGGGACGTTATTACTGTGGCTCGGGCAATTCAAATCCGCTCTGTGACACATGGAGATTGTTGCTGTGATACTGCACAGGCAGGCTGCATATGAGGGGCACTGGTGAGTCTGCTGGGCACAGGCAGGCTGCATATGATGTGCACTGGTGAGGCTGCATGTGACGGGCACTGGTGAGGCTGCATTAGAAGAGCACCGGTGAGGCTGCTGGGCACAGGCAGGCTGCATATGACGGGCACTGGTGAGGCTGTATTGATTTAGAGACTGAGGACACGATACAAGAGCTGGTTAGAGACTGAGAACATGATACTAGAGATGGTCATAAACTGCGAACTGCATTTTTCTTGAGCTTTTCTTGCACTAAAGGTGCCAATAATGGCCAACAATAAATTCATATTAATTGAAATTGATGATATTAAATAAAAAAATAATATAATACAATTTTATATAAAAATATAAACATTTTCGGTTTTGGCACCAATTCATTTCGGTGCACCCCTAATTGGAAGCTCCGACTTCTAATTTGTCTGACCTTCTAAGGGGTGTTATTGCAATTTATAAATATAGTAACTTGTGAATGAGCATGTTCCCCATTTGTGCATTCCAATACAGATTTTACGATGTCCTTATCAATGCTTTCTAGGGCAATTCATATTAAGGTTGTCCCAATACGACTTTTTTTTAAGACCGAGTACAAGTACCGATACTTTTTTCAAGTACCGGTACTCGCCGATACCGATTTACCGATACTTTTTTTAATGTCATGTGACAGTTTTCAAAGCACAATACAGACTAATTATATCTTCTGCCAATTGATTAAGCAGCACTGATGTGCACTGATATGATTAGGTGGCACTGATATGCAGCACTGATGGGTAGCACTGATAGGTAGCACTGATAGGATTAGGTGGCACTTATGGGCACTGCAAAATCATTCCTATCCTCTCATCATTCATGTCATTTATCATATAGTATATGTTGCAACACCCATCTTGGTACACTTTGCACAAGGCCGCAGTAAGCAACAGTGGACATCCAGCTCGGACTATATGGGCTGGGTGTAACAAAGTCCGCTGCTAGTTTGCTGTGGCCAGGTGCAAGGTGTACCAAGATGGGCGTCAGGATGTTCAACCTCTGATGGAGACATGGAAAGTTACTTCCATTACCGAATGTGACGGCTCCAATCACCGATTCTGATGGAAAATGCGTCTGGTCCCTGCACCGACCAGCTTACCTAGTTCCACTGCTGCCAGCCTGTTGAGGACTCACTTTCCGTTCCGCCCTCTCTGTGCGCTGACTTCCGGTTGTGAGAAACTCCGCCTCATTCTCAGGTATTGGATTAGGCATCGGGAGCATTTGTGTGAGTACAAGTACAAGTGCAAATGCTCGGTATCAGTCCCCGGGACAACCCTAATTCATATAATTGGAAATTGTACCTGATGCTGGCCACACACATGCAGCATACATTTATTCAGTCAGTTACAGTAATTTTCAATTATAAAAAAAAACAAGGAGCAGATTGGAAAGCAACCTTCTGCTACCAGCACTTGGCTCATTCCATGTTTTGGTAATTTCTTCGTTTTTTACATCAGGAGTTACATTTTTAGCAATACTAAAATAACACAAGTACAAATACTCATTGAGTAGTAGTTTTTCACCTCTGAAAGTTCCAAGAGTCTACAGTTGGAGGATTAAATAATATTTCAACATCACATATTTATATTTTATATATATATCTCACAAAACAATGTCACTTTAAATTATTTTTACTTTTTGGATGAAGTAAACTGTGACTATGTCAGTGCAATTTGTATCCCGCTCTGACACTTCCTTTAAGTTGTCAAAGAAAGCAGACCAAGTGTATGAGGCTGAAAGTTACCTGTATTATTCCAATGTAGACATTTTAGAAAGTTTACTATACCTAGCAATATGTTTTATGTGTGCTTTTATTTGTAAATTGAAAAAAGTGAAGGGCCTTTCAATCCTGGTTCTGCCACGTCATAGGCAACATTTCTTCCATTGTTTTAAAACCCACACAAGTAAATCTACCCATACTGATGATACCACCATTATATTTTCTAAAATTCAGGTTCAAAAACTGTTCTGAACTCTGTAAGTGAAAGTTAAAGCTGCCCATATATTCCTTTAACCACTCAAATAGGATAGATGAAGGAATCCCCTCCACCAGGACATTTTCTGACAGCAGGACTCTGTGCTGTCAGAATACATATCGGCTACTGTAGCCACTTATCAACATAGTCGGCCTAATGATTGTCTTTTGTCAAACAAGAATGGCTAAACATGGTTCGAAATTTGACCAGCCCCTGCTGAACCAGCTGAATTTTCACCCATCTATGGCTGGGTAACAGTAATTTTACAGGACAGCAAATTTTGAAGTGCTATTTTAACAGAGTTTTCATGTCCTTATAGTTTTTAAACTTAAATCGTTTAATGTATTGATTCCTAAAGGGTCAGTCCATCCAGAAGTATATTTTCATTTTTTGGTCTCTTGGTGATTTGGTACCTTTTTATGGGCTCATGTTGGTGAGATCTCTGCATGCTGTGGTCTTTATTAGAGGTCATTACACCCCCCCTGTTGGATTTGTTCTTTATTTTATATTGTGAAAAGTGCATTAGGAAGAGCTGTAACAGTGAAAAACCTCAGGTGGACAGGAACATGGGAAACTAGCCAGTTCATCTCACTGTTGCAGTGTTTAAGACAGGAAGCCAAGGGCTATATAGCTAAAATGCCACTTTTTGGTCAACTGGACCTTTATAAAAGAAAGAAAAACCGTGGACCCTATCCTCCTAAAAACAATAGTTCTCATACTGTTCTAATGGTTTTGATGCTTTCTGAGTCACTGACCTGGAACATTTGTGCAGATCAGGCAATTCAAATTTCTAACTTAAATTCGGCTGCATGTATACTAGCTCACCCTGACCATGGCAAAAACACAAACCGTGTTTTTAGTGGGATTTTGCCGCTATTTGTGTTTTTCCACTGCCGGCGGTCAAGACGTTCCTATCCTATACGTGATTCCTCCACGTTCAGGACAGGGAGGTTTAATCTTTCCTAAATGCAGCAGCTCCTAAACTCTGCTAAAAGCATATGTGTACAATCTCCTAAACTGAATTTTAGGAGCTGCTAGTGTACATGAAGCCTCAATGTTCAGACTTTGTCTCTATAAAAAAAAACAGCAAGACAATTAGCATTTTTAGGAGAGCAATGATATCCCCTAAATCTTTCTAACTGCTGGTTTCTTTAAACCATTTAATATCACTAGTTTCTTTCACAAATGGTATGGAAACCCTATATGTCTTTTTCTTATATCGGCCCCATACCTCACTACACCCAGTTTTGTTTAGCAAATCATTTCTGTAAATCTGTTGCAAAGCTTCTAAGACCCCTTTCACATGGGGGATGCTCTATCCAGCAGATCTGCCTGCTCAGCGGGGATTTTCTCTTCTGATCCCCACCGAGAAGGTGAATGACAGTTCTGTCTGCTTCGCTATGCAAAGCAGACACGGATATAGCCCGTTCTCCTTTATGGGGCATTCAGATGGAAACAGAATCACCTCTCCGTTTCTATCCAATTGTCATCTGATTTCACCGGACAGATGAGGAACAGATCAGATGCTGGCGGGTGTCAACTGACACATATCCATTGACATCCTCTGTTCCATAGAGAACAATGGATGGTCTGATCGTGTCTGCCTGAAAAATGGACAGGAAGACCCAATTGAATCCATGTGAAAGGGGCCTTACCTGTAGACCCTGCCAATAGTAACACTTCCACCAACAACGCTAATCTACTGTCATAAAACTAGCTATGGCTTTTGAGCTGTCATGTGAGCCTCAGAGCTTGTTTGTTACTGTTTTCCTGTATCTGACCAAGGAGGGCTCTGAGCATGGAGACCAAAGTCAAATGGCTGTGACTTTTCTGCTTGAAAGCTTTGGTCAACTGCCATGTAGCCATAATGAATAAAACGGGCAGGACGATAAAATAAAAGTATGTTTCTTATACAAGAGTAAAACTTTGGCTCAGTCATTTGCAGACAGCCATTTTAGTATAGGTTGCATTGATGACTTTGTTTGCCATAGGGATGTTGAAAACCATGTATACATATATTATATTTTCAGTCTGCTGGATAGGTATAAGATCTGCATGAATGGTATTCAACCTTTATGTTTTGTCATGAAACTTAGTTCCGCCCCTGAACTGAAACTTGTACACTTAATGTCTCTTTACCTGGTGAGAGTACCAATGTGTGACTTTGTGGCTTGTGATGCAGACCCTAGCAGTACTTTTTATTTCTATAAATCTCACATGTCTCTAGGCAAAAATAATAGAAGATTTCCATCCTGTCAAACTGCGGTTGGTTTAATATGTCTGTCCTTTTTATCCTTAAACAGTGAGTAGTTTCTCAGAGCACTTAGAACACATAAACGGAAGGAGCGAGAGTGTGGACAGTACAGATAATTCCTCAAAGCCCTCCAATGAAAGCTCTTCTCACATGGCTCGCCAGCATTTAGAAAACACAGAGAAGCAGAGAATATTGGGGAAAGTCACTAAATCAATTTCTGCAAGTGCTCTATCCCTCATGATCCCTGGAGGTAGACCCATACATCCTCAGCATGATATTGTTTAACTTTGCATGTCTTTCTACCATTTGTCAGCCATTATTGCTGCAAGCTTTCCATTACCCACCTGTCTTTAGAATGTCCGTAACCACACATTCTCTAGGAGAATTGGCTGGATACTGTCCACACGTTTTATAGGTAAAATGGAAAGAAGTCCAGACAAGATTTGATGAGCACATCAAAAAGTCTATTAAAAGTCTATTTGTTTTGTCATTAAGTTCCTAACGGCAAAAGAAACAAAATAACACATTAAACAGTAAACCACAACACGTTTCAACCGACTGAGTCTTCCTCTATGCCGAAAGGACTTTAACGATGATGAAACAAATGGACTTTTGAGACAATTATTTTGTATACAATTTTCAGATGTGCTGTTTTAAATTTGCCTGTTTCTATAATAAGGGACATGGATATTGCACCTGCACCGAATTCATATCAAATCCCATAGTAATTGGGTGAACTGATACTGCTTGCTTATTATAAAATAGTGAAAAGGGATGCAATGCACTAGTTTTGTAAAGAAACTAGTAGTAGAAATCATATGTACCTGCCCAGAACAGTGTAGCATTTATACTTTTTTATTGTAAAGGGTTTTTTTCTATGCACTTTCTGTAGGTAGTGGTGGGGGCATCACTCTCTCCATCTATTATCCAGCCACCCTGACCTCGATTGTCATAGAACCTACTAAACCATGGATCTCTCTACTTTCTAAAAAAGGACCAGTTTACTGTCCTTCAGACTTTAGGGGGCTGGACTATGCACAGTGGGAGTAAACAATGCCTGAGCTTTGATATTAGGGGGAGAAATAGTTGGTGGTGTTGGAAAGAATGGTACCCCATTTTTGTTGTCGGTGAAAGGATTTAAGCCCCATCATTGGTGTCACTGAAGGAATAGTGCTGCCTTGGTGTCAGTGGGAGGAATTATGCCTCATTGTTGGTGTCATTGACAGGAATAATGCCTAAAGGCTGAATTCAGCCCCAGGGTGTCAGTTTGGAGACCACTGTTCTAAACACTGGTTGCTTGTAAACCCATAAGGGTATGCTTGTTGCTGGTGATTGTATGGCTGAAAATATTTCCAAGAAAAGGCATAACAGACAATGCATAACTCTCGGGTGTCTGTGTAAATTTCAGAGCCTAATACTCTATAACAGTGGTTATCATCCTCAGTCCTCAAGTACCCCCAACAGGCCATGTTTGCAGGGTTTCCTTTATCTTACACAGGTGCTTTAAATCAAAGTCAATGGCTTGGTATTTTGGACAGCTATTTTATCTAGGAGAAATTCCCAAAACATGACCTGTTGGCGGTACTCAAGGACTGAGGTTGAGAACCCCTGCTCTATAACATGTACTACCACCTACACTCTTCATAGTAAACCTCTTTAATAACAATACTTTCATTTCAAATTCTTCTCCTGCTAAGAAAATAAATGGGTCACCTTGTGAGAGCCCCAAAACACTTCATTATTAAACCGCCCAGAACCTGTGGGCCTGGGATAGACATATTAATTGGCGCTTGGCTCATTTGAAAGGAATCGATGAGTAAGCAGGTTGTAGACTCCATTACAGTTATAATACAGTTTGCTTTGGTAGCATGTTTTGTATTTGCTTCACTTGTTGCCTACAATATCACATATTCCTAAATTTTGAAATTAGTTAATTTTCTCAGCGAATACACTGTGTGGAATATATAATTATTTTTCACAGTAAATATTACAAATTGGGAACGTGTAAACTTGTCATGATCACCTTTTTTTGGTAGAAGTTCTAGCTACTTCACTTGGCCCCACGTGGATGTCACAGAGGGACATATATCTGCTCTTGTCATAACAAGTGAACTTGATGGGGCTTGTGTGGTCTAGGTTCTGGGCCTCTCTAATAAGCTTGACTGAAATGACATTTCACATTTTCTCTAAAGTGTTTCTGTAATTGGTAGTCGTTGGCTAGGGGTAGAGGGGAGCAGCACAGAGGTGCTGACATGAAAAAAAAGAGAAGGCTCGGATATCTCAGCTTTTGCAGTAGTGTGGGTTGGAAGAAGCCGCACCTTCTCCATGATGGCCAATTGAATTTGCTTCCACAGTTACTGATGCCTAACTTTTTTGCATACTATAACCAGCAGTGTGGTTTTATATTGACTGCTTAGATTTATCAGTTAGTCTAGCACAGGGGTCTCAAACTGTTGCAAAACTCTAAGTCCCATGAGGCATTGCAAGGCAGTTACAAGCATGATTCCCACAGGCAGAGGCACGATGGGACTTGTCGTTTTGCACCAGCTGGAGGAGCAGTTTGAGACCCCTAATCTAGCACCACATTGAGCACTTTTATTCAAGGTGCACTATGTCTGCCATTAAGTCCAGAGTACCATGGTTGTTTTATTTATTTTTAAACGGGCAGCTTTAGAAATATTTGCTTGTTGTTTCATTAGAGGATTGCAACATTTTGTTAAAAAAATAAAATTTTTGTATTTTGTCAGGACAGGTTCTGCTTTGTCTTGTCAGTCTTTTTTTCAGCAATGTTTCTCTTGTTGTACCCTGCTGGCTTTGGATTGTTATATGGCTTGACACAGAGTTGCTAATGTTTTATTTCAGGAAGGTGTAAAAAGAAATATCAAGATTTAAAGGGGTTGTAAAGGTTAGTTTTTTATTTTCTAAATAGGTTCGTATAAGCTAGTGCATTGTTGGTTCACTTACCTTTTCCTTCGATTTCCCTTATAAATGTTTTTTTTCTTTGTTTTCTTTGTCTGAATTTCTTACTTCCTGTTCCTCCTCAGTAAGCTGTTCAGTAAGCTGTTCTGGCTGACTAACCACCAGCTCGGATGATGGTGAGAAGTTTACTGAGGAGAAACAGGAAGTGAGATATTCAGACAAAGAAAAAAAACATTTAGAAGGGAAATCGAAGGAAAAGGTAAGTGAACCAACAATGCACTAGCTTAGAGGAACCTATGTAGAAAATAAAAAACGAACCTTTACAACCCCTTTAATGTAATGGATGTGATTTGTATACAACAATTGATTGACATCTCACAAGCTTCAGGGCTGTGCTTGAGAATTCAATCACCCTAAAACTGGTAGTATTGGGTCGTTAGATGATATAATTTTATTTCATAGAAAGTACCATAATTTTTATCCATTTTAATAATCATTGTGAAGGTATGGCAGCAGTCATCCTTCTTATTTTTGATCTTGTCGTATGCGGACTAGGTACACCTTCATGTGGTTGTCATACCCATTTTTTTTGTATAAGCCTGCTGTGCTTCCAGAAATCTTCCTGCAGTGTTTGGAGTGCTTTGCATTATTTTCAAGTTCACGTCTTACCTCATCGTACAGTACATCACCTGCATGATTTAATTGTCCTGGTATGAAGCTTGATTCAGCTAGCTTCTTCTCCACTGCTTGGCTGTGTATTACTACCTAGCACATGCAGTGTGCCATGGGTTAAAGGTTTATAGTTTTTCTTTTCAGATGTGTACAGCGTGTCTCCATTGGGTAGTCCCGTTTCTCCACTTTCTCTGTCGTCAGATCCATCTTCAAGAGACTCCTCTCCCAGTCGGGATTCTTCTATCTCCTCATTCAGTCCAAGGCAGCCAATCGTTATACAGAGTTCTGGCAAAAAGTTTGGTTTCACACTTCAGGCAATCAGAGTGTTTGTAGGCGACAGCGATATCTACACTGTGCACCATATTGTCTGGGTAATTCTTCCTACTCTGTGTGCTTGTGTTTTGTCTCTCTGCTAAGAAATGTGCATTGCCTGTTGTCGATTTTATTAACACATATTTGCTTTTCATGCAGAGTGTTGAAGAAGGTAGCCCTGCCTACCAGGCTGGTCTTAAAGCTGGAGATCTTATCACTCATATAAATGATGAGCCAGTACATGGGCTTGTTCACACTGAGGTCATAGAACTCCTTCTTAAGGTAAATCTTGAATTAATATTCTTACAATAAGGTTTATTAGTAATGGTTTTATATATATATATATATATATATATATATATATATATATATATATATTAGTATTTCACAAAAGTGAGTACACCCCTCACATTTTTGTGAATACTTTATTATATCTTTTTACATGACAACACTGAAGAATTTCAATTTTGCTACAATGTTAAGTAGTGAGTGTGCAGCTTGTCTAACAGTGTAAATTCGCTGCCCCCTCAAAATAACTCAACACACAACCATTAATGTCTAAACCGCTGGCAACACAAGTGAGTACACCCCCAAGTAAAAATGTCCAATTAGGCATTTTTCCTCCACAGTGTCATGTGACTTGTTAGTGTTACAAGGTCTCAGGTGTGAATGGAGAGCAGGTGTGTTAAATTTGTTGTTATCGCTCTCACTCTATCATACTGGTCACTGGAAGTTAAACATGGCACCTCATGGCAAAGAACTCTCTGAGGGTATGAAAAAGAAGAATTGTTGCTCCACATAAAGATAGCCTAGGCTATAAGAAGATTGGCAAGACCCTGAAACTGAGCTGCAGCACGGTGGCCATATAGCAATTTCATAGGACAGGTTGCACTCAGAACTGGCCTCACCATGGTCAACCAAATAAGTTGAGTGCACATGCTCAGCGTAATATACAGAGATTGTCTTTGGGAAATAGTGCTGCCAGCATTGCTGCAGAGGTTGGAGGAGTGGGGGGGGGGATCAGCCTGTTAGTGCTCAGACCATACGCTGCATACTGCATACAGGCTAGGCTACAGTCTATAACTTGTAAAGGGTAGTGAACAGAATTTAAAACTTGGATTTGCATTTTACTCCCCTGAATGACTTCCGTTACCACAACGTGTGAAGATCCTACCCCATCTTCTAGTTGTACTCCATGGGATTGATTTACTAAAACTGGAGAGTGCAAAATCTGGTGCAACTGTGCATGGTAGCCAGTCGGCCTCTAACTTCAGCTTGCATTCTGTAGGGATTACAAAAGCTATTAAGCTTCTAGTTATAAACGTGGAAGATAGTGTGTGTGTGTGTGTGTGTGTGTGTGTGTGTGTGTGTGTATTTCTAATTTGCAATCTCTTATATATTATGATTTGTTGGCAGAGTGGCAGCAAGGTAGCAATCACCACAACCTCCTTTGAGAATACGTCGATTAAAACGGGCCCTGCGAGGAGGAACAGTTACAGAAGCCGGATGGTGAGACGCAGCAAGAAATCCAAGAAGAAAGAGAATATGGAACGGTGAGTTGTAGCTGGTTTACAATTCATGGATATAAAGTACTGTGTGCAGTTGCATTTGCAGATATTTTTTTCACATTTAGAACTTCATAAAAATCTTTGATAATATTGATTGATTAGTACTAGTATTGTAGGACTACTATTGTAATGATGTTAAAATATATATATCCCAGGTGAGAACAAAACTACAGTATAAACTGAGATACATATTCATTTCTATCACGTGCTTAATTTAGTGAATAAGTTGAAGGTTGAGGAAAAGCTGAGACTCTCCTAACATCCAGGCTTGGATCATGATCAGTTGCAGTCATGTACTCTATGCATACTACAAATCCTATCATTTTTAGTCCAACTCGGGATTGAGCAACAGAACTACTTGCTACTTACAATGGGACCATGATGAATGGATTTAGCCATTCTCCAACAAAGTCAGATAACAGAAGCAAAAAAAAAATTGAAGGAGGCTGAGGGCCTCCTTTTTAAAACATGATTTTAGTGTCACTTAAAGGCCTGTACAATTCTCCAGCATACTTTTCTATACACCAAACTTTATACATAACAATATTAAATGTGTCAAATGTTTAGATAAACTAGAGCATGTGTAGTTATCGTGTTCTGAAAGATTTTGACAGGTGACTTCCTGGTGATTTGCTGGCAACTTGAGTATTACTTTGATGTGACTTTGAAGCTATCAAAATCACATTAATATAGATGAGGATCTGCCTTGAAGGTGACTTCCATTAAAGTCTATGACCATAAATAACCTTGAATAAGTACAGGAACCTTTTCTAAAGTCCAAGTCCAAGTGACTTCAGTAGTGCTATTTAAGACAGCTCACATTGACTAACATGGGATTTAACATGTCATGCGACTTGGGGTCTCACAAGTCAGATCCTAAATATGGTTACTGTAAGTGGGGGTATCTATAAATCACTGAGCTGGTAAAAATGTAACTCATTCATCAGGTAAGTGTGGTGTTCTGTTTTTTTTTTTTTGGTTTTTATTGGCAGATGACTATAAAAGTTTGTTGTAAAAATGTGTGTTCAATTTGTTTATATATGGGGTCAGAGCAGACACAAATTATCTTGGAGAATCATGAAGAACCCAGTGACAATGGGAGGAGCTGCTTTTCCAGATTTTCAGGACTATTATCTTGCCTCCCAACTGTCCCATTTCTATAATTTTGACAAAAACAAGCTACCAAGATACCAGATATTACTCTGTGAGCGCCCTGATGACCACTTCAGTCGGTCTCCAGAGCCCCATTGACATGCTGACACACTACCGGAGGGTATGGCGGATGGCATTACAAAAACTCAGGACCCCACAGGTCCACTCTCACACCCCTCTCTGGTTCAACACATGCTTACCTGAATTATTGTCCATTCCAAACCCGGTGGAGTGGATACACCATGGGATCCTGTACATACACCAGATCATGACCACTACGGGACTTAAAACATTTCAAACGCTAAAGAACTAATTTTGCCTCCCCAACTGCCTTCTCTTTAGATATCTACAACTCCGCCACGCTAAACAAACCCAGTTTACTGGATCCAAACCATCCCTGGTAGTCCCCTCTATTGTAGTCACAGGCACTGAACCAGCCAAACTAATTTCCACCCTATACTCCACCATCAGCCTCCCTAGTACCACAGCATTGTCCTATACTACCAAGACTAGATGGGAGATGGATGTTGGATTAATTGAGCATGAGGATTGGGACAAGATTTTGGAGGACATGAAAATAGTTTCCCCTAAACTGTCAGACCGCCTCACACTGTTTTATATTATACATAGGACATATTGCACTTCTCAGAGGATAGTGTGTTACACACCCACATACAATCCATGGTGCCGCCTATGTAGAGCTGCGCGATTCTGGCTAAAATGAGAATCAAAATTTTTTTGCTTAGAAGATAGATCACGATTCTCACGGCGTAACATCATCTTTCACATTAAAACAAAAAAAAATTGGGCTAACTTTACTGTTTCTTTTTTTTTTTATATATATTCATTGAAGTGACATAAAATATTGCAGCAATTGACGTTTTATTCCCTAGGGTCTCTGCTAAAATATATATAATGTTTGGGGGTTCCAAGTAATTTTGTAGCAAAAAATATTGATTTTAACTTAAGAAACAAGGTGTCAGAAAAAGATTTAGATTTCATGTACGCATGGTACATGAATCGGTATAAGCCATCATGGCCAGAACAGTAGTACATAAACACATTGAAATATCTGTGTGACATAAAGCGAAATAACCACCGAAAGTGGTTGTTTTGAGGTTTTAGCTGGGAAGTTCTTATATGGTCTAAATAGCTCGCATACTTTTTGTGTTTAAAAGTTCCACTGCATAACTATTGCTAAATGGTGTATTTTATTGTACTGTACCAAATTTACATAATATTTTCCTGAGTACGTGTTTTTGTTTACTTAAAAATATGCTACAATTCATATGAATGTGTTGGTATATATAAACCTGATTTTTTTGCTACATAATTTGAAGAATAAAATTCTAGGAAGGTCATTTGAAATAAAACATAGTACATGAAATTGCAAAATAAATTTGTAGAATATGATTATTTGTGAGCATATAATTTTCTTTTTCAGGAGGAGGTCCTTTTTCAAAAAACTGACCAAGCAACCATCTCCTCTGATTCACACAAGCCGAAGCTTCTCCTGCTTAAACCGCTCCCTATCTTCTGGAGAGAGCTTACCCGCATCACCCACCCACAGCTTGTCCCCCAGATCTCCAACTCCCAGCTGCCGCTCCACTCCTGACTTTCCATCAGGTGAGACAATAAAACACATTTAAGCAACTGGGCTTCTCTCTCTCAGATGGGAATAGATAGTCCAAGATTTATAAAGATAGAAAATGCAGCTCTTGCAGCAATATTTGTTTCGTCCCTGGCACTGTTCCCCACAGACCTACCAAGTTGATTGACACCCAGCATTATTCCTACTCTAAACTTTTATCCCTTCTATAAGGTGTTCAGACAAACATCTGCTATGCATCTGCATAGTGTATACTGGGGAGCATAATTAAAGGTAACTGAGGGACATATAAAGCCATTAGCTGGGATTGAAAGTGAATATTGCTGCAAAAAATTATTTTTTTATTGGACCATTGGAAGTTTTGTCATTTAATTTTTACACTGGAAACAAATGTGTATTAATCAGTGAGCGGCAACATATTCTGGGGGCCTCCTATTTAACTAATATTTCCAAGAAAATTTATTTTCCTGGTTTTGTTTAAAAAAAAAAAAAAAAAAAGACAACACCATGGGAAGCAAGTAATAAAGGCTACGTGGGGGGGCATTACTGTTTTATAATTTACTACTTTCCTATGCAACATATTCTTGTGTTTTTTAATTTATTTGTTTATTTTTTATATACGTTCTAATTTTGTGTTTATTTTTGTTTGTAGGCACCAATTCTTCACAGAGTAGCTCCCCAAGTTCAAGTGCTCCTAATTCTCCAGCTGGCTCTGGGCACATAAGGCCTAGCACTCTACACGGGTTGGGACCAAAGCTTGGAGGACAGCGGTACAGGTCTGGAAGGCGAAAGTCTGCAGGCAGTATACCGCTTTCCCCATTGGCAAGAACCCCATCACCTACTCCTCAACCTCCCTCACCACAGCGCTCTCCATCACCATTACATGGATACTCCATGGGGAACTCAAAGGCAACACCTAATTTTTCAGCAAAAATGCACTCTCCACCAACAATAGTAAGACATGTTGTCAGGCCCAAGAGTGCTGAACCCCCAAGATCTCCATTGTTGAAAAGAGTTCAGTCCGAAGAAAAGCTCTCTCCATCCTATTGTTGTGAGAAAAAGCACTTATGTCCACGCAAGCACAATCTTGAAATAACCAAGGAAGAAGTTCATAAGCAAACACAACGTGATGTAACATTACAGAGCCTTGAGGAGAACACATGTGATATTCCAGCATCTACACGTGTTAGACCTGTGGAGCAAGGCTGTCTCAAGCGTCCAGTATGTCGAAAACTTGGGAGGCAAGAGTCACTGGATGAGCTGGATAAAGAGAAGCTTAAAGCCAAAATGGTAATAAAAAAGAAAGATATTTCAGAAAGACAGGACTTTCTTCTGAAACAAAACATAATATCAGATTTGCATAGTGAAATCCGACACCAGCTAACAGAAGCTGACAAAGATGACAAAGCACAAATAAAAAGATCAGCCATATCTGAAAATAAATTTTCCACTTACGAAACTCGTTCGGGAGGCATTATGTTCAAAGAATCTCCCTGCAAGAGTTTAAGTTCTCGCCCAAATGGCACCAGCCTTTCTTTAGATAGTCAATCATTCAATCATAGCTCTCCAGTTGCTGAAACTGCCCACATGTCCTATGAACTCAAGAAAGGACCCACCTCCTCCTCCTTCCAAGAGAAACTTGCCCATCCATCCGAGAAGGGTATAAAAGATGACCCATTAGATAAACCTGCCACAGCAAACATTGATTACTTCCGGAAGAAAAAGTCATTTGAAGACAAAGATGGTAGTCTTTGTCCAGTTTTGAAGCCTAAAATTGTTCCAGTATCTCATGAATGTATGCAGGCAAAGCCTGTACATTTACAGACAGAATCTCTAACCTTGCTAGATAACCGGACTTGTATCCCCAGTGTTCAGAGCACTCCAGTCTCTTTTACAGCCTTAAAAAATGTAAACAATAGAAGCGAAAGTAATGTAGACAAATCGACTGTTACAACCACAGAGACACCTGTGCGGAAAAGCCCTTCTGAATATAAACTAGAAGCAAGGTCTGTTTCATCCCTAAAGCCTATTGAAGGCACTTTAGACATAGCACTGCTGTCAGGACCAAAGGTTACAAAAGCTGAGCCTGATATTTGTAATAATCAAACAAAATCTGATGAGCAGAGCCGAAATTTAAAGAGTGAAGGTCTAGATAACACAAATGTCATATTTACCAAAACCAGCTCTAATTGCTCTGGTGTTCCCATAGTGCAAAAGGGACCCTTGGAGGAAAAACCCTGTGAGCCTCTACAGCCTTACTGCCGCACTGCAAAGATTTGTCAAAACAAAGACTCATCAGGCCTAAGAACAAAGGAAAACCTTGTGGATGTGACAAATCCGCTTCAAAGCCAGAGGATTAGCACAGTAAAGCCAACAGCATGCCCAGTAACTGAACAACTGTCTACTTCTGTGAAAGTTGATAGACAAGAAATGGTATATCAGGAGGTGTCCTCTGTCAAGTGCTCACTAGAGCAAAGACATAGTTCATCGTCCACTGAAAGGACTCGTATGTCGAGGGATTCCTTTGAGGATTTCACTGCTACAACTCTGGCAGACTACAGCAACTCAGAAAAGTACAGCTCAGCATTGAGCTGTATAGAGGAAGGAAATACGGGGACAGCAGTGTCCCAAATGGCACTTGATCATCAAAAATGTGTGAAAAAAAATGTTGATGCTTGTCATCCCATTGAACTTGTCACTGCCAAAAAAATTTTGCAGAATGCAGAGCTCACTTCTAGAAATCAGTATAGCCAAAATAAGCTGCAAGATGCTGCTCTACATAAAGGAGATCCAGGGAATATAAAGAAGAATGGTGTAGAGGTCCCTCTTCTGAAAAGAGATACTTGCATTTCTGACATTAAGCGGTCATCTACAGCTGCAAATATCCCACCTGTAACAAGTATTAAAGCCCTTTCACCACTTAGGGAAGAACAAAAAACTGTTTGCCTGCAACTTGTCAGCTCCCTTAACAAACCAAAAGCGATGGCTGAATCTAAGTCCAGTTCTGTAAAAATAGTTCTGTCTGAAAAAAGCATTTTAACGCAAAACACTAAGCCAAGTTTGGCAGACCTACCAAATAATCAAAAAGTTACAAATAAAGCTGAAAGTTTTACACAAGCTGGCACTGGATTAAATGCAGTTTCAGGATGTTCTGTTGAGAATAAAGATACCTTTAAAAAGGGACCCAGTTTTAGCTCTACATCGTCCAAAAACAACGTGAATACTAAGGACTTTATTAATGTATCAAACTCTGAACAGAGTGTCAATGTTACTGCAACAGTCAGGCCTGATGCTGCAAACACGGTTAACCTTAAGGATTGTTCCGCAAAAACACATTTAAAAGAAAAAACAAGCGCACATATGAAATTAACTAGAGCCAGTACTGTCAAAAGTTCTGTACAAAGTAGAGCTGTTCTTGATGTTACAGAGACTGGGCCTCCATCCATTGAAAATGTTCAAGAAAATAAATGCACTGAAGCACTTTATGTTCAGAATGACAAGGGCAAAAAGGTTACTCCCTTTACCAGTAAAGATACTAGAGAGGTAATGTTAGATAAGCAAAAGTCTAGCATTTCTCAGAACTTGGTTGGAAAAGAAAGAGACCAGAGAAATGCACTGTGTGATACTAAAAGTACTGGCAGTGCTGCTTTGCCCAAAGTTGGGAGTACGAACATCTCTTTATCCAAACCAGACATGGCCGTATGTCCTGTGAATGTTTGTAAGGATAAAGTGGAGCAAAATCATAATATGAATGTTGATACTGTTAAATCAAAGAAGGATCTTCAAGAGATCTCCAGTAGGTCTTGCCCTGCTACAAAAGAAGGCTGCCTATCCAGTAAACCTGTCATTGAGAAACAAGTTTCTAGTACCACCACACCAGGGACAGTTCGGAGAGATCCACCTTCCTCTCCCAGCAAGAAGAACATCGTAAAAAGTATACCCAAGCCACCAGCTGCATCTCTGGAGAGTTATTCCTCCCTTTCCTCAGATAAAGACTTAAAAGGACAGAAAAGAGGAAAGGACAGTGTTTCACAGAGTAGTCCTCAAAAAAAGACGACATAATCTGCCAGCACCTTCATTAAGACCTCTTTACTGTAGTGGCTGCTGCTAAATCAAGACTACTTTGATAACCAGCACTGTGTTGTGGTTTATTTGCATTTGTACTATGTTATGTGTAAAAAAAAAAAGGCAAAGGGGATTGTACTCGAAATCCAGCCTGTAACTGGGTTGCTGTCCGGGTACACTCTTATAAGCTAAAAGGTGTGCCTGTAATGTTTGTGACAGGGCAAGGGCTATGGAAAATAAGGTCTCTGTAGAGAGTTACTGTTGTATCTTTTTTTGAACGTAGAATGTACACTAGACTGTTGAATTCCACTGCTTATTTTCTTATTGTACATTTTTTTTCTTACTTTTGACTACTTACAAAACTGAAATCAGAACCCCCATCTTATCAGTGGCAAAAGTGAAATTAAGAGAGCTTTCCACTTTTGGTGTTTTAAGAAAAAGATTTTCTTTTAAAATGTGGTCACACCCAAAGACTAGATGTCAATTTTGTGGCATTATTTTAATGTAATTTAATATTAGTATGGCCACTATAAATGAACAATACAACAAATTATGGATATTATGACAAATATAAGCTGTTTCCAAACAGACAGTCCTTTCGCTATCACAGAAGTTTGTCTCAAAATGAGGGCCTAATTTAATAATGGTTAAGTGTGTATTAACAGTTAAAAAAAAGTAAAATGACCAAAAGTGCTTAAAGGGTAAATACACAAAAAGCCATGTAAATAACCAATGGGTGGTGTGTAGTAAGAATGCAAATGTGGTGTGTAACTCTGTTCAAATCCTTTTACCCAAATCTCTCGTCTGAAAGTACTAATCTTAGCAACTTCCAGTTCAGCTGTTTTCACCTTGTTGTGGCAGTGGGAGATTTCCTATATACATTTATGGGCTAATTTGAGGGGGAGAACACAACTCAGGGCATGGAGGTGTGCATAGTATTCACCTTCACCCACTACCAACACTCTCTGTTAATGATTTCCCCTTGATCTTCCATGCTGCGCACTTTCAGATGCCATTGTTTTGCAGCTCATGTATTAGTGAGTTCTGTAGACTTCTATGGATCCAATACTTAACTACTGGTAGAAAGGCTTGGAGGATGAGACCTGAGTGACAACTCAAGAATTGTTGGCTGAATTGTAACATCGAGGGCCACCACTGATTTCTGTGTAGTGGGAAATACCTTTTTAAGTATAGTCTAGTTTGCAGGTCTTTTGTGCCAAATAATTCACATGTAGCCAATGAAGATCAACTAGTACAAAAAGTAGGTTTAGTGGAATAGAATTGCTCCTCGTAGATCTTTGCCCTGTAGGTAAATTAACTGCAGATTTAACTTATGCGTTAAATGGACAGTTTACCCATTGTGCTGTTAAAATAATATATGTATCTTCAAATTAGGTGTGTTAATGGCATCCAGTTTTGCCTCCATTTCACAAGTGCAAAAACCATAACTCTGTATAACAAAAACTGTTTCTCATACAGTTGTTGAATGTATATATTTTTTTTATTTACTTCATAGGCTTAAAAGGGAAACTTGTTTTGAAGACTAAAAAAAAAAAAACAGCCTTTCTTATGAGTATACCTTTAGATGTTGATTCATAGCCGGGGGCCTTACAATGTAGAGGTTTTGCTGTGCTGGGTTCACATTTTTTGTAAGTGCATTAAATAACTCCATACATTTCATAGCATCTCCTTTTTGTGTATTATAAATATGTGAATAATGTAAAATAAAAATGTTTTTTGTGTAACACAGGGGCCATGTTAGAGCTACTTGGTGCTTGGAAGGTGATATTACTTTCTATCTTTTTGTAAAGCCTTATTTATATTTTATGTACTCATTCTCCATCACATTTGTTGAATCTCAATCCATAGCTAAAAAGATTTGAGTAAACTCTAAACCATGGCGATGCCATATGAATTTTTTCGAGTAGTAGAATACAAATCATATTGCTGTGTTGTGGCCCACAGCAATCAGTTGAATGTTACCTTGCAGTGGTTTAGTAAAATCAGAGTAGGAGGGTTTTATCATAAACATGAGGCTGATCTTAAAATATTGCTCCTGTCCCATTTTCATTAAAAGTCATATCCATGTTTAAAGCCTCTACTCCCTAGATCATGGCTGTTTATGCTAGTATAGATAGCTAGCATCACACTGTGCATCACCTTCTCCATTATTTATACTAGCAGAAGACAGGAACAATGAATATAAAATATGCATATGCCTCATGATAGGAGTGTTCCTGATTCAAGATGATAGAAACTGGTTTTTGATTGGTTGCTAGAAGTAAAACACATCTCTGCTATCCACACTTATTTCATAAAACGCCAAGCATTCCTTCACTTTCATCCCTTAGGAACACCTTATACATTGAACATTGTAGGTTCAATATCTTAGAAAGATATAATGGTCTGGTGCAGTTCTCAGTAACAGGTAATCGGCTCCAGTGTTTTTCACTGAGATCACATCATGACACACATCTGCAAGTATATGTGGTGCAGGTCTGTGAGTTATCATGTCAAACATCCACCGCAGAAAAGAAAACGACATGACAGAATCCACATCCATATGCCCCATCTCTAGTAAGTTTTTACAACACACAATTTTTGTTGCAGTTTAGGAATCGGTTTTTGTGATGTGTGTAGTAGATATGTCGGTTTCGGTGTTTGTCATAATCATCTGCATGTTACATTGTTTTAGCTGACAGACCAGTTTGAGGTTGTCATGTTGTGGGAAACATCACATGCAGGGTCACACTGAAAGCGAAGATGTGCCATAGAAAGACATCATGCTACATTTCCGTATTTGAACAAACTTTTTACATGCCTAGCAGAGCTATGTTTAAGCACTGGCACAGCTGTCATCAGAGTACTATTTTTGGGTTTGGGTGCTGCTTTTCTATAAACTAGCCATCTTTGCTGTAGTAACACACAGGTTACAGCAGGCGATGGATATTCTTAGACCAGCCAAGGCTTTTGTCAAAAAATTTCCAGTCTGGGGCTAATTGACCATGGTATACAGTCCATAGTCACCAAGGGGTTCCATGTTTTTTCAGAATATCACAGCAAAAATGATCTCACCCTTTATATTGTACAAGAGCAGCCCCAATAACCTTTGAAAAACCAGGACATTGACCACTCACCTTTAGAGTGCTATTGGCTGGTGTGCAGTGATGGGAATACCGTAAGATGATTCGAATACATAGGATTATTGGTATTTGACAAGTGATTCCTATTATCCCACATAGTGGGAATCGCAGAGCCTGTATTGCTCTAGTTTTTGTAGAGACTTACATTTATCCTTGCTATGGCCATTAATGACTAGTTTCACATGAACAGCTTGTGTGGATGGCCAACAAGCAAGTGATGATTATTGGAGGTATATTATATAGATGTTGTCCTGCTAAAATATCATCACAATATTCTCGCTACTGTAGCTTAACAGAGCAAAGGTGCACTCCTGTAACAGAGGCCATTGTAAAAACCTTGCTTAATACTTTTTAAAGTGTACATGCACATACTAAAAGAGAAAACCTCTGTTTTCTAAACATTAATAAAGGTAGTGGCTGATTATAACCTATTACTGTTTCTTCCTTTGAATGCCGGTGCTTGTGTACTGTCATCTTGTAATACATCTTGCAGGGAATGTGGTCACTGTGGGTCGTGGTTTAGATAGAATTGTCCCTTCAGCCTGATAACTGGATAAGTGTTAGGTAGAATGGCTGGCTTGGTATTTTCTCTAACATTGAGTGAGCTGCAGTTATTTGTGTTTTTGATGAAGTATAAGAAAGGACTAAGCTAACACAAGCTATGGTAGGGAAGTTATTTAACTTTTCAGTACAGGTTCACTTAAAAACGGCCATTCTGCAGTATGTCCAAATATAGTCAAAATGACCTTCCAATAGCATTTTAGCAGTTATCTACCTTTCAAAATATTACCATCTTAGCACATTGAGAAGCTGTTTTCATTTTCACCAGAAAAGTTTTCACCTCCCATTGATTAAATGTTTAAAGATGTATGTACTGTGGGATCATTTCCTCCACCTGTCAAGTTATTTTGTAGTCCGAAATTACCCAATGTGTTCATGTCCAATTTGTCTGTTGTTGACCTTACTACTAATGTAAGATATTTGTGTTACTGGTTAGTCTCTTCTATGTAATGGTTCTACGAACTGTGCTCCTTTTCTAGTCTTACCTGCTGTAGAAATAGCAGCTTAGTATCTGTGCAATAAGTGTTTGTTGTCTTAACTTTCTATAAAATGAAATACACCATAAAAACACAAACTTTATGAATGTCGTATTTGTTGTATACTGACCACATATTTATACTTCAGCTGCAAAGCATAACATTGAAATAAAAGGTCGGCATGAAGGTCAAAGCTTTTCAGACTGACAGTTCATTTCCCTAGGCGCTCGCGGCTCAAGGTCACTGGTGTTTACTGCTTCTGGTCCCAAAATGTATGCCTTCTTGGATACTCTACATTAAAGAGTATGAATAAGCACATTGTCAAGTAAAAATAGTTACTTTAAGTGATCCGGACACTATACAATAATTGACGAACAATAATTAGCTGTAAATAGAAGACTCTAAATACCTACCTTTCCTGCTGCTCACACCATTCCAATGATGTAAAACTATACCCTATAGTCCACTGGGAAACCAACAATTTCACCACATCAATCTTCTTCGAAGCTCCCATTAATTCTTCTTTCTGACCTCCACCTCACTTTTGCTTCCTGTGCCTGTGTGAAGGTTAACAGGAAGAACTAGTGAGAGCTACTGAGGACAGAGCTTGACCTGGATGTGTCTAAATCCAAGCAGATTTCATGGGACAATTTGACACTATTGGAGAAATTGTTTGTTCTCATGGGCAGTGGAAGTAGCTTTTACAGGTATATCTTAGCTTGGTCATTTTTATATACGGAGAGGGTTGATTTAAAGAAAACTTGTATTTAGAAAAAGCTAACTAAACTAACCTTTTTAAGTTAGGAGACACCATCCATGGACTGCAGACCAAATTTTAATGTGGCCACTTTGCAAAAGACTGCTCAAGGCTCACACGACACAGTAGAGGCACTTTGGGGTTGATTTTCTAAAACTGAAGAGTAAAAAATATGGTGTAGCTGGGCATGGCAGCCAATAAGCGTGTTCAATTAAGCTTTGACAAAAAAAAAACTGGAAGCTGAAGCTGCAGCAGATTTTGCACTCCAGTTTTTTTTCCAGTAAATTAAACCCCTTTGTGTCTATGTAGCAGGGGCTAACAGGACCCGGGTGGTGAGTTCAAAGGAAGGAACGCCGCTTCAGGTGCACAATCACTGCAGTCTGGATGTGCTGGGGGCAAGCCACGGCTTGCCACTGATGTTCAAAGAGAAAAAAAAAGCTGCATAACAATAGGAACAATCCAACCTGATTTATTCAAAAAAAAAAGTCAAATTACAGCCACCAAGACAATAACACAGGACCCAGGAGGTCCTGCATCATTGTCCCGGTGGTTGTCATTTGACTTTTTTTTTGGAATAAATCACATTGGATCATTCCTGTTGTGCAGCTTTTTTTCTTAAGGAACTGGGTGGTGCCAGCTATACACACGTGAAGTTAAAGAGGAAGTAAACCCTGATGGGTTTACTTCCTCTTTTTTTCCCTGCAAAGGTAAAGCATAATGGACTACTATGCATCGCATAGTAGCTCATTATGTGTCACTTACCTGACACAGGAGCCAGCGAAGTCGCCGCTGATCCCTGTAGTCCGCCGCATCCATGTTGCTGGTGGCGTCTCGCAGCTCCGATGAATCACAGCGGCGAAGCCGCGATGACGTCACTCCCGCGCATGCGCACGGGAGTCGCGTCTCGCAGCTCCGCCGCTGCCACTCGGCGAAGCCGCAATGACGTCACTCCCGCGCATGCGCACGGGAGTCGACAAATTAGGCAAATCCATTCATGGATTTGCCGCATTTAGTGCGCCTGCGTGCCGCTGTCTACGGCGCATGCGCCGTAGACAGCGGTGCCCATTTTCGGGCAAATATCTCCTAAACCATATAGGTTTAGGAGATATTGCTTGGACCTACAGGTAAGCCTTAATCTAGGCTTACCTGTAGGTCCAAGTTGTTTGGAAGGGTTTACTTCCTCTTTAAATGTCTGAGCAAAAAAAAAAACAGTTTTTCTGCATATGCAGTGCTTTTTTTTAAGAAATGAAACCCTGTGGAAATGTGCATGTATTTTGCAACTATGTACTGCATATGCTTTTTTATTCTATTTTGCCCAATGCATACATTTAAATACAGGTACACTTTAAACTGAATACTGGTCTAAGCCAACGACTATAATTTCTCATGCCAGGTGACAAACGTTTGTTGTATATTCACAGTGGTGAGTGCAATAGCTAGTTTGTGCAACAAGACAGAGTATGAACTGTGTGGCACATAATAACTTTTTTCCTTTTCTTTTTACTTCAACTTTTAACACACAAAATCAGGCAGAGGTACATGGCTATTCACAAAGTATATTGGTTACAAAATTTTGTGCCTGTTCCAACGTTCTTGTTTTGACCTATGCAAATATAGTAGCCATAAGAAGTCTTTACTATTCTTTATATGTAAACCCCTAAGTAATTTAAAAAGGAGTTTTCACAGCATAGGCGTTAAGTAATACAATCCTACAGCTATCTTACAAGACCCAGTTAGATGGTCTGTGAAAACCTGGTTGTGGTGGATTACAGAGAATTCAGACTCGGAACAACCAATGAACTTTCTGAATTTAGCACGGTTCCTGTGTTGATAGGGTCAGTAGCTCATTGATTGCTTTTAACTGGATGTGCCCTCAGCCCTTTATCATTTTTGAAAGATTGGATAGACTGCTTTATATATGTATATTAGGGTTGTCTCGATACCACATTTTTAAGACCGAGTACAAGTACCAATACTTTTTTTCAAGTACTCGCCGATACGGATTACCGATACGTTTTTTTTTTAATGTTAAACAGATTAGGTGGCACTGTTATGCAGCACTGATGAGCACTGATAGGATTAGGTGGCACTGATGAGCACTGACAGATGGTGGGCACTGATGGCTGTCACTGACAGGTGGTTTGCACTTACAGGTGGCACTGACAGGTGGCATTGATAGGTAGCGCTTGCACTGATTGATGGCACTGACAGATGTCTGGCACTGATAGGTGGTATTTATGGGCACTGAAAATGGCATGAGAAAAGGCTGCCTGCAATGCCCATCTTGGTACTCCACACGGCAGCATAAAAGCAGCGGTGGCCATCTTGTTACACCCAGCCCATATAGTTTGGGCAGGGTGTAACAAGATGTCCTCTGCTGGCTTACAGCTGCCGAGTGCAGGGCGTACCAAGATGGGCGTCGGGATGTCCAACCACCGATGTCAACACGGAGCATCACTTCCAGTTGTGCCAGGTCACTTTATCTTTCCCAGGTATCAGATCTGGCATCGGGAGAATTTGTGCGAGTATAAATAATTACACAAATGCTCGGTATCAGGACAACCCTAATATATATATATATATATATATATATATATATATATATATATATATATATATATATATATATATATATATACACACACAATAGTACGGTGCAAATTTTTTTTAATCACACACCTCTCTGATGGTATGGCGTGATGGAAAAGTATCTCCCTGTATTTTTCAGCATTGAGTACACCATTGATCCTGACCAAATCTCCAACTCCATTTTCAGAAATGCAGCCACAAACTTGCAAGGAACCTCCACCATGCATCACTGTTGCTTGCAGACACTCATTATTGTACCGCTCTCCAGCCCTTCGGTGAGCAAACTGCCTCCTGCTACAGCCAAATATTTAAAATTTTAAGTCCAGAGTACCTGCTTCCCCGGTTCCTATGTTTTTGTACATAGTTTAGTCACTTAGCCTTGTTTCCATGTCCTATACATGAAAACATAGGACCTAGGGTGCAACAAAATGGCAACAGGTGCTCTGCACTGATGAGTCAAAATGACATTTAGTCACACCATTAAATGGTTTAGCTTTACACAAGATCCCAAATGACCCCAATCATTAAGCCAAAACTACACAATAATTGCTTAAATCAACAGTGTTAATAAAGATGGCCAAGTCCAGACCTCAGTCCAATAGAGAATTTGTGACTGGACTTGGAAAAAGTCTGTTCACCCATGACCCCCCATTGGAACCTGACAGGCATGAGTACGTTTGCAAGGAATGCATATAAATTGCAATGTCCAGATTCACAAAGCCCTATCCATACAGGCTCAAGTCTGAAATTTCTGCCAAACGTACACATGCTAAATAGTGACATTTTTTTTAACATTGTACTTAAAGTGGAGTTCCAGCTGGACCCATGTTTATTAAAAGTCATCAGCTACAAAAAGCTACCTGTCCCACTGTCCAGCAATGCGGCTGCCTGAAGCTTCCGTTCTCTCCCCCTTCTGTCCATGGCGTTGGCATTGCAAGTGTAGGCACCTGGCTGTGACAGCTTGTGGCTTCGCAGCTGGGTGAGCACTGCGCATGCACAAGGTGCGCTGCATGTACTGAATGGCCAGGCAATCTTCTGGGCCTTGTGATGTGTTCCAGAAGATTGGCGGGGGGGGAGGAGTTGCCTAGGCGGCGTCGGCAGAAATGCAGCTGGGTACCTGTCAAAACTAGGTACCCACCCCCCCACCCCCCAAAAGAAAATGACATGCAAAAGTTTTGGGTGGAACTCAATTACTTTGCAGAGATCTGTTTTCACTTTAACATGACAGAGTATTTTTTATTGACTAGTGTTAAAAAAACAACAACATTTTATTATTTGTTTTAAACTGACGGTATGGGTATTTAGGATGTTCCTGTCTAGGTCCCTCTCACAACAAAGACTTGCATATTCATACTACCTAGAAATATACATTGCTTTGTGCGAATTGGGGAAATAGGACTTAACAGTCAAGTGTCATGATTTTACATAAGAGGAACAGGTAACTCATTTAGGGAAGTGAAAGTGTCTCGCTTCATTTCTTATGAAAAAAAAAAAATCTTACTGAAGTAATAATGGTACAATCAACAGTTTATACTGTGTCTGTATGTATATATATTTGGAATGGCTATGACAATAGTATGTGGTTGTTATGGTTATAGACAGCACACCCGAATATATATATTTTCTATAGAATGTACAATTTTTATTTATGTAACAGGGATAAGGATTATTTTTTTATTTTTTTTAAAAAGAAACCCTGTCCGTTTTTTTTACTGCTGTCTGTCTCCCCGTTGCAGATTTTTTTTCTGGTCTCGTAGAACTGTTGTCACTGTGACAGAAATTGAAGGGAAATCTCAATCCACGGGTCCCTGGAGTTTCTTCTGTTATATTTTATATTATTATTATTTTTACAGCATATGAGCAGAAAGTCCGTCCTTGCTTTAATTATATAATTTGCAACATAACGAGCAACATAACAGGGTAACTAAAACCGGAGCACACGAATCTGCGTGCAGTTGTGCTTAATCAGCTTCTAGATTTTAGTGTCCAAGCTTAACCACTTACGGAACCACCCGCCGCAGTTTTACGGCGGCTGTTTGAAGGAGGATATCGTTATGGCAGCAGCTAGCTACAATAACTCCGGTATCCCCTTCTTCAGCAGGTGGTCCGCTACAAGATAAAAGTGGTCTCTGTGGCAGATTTGCTGCAAGATCACTTTTATTGGTGGTGGGAGAGGGGCCATCGGCAGAGGCGATCATGTTATGTCTCCTGCTTGGTATGGAGATGAGTGAGGGGAAAATGGCCCCCACCCATCTTCATACAATTGCTGGGCAGAAGCAATGTCGAAACGTCACTTCCGCCCTCAGCTCTTAAAGGGCCATTTAAAAAAAAAAAAAATTAAGTTACAATTTCTTTTTTCATTGCACCTTAGTCTAAATATGAGATCTGAGGACTTTTTGACCCCAGATCTCATATTTAAAAGGATTTGTCATGCTTTTTTTCTATTACAAGTGATGTTTACATTCCTTGTAATCGGAATAAAAGTGACAATTTTTTTTTTTTATACAGTTTAAAAAAAAAAAAAGTAAAATGAATAATAAAAATGTGTTTTTTTTAAACGCACCCCATCCCACCAAGATCGTGTGCAGAAGTGAACTCATACGTGAGTAGTGCCCGCATATGAAATCGGTGTTCAAACCACACGTATGAGGTATTGCCGCGATCAGTGGAATGAAAGCAATAATTTTAGACTTCCTATGTAATGCAGAACATGCAAGCTGTAGAATTTTTTAAGCGTCGCCTATGGAGATTTTTAAGGGTAAACGTTTGTCTCCATTCCACGAGTGGGTGCAATTTTGAAGTGTGACATATTGAGTATCAATTTACTCGGCATAGCATTATCTTTCACAATATAAAAACAATTGGGCTAATTTTACTGTTGTCTTTTTTTTTTTTTCAAAAAAGTGAATTTTTTCCCCAAAAAAGTGCGCTTGTAAGACCGCCATTTTATTCTCTAGGGTGTTGGGAAAAAAATATATGTTTGGGGTTCTAAGTAATTTTCTAGCCAAAAAAAAAAAAACAGTTTTAAACATGTAAGCACCAAAATCTCAAAACAAGGCTGGTCCTTAAGTGGTTAATGGAAGAAGCCGAAGTTAGAAACTGGTTACTATGCACTAGAAACAAAGAAAAAGAATGGGAATTTTCATGAGGCTTATTGCTGCAAAAATGAGTGTATGGAGTAAATATATGATAAAACCTTTATTATATCAAAAGCAATTCTGTAGTCTAGACATGCATGATGTTTTCAAAACATACATACCTATATACAAAGGCTGACATTTTTGGTAAAAATATACCATGAATACATACACTGTATACAATGATGATACATAATTCTACATATTCAAAACTGAGCACATGCTGTATAAAAGCCGAACTGTCTTTGCATCACATAGAATAGAAAAACGTTATGCGTTTCGTGAGGATGGAGGCAAAAATTAATTCACTGTAAGTACAGAAAAACTTTCTGAATGATACTAAAAAGTTCCCTTAGGGAGTATTTGGATATACTAATACTTACAGATCAGCCCAAGAATGAAATCCCCATCACACGCCTGGCCTGGAGCTGAGGCAGGAAACCCAAAACGAAGTCAGGGGTCAGCTCGTAGGCAGGGCAGAGCAGAGCAGGTCAGGTCATCACAATGCAATCCCAGAGGGGATAGATGATCTAGTAACAATCCCCACCAATCTTGAAGATAATGATTGTATGGTGTGTGAAATTGACAGTGAAAAAGTGGAAAAAAGGTGAAAAGAAGAATAATATGCAAAAAAATTGAAAAAAAGTATGTGAATGTAAAAATTTATTGTGAAAATGTGTGTTGTGTAAGTGAAAATATATATATATATATATATATATATATATATATATATAAACATAAAAAAATCTAAAATAAAATTGTAAATGTAAAAAAAAACCTAAGCAGGAAGTGATAAAGTGTGAGTGGAGTCACAAAGGACTCCTGCCTACCTTGCATGTGTAAAGAACAATGTGAAGCCAGTGATGTGGTGTCTCTCCCATGATGAAGGATTGAAGAGTGATTTCCTGGCCAAACCCCAGCTGATGTACCCGAGATCTGAGGTTGCTCCCCACGTGCGTCATACCACACTCTGTTGGCTGGATTGGATCACACGTCCAGGGGGATTTCAGGGCATGGATCCGCACCCGCCCGCCCTAAAGCATAAAGTGGATATAAAGCGCCCATGCCTCCCAGTGCCACTAGGGCGCAGCTGGCAGTGCGCTGTGCATGGCGCCGATGCTCAGGAGAACACCCCCCCGCCACCACCCAATAGGGGCAGGGAGGGGGAGGCACTGCTGCACATCGAAGCTCTGGACCAGATAAACAGAAAGGAACACCCCCCCCCCCCAAAAAAAAACACATTCAGCTCAAGACTGGATTAGGACTGGTGATGTAGGCAATTTTTCTGTGTATATGTAAACTAATGCAATATATTAAAAAGGATATGGACTGATGGCTTAGAGGCGAAAAGTGTGACCCGACCTGTCTACCGTAAAAGGTTTCCATTCCTGGCTATATGAAATAGAAACAAAGAAAAAGAATAGGACTTTAAATGAGGCTTAATGCTGCAAAAATGAGTGTATGGAGTAAATATATTATAAAACCTTTATTGTATCAAAAGCAATTGCGTGGTCTAGAAATGCATGATAATGTTATCGAAATATACATACTCCTGTACAAAGGCTGACATTTTGGTAAAAATATACCATGAACACATACACTGTATACAAAGATGATACATAATTTATACATATTCATAACTGAGTACATGCTGTATAAAAGCCGAACTGTCTTGGCATATGAATAGAAAAACTACTAATTTCGTGAATCACGTTAGTACCTTGCATGTGTAAAGAACAATGTGAAGCCAGTGATGTGGTGTCTCTCTCATAGTGAAGGATTGAAGAGTGATTTCCCGGCCAAACCCCAGCTGATGTACCCGAGATCCCCACCTGTGTCATACTACACTCCGATGGCTGGATTGGACAAAGATATGGATCACACGACACAACACACTCACATAAATATATATATTTCTATATAATGTACAATTTTTATTTATGTAACAGGGATAAGGATTTTTTTTTTTTAAGAAACTCTATCAGATTTTTACTTCTGTCTGTCTTCCTGTTGCAGATTTTTGTTCGTTTCTGGTCTCGTAGAATTGTTTTCACCAGTGGCACCGCTAGGGTGGCTTTTGGGGCCATAGCCCCGAATCTGGACCTCATAGCCCTGAGTCTCTTCAAGGGTCCCCAAGGGGAGGGGAGGCTCTCTGGGCACCATGATGTAAGTGGGGGGAGGCTCTCTGGGGTCCCTGATGTAAGGGGGGGGCTCTCTGGGGATACACACACACACACACACACGTATATTACTGTATATACATGTGTATACCTGCCCAATCGCATGACTTTCTTTACTACCCTGCTATGGGCTCTAGCCTCAGATCTTTTGTAGACCTAGCAATGCCCCTGGTTGTCACTGTGACAGAAATTGAAAGGAAATCTCAATACATGGGTCGCTGAAGTTTCTTCTGTTATATTTTATTTTATTATTTTTTACAGCATATGAGCAGAAAGGTGATTTACTAAGACTGGAGAACACAGAATCTGGTGCAGTTGTGCTTAACCAATCAGCTTCTAGATTTTAGTGTCCACGTTTAATGAAACAAGCTGAAGTTAGAAACTGGTTTCTATGCACAGCTGCACCAGTTTTAGTAAATCTCCTCCAATGTGTCTGACTGCCTTGCTAGTGATCTTTCCTTAAGATACACTGAATGTTTTTCCTTAAAGCGGTTCTTCACTGCATCTGAGCATCACAAACCAAAAACGCTATTTAATTCATTTTTAATATTCAATGCAAACTCCCCCATCCACCCATGTCTCTATGCTTTATTTTGTTGAGAAATCACTCTGAAAAACACCCTCTTGCATTTCTGGTCCTGGCCATCTTGAGTACGGGCAAATGATTCATGTAGCATTTACTTCTTAGAATCCATCTACCCTTAGTTCAAGAATGCAGGCAGGAGGGAGTGCTTAGCGGAGAAATCCCCTCCTCGACTTCTGGGATATATGACATCATTTGTCTAGACAAGAAACCAACAAGTAACTGAAGAAAAGTAAAAAAAAAAGTTTAAAGGGGTTGTAAAGGTAAATGTTTTTTCACCTTAATGCATTCTATGCATTAAGGTAAAAAAACATCTGACAGTGCCTGCCCCAGCCCCCCCCCCCCCGTTTTACTTACCTCACCCCTCGAAAATCCCACGCTCGCCCCTGCCATCCTTCCTCGCCACTCAGCCTGGCCGCTGATTGGATCGATGGAATGCAGCGCAGCCATTGGCTCGTGCTGCTGTCAATGACATCCACTGACGCGGAGCGCCGGGAGGCGGGGCCGCGTGATACAGCGAGCGGCTATATTAATTTGACAAAAAGCTAATAAATAACAGCATTTAACAATCACAAAAACTCTCAGCAATTAATTTTAGAATGGAATTTCACTCTCTTCAGACCTGACATCCTGTAGTTCATTTAGCCACAGCAGGATACCTGGCTGGTCCAGGGACCAAAATCAAACACAAAGCAATAGCATGGCTGCAAAAGAAACATTGTAGTAGTAGTAATAGTATTCTCTACTTCTATTCTTGAAGCATTACCAAATCGTGCCTCATATTCTGACAGTTCATGCTCAACCCCCAAGACACTATCAGGTATTTTGTGATCAATTGTACCAGCAACCGGAACGCCGCACACCAAGATGCTAAATATTCTTTATGTACAAAAACCCTAACTAGAAAATAGAGTATATTTTGAAGGTACCATGTGTGTGTGTATATATATATATATATATATATATATATATATATATATATAAAATGTATGTATGTATGTATGTGTGTGTGTGTGTGTGTGTGTGTGTGTGTGTGTATATATATATATATAATTAATTTGACAAATGTTAAGAAATTAAAAAGACATATAAAAAGACCTAAGAATTGCATGTCAGCACTACAAATACATGGGTTTATGTTACGTTACGTATCGTCATTCATCGTTCTCACTCCACTGGGCGATGGAATGCTTGCTGTTACTTTGATGTGTTTCACGGGTCTATGACCGCTTCATCAGGAAGATAACTACAGTCAAGCTCTATAATGATAGAAGATGCATTAATCAAAACATCCATATAATAAAGTTGGTTTAACAGGTTTGTCATTCCTTATTGCAAATGAGACTGTTACATACCTGTATTTTATAACTACATCATTAACCACTTCAATACATGGCATTTATACACCTTCCTTGCCAGACCAATTTTTAGCTTTCAGTGCTCTCACACTTTGAATGCCAGTTACTCAGTCATGCAACACTGTACCCAAACACAATTTTTATCATTTTTTTCATACAAATAGAGCTTTCTTTTTATTTAATCACCACTGTTTTTTATTTTTTTGCGACATAAGTGAAGAAAGAGCGAAAATTTTGAAAAAAAAACACTTTTTTTTTAGTTTGATAAAATGTTGCAAATAAGTCATTTTTGTTCATAAATTTGGGCCAAAATGTATACGGCTACATCCCTTTGGTAAAAATAAACAAAATTAGTGGATATTATTTAGTCTCTTTGAAAGTATAGAGTGTACAAGCTATGGTGCAAATCATTGAAAATTGAACACATCTGATCACACCTGATGCACTGACGGCCTATCTCATTTCTCGAGGCTCTGAAATGTCAGGAAAGTACAAATACCCCCCAAATGACCCCTTTTTTAAAAGTAGACAGTCCAAGGTATTTAGTAAGAGGCCTGGTGAGTTTTTTGAAGTTATTTTTTCCCACAATTCTTGGGAAAAAGAAGAATGTTTTTTTTTTTTTTACAAAATTGTCATAATAAGAAGTTATTTCTCATACACAGCATATGCATGCTTCCAATTACACCCAAAATACATTCTGCAACTCTTCCAGAGTGTGGAGATACCACATATGTGGGAATTTTACGCAGGCTGGCCACACAGAGAGGTCCAACGTGCAGGGAGCACCGTAAGGGGTTCTAGGAGCATAAATGACACCTCTAATTTCCTAACGACCTATTACGTTTGTGAAGGCCCTGGAGCACCAGGGCAGTAGAATTACCCACAAAATGACCCATTTTGAAAAGCAAACACCCCAACGTATATTCTATGATGCATAATGAGTCTTTTGAACAGTTAATTTTTTTCCACAAGTCTTTGGAAAACGTGGAAAGAAAATGAAAACATATTTTTTTTTTACACAAAGTGGTCAGTTTATAAGATAATTCTAACTCAAAGCATGTACATAGCAAAAATTACACCCCAGAATACATTCTGCTACTCATCCTGAGTATGGCAATACCACATGTGTGTGTGACTTTTAAACAGCGTGTCCACATACAGAGCCCCAACATGCAGGGAGCGCCGTCGGGTGTTCTAGGAGCATAAATGACACCCCTATTTTCCTAGCGACCTATTACATTTGTGAAGGCCCTGGAGCACCAGGACAATGGAATTACACATGAAATGACCCCATTTTGGAAAACAAACACCCCAAAGTATATTCTATGAAGCATTATGAGTCTTTTTAACGGTTAATTTTTTTACACAAGTCTTCAGAAAACGTGGATAGAAAATTAAAATCTTTTTTTTTTTTACACAAAGTTGTCCATTTATAAGATATTTTTAACACATAGCATGTATATAGCAAAAATTACACCCCAAAACACATTCTGCTACTACTCCTGAGTATTGCTATACCACATGTGTAGGACTTTTACACAGCCTGGCCATATACAGAGGTCCAACATGGAAGTGGTACCTTCAGGCGTTCTAGGAGCATAAATTACACATCTCATTTCGTTACTACCTTTCACACTTTTGAAGGTCCTGGAGCACTAGGACAATGGAATTATCCACAAAATGACCCCATTTTGGAAATCAAACAACCCAATGTGTATTCTATGAGGCATGGGCTGCAAATAGGTACTCGGGTACTCTGACGGGCTGGTGACAGGTACTCTGTTACTCCGACAGGCTGGTGACAGGTACTCGGGTACTCCGACGGGCTGGTGACAGGTACTCTGTTACTCCGACGGGCTGGTGACAGGTACTCTGTTACTCCGACGGGCTGGTGACAGATACTCGGGTACTCCAACGGGCTGGTGACAGGTACTCGGGTACTCCAACGGGCTGGTGACAGGTACTCGGGTACTCCGACGGGCTGGTGACAGGTACTCGAGTACTCCGGGCTGGTGACAGGTACTCGGGTACTCAGATGGGCTGACAGGTGCTCAGATACTCGGATACTCAGACTGTGACAGGTACTCAGGTACTAGGAGTACTAAGATGGGCTGGGACAGGTACTCGGGTACTCAGATGGGCTTTAACAGGTACTTGGGTACTCAGATGGGCTGGGACAGGTACTTGGGTACTCAGATGGGCTGGGACAGGTACTCGGGTACTCAGATGGGCTGTGACAGGTACTCAGATGGGCTGTGACAGGTACTCAGATGGACTGTAGCAGGCACTCAGATGGGCTGTGACAGGTACTCGGGTACTCAGATGGACTGTGACAGGTACTCGGGTAGTCAGATGGACTGTGACAGGTACTCGGGTACTCAAATGGACTGTGACAGGTACTCAGGTACTCAGATGGGCTGTGACAGATACTCAGGTACTCAAGTACTCAGATGGGTTGTGACAGGTACTCGGGTACTTAGATGGGCTGGGACAGGTATTCAGGTACTCAGATGGGATGGGACAGGTACTCGGGTACTCAGATGGGCTGGGACAGGTACTCGGGTACTCAGATGGGCTGACAGGTACTCAGGTACTAGGAGTACTAAGATGGGCTGGGACAGGTACTCGGGTACCCAGATGGGCTGGAACAGGTATTTGGGTACTCAGATGGGCTGGGACAGGTACTCGGGTACTCAGATGGGCTGACAGGTACTCAGATGGGCTGTGATGGGTGAAAACAGGTACTTTGATGGGTGGTGACAGGTCCTCTTTATTGGGGGGTAATCAGTGTGATTTGTGTGTACACTAGGCGGTAACGAGATGTTACCGCAATCTCCTTCTCACACACGATCAGTGACCGGCTGTGATTGGACACAACCGGTCACGTGGTAAAGAGCCAATTTTATCGGGGTTGGGCTGTGTCAGGGTGACAAGCCGCATTCCCCGATCGGTGCTCTGCACGTGCCCTAGGCGCGTGCATGAGCGCTGTAACGGCACAGTACATGTGACCGGCTGTGATTGGACACAGCCGGTCACATGAATCGGGGGGGGATGGGGATGAAAATCCCACAGATCGGGGATGGGCCTTGTCCGAGGGACACAACTCATCCACGATTGCCGCGCTGTGGGCCCCTTGAAATACCGAGGCCATCATATGACGTCCACCCAGGATGGGAGATCCCATCTGTGGATGTCATATGACTATGGCCGGGTATTGAAGTGGTTAATAAGCATAGTAATAGCCACCACCATCAATTGCAATCCTCTGGAAGGAATTGATCATTTCCTCTGAGACTTGTTCACTAAAAGTGCTACGTAGGGGACCAGGCTTGTGTACTGATTCATCATGCCTGATGAAGGCCGGGAGCTTTGAACAAAACCGGAGTGGCCGGGACTTGTGAATGATCAGCTGCACAGATAGATGCCAGGGACACACATGGATATGTAATACATGCTTTTTACTACTGCTGCTATGTGAGTTTGACACCACACATTAAACCTGATGTGTTTAACCCTATGCTACATTCAGTTCAGCGCCACTTCCTTGCTTTTATTTCAAGAGTCCCCTTCTGCTCTGACAGCTGGCTGCCAAAGCTGACTTCCTAGCCATAACCTACTCATAGGTCTAGCTTGAGTAGCATATTGAGCTGTTCATCTAGGTGTATTTTTATTTTATTCCAAAGACTTACAATTTTATTAGAACATTGATATCCCCTGCAGGTGCACCAAGGGCTCCAAAAATTACCTTTATTTTATATGTACGTTATTAACCATATTAATAGCCACCTCCATCAATTGCAATCTTCTAGAAGGAATTGATCACTTCCTCTGAGACTTGTTCATATAAGGGGCCAGGCTTGTGTACTGAATGATACTGTATCCTGTTAAGGAATACTAAAAATAGAATGGAAAAGGACATAGTGGTTGTTCTTCTCAATATAGACATGAATACCAATATATGTCTACTATTATCACCCAGCGAATTCAATTCACAATAATAACCACAACATACAAAGCCATTCACAACTCTGCCCTGAGCTACATCACCAATCTTGTCTCCAAATATCACCCAAAGGTCCTCTCAGCTCTTCTCAAGACCTCCTACTCTCAAGCTCTCTTGTCCTCCTCCTCCCATGCTTGTCTCCAGGATTTCTCAAGAGCCTCTCCCATCCTCTGGAACTCACCTCAACCTGTCCGGCTATCCCCTACTCTTGCTACCTTCAGGGGGATCCCTAAAAGCTCATCTCTTCAGGGAAGCCTATCACGTCTCCAACTAATCTTTTACCACTTCCATCAGCTCATTCCCCACAGTTATATCCTTTTGTACCACCTGCCCCACCCTATTAGATTGTAAGCTTTTCTGAGCAGTGCCCTCTTAATCCTCTTGTATTTTATTGTATTGTATTGTAACTGTTTTGACTTTTATCTTGTAAAGTGCTGCATAAACTGTTAGTGCTATATAAATCCTGTATAATAATAATACTATTGGGGAAAATCAGTTTCCCATCATCTCAGGAGATATCAAGTACATTAGTTGGGAGCCCGTTTATTCCCAACTATACCCCTACTCCCCAAATTGAGGCTTTTTTTTTACAGATTTTCCCTAATAGTAGATATATATTGGTAGGGATGCACTGAAATTTTGGCCACCAAAACATTTCGGCCGAAAATGGCCGCTTTGACAATTTGCCGAAAGAGAAAAACGTCTGATATTGGAGCCGAAAATTAGGCCGGCATCCGCCCCGCCCCTGGTGCCACCCATCATGGGGTGTCCTATAGCGCAGGAGAGCCACCGTCGCCTGGTTGATTAGAGCACCGGGAACATCACAGCTTTAATTTCAATAGCTGTGTGTTCCCCGCCGTGCACCGTCACATATAGCCCCTTTCCTCTTGTCTGGGAAACTTTGATAGACAGATCACCCATCCCAGGATTTAGCGAGTGTTCTGTCTATCAAAGTGCCCGGACAAAGAGGAGGGGCTGTATGAGATGGCACATGGCGGGAAACACAGCTATTGAAATGCAAACTGTGATGTTCCCGGCGCTCTTATCAACCAGGTGGAGGCGGCTCTCCTCACTCTTCCCTTCACAGGCTGCAATGAGGACACAGGCAGAGGCTGCATCTGATGGGCACTGGTGAGGCTGCATTGATCTCTTGTATCATGTTTGCAGTCTCTGACCACCTCCTGTACCATGTCCCCAGTCTTTGACCATCTCCTGTACTATGTCCTCAGTCTTTGACCATCTGCTGTACCATGTACTCAGTCTCTGACCATCTCCTGTATCATGTCCGAAGTCTCTGACCATCTCCTGTACCATCTCTGCAGTCTCTGACCATCTCCTGTACCATCTCTGCAGTCTCTGACCATCTCCTGTATCATGTCCCCAGTCTCTGGCCATTTCCTGTACCATGTCCCCAGTCTCTGACCATCTCCTGTACTATGTCTCCAGTCTCTGACCATCTCCTGTATAAAAATGTTTTTTAAAAAAAGACGTTTTGGTAACGGTCATTTTCGGTATCAGTTTTGGTTTCCGGCCTAGAGTCTTTTTCCTTTTCGGTATCGGTTTTGGCACCAAAACCCATTCGGAGCACCCCTATATATTGGTATTCATGTCTATATCGAGAACTACCACTGTCCTTTTCCCTTCCATTTGTAGTATTCCTAAACGGGATACAGTATCATACATTACATAAGCCTAGTCCCCTATGTAGCACTTTTAGTGAACAAGTCTCAGAGGAAATGATCAATTCCTTTCAGAGGATTGCAATTGATGGTGGTGGTTATTACTATGGTTTTTAATGATGTACATATAAATTACAGCTATGTAACAGTCTCATTTCCTATAAGGAATGACAAACCTGTTGATGCATCTTTGTTATATGGATGTTTTGATTAATGCATCTTCTATCATTGTAGAGCTTGACTGTAGTTCTCTTCCTGATGAAGCGGGCATATACCCGTGAAACATGTCGAAGTAAAAGCAAGCAATCCATCGCCCAGTCAGGCGAGAACAATAAATGGCTATATGTAACATGAACCCATGTATTTGTATTGTTTATTGAGGATGTGGTACCAGACACTATGGGGTTTATTTACTAAAGCTAGTGAGTGCCAAATCAGTCACATTTCTATGATCAGCTTCCAGGTTTTATTGCCAAAGCTTAATTGAACAAGCTAAGCTTAGAAGCTGATTACTGTATTTATCGGCGTATAACACGCACCTTTTTCCTCTTAAAATGAGGGGAAAATTGTGGGTGCGTGTTATACGCCAATTCCCACAGATTTCCATCGATCTCCGCTGACTGTGAGCGGAGCAGAGCGATAGCCACCGAGATACACATAGCTGAGTGTACTCGGCTCTTCTCGGCTCCACTCAGGCCGCGTACACACGCGGGGACTGTTCGCTCAACTTTGTCCGCTGAACAGTGTTTCAGCGGACAGTTCGCTCCATACACACACACACACTACTGCCCCATACACACACACACACACACACACACACACACTACTGCCCCATACACATACACACGCACACACACACACACACACACACACACACTACCCCTCCCACACACACAAACACTACCCCCCCCACACACACACACTCTACACACACTACTGCCCCATACACATACACACACACACACACACACACACTACCCCCCCCCCACACACACACACACACACACACACTACCCCCCCCACACACACACACACACACACACACTACACACACTACTGCCCCATACACATACACACACACACACTACCCCCACCCCCCTATACACCCACCTTCACCCCCACACTACCACACAAAACACCAACCCCACTCAACCACCAACCCACATAAAAATCAATTAAACATCAATAAGAATAAAATTCAATATGCACATCCCTAACGCAGGCTTTAAATTAAACGAAAATAAAACGATAACTATCTTACCGTCGCGTGTAGCACTCGCTGCTTCCGTTCGGACAAGCGTACGGCCTCGTGGTAACGCTTTATGTATAGCGCATGCGCTCAGGCTCCGCCTGCGTCGCCCGCCCCTGACGTTCCTTGTGACCGTGTTTCCCTGCCCCTTTTACCCTCGTTCCGCTGTGGGTGAATGAGAGGAGAAAATGGCGGACGCAAATTCTAGGAGCAGCGTGAGCAGCGCGGAGGAAAGCCATGGGCCCCATGCTTCAGGAGCAAGGAGGAGATATAAGGCCACCAATATGGCCTTTGAAGAGATGGTGGAGATGGTGGCTATCTTAAAAAGGGAGGATTATGATGGGGAACATGGCCCGTACCCAAAACCTAATGTCCGGAAAAGCGCCATCTTGGATGAGGTAGTCACAGCCTTGGAGACCAAATTTGGGGTACGAAGAGGCAAGGACCAGCTCCGGAAACGATGGTCCGACATCAAGTCCAGGGAGCCGGACCAATATTACCGCATCAAAAAGGTCCTGAAAAAAGTGAGTAAACTCCGCGTTTCTCGTGACTGTGGGACATAATCGTTCGTGTAGGCATTGAAAATCTGGCGAATTTTATCGTAATCGTTCGTGTAGATAGTGTATGTAAATCTGGCGGATTTTATCGTAATCGTTCGTGTAGGTAGTGTATGAAAACTGGCGGATTTGATCGTAATCGTTCGTGTAGGTGGTGTATGTAAATCTGGCGGATTAGATCGTAATCGTTCGTGTAGGTAGTTTATGTAAATCTGGCGGATTTGATCGTTCCTGTAGTTAATAGTTCATGTAATGAGCGCATATGGTTGTTCGTATATGTGGGCGTAAATAGCATGAATTTGTGTATGGTGTAAATTTATCTGGTGTTGGATTAGATTTTAATTAGTTATTATTTTTTTGGTATTGTTCATGATAAACTGAATTGTCACGCTCAGTTTATAGGATATAAATTTTTACTAAAGTTTCATAAATTTATTCAGTGCAATGTAGACTCAATTAAAAAAATGAGATAGATAGATAAAATGCTGGTTCAACCTCTGGACTAGGAAACTTTTATAAGTGTAGTTTGGGCCATCATAGAACATTTTTGACATAATCACACACAGGTACTCCAGGCGTTGATTCGAGTGTGTCCGTCTGTGAAACTTGGACAAAAGATATACAGTATCACAGTTTGGTTAAAGGCTAGGTTCACATTGCTGCAATGTACGAGATCAAATGTGATTTGCACCGCACTGCAGTGCAAATCACATGTGATCTCTGTGTGATGCGATTTCAGCCATGCATACAGTATGGCTGAATTTGCATCGCATCCGGACCAAACTTGTACATGGCCCTTTTTTTAGTCCACAGCCGAATCGGATCACATGGGTGTTCACACCATGTGGTCCGATTCCTGTCCGAGTTTAAAGATTGCACTGTGAAATGAGAACTAATTTGGAGGTGTCAATAAAACTTTACACTGATACTCCCAGCAGGTCACATAGGGCAGTGCGAACTGCGCATGCGATGCGTGAAACCACAGTAGATTTGCAGCGTTCGCACATCGCAGCAGTCTGAACACAGCCTAACAAAAAAAAGTCATTTTAAGGATGTATTAAACTAGGATCTTGTAATAACCAGCTAATAATTGTACACCACTTCAAACCAATGTTTCATATTCAAATTTCTGAACTCAAATATCACTATGCTTAAAAGTGTTTTTTATTTTTTTTTTATTTTTTTTCATTCTCATAGGGGAACAAAGACTCAGACAAGAGGCGGAGCAGCCCAGGACCCCCCAACCTCGCCAGCCTGATTGGGCACTTAGCCCCAGCCCCGCATCAGTATTGGAGCTGCCCAGCCCAGAGGGAGCAGCCAAGCTCGGTATCCTCCGCTGGACCAAGCTCCGTAGCTCCACTGGATGAGCCCAGCCCAGGGCTAGATGTGGAGGAGGAAGAGCAGGTGGAGTTACACACCCCACAAAGTGAAAGTGAGTGTCTGACAACCCAGCTTAAGGTAAACAATTAATGGCTGTATATTTTAACCAATTTTTTATCTACACATGTTTTTAGGTGATGATCTGGTTGTGGTAGGAGAAGCCGCGGAGCCATTTTCAGCTGACAGTGCCCAGAGGCTAATTGGTGACATCATGGCCTGGAATGGGCAGATTGACCAGATGGAGAACCAGATTCTCAACATCCAAAGAGAACTGGTCACTATGAGGCAGGGAATGAAGAACATGATCGATGTTTTAGGGAGAATCTAAGCCCCTTTTCCCTAAAACACAATCGATCATGTTCTTCATTCCCTTGTAAAAACGTTTTTAATGTTTTCAAAACAGAGTTTTTAGAGGCCAAATTTTGAAGATGCACACAGTGTGTCAACATGTGCTATGTGCCATCAGAGGATCGCAATGGACGCATTTGGTGTTTGCAAACCCTTCCTCATTCTAGTATGTGAGAGGAAGGGATTGCACACACCAAACACATCCATTGATCACTCATGATGGTACATAGCACATGTTGACATTACCAATTTTTGGTGTGCATCTTCAAAATTTGGCTTTACCCCTTGTTTTATGTAAATAGTTAAAAATCTGATTTTATTTGTTTATTTTTGTGATAATTGTATTTTTGATATATCTATATATTTCTATGTTTACCAAAAAAGAAAAAACAAAAAAAAAAAAAAAAAAAAGAATAAAAAAAAAAAAAAAAACAATTTCCCAAAAAAAAAAAAAAAAAAAGAATTTATAAAAAACACAAAAAAAGATCTAAATAAGAGGCACTGGTTGGAATGTGCACTATTAAAAAATCAAAAAAAAAAAGATGTGTGTGTCTACTTCTTTCAATACTCAATACCAGTTTGGGAAGTCATTTTGTGTTTTCTGTCACAAAGGGCCTTATTTCCTATTGTCAAAAACCACTTTGCTATACAAATGCACTAGGACAGGAATATGCAATTAGTGGAAATCCAGCTGTTGCAGAACTACAAGTCCCATGAAGCATAGCAAGACTGACAGCCACAAGCATGAGACCCAGAGGCATGATTGACTTGTAGTTTTGCACCAGCCGAAGGTTGGCCAATTGCATATCCCTGAATTAGGACAATGTAGGATACAAGCAACGTGAAAAGCAAACAAGAACCAAACTTCAAAATTTGAACAGACAAGACATATTTCAAGAAAAAAAATTTTTTATTGGTCAGCTGGCATTGGAATAGCCCCCCTACCATTAAAATAGCTGACACAGCGGTCACGCACCTCACGTGCTGTTTGGGGGGCTAAGCCAGGAAGGGCATGATCCAGCCCTGTCAGTTCTGGAAGCCTGAGTCCGGCCTCAGGCCCAATAGGCTGCAGGTACTGGTTACCTGAAAATTTCCTTAGAAAATTGTGCAGAATGCAGCAGCACAGAATAACATAGTTCAGTTTATATTCTGCCAGGTTGATGGCTGTCAGTAACAGACGGAACCGGCTGGCCATAATGCCAAAGGCACTCTCCACAACCCTTCTTGCTCTGGCCAGCCGGTAATTAAAAATCCTCCTCTCCGGGGTGAGGGTCCTTTGGGGGAAGGGTCTCATAAGATGTTCACTCAGACCGAACGCTTCATCAGCCAGAAAAACAAACGGGAGCCCCTCCACATTCTCGGCATCTGGTGGCAAGTCCAGGCCACCAGTGGTAAGACGGTGGCAGAACTCGGTCTGCCTAAAGACTCCTCCGTCAGACATCCGGCCGTTCTTCCCCACATCCACATAAAGAAAGTCACATTGTGCCGACACCACCGCCATTAGCACCACACTATGGAACCCCTTATAATTCCAATAGTAGGACCCCGAATGGGGTGGGAGCACAATCCTCACATGTTTCCCGTCGATGGCCCCTCCGCAGTTGGGGAAGTCCCAACGGGCAGCGAACTGGGAAGCCACAGTCTGCCATTCCTGTGGCGTTGAAGGAAGCTGGGGAGTCAAACACATGAAACAAAAAAAAATTAGTCATTAAATAAAAACAATTCATAACAAATAAAATTCAAAAACATTTTGGAACAACAGTTAAACAGAAATATTGCAAATTTGTTTTCTGCCAAAAAAAAATAAAAAAATTAAAAAAAAGTAGGCGGACCAATTCACAGATTAATCAGCCCTCTGATGGACCAGGGGACATAAATTAGGTGGGTAAGTGGGGTGGGGGGACTAATTACTAAGTATACAACACCTGCAAGCAATTTGAGTGGGGTGGGGGGGACTAATTACTAAGTATCCAACACCTGCAAGCAATTTGAGTGGGGTGGGGGGACTAATTACTAAGTATACAACACCTGCAAGCAATTTGAGTGGGGTGGGGGGACTAATTACTAAGTATACAACACCTGCAAGCAATTTGAGTGGGGTGGGGGGACTAATTACTAAGTATACAACACCTGCAAGCAATTTGAGTGGGGTGGGGGGACTAATTACTAAGTATACAACACCTGCAAGCAATTTGAGTGGGGTGGGGGGACTAATTAATAAGTATACAACACCTGCAACCAATTTGAGTGGGGTGGGGGGACTAATTAATAAGTATACAACACCTGCAACCAATTTGAGTGGGGGGAATAATTAATGAGTTGACAATCCATATCTATATATCTCTATATCTCTCTATATATATCTATATATCTATATATCTCTATATCTCTCTATATATATCTCTATATATCTATATATATATCTCTATATATCTCTATATATCTATATCTCTATATATATATATATATATATCTATATATCTCTCTATATATCTATATATCTCTATATCTATCTATATATATATATATATATATATATATATATATATATATATATATATCTCTATATATCTATATATCTCTATATATCTATATATATCTATATATCTCTATATATCTCTCTATCTCTCTCTCTCTCTCTCTCTACACACACAGGGTGTATACACAAAAAAGGTAAAAAGCTAAAAAAAATGACACAAAAAAAAAAAATATATATAAAAAACCCATTTAAAAAAAAAAAAATGCATGCATTCATATAAAGGGGACATTCACATCATATTCCTGTCATGGATATTAAAAGTCATGATGAAATGAATACAAACATACAATGCATATAATGCATATAATGCAATATTAAAAGAACAAACTTACCTTCATATATTCCTTCTGCAGGACCCGAATAATGGCAGAACAGGTCTCTGGAATAATGATCCCCAGAGCCTGGGGGGAGATGCCTGTCGAGAACTTGAGGTCCTGAAGGCTTCTCCCTGTCGCCAAGTAGCGCAACGTGGCGACGAGCCTCTGCTCCGGAGTGATGGCTTGCCGCATGCAGGTATCCTGCCTGCTGATATAAGGGGTCAGCAAAGCCAGCAGACGGTGAAAAACGGGGTCCGTCATCCTGAGATAATTCCTGAAATCATCAGGATTATTCTCACGGAGTCATATGCGAGAATTGGTCACGCTGGCGCAACCAATTCTTTGTCCATGAACTCCTCCTCACCCTGTTCACAGACTGGGCTCGGGTCAAAGTATTAACCCCAACACCAAGCCCCAATATAGCACGAACTCGTTCCCGAGTACGTCCACACTCCATGGCTTTGAAACGGTCGGCTGGACAGACAAGCTCAACTGAACGCACTGAAGAACAGCCAGACCTATGAAGAACGACCTGAAACCCAGAAACGAGCGGACCAGAAGCGCCTAATAACAGGTACAACTGATCCACGCGTACCGAAAGACAGATACAAACCTCACAGGTAGACTGCGCCGCAGTGAACGGACAAATTAAGCTGAAGTCTGAAAAGCGCGAATCGTCTCTAACCAAACTTCTACTAACGCAAAGTCAGCAGAAGGAGCCCAAAGGGTGCTTTGCTGTGTCTTGGACTTCCTATTTCTAGTCCCGTCGTACGTGACGTACGTCATCGCGCACGGTTTCAGCGGACTGTTCGTTCGTCGTGTGTGGCCAAGTCCGTCCATGCTAAGTTTGAGCGGACTGTCCGCTGAAACTGTTTGATGAACAAAGTTGCGCGAACAGTCCCCGCGTGTGTACGCGGCCTCACAGTCACTCCCGCCATTGGACCTGTGTTCTGTCCATCATAGGGCGGGACTGGACATGACTGTGAGAGGAGCCGAGAAGAGCTGAGTACACTCGGCTATGTGTATCTCGGCTCCGCCCAGTCCCTGCAATCTCGATCTCAGCGGCGTTCGCTCCGCTACGGCAAGTCTCGTCGGTGCCAGTTTTAAATTCATCCAAGCAATGGACACTGGGGGCAAGGCTGCACTGGGGCAAGGCTGCAATAGGCACTAGGGGCAAGGCTGTATTGACAAGGCTGCAATGGACACCGATAAGGCTGCATTGATGGGCATTTAAATGTAAATTTTTTTCCTTAAACTTCCCTCCTAAAAGTTTTTTTCCTTAAAATTCCCTCCTAAACTTGGGGTGCATGTTATACGCCGATAAATACGGTAGTTTCTCTGCAAAGGTGTGACTAATTTTGTACTCTCTAGATTTAGTAAATAAACCCTTATGCCCCGTACACACGAGCGGACTTTTCGACATCAAAGGTCTGACGGAACAATTCCGGCAGACCATTCGATCGTGTGTGGGCTGCAGCGGACTTTAGATTTGTAAAAATCCGGCAGACTTTAGAAATGGAACATGTTTCAAATTTTTCCGCTGGAACTCTGCCGGACCCAGTTCCTACCGAGAAATCTGCTCGTGTGTATGCTAGTCCGACGGACAAAAACCGACGCTAGGGCAGCTATTGGCTACTGGCTATGAACTTCCTTATTCTAGTCCGGTTGTACGTCATCACATTCGAATCTGTCGGACGTTGGTGTGATTGTGTGTGGCCAAGTCCGTTCATTCGGAAAGTCCGTCAGAACTCCGTCTAAAGTCTGTCGGACCTAGTGCCTCAAAGTCCGGTCGTGTGTACGCGGCATTATGTGTCTAAGATGTAGGAAGTTCCTCAATGGAATTTCTTCTTCCCATTATTTTATCTTGAGCTAAATATTCCTCCTTTATCAAAATAGCCTTCAGAACAAGTTCCATTCTAACATGTTTTGCACTAGGCCCAGCCCTTTCTATTTTGAGAAACTGAATGCTGGAAGTTGTCCCCTCCCCACCAAAAAAAAAAAAAAAAAAAAGCAGGAAGTATGCAAAGGAGTAGTCAGCATTGCTGCCTGTGGTCTTCCTGTGGCTGATTTTTTCCCCCCTTTACTAACTTACACAGTCTTGTACTGCACTGTGTCTTTGTATGGCGGTAGTCATCTTGGGATAGACAGGTCTTTACTTTCCATGTAACAGCTTGCAGCAAGGGGAACCGTTAGCAGCACAGTAGTTACATCACCAATTCTCACCCCAAATCTGGTGGCACTAGCAGTCAGAGACAGCAGTCCTTAAACTGACCATACACCAACAGATTTATTTCATTCAGCCTGTGGCCCCATCAGATGGCGTGGCACCAACAGGGCCACCTACTGCTTGAGTTTCAGCTGATCCTTTAGGAAGGAAGGAAATTTCACTCACTGTATGGCCAACTTTAGATATTACATTGCAGATATTCAGCTATGAGGCGGCACAGGAGTGCCCAGAGGTGCACTGCTATTTTTAAGAAGGGATTCCAGACATAAGGTACATTTTCAGAGTACTGCTTAGGCACAATTAACACTTAGCCCTTGTACACACAGTCGGAGATTCCGTCGGAATGTGTCCTATCGGACCGTTTTGTTGGATATTCCGACTGTGTGTGGTATGTATCGGACTGTTTCCGTCGGAATATCTGTCCGACCAAATTTTCCAACTTGCTGGAAATATTTTCCGACAAACTGCCCCGATCGGACATACTCCGATCATGTGTAGAGAATTTCCGATCGGACAAAGTGCCACGCATGCTCAGATCAAATTCCTACATCAAAGCTATTGGCAACTAGCCTGAACGTAGTCCCATCGTAACGAAATAACGTCATCACATTCTTAAAGATCAGATTTTCCGACAACTTTGTCCGACCGTGTGTATGCAACAGTTTCGGACAAGATCCGTCGGACAAAATCCGACAGATTTGGTTAGATTTTTCCTATACCATAGCAAATCTTTACTTTGAGTTCAGGTCCACTTTAAACACTTTCTTTTGTGGACACACTTTAAAGTGGTAGTAAACTCAGTGACATCATCATGGCCCCCGGCCACTCATGTAGCTGGATGCCACAAACATGGAAGGGAGACCAGGGGAAGATGGAAGCCCTGTCAGCGGTGACAGCTTGCCGCTGGAGGGCTTCATTTTCAGGTAAGTCTCACATAATGTGCTAGTATGCAATGCATACTAGCACATTATGACATTGCCTTGCAAGGAATGTTTTTTTTTTTTTGCAGTTTACTACCTCTTTAAGGATCTGTTTTGTTCAGTGAAGTTGTGTTTTCACTCTCATCCACGCTATCTTCCAGTCTCCATTCTCATTAGAAAGAGATTCTAATTTGTATATTGCTTGTATAGATGACTAACTTGTGTTAGTAATAAATCATAGCTGCAGTGGGGGGATTTACAAGCACGGATCCCCCTGTATAGATTTTGATAAAGCAACTGAAAGCTACAGGTATCAGATCAAGCTTTGGAGCATTTTCCCAAGTACAGGTACCTGGGCAAATTCTCGGTATCGGTACTGATACTAGTATCATTATCGGTACAACCCTGACCCCCTCCTATGGACTTGTTCCAGACACAGAATCAGATTTGTTGTAGTAAAACTATTTATTTTCCCAGACCTTCAACTGTACTATAAAACATTGTCATATAAACTCTATTTATAAAAAATATATATATTTGACATGTAAAAATAATATATTTTTTAATTATATCCTTTTCTCCTAAGTGGGAGGATCCAGGTGGGGCTTTGTCCTGACCATCTGAATCAGCAAACTTGGTAAAAATGCCGGATGCATGTGGCATGGGGATTTGCTCATTTACCAACTGAAATCAGGTAGTGCCTGCTGTGTTGTCTCTTTAGTTAACCCATAATACCCTAATGCCCCGTACACACGAGAGGGATTAAGTCTGACAGACCTCCAAAGGAGTTCCGACGGAGTTCCGACGGAGTTCTGGCGGACTTTTCGACCGAACGGACTTGACCACACACCATCACACCAAACTCAGACGGAGTCGAACGTGATGACGTACGACTGGATTCGACGTAGGAAGTTCATAGACAGTAGCCAATAGCTGCCCTAGCGTCGGTTTTAGTCCGTCGGAGTAGCACACACACGAGCGAATTTTTCGAAGGGGACCGGGTCCGGCGGAGTTCCGTCGGGAAAATTTGAAGCATGCTTCATTTCTAAAGTCCGTCAGACTTTTGCGAAGCTAAAGTCCGTTGCAGCCCACACACGATCGGATAGTCTGACGGACTCGGTCTGATGGACTTTGGATGTTGAAAAGTCCGCTCGTGTGTACGGGGCTTAAGAATCCTTGATCAACATAAAAGTTACCAACCATGACATGAGTTGTTAAGATCCTGGCCGGTCTGGTCCCATGCTGAGTTGTTAGTGGCAGATTCAGTGTGTAGGAATGTGCCGGAGAGGCAGCTGACAATGGAAGCCCCCTAGTAACTCTATGGGTGATGTCACTTTCCAGGCATTTCACAGCCATTGTCATTTCCCTCCTGCACACCGCATCCGCTGCTGGAGACCGGACCTAATCAGGTTCAGAAAAGGTATGTATAGCAATTTTTTTTATAAGGTTGTATATATTGGTTTTAAAATGAGAGTAGATTTAGAGTTTTTGGCTGAACTTCAACTTTAATTCTTCCATCAAGCACCCACTTCCTGCATATCGCTATCCGAAGCTGGCCCTGTTCACACTGTTATGGGTGTAGTTTGGGAGACCACTCATAATAACTTCCTGACTTTTGTCTTTACATAACTTTCAAACTTTATATTACACTCAATATGAGTTAGGGGCTTTAAAGAATATGTGTAGGGATCATAAAATGTAACTGTTGTTCTGTTTGTCCATCCCCTACACCACTACCCAAACCAGCTTGGCTGTTTCCTTTCAATTCATAGTGGAAGCAGCCCTTCTGCTAGACAGTCCTGAACTTTTACAATCCTCACCCTAATATAAACAGTAAGCCTCGGCCAGCAATGCGGCAAAATCCATTACCTCCTTTTACTGCTTGCATCGACAACCCCCTTTTGGTCTTTACTTATTGTTAACATGACTATAGGTGATGCTAGCCTATAGATTGACTAGTAAACTGAAAGCCTTCCAAAAAATGCATTTTCCTACCATGGACCATTCTAGCATCATGTGTTTACAGCTTCTGCCCTAATTTAACTATGAATTTTGCTTTCACTCTTTCCTTCACTCATATACAGGTTCCTGTATTGTCTAAACAGGGAACTTCTTTTGGGTGGCAGGCATCCCAAGACTCTGTTTGCGAGGTTTTACTGAGATTTGTTGGGCGACAATCGCACCGTGATTTGGGCGCCATTGAAAGTAACGAGAATAGCAAACGCGCTCCGTGTTTTGCGGCGATTCCGCCTACGATCTGGAACGCCATGGTGTGAAGGGAGCCTAATAATGGAGAGTGCAAAATCTGGTGTAGCTCTGCATAGAAACCTTCCAGTTTTTTTTTTGTCAAAGCTTAATTTGAACAAATTGATGTTAGACATTGATTGGCTACCATGCACAGCTGCACCAGATTTTGCACTCTAGTTTTAGTAAATCAACTTCTTTACATCAGCGTTCTTCGAACCTCCCATGAAGCATCAAAAACAAAACAAATGATATGTACTCCTACCCAAGCTTAACCGCTTCCGGACCGCCCACGTACATTTACTGCGACATGGCGGCCACATGCGCAAAATCGCTTACCTGTATGCGATTTTGTGTACGTGGTTTAGGGGGCTCGCACACATGCCCACTGTGATTGAACACAGCAGGAGCTAATCAGCAGGTCCAGCGGCCACAACCTGATGATTGTTCACAGGAGAGATGGATCAGCCATGTGCCAAACAAAGCACACCGCTGATCTGCCACAGAGGAAAAGTGAGAGATCCTGTTTCAGCTAAGCTGAATCATAAACTCTCTTTTCCTTTCAGTGTAACACTCCCCCCACAGTTAGAAACACCTCCCAGGGAATAAATGTAACCCCTTGATTGCCCCCCTAGTGTAAACCCCTTCCCTGCCAGTGTCATTTATACAGTAATCAGTGCATTTTATTAGCTCTGATTTATGTATACATGTCACTGGTCCCAAAAAAGTGTAAAAAGTGTCCGATCTGTCCACTGCAATGTCACAGTCCTGCTAAAAATCACTGATCACCGCCATTACTAGTGAAAAAAGATAATAATGATAAAAATGCCATAAAAATTTCCCCTAGTTTGTAGACGCTATAACTTTTACGCAAACCAATCAGTATATATGTTGTTTGGATTTTTTTTTACCAAAAATATGTAGAATAATACATATTGGTCTAACTTGATAAAGATAAAGTGGAAAGTAAAAAATAGTTTTTTTTTTCAAAATGGTCTGTTTTTTTTGTCTATAGTGCAAAATATAAAAACCACAGAGGTGATCAAATACCACCAAAAGAAAGCTCTATTTGTGGGAAAAAAAGGACATCAATTCTATTTAGGTGCAACATTGCACGCCCATGCAAATGTCAGTTAAAGCGACACAGTGTTGTATGGCAAAAAATGGCCTGGTCAGGAAGTGGGTAAAACATTCTGGGGCTGAAGTGAAAAAACAATGTTTCAGAGAATTCATGTGGGAGAGCTGGAGGGCCGCCAGTTTGAGACCCCTGGTCTATAGTGTTGTACATCCTTTTACGTGTGTTTCTTCCCATTGGAAACACAAAGAAAAACTTGTCACAGGGTCATAGGGAAATGTAGAATTTTTTTTAACCTCTTGACGCCGACAGCACGCAAATGTTCGGCCTCTCGGTGGGTGGCACTAAGCTGCTGCATATTTGCAAAAACATGCTATCAGGAGCTTTCCAATCATGTGACAGCCAATCAAGGTGGTCAAATGCACATAAACCCTGCCCTGCCTCCTGGAATCTTAAACCCCTTAACTACTTCAGCCCCGGACCAATTAACAGCCTAAGGACCAGAGGTCTTTTTACAATTTCGCACTGCAGTGCTTTAACTGGTAATTGCGCGGTCATGCAATGTTGTACCCAAACGAAATTTGCGTCCTTTTCTTCCCACAAATAGAGCTTTCTTTTGATGGTATTTGATTGCCTCTGCGATTTTAATTTTTTGCAATATAAATGGAAAAAATATATTTTCTACTTTTTGTTATAAGAAAAATCGAATAAACTCAATTTTAGTCATACATTTAGGGCAAAATTTATTCAGCCACACGTCTTTAGTAAAAAAAATGTCAATAAGCGTATATTTATTGGTTTTCGCAAAAGTTATAGCATCTACAAACTAGAGTACATTTTCTGGAATTTACACAGCTTTTAATTTACGACTGCCTATCTCATTTCTTGAGGTGCTAAAATGGCAGGGCAGTACAAACCCCCCCCAAATGACCCCATTTTGGAAAGTAGACACCCCAAGGAAGTTGTGGAGAGGCATGTTGAGCCCATTGAATATTTTTTTTTTGTCCCAAGTGATTGAATAATGACACAAAAAAAAAAAAAAAGTTTACAAAAAGTTGTCACTAAATGATATATTGCTCACACATGCCATAGTTATTTGTGGAATTGCACCCCAAAATATATTCTGCTGCTTCTCCTGAGTACGGGGATACCACATATGTGGGACTTTTTGGGAGTCTAGCCGCGTGCGGCACCCCGAAAACCAATCACTGCCTTCAGGATTTCTAAGGGTGCAAATGTTTGATTTCACTCCTCACTACCTATCACAGATTCGAAGGCCATAAAATGCCAAAATAACACAAAACCCCCCCCAAATGACCCCATTTTGGAAAGTAGATACCCCAAGGAAGTTGTGGAGAGGCATGTTGAGCCCATTGAATATATTTTTTTTGTCCCAAGTGATTGAATAATGACACAAAAAAAAAAGTTTACAAAAAGTTGTCACTAAACGATGTATTGCTCACACATGCCATAGGTATATGTGGAATTGCACCCCAAAATATATTCTGCTGCTTCTCCTGAGTACGAGGATACCACATATGTGGGACTTCTTGGGAGTCTAGCCGCGTATGGCACCCCGAAAACCAATCACTTCCTTCAGGGTTTCTAAGGGTGCAAATTTTTGATTTCACTCCTCACTACCTATCACAGTTTCGAAGGCCATAAAATGCCAAAATAGCACAAAACCCCCCCCAAATGACCCCATTTTGGAAAGTAGACACCCCAAGCTATTTACTGAGAGGCATGTTGAGTCCATGAAATTTTTTATATTTTGCTACAAGTTGCAGGAATTTTACAATTTTTTTTTTTTTTTTGCACAAAGTTGTCACTAAATGATATATTGCTCACACATGCTATGGGCATAAGTCAAATTACACCCCAAAATAAATTCTGCTGCTTCTCCCAAGTATGGGGATACCACATGTGGGGGACTTTTTGGGAGCCTAGCCATGTACGGGACCCCGAAAACCAAGCACTGCCTTCCGGATTTAAATATAAAATGCTACCAAAAAAAACTGTTAGCGATCGCAGGGATCAGGCCTGACTCTGCGATCGCTGCAGTTATGTGTTTAGTGTTTTGTAAGTGACAGTGATCGATCGATACTGCACTTGGGTGGGCTGGGCAGAGGGGCAAAACGCAGGTGCCAGCAGGTATCTGGGCTGATCCCACTAACAATGCGTTTTTTTTGGAACCCTAAACTGCTGGGGATGCTAGTATAGATCTGATCAGATCAGATATTGATCTGTTCAGATTCTATACCACTACGGGAGGTTTATGCTTTGCACGTGGGTGTTAGCGGTACTGGCACTAACCTAGCGCTGCCTGGGGCGACGCAGACCCTGACCCTAAAACCTAAGTGATATCACCCGCCGGGTGATCAGGGGGTTAAACCTTTATTGGGTAATAAATGGTGGGTGCCCTGATGCTATAAAAAGCAAACTAACTAACCAGAGTTACCCGTAACACTTATACAGTGATCACTGGTGAAAGGGTTAACTAGGGGCAATCAGGGGGTTCAAATTTTTATTGGGTAGTATATCGGGGTACCTAGCGCTATAAAAACCTGGTGATGAACCCAAAAAAATAACTAGCTACCTAGTGACATCAGTGACACTAATGCAGCGATCATAAAAACGATCGCTTAGTGATACTGGCAAAAGGGGGTGAAAGGGTTAACTAGGGGCAATCAGGGGGTTAAAACCATTATTAACCATTTGCGTGCCTGTGTGTGCCTACATGTCAGTGTAGTGTTGGTGCACACTTACTTTCTGTCTTCTCCTTGTAGTCCGGTCAAAAAGACCGCCCCGAGGAGAATGATATCACTTCCTCCTTCCTGTGTTTACTATACACAGAGGGAGGAAGCTTCTCATTGGCGAGGAGCGATCGAGAGGGGATGGCCAGAATCCAACGGCCATCCCCTCATCTCAGATCGCTCCTGAAGCGAACCGGACCGCCGAATCCAGCGGGAGGGGGTCCGATTGGCCCCCCCACCCGCTGGAAGGCAAGCGCGTACATGTACGTGCTTGTGCCTGCCTGTGCCATTGCGATGACGTACAATGGCAATACGGCGGTCCTTAAGTGGTTAAAGGGCTGGGGAGCCGCCTACATCAAGGGGTTGAAAAGTGAGTCCACACTTGCGTCTTTTTTATTTCTTTATTATTTTCCCAAAAGAAAAATGTGAAAGTTAGAGTAAAAATGTGTTCTTACATGAAAGGTATAAGTGGGGTACAGAAGAAGGTAAGTGTCCTAACAGATAATGTAGGACTTTTCTCAATGTGCTTCGAAACATATCAAAAACTATACAGTATGGAGAGTTTTCCGATAACTTCTGCCCATCCTCATCGGAAGCAAATTACTTCTTATCAGGACTGTGTCTTCCTGCTCTCCATCCAACGTCACAGGTAGGTATTCTGCCGAAATCTTCAGGTATACAATGGTCAAGGTAGAGAATGTTATCAAGCAGCAGAGATGCTTACATTATGAGTGACCTACATCGGTTTGTACCTACATACTTTTTTTTGTCATCCTCCACTTCATCCTCATTTGCATGGACCAGAAGTCTGTTTTAAAGGGTTGGCAAAGCACAACATAAACACACACAAAGCAGGTCGCTAAAGGCAAAGATCATTGTCAGAAATGTGTATTCAAAAGTATTCCTAATAATACTGTTAAGAGAGCTCTACACAGCCATCAATCATTGCATTCACCTCCTCCCAAACTTGCTGCCGGCATTGATGATACATAGCATAAGGATAGCAGAGAAAATAAATCAAATATAATAGGACATTATGTGGACAGAAGTGAGACATATAAAGGGCAGTACCAAGTTATTCTGCAATAAGATTACATACAGCCAGTTTATTCTGAGTTTCTCGTGTAGCATGCTTCAGCTCATCACAGTATATACCATATATCAAAGTCATTTACAGACCAATAGTAATCAAATCTTTTCTAGTTTTAAGTAGAGTGAGGAAAGTATTGTACCACCTGTATTAATTGTCTGCATCCCAGTTGCTGAGATTGGCCCTCACTTTGTCTCTGATACCTGTCACCCAGATCAGAAATATAATGAATTCTCCTCAAAGGGGATGCAGCAATAAACATCTGAAAGGAGATTTATCCCTTCTTCACTCTACTAGAACTTTTTTTTCTTCTTGTTCTCTGTGTCTCTATTTTGGAGTCCCCCACACACTTCCTGTTTTGTTTGACACACTTTAAAACAGACTGTGGTTCTTGGGCTTAGGCCGCGTACACACGGGCGGATTGTCTGCCCAACTAAGTTCGTCAGACAATCCGACAGACAGTCCGTCCAAATTTTTTTATTTTTTTTTATTTTTATTTATTAACAGTTTTATCAACACATACAGTACAACACACATATACCAACCCCCCCCCCCCCCCCCTTAATCCCCTGTGCAGCCTTCCGACCAATACTAAATCTCATTCCATATTTCCAACTATAACAAATATTACATGTCTAAGACATCCATGACAGTACCGTTCGACCCGCATACAGAAAAATACCATACTCATATCACTCCCCCGCCCAGTATAGCAAGCCTGAAATCAAAAACCCCAGCCCCAACACAATGGATTAATTCACAGTACCATTAGCATCTAGCCAACATTGCCACACTTTCTCAAATTTTTTGGGGCATCCCCTGCTCAAGTAAGTAGCTTTATACATTGGTAGTGATTTGTTAATTATACTTTTCCAGAATGACACCGTGGGTGGCTCTGGACTCTTCCAACACAACAGAATAGCCTTACGGGCATAGAACAAAGAAAGAGAAATCATAATTCTTTGTGCCCTTCTGGGCGCCAACTCCTCCACCAGCCCGAGTAAACATGTCGCTACCGTAACAGGAATCGGCACCGAAAGCACCGTCTGTATAGTGTGTGTCACCCCCTTCCAGAATACCTGTATCTGCCGGCACTGCCAGAACACATGGTCGAAGTCAGCATGATTGTCCGGGCAGCGCCAGCACAGTCCATCCAAATTTTGAATGAACGGACTTGACCACACACGATGAACAGACAGTCCGCTGAAAACTTGCGCGATGACGTGTACAGCACGTATGACGGGACTAGAAAAACGACGTCCAATACACTGCAATGCAACCTTCGGCCATGTAAATCCTTTCTGAGCATGCGCCATACTTAGTCCGTCCAACTTGCCTACACACGAGCGGACTGTCCGTTGAAACCAAGTTTGGACGGACAAAACCAAGTTTGGACGGACAAAATTACGGAAATTCTGAAAGACAAAGTCCGTCAGACTGTCCGCTGAAAAAGTCCGCTGAAGCCCACACACGAGCGGATTGTCCGCTGAAACACGGTTCAGCGGACTAAGTTGGGCAGACAATCCGCCCGTGTGTACGCGGCCTTAGACTCTTAATTTAATCTTGGTGAGCCTGTCACTGTTTATATTTAAATAAAATTATGATTCAGCAGCAGTAAAAAATAATGATAAAAATCCTTAAAGAGGAGCTACAGTCTCTTCCCAAAATATTAGGTTGGAGTCTACAAATACTATAGCTGCTGACTTTTAATATAAAGACACTTACCTATCCAGGGATCCAGTGCTGTCCTCACGTGAGCCAATTCTTCAATCGGCTTCAGATCCAGGTGCCAGAATCTTATGGTACCTAAGTGAAACCGGCAGTGAAGCCTTAGGGCTTCACAACCAGCTTCCCACTGTGCATGCATGAGCCGCACTGCAATTTGTGAATGGTCCCGCAGTCTTCTGGGACCTGTGATGTGTCCCAGAAGGCTGTGGGGAAAGGGGGGGGGGTGAACTTCCCCTTGGATTGCTGTGGCAATCTGGCTGGAAGTGAGAGCGGGTACCTGTCAAAACCAGCTATAGAGTGATGATTACATCTGTTTACATTTATTTTGAATGAAAGCAGTGTAAGTATCCAAATGTGTTTTGGTGACGGTGACTTCACACTAGGGCTGGAGTGTGAGAGGCGGTAGATGCCAATCAGTTAATATGCTAACAAGAAGAGTGAACACAAGATGAGCTTATTACTGTGCTGCTTCCCCCTTCACAGGCTCGATGGCTCCAGGATAATCTGGGCTCAGAGGAAGTGGGTTGAATAAAGGTAACCATCAGATTGAGAAAATCTATCAGCAGAAAGAAAGTAGGAAAATAATATCAGCTGTATCCATTTAACTCTTCTTGCAGTTTTTTAATAATCAGTGAATTGACTGCATACAGTGATGTCTCCAAGCCACAAGCAATCTTCCATTTATGTGTTTCACCACTTCTGGAGAAAGTACTGAAGGGGAGGTCTCTGGATTGAGGTTAAATAATGCAGTAAAAGCTTGTTTTATCATATCTTTTAATGGGCTATTTATTTGATCTATTTGAGTTCAAAATCAACTTTTTTTTCTTATTATTTTCTATTGAATTTTTTTATGTGTACAAAAGTAAAAGCACCAGAACATATATAAATTGTAAGTAGCACAGCAACAAAAGGCCTCCAGGGCTTACCTCTTGTACAGACCCCCCCCCCCCCAAAAAAAAAATGCAATACAGTCCTCACCATGAACCCCGGTTCTGAGTCCAACACATTTCAAGATGACCAAGGTAAAGTTCCCATTTACACAGAAAGGGCCATCTGGATTACAATCTATTGCCAGATCAACAATGTTGTTACATGTCAGACGTAAAAGCAATACATGTCATTGAAAACTACAGAGCTAAATAATTAAGTCCACACAAGTCCTCCCAATATTACCCCCCACATGTAACAGTGCCAATCATACCACTCAAATGGCTTGGTACATTCAAAGAACAATGGAAACCACAGACAGCCAGCATTGCCATATCTTATTGAACTTCTTTGGGCAACCTCTATTTAGGTCAGTGTTTCTCAAATCCAGTCCTCAGGCCCCCCCAACAGGTCATGTTTTTAGGATTTCCCTCAGATGAAACGGCTGTGGTAATTGCTAAGGCAGTGAAACTGATCAAATCACCTGTGAAAAATAATGGAAAACCTGAAAACATGACCTGTTGGGGGGGCCTGAGGACTGGATTTGAGAAACACTGATTTAGGTACATGGCCTTATAGAATGGAATTGCTGTGAATTGCCTAATCCTTTCTAAATAGTCAACGATGGGGCAGTAAAACCAACTTTTTAAAGAATCAAATTCTGACTTTTTGGGTTAAACTAAAAAAAAATGATTTGGGGTAAATCTTTAAGGTAGAACTCTTGTTAGAGCAATTAGTAGTCAGCCATTGCAAGCAGCACCTTCTAAAAATGCTAGATGCATGGCTATCATGCTTATGCTGTGCCTTCATCACTTTGAGTCACTGATTCAGAACAAAAAGAGAGAAAAAGAAAATCACAGCTCCACACCTGATTTATTGATCGTGACCACCAATAGTAGATTTATGCAGTTGTAGTAAGAAGCCAGTGGAACCTGGCATAAAACACACAACAAAAGCAAAATACACAGAGCACAAAAACTGCATACCAAGGATTAAAGTATAAAACCCATAGAAAGTCACTAGAGGTAATAATCCATTGAATCAAATCGGGAATATCAATCCACTGGCCACAGTGACAGACAGCACTAAACCCAAAGCACACTGGAACCACAATCCAATGCTAGCCAGTGGCAGTAGGCTTTTGGAGCTGACAGAGGACAACAAGGCTCCAATCAATGGATAGAAAAGAAAACTCTTTATTAAAAAAGAATATCCACTTATACATGGTGATGTTAAAGGCAAGATTGTTTATTTTGTATAAAATAACAAACATGTTATACTTACCTGCTCTGTGCAGTGGTTTTGCACAGAGCAGCACGGATCCTCTTCTTCTCGGGTCCCCCACCCTCGCTCCTGGCCTCTCCTCCCTGCCATGGGCCCCCAGAACAAACCGCATGCTATGGGGAACCCAAGCAGGCTCGCTCCAGGGCTGCGACTCTGCATGTCCATTCAGACACAAAGCCGCGACTCAGCCTCACCCCCTCTCTCTTCTCATTGGCACACTGTCAGTGATTGACAGCAGTGGGAGCCAATGGCACCTGCTGCTGTTTCAGCCAATGAGGAGAGTCCCTTAAGAGCCAAGACTCTTGTGCACATCACTGGATTGTGATGGGGCTAAGGTAAGTATTAGGGTGGGCTGCATGAATGCACAGATGGTTGAGCTTTGGCGGTGGCCGCTGAGTCCTTCTCTGACTTTAGCTTACCTTCCTCCCCTCCAATGTGCTGCTTCCTCCTGCCATCTCGAGGCTACATCTGCCCTTTACCTCCCTGGCCAGGAGTGATCAAATTAACTCACCTGGGACCCTCCTCAGGCATATGAGCTTTTTAAATATGTAGATGGATATTTTTTTTAATAAAGTGTTGTCTTTTCTATCCATTGATTAGAACTGTGTTGTCCTCCGTGTCAGCTCCAGAAGCCTACTGCCACTGGCTAGCATTGGATTGCGGATCCTATGCGCTTTAGGTTTAGTGCTGCCTGTCACTGTGACCGGTGGATGGATATTACTAACTCTCATGGACATTTGATGTAATGGATTATTATTACATACATGGATGTTTCTAACAGTGATTTTTAGTTACTGTCTATGGGTATTATACTTTAACTCGTGTTCAGTTTTTACACTGTGTGTATTTTGTTTTGGCTTTGTGATTTAGAACAAGTACAGAGATAAGGAATTACAATTTCTTGAAGTTTAATTGGCTTTATGCTTATTTGTGGCCTGTGACTAGGCCGTAGTGGAGCGTGATAGAGCTAGATGACTATCGTTTTCATAAGCAGGCTAGCAATGGCAGCTCCCATATTTCTTATAATTCAGGACAAAGGTTCTTCTCAAAGCTCTGACACCCTACCCCACTCTACTTCACCACATTCTCCCACTGCCCTGTTCACCTGTTATAACTCTCAGAAATATTCAGTGTTTTGGGGTACTGGGGAGCATGTTACCTCCTTCCTTCCTCATGCTTGAATGATCATTTGCCAGGTGATATCATGAAGGATAGGGGAAAGGTACATTAACTTTATTAAGGCCTGACACTGAGCAACACATAGCCCAGTGTTTCCCAACTCTAGTCCTCAAGGTGCCCCAACAGGTCATGTTTTCAGGATTTCCCTCAGAGGAAACGGCTGTGGTAATTACTAAGTCAGTGAAACTGATCAAATCACCTGTGCAAAATAATGGAAAGCCTGAAAACATGACCTGTTGGGGCGCTTTGAGGGCTAGAGTTGAGAAACACTAACGTAGCCTATACAGGCTAATGATACAGTGGTGGAGCTCCACAAAGATGAATATCTTGTGGGTGGGTGTGGTTGTAGAGCTTGTAAGAGAACCTGTTACATTTCCTTGAATGGGCAAAGTAACATATTTCCTTTAATTGGATAACTATATGGATGAATAAAATATTCTCTTGTATAATCTTATAAAGCATATAACTAAGATAATGGATGCCACTGCAAAAATTATGAAAATTGTGATCTCCAACCAAGAAGTTACACAAGATAATGACACTTTGTACAACTCTGTTCCCACTAATGAAGGTGGAGAACCACATACTGTGTTTTCCTTGTCCATAAACAATTTGCTGTTGCTTTTATACCAGGATAAAAAGTCAATGTTGGAGCATGAACAGTCAATGGGGTTGTGACTTAAATTGATGGTGTTTTGATATGAAATATTTCTTAAGAAATCAATAGGTATGGTTGTGATATAGTTAAAAGCATAATTAAGGGACATAAATGTCAAATTCGCAAATAGGTTTGTATTAAAGACTGTAAGATTATTGTCACTTAGGTCAATGTGTTTCAGTTGCCTCAGATTTTTGAATGCCTGATCCTCGATTTCCCTTAACTTGCATTTAGTTAATATGAGAGTTTCAAGTTTTAAAGTGGTGGCAAACAAGTTATCATTTGTGAGAACACCATTTTGAAACAAACTTTTCTCCATGTTTAAGAAAACAAGGTTCTGAAGACCTTTAAACACTTGTCTGTTGCTAGTATCTATATAACTGTTGGACAGGTTGAGGACTTTTAAATCTGCTAAATTACTAAAAGGACTGAAGGCTTTATCAATATATAAAAAACTATATGAGAAGTCTAGAACCTCTATCCTGTTGGTATCTGGTAAGGCTGGGTTTTGTAATGTACGTTGGTTTCCATGACTCATATTCAGAAATTTAAGGCTGGCTAGTCCCATGAAGTGGCTGCTACAACATATTAGTTGCATAAAAATATTCAGACTCAGGTCCAAATGAACAAGGCCGGTTAAACTTTTTAAGCATCCATCTCCCAAATCTAGTGTCTCCATGTTTCTAGCTATATGAAGGTGGGTGATAAGTGGGTAAGTTTCTGAACTTATATTGCAAAGCGAGGAGAACTTGTTATGGTTTAATAGCAGTTCCTTTAATATGTTGTCTTTGCTAAGCCCTGGAAATCTATGTAAATTTGTAAAGGTGAAATCCAGTTTTTCAATCTTGGCCAAACATGGAAATGTGTTACGATCATCAGAAAAGGTTTGATATTGCAGACTGAGCTCCTTCGTTGATAAATTACAAAGACAATTCATATCCAATGGGGATACATCCTTGTCAACATCCATGTCTTCAAAGGTACCAATTCTTAGATTGTCAGCTATTAAGCCATTTAATCCTTTTAAAACAGATGACAAATCAACGTTCCAGGCTGAGCCAGTCAAATCCAAGCAATGTAAGGTACTTGAGTTGAAAGAGTTTGGTTCAATGTACTCAATATTATTTCCCTTTAAAATGAGGTTCAAATTGTGGGTGTGCTTGAAAATGTTTGAGTCCTCCACCGTTATTCTACTAATATGATTTAACTCAAAGTTCAAAGTCTTCAATTTGGTCACAGGGGTTTCATCAGGAAGTTGTATAGAGGTGATATAATTGCTCCCCAAATGCAAAGTTTCCAGATTAGACAAGCTTTTCATTGGTATAAGCCACAAGTCCGATATAAATGTTTTCTGTAAGTAGAGGTGTTGAAGCGATGTAGCTCCTAAGAATGCTCTTTCAGCAATGTATACTATACTATTTCCAGTGAGTACAACTGTAGTTAGCCTTGTATTGTTACTGAAGGCATCATCATATATCCAAGCAATACCGCTTCTGGGTAAAAAACAAAAAAACAAATGGGAACAAATTGTGTGAGAATTTTTTTTCTGACTTTTGAAGTATGTATGCAAAGTAAGAACAATAATCAATATGTGTAAAATGTTTAAAACTAAACTCCAGTCAGATATCTTAGTGACATTTTAGTTACTATAAGGTCTCTTTCACATGGGTGATCGGAGGGAGCCATCAAAACGGGCAGCCCCTGGCCACCCACCTGAACTATAAAAACAGCCAGACAGGGCTGTTCACATGCCAAGTCCTTGATGCTTTGCCTCATGGCCATGGCATATTATAACAGAAGACTACAGCTCCAGGTCAGTCCTCTCTATCCACACCTCACACACTCGTCGGCAGGGTGATCACCCAGCTTGCATGCTGTGCATAGACACTACAGTAAAGGAAAATCCAGGCTGCTGCACCCCAAAGCAATCCACTTTATTAAAAAATGTTAAAAGCCCAAAAATGGGACAACATACAGTGGGGGAGAGAGCAAGCTTGATGCGTTTTGTGCATTAGCGCTTATTCATAAACTAACAGATCAGATTACCCAGCACATTTACACTACATTGCTAAAAGTATCGGTACACCTGCCTTTACACACACATGAGCTTTAACCACTTCCTTACTGGGCACTTAAACCCCCCTCAGTCCCAGACCAATTTTCAGCTTTCAGCGCTGATGCACTTTGAATGGCAATTGCGCAGGCATACAACACTGTACCCAAATGAAATTTTTATCATTTTTTTCCCACAAATAGAGCTTTCTTTTGGTGGTATTTAGTTACAGCTCGGAGTTTTATTTTTTGCTAAACAAACAAAAAAAGATGCAAAAAAAAAAAAAATCATGTTTAATAGTTTGTTATAAAATTTTGCAAACGGGTCATTTTTCTCCTTCATTGAAGTGCGCTGATTAGGCGGCACTGATAGGCTGCACTGGTGGGCACTGATGGGCTGCATTGGTGGGCACTGATAGGCTGCATTGGTGGGCACTGATAGGCTGCACTGGTGGGCACTGATAGGCATAGTTAAGGTGGCACTAATAGGCACAGATAAGGCGGCACCGATGGGCACAGATAAGGCGGCACTGATGGGAAAAGATGGGCACGGATGAGTGGCACGGATGGGTGGCACGGATGGGCACTGATAGGTACCACTGATAGATGGGACTGATGGGCACTGATAGGTGGCACTGATAGGTGGCTCTGATAGGTGGCACTGCTGGGCACTGATTGGCGGCACTGCTGGGCACTGGTAGATGACACTTATGGGCACGGATAAGTGGCACTGGGGTGCAGCACCTTTGAGGCAGATTGTGGGCACTGCTGGGTGGCACTGTGGGCACTGCTGGGTGGCACTGTGGGCACTGCTGGGTGGCACTGATGGGGGGCACTTTTAAAACATTTGGCACTGCAGGGAGCAGGTGGGCACTGGCAGGGGGCAGGTGGGCACTAGCAGGGCTGGCCGTGATCGGCTTTTTTTTTCTCCTCGCGCTGTCAGTGCGAGGAGGAATAATAGCCGATTACCGGCTCCGTTATATCACATGATCAGCTGTCATTGGCTGACAGCTGATCACGTGATAAGGGGTCCGGATCGACCCCTTGCACGGATCGGTGATCAGGCGAGTCTCATGGACTCGCCGATCACAGAGCGCGCTGCGCGCGCCCCTCAGGGGGCGCGCAGGCCACTCGTGCACGGGACGACGTCAAAGGAGATCCACGCTGTAGCCGTCATTTGGCTATAGCGCGGATCTCAAGTGGTTAATTTGCCTCCCAGTCTTAGGCAGGCCATACATGGGTCGAATTTTGAAAGAATTCTCTTTCGCAGATCCTATCTAAGAATTTAAGTTTGTATTTCGCACCATTAGTGGGCTGCAGCAACAGCTGATATTTGTGCTGCCATCGAATTTGAGTAATCGGACATGTTAGAAATTTTTTCAAAAACTAACGATTTTCTAATCAATGATGGGAGAATCGTGCAAGAAATGTAATTGAAAAACAAATGCGCATGTGCGAGAAAAGAAAATTCCTGGAAAGAAAAGAAGATTCCCAACCACGAAAATTATTTTCTGTAGCAACAAGAGGTGAAATTGAAGGCTTTGTTGGTCGAATTTCGAAATCAATGTTGGCACCATCAGATCACAAAACGCACATTTTCTGATTTTCAAAAGAAAACTCTTTTAAAATTCAACCATGTATGGCCAGCCTTAGTCTGCAGGGTTCAATATTGAGTTGGCCCACCATTTGCAGCTTCAACTCTTCTGGGAAGGCTGTCCACGAGGTTTAGGAGTGTGTATATGGGAATGTTTGACCATTCTTCCAAAAGCACATTTGTGAGTTCAGGAACTGATGTTGGACAAGAAGGCCTGGCTCACAGTCTTCGCTCTAATTCATCCTAAAGGAATGATTATGGTATGGGGTTGTTTTTCTGGGGTTGGGCTTGGCCCCTTAGTTCCAGTGAAGGGATCTCTTAAGGCAGACCAAGACATTTTGGACAATTTAATTCTCCCAATTTTGTGGGAACAGTTTGGAGATGGCCCCTTCCTGTTCCAACATGACTGCACACCAGTGCACAAAGCAAGGTCCATAAAGACATAGATGAGGGAGTTTGGGGTGGAAGAACTTGACTGGCCTGCACAGAGTCCTGACCTCCACCTGATCCAACACCTTTGGGATGAATTAGAGCCGAGACTGTGGGCCAGGCCTTCTGCACATCCGTGCCCATGTTTGCATAGTGGCTGGTTTCAAACATGTTCCCCCTGTAGCTCCCTCTCCTTTTGCTGTGACAAGTGATAATGGTAAGAACAGTATTGTCGCAGTCACATTTGCTATAATGTAGTCAATTTGTGTTTCTTGACCCAGCTGGTTCTTATATATTGCTTTAAGGTTTTATTTAATCTAATGCAGACAACCATCCCCCTGAGCGGCTGGCAGCACCCCCCCCCCTCACCCTGCTGTCAGTGGGTGGTGGGCAGCGTGCAGCAGCTCCGTGTCCTCTCTTCCATAGGCTGTTTCCAGCGTATGGCTCCTCTCCTCCTCCTAGGTGTCCAATATGATTGACAGGTGACGGGTCTCAAAACCCACTTCCTGATTGGCCGGATGGAGGAATATTCATTGTTCATGTTGTAACACACCTGGGTGGGCTCTGTTCACCTTCTCTTGGCTCGAGCCAACCCTATTTTGAAGCCTATTAGAGCCTCTGACTCTAATAAGGTGCTTCAAAAAACACCCCACTGTTGTAATTGATGTATCCGGTGTCCTGCAAGGGGCCAGATGAATGGATAGGGGAGGCGGCGCCCATGCCCCCTTAACAACTTACTGCCCGGGCTACATCCCCCCAGAATCGCTCTTCCACATGCCCCCTGGGGCGCGCACCCAGGAATGTCCATGACCACCAGGTCCCCCAGACCCGGTGTGTCACAGATTGGGGTAAAGGGCCAATGACAGCAGCCCTTTACCACGTGATGATGCCTTCTAATAACAGCATGATCACTTGTAAACAAACTGAAGCATGTCCGGTTCAGCTCCCCCCTCTCCTCACGCTGATCCGTACAGTGTGTGAGGAGAGGGGGGGAGGGGGAGCTGGGTGCAATAGCACTGTGGGCTGATCTGAAGTGCCCACAGCACTGATCTGTGCTCATACATGTCTCATCCATCCATCCGTGCTCCATTCATGGCTCATCCATCCATCCATGCTCTATCCATGGCTTATTTATGCTTCACTCATGCTCCATCCATACTCCACCCATGGCTCATCCATGCTCTATCCATACTCCATCCATGGCTCATATATACTCCATCCATGGCTCATCCATCCCCATCCATGGCTCACTCATGCTCACCCATCCACATCCATGGCTCATCCATGCCACATTAGTGATCCTCCATGCCACATCAGTGATCATCCATGCCACATCTGTGCCACATCAGTGCTCATCTGTGTCACATCAGTTCTCATGCGTGCCACACCCATGCCACATGAGTTCTCATCCATGCCACAATCATGCCACATACATACCATATCAGTTCTCATCAATGCCACATCTGTTCTCATCTGTGCCACATCCATGCCACATCATTCCTCATCTGTGCCACATCCATACCACATCAGTGCTAATCCATGCCACATTAGTGCTCATCCATGCCACATCCATACCACATCAGTTCTCATCCGTGCCACATCAGTACTCATCCATGACACATCAGTTCTCAACCCTGCCACATCCATGCCACATCAGTTCTCATCCATGCCACCACCATACCACATCAGTGTTAATCCATGCCTCTACAGCGCCCATCAGTGCCTCACAAAAGTGTAATATGTAGTCAAATTAGATTTGAAATTTATGTCCGTAGAACACTGGATGGTGCTAACTGCATGCTGGGCCTCTGTGGCCAGGCTGTAGAAAAGCCTTCTACATGTGGTATCGCCATACTTGGGACGAGTAGCAGAATGTATTTTGGGGTGTAATTTTTGCTATGTATGTGCTAGGTGTTAGGAATATATTATAAATGTACAACTTTGTGTAAAAAAAATGCATTTTTATTTTCTTTCCAGATTTTCCAAAAACTTGTGGAAAAAAATGAAATGTTCAAAAGACTCATTATGCCTCATAGAATATATGTTGGAGTATTCACTTTCCAAAATGGAGTCAATTTTGGGGCGTTTCTATTGTCGAGGTGCTCCGGGACCTTCAAAAGTGTAAGAGGTAGTCAAGAAATGATATGTGTAATTTCGGTCCCTAGAACACATGACGGTGTTCCCTGCATGTTGAGCCTCTGTATGTGGCTAGGCTCACACATGTGGTATCGACATACTCGGGAGGAGTAGGATATGTTTTGGGGTGTAATTTGTGGTATGCATGTGGCGTGTGAGAGAAATATCCTGTTAATATGACATTTTTGTGAAAAGAAAAAAAAATCTTCATTTTGCAAAGAATTGTGGGGAAACAGGTCATTTGGGGGGTATTTGTACTATCCTTGTTAGGGTCTCAAGAAATGAGCTAGGCCTTTAGTACATCAGGTGTGATACATTTTCAATGATTGGCACCATATCTTGTAGACTCTAAAGCCCCATACATACTATCAGATTTTCTGCTGATTTTTATCTTCAGATTTACCAAAACCATGTAGTGCAAGGACTCGACAGCTTGCATACAAATTGAAACTCCTAAGGTTTGACCTCATATTATATGGTTTTGGTAAATCTGAAGGAAAAAATCTGCAGAAAATCTGATAGTGTGTATGGGGCTTTAGAGTCTACTCGGTATGGTGCCAATCATTGAAAATGTATCACACCTGATGTACTAAAGGCCTATCTAATTTCTTGAGACCCTAACAAGCCAGAAAATCTGATAGTGTGTATGGAGCTTAACTTTCACAAAGACCAAATAATTTACACTGATTTGGGTTATTTTTACCAAAGATATGTAGCAGTATAAATTTTGGCCAAAATGTGTAACGACAAATTACTAATTTGCAAAAATAACAAACGAAAAAAAAAGATTTTCTTTTACAAAATTCGTTTTTTTTTTTCATTTATAGCGCAAAAAATTAAAAACTCCGAGGTGATCAAATACCACCAAAAGAAAGCTCTATTTGTGTGAAAAAAGGACAAAAATGTCATATGGGTACAGTGTTGCATGACTGAGTAATTGTCATTCAAAATGTGAGAGCACTGAAAGCTGAAAATTGGTCTGGTTAGGAAGAAGCGGTTTAAGTGCTCAGTGGGCAAGTGGTAAATGGATGGGCCGCCCCTGTTTGTTCGGCTGTAAAGCAGAACTCCAGGCATTTTTAACCACTTGCCACCCACCACATAGCAAAATGATGCGGCAAAGTGGTTTTAATATCTTGACCGGACGTCCTATGACGGCCAGGATATTAAGCCGTTGCGCACCCCCGGGGGCACACATTGCGGCGATCGTTGTTGCGGTGTGTCAGTCTGACACACTGCAACTCCAATCTAGGTAAAGAGTCTCTGATGGAGACTCTTTACCATGTGATCAGCCGTGTCCAATCACAGCTGATTACGAAGTAAACAGGAAGAGCCGGTGATCGGCTTTTCCTCATTCTCGTCTGTTAGACATGAGTAGAGGATAACCGATCAACTGCTCCTCTGACAGGGAGGGGGTCTGTGCTGATCGATTATCAGCGCAGCCCCCCGAAGATGCCCACACCGGACCACCATGGATGCCACTAGGACCACCAGGGATGTTAGCACCAGGTATGCCACCCTATACCACCATTGATGCCAATCAGTGCCCAAAATGGGCATCACTGATTGGCAGGCATTATTGTTTGGCACTGATTGGTATCCATCAGTACCATACATTAGAGTACATCAGTGGCACCTATCAGTGCCCATTTGTGCTGCCTATCAGTGCCCATCTGTGCCGCCTATCGGTGCCCATCAGGGCCACCTGTGTGTACCCATCAGTGCTGCATATCAGTGCCCATCAGTGCCACATATTAGTACCCATAATCAGTGCCCATCAATGCTACCTCATTGGTGCCCATCAGTACAGCCCCATCAGTGAAGGAGAAAACTTTACTTATTTACAAAGTTTTGTAACCAAAACAAAAAAATATATTTATTTTTCTAAATCTTCAGTCTTGGTGATCAAATATCACCAAAAGAAAGCTCTATTTGTGGGAACAAAAGTTTGGGTACAGTGTAGCATGACCGTGCAATTGTCATTCAAAGTGTGACAGCGCTGAAAATGTATCTGGGTAGGAAGGTGTATAAGTGCCCTGTATTGAAGTGGTCAATGTTGTGTTTGTAAACGTTAGTTAATCTCCTGAGTTGTATCCCATAGCCAGACCACCACTTTGTCTTTTTGATATTACTTTTTTATATACACTGACTAGTACAACCCTCGCTATATTTTTGGTCACTGCTGCAGCTCTCATACGTGGACAGGATACCATCATTCGACCAATAATACTGTAATTTCCAATTACAATCATGTGAATGCTGTGATTGACTGTCACAAAATCAGAAGCTCCCAGTCACAAGTATGCATCAGGAGCTTCCTGTGACAATTTAGTTACTATGTGGGGAGTGTGCTCTCAGCATAGTAAACAGTTCCCCATGGCCACATATATGCATAGACTCGTTGGGAACAGGTAAAAATGCCTGGAGCTCTGCCTTAAGTAATAGAAGGAGCAGCTCTGGATGACAAGTAAAAAATCATCTGGAAATGCTAATGTGTTGTTTAGGAAGTGCTGTAGCTTGGCTGAAGTCAGATGTGTGAGGCTTTTCGCAATACTTCTGTGCATGACCTTGCAGCCTTTTGTAACAGCATTGTGCAACCTCCCACTAACACTCTAGTGTGTGTAAATAAGCACTGTTCTCTCTTTTTCCTAGTCAGAGCTGTCTAGATGCAACCCACCAGCTTCTTTGAATTTTACAACCCAGCTTTGAATCCAGTTTATTTGTAGAAAGATCTAAAGACTGTGCCCAGGTATGTGTGCAGTTGTGTTTATTTATTTATTACAGGCACAACAGGTACAACAATTTACATGTATATTGTACATTAACATCAGTGCCTGCCCTCAAGGAGCTTACAATCTAAGGCCTCTACTTACATTCATACATACACACAGGGCCGGGACATGGGGTGGGCAGATGCCCTGGGCACAGGGTGGGAGGGGGGCGCCAGGTTGTGAGCATGCAGATAAATCAGTCCACAAAATAATCTAGCCATCACGCCATTGTATGCCCCGTGTTGCCTGCCCAAAAACAGAGCAGATGCACCCTTTCTCTTAGCCTGCCTTCTATCTGTAGCAGCAGCTACGCCCCTTTCCAGAAGGAAAAAGCTCTCTCCTGGGCTCTCTCCTTAAAGCTAAACTCCATCTTTGGTTAGCCTGTGTCATTTGTGCAGGAAAAAAAGTCTTTTAAAATCACTTGCGGCTAAATTGTCGGCTCCCCGTAATACAGAGAACACTCAATGAGTGTTCTCTGTATTAGCCGACAATTCATTCATTCATTGATAAAAAAAAAAGCGTGGGGGTTCCCCTAAATTCAATTACCAGGTCCTTCAGGTCTGACATGGATATTAAGGGGAACCCCGTGTCAAATTTAAAAAAAAATTGACGTGGGGGTCCCCCTAAAAATCCATACCAGACCCTTTATCCGAGCACGCAACCTGGCAGGCCGCAGAAAAGAGAGAGCGGCCCCCCCTCCCTCCTGAACCGTACCAGGCCACATACCCTCAACATTGGGAGGATGCTTTGGGGGTCTGTGACCCCTCAAAGCACCTTGTCCCCATGTTGATGAGGACAAGGGCCTCATCCTCACAACCCTGGCCGGTGGTTTGAGGGTCTGCGGGCGGGGGGCTTATCAGAATCTGGAAGCCCCCTTTAACAAGGGGACCCCCAAATACCGCCCCCCCTGTTTGAAATGGTAAGGGGGTACAAAAGTACCCCTACCATTTCACAAAGAAAGTGTCAAAATGGTTAAATAAGACAAACACACTTTTGAAAAATTCCTTTATTAAAAATAAAAAAAAGATTCCAGCGGTGCTAATCCACTCTTGCTATCCAGCGACGGATCTCCGGGGTCCAGCGATGGATGATCATATCCAGCGACGGGGGATCTCTCAGTCCAGCGCTGTCCATACATCCTTCTTCTGTCTCCATTGCGGAGACACTGCAGAGATCCCAGCGCTGACGTTTCTTATATTAGGAGGGCGGGGCCACTCGTCACCTGACCCCGCCCCCTCTGACGCTGGTGAAGGGAGCCAGGGGTTCCCCAGTGACGTATGGGTGACCCCGCCCCCTCTGATGTAACGGAAACCTGCGTTACATCAGAGGGGGTGGGGTCACCCATACATCACTGGGGAACCCCTGGCTTCGCTCTCCAGCGTCAGAGGGGCGGGGTCAGGTGACGGGTGGCTAATATAAGAAACATCAGAAACGTCAGCACTGGGATCTCCGCAGTCTCCGCAGTGGAGACAGAAGAAGGATGTATGGACAGCGCTGGACTGAGAGATCCCCTGTCGCTGGATATGATCATCCATCGCTGGACCCCGGAGATCCGTCGCTGGATAGCAAGAGTGGATTAGCACCGCTGGAATCTTTTTTTTATTTTTTTTATTTTTAATAAAGGAATTTTTCAAAAGTGTGTTTGTCTTATTCAACCATTTTGACACTTTCTTTGTGAAATGGTAGGGGTACTTTTGTACCCCCTTACCATTTCAAACAGGGGGGGCGGGATCTGTGGGTCCCCTTGTTAAAGGGGGCTTCCAGATTCTAATAAGCCCCCCGCCCGCAGACCCTCACAACCACCGGCCAGGGTTGTGAGGATGAGGCCCTTGTCCTCATCAACATGGGGACAAGGTGCTTTGAGGGGTCACAGACCCCCAAAGCACCCTCCCAATGTTGAGGGTATGTGGCCTGGTACGGTTCAGGAGGGAGGGGGGCCGCTCTCTCGTCCCCCCCTCTTTTTCTGCGGCCTGCCAGGTTGCGTGCTCGGATAAAGGGTCTGGTATGGATTTTTAGGGGGACCTTCACGTCAATTTTTTTTTTTATTTGATGCGGGATTCCCCTTAATATCCATATCAGACCTGAAAGGTCTGGTATGGATATTTAGGGGGACCCCCACGTCAATTTTTTTTTAATTTGACACGGGGTTCCCCTTAATATCCATGTCAGACCTGAAGGGCCTGGTAATTGAATTTAGGGGAACCCCCACGCTTTTTTTTTTTTTTTTTATCAATGAATGAATGAATTGTCGGCTGATACAGAGAACACTCATTGAGTGTTCTCTGTATTACAGGGGCCGACAATTTAGCCGCAAGTGATTTTAAAATACTTTTTTTCCTGCACAAATGACACTTTGTGCAGGGACAGTTCTAAGCACCAGAAACATGCACCCCTTCACAGGCATACTATAGATACCCCCCAGCTACGAAATTTAAAGGAATATTACACTTTTATTGTTTCACTTTAATCATTATTAAAATCACTGCTCCTGAAAAACGGCAGTTTTTGAAACTTTTTTTTTTGCATTGATCCATGTCCCCTGGGGCAGGACCCGGGTCCCCAAACACTTTTTAGGACAGTAACCTGCATATTACCCTTTAAAATGAGCACTTTAGATTTCTCCCATAGATTTGTATAGGGTGTTCCGGCTTTTCGAATTTGCTGCGAACAGCCCAAATTGTTTACTGTTCGCTGAACATGCGAACAGGCAATGTTTGAGTAGAACATGGGTTCGACTCGAACTCGAAGCTCATCCCTAATATACATACACACATACAGTACAGACCAAAAGTTTGGACACACCTTCTCATTCAAAGAGTTTTCTTTATTTTCATGACTATGAAAATTGTAGATTCACACTGAAGGCATCAAAACTATGAATTAACACATGTCCAATTATATAGTGAACAAAAAGTGTGAAACAACTGAAAATATGTCTTATATTTTAGGTTCTTCAAAGTAGTCACCTTTTGCTTTGATTACTGCTCCGCACACTCTTGGCATTCTGTTGATGAGCTTCAAGAGGTAGTCACCTGAAATGGCTTTCCAACAGTCTTGAAGGAGTTTCCAGAGATGCTTAGCACTTGTTGGCCCTTTTGCCTTCACTCTGCTGTCCAGCACACCCCAAACCATCTTGATTGGGTTCAGGTCCGGTGACTGTGGAGGCCAAGTCCTCTGGCGCAGCACCCCATCACTCTCCTTCTTGGTCAAATATCCCTTACACAGCCTGGAGGTGTGTTTGGGCTCATTGTCCTGTTAAAAAATAAATGATGGTCCAAATAAACGCAAACCGGATGGAATAGCATGCCGCTGCAAGATGCTGTGGTAGCCATGCTGGTTCAGTATGCCTTCAATTTTGAATAAATCCCCAACAGTGTCACCAGCAAAGCACCCTAACACCATCACACCCCCTCCATGCTTCACGGTGGGAACCAGGCATGTAGAGTCCATCCGTTCACCTCTTCTGCGTCGCACAAAGACACGGTGGTTGGAACCAAAGATCTCAAACTTGTACTCATCAGACCAAAGCACAGATTTCCACTGGTCTAATGTCCATTCCTTGTGTTCTTTAGCCCAAACAAGTCTCTTCTGCTTGTTGCCTGTCCTCAGCAGTGGTTTCCTAGCAGTTATTTTACTATGAAGGCCTGATTCACACAGTCTCCTCTTAACAGTTGTTCTAGAGATGTGTCTGCTGCTAGAACTCTGTGTGGCATTGACCTGTTCTCTAATCTGAGCTGTGGTTAACCTGCGATTTCTGAGGCTGGTGACTCGGATGAACTTATCGTCCGCAGCAGAGGTGACTCTTGGTCTTCCTTTCCTGGGGCGGTCCTCATGTGAGCCAGTTTCTTTGTAGGGCTTGATGGTTTTTGCCACTGCACTTGGGGACACTTTCAAAGTTTTCCCAATTGTTCAGACTGACTGACCTTCATTTCTTAAAGTAATGATGGCCACTCGTTTTTCTTTACTTAGCTGCTTTTTTCTTGCCATAATACAAATTCTAACAGTCTATTCAGTAGGACTATCAGCTGTGTACTGTATCCACCTCCTGCACAACACAACTGATGGTCCCAACCCCATTTATAAGGCTTGAAATCCCACTTATTAAACCTGACAGGGCACACCTGTGAAGTGAAAACCATTTCGGGTGACTACCTCTTGAAGCTCATCAACAGAATGCCAAGAGTGTGCGGAGCAGTAATCAAAGCAAAGGGTGGCTACTTTGAAGAACTTAGAATATAAGACATATTTTCAGTTGTTTCACACTTTTTTGTTCAGTATATAATTGGACATGTGTTAATTCATAGTTTTGTTGCCTTCAGTGTGAATCTACAATTTTCATAGTCATAAAAATAAAGAAAACTCTTTGAATGAGAAGGTGTGTCCAAACTTTTGGTCTGTACTGTACATACAAACACTCACATATATACTTAAAACCACCCATTTATGTACCTTACAAGTGGTGTATTCTATTAATGAATACACAACTTCCTCTGATTGGCTGAGTCAGAGGTTATGACATCATCAGCCCACCTCTCTAATGCTGTGATAGGCCTTTTTTATTTTTTTGAAAGGTGTTTATTTAGTTTTAAGCAAAACAAAAAGAATAAATATAACATCCTACATGGAAAATATAAAAGTGTACCATATAAAAATATATACATTTCCTGTCATGTAGGCCGAAAGGGCTCAGGATTAGAGGTCGACCGATATATATCGGCCGATATTTGGCATTTTTTAATTAATCGGCATCGGCCGATTGTGCTGATAAAAAAGCCGATTACATGTTCAGCGTGACTTGCAGAAGACTTCTGTAATAGAAGTCAATGTAAGTTGCCTGAAGACATCAGTGAAGAACTTTCCTCCTCTCTGGGCAGGCTGCCAAGAAAAGATCAAAGTGATACAATGTTTCTTCTTCAATGGGCTGAACTCCCTGTGTAGAAGTTCTCAGTTTAACCATTTAAAGACTAAATCTTTTCTGACACTTGTTGCTTACAAGTAAAAATCCTGTATTTTCTGCTAGAAAATCACTCAGAAGCCCCAAAAATTATATATATTTTTTTAGCAGAGACCCTAGGGAATAAAATAGCGGTTGTTGCAATATTTTATGTGACGCGGTATTTGCGCAGAGGTCTTTGAAACGCAAGTTAGCCCTTTTTTTTTTTCGTCCAAAAGTTTTGAGTACCTGTTTTTGTGTATTTAATAAATAGGTTTTTTTTTTTAAATCTAAATTATACATACAAGTGAACTGATTGGAGGTTTGTTTTGTTTAATAAATGTGTAAGAACTTTTCTGCATCACTTATTAAGGCTGCTTTCACACTGGATCGGGCAGGCATTGACGGTAAAACGCTGCAAGTTTTAGCAGCGATTTACCGTCATTTTAGCCCCGCTATTCGGCTGCTAGCGGGGCAGTGAAGCACTGCTGCAAAATCGCATTGCATGTGCTTCAGCAGTGGTGACCATTCATTTCAATGGGCAGGAGTGGTGGAGGAGCGGTTTACACCGCTCCAAAGATGCTGCTTGCAGGATATTTTTTATTTTTTTTTAACGTCCTGCCAGCGCATCTCCTCATTGTGAAAGCACTCGGGCTTTCCACACAGACTGCAGGGGAGCCGTTTTGAAGGCAATTTACAGGCGCCATTTTTAGCCCAAAATGGCCTGAAAAATGCCCCAGTGTGAAAGGTGTCCAACTTAGATTTTATGAGATGAAGGGGGAAAAAAAAAAGAGGAAAAAATAAATAAAAAATCGGCATCATATATCGGCCATCGGCTGCCACAATTTCTAAATATCGGCATCGGCCAGAGAAAAACCCATATCGGTCGACCTCTACTCAGGATAAGCAATAACAAATACTGTAGGTACATTTCCAGTGGACTAACTAAAACCACAACAACAACAAACATACAAAGCAAACACTCACCAGTCATACACACCTATGTCCCATCAGTATCTCAAGGTGCCTGGAACTCCGTCTCCACCAGAGATATATAATGTACCTCATAGCATATGAAACATTCTCTTTTCCAAATTGTTATATATCCTTCTCCGGGTCATTCTATCCCAAGCCGATCAGATTCGATTAGAATCGATCCCGATCAGCTCAGCTGAGAGGATAAAACTGTACCCCAAAAGGAGCTGGAAACGTCTAACCATGGTTGCCATACGTTAACAAAATTTTTTTTTTTGTGATAAGACTGTTTATACTGCACATCCTGCGACCTCACTTGTTATTGAGGGACAGAGTTTGTTTGGGCCAAGCTGGCCCAAATGAACTGTGTAAATTCTAACAAAAGATAGAATTCAGCTTTAATCTCCTGCCAGTCCAGCCAGCTGGATTGGGGCTGTCACAGTCCCAGAGGCAGTACAGGTGGGTGGAACAAGAAGAGAATTGCAGCCCTGATCATTGCTTCCCAGGTAGAAGACACCAGAGCTGTCCCTGGGGAAGAGGGAAGATGTCAGAACATGGATGGAAGACTATCTTCTCCCTCTGTGAGTCCCGACCTATAAACCTTTATTATGAAATAGAAAGAGACTTGGGTCAGGCAGGTACATAAATGGGTTGCTTTAAAACGGTTGTAAGCCCTGCTTTGTTATTTTTACCTACAGGTAAGCCTATAATACCACTTACCTGTAGGTAAAATGAATGTCTCCTAAACGAGCATCATTTAGGAAATATTCATCCTGCATGCAGCCACTGCTGTCAGCAGCGCATGCGCTCTGAAGGTCCGGCATACTGTGCCCGACCTTCAGCGCTTTTTGCCAGAACCGAGCGCTCCTGCGTCGGAGTGACACCAAAGCAGCTCTGGCCACACACAGCGCCCTGGAAGAAAGGACAGGAGAAGATGTCAGCCCTCTCAGCGGTGAGCGGGTGCTGCTGGAAGGGCTTTGTTCTAAGGAGAGCATTTCATAATGTGCTGCCATGCGATGCATACTAGCACATTATGCCATTGTCTTGCAGGTTAATTTTTTTTTCAGCAGTTTACAACCGCTTTAAGAATATATGTGAGTGTTTTTATGTATGTGTGTATACATGGGGGTGCTGTTGTGCACTGGACGGTATATACTCCTGGTCTCTGCACTCTGTATTTTACCCACTCCTAACTCCTGAACATTGTATAATACAAACACCTTACTGCTGCACGTTGTACATTATCTGCTCCTGATTAAGGATGAGCAGAACACTCCCCTGTTCGGTTCGCACCAGAACCTGCGAACAGACCTAAACTTCGTGTGAACTTTAGGGGGATATTTAGGGGGACCCCCACATCAATTTTTTTTATTTGACACGGGGTTCCCCTTAATATCCATACCAGACCTGAAGGGCCTAGTAATTGAATTTAGGGGAACCCCCACGCTTTTTTTATTAATTTTTTTATCAATGAATGAATTGTCGGCTAATACAGAGAACACTCATTGTGTGTTCTCTGTATTACGGGAGCCGACAATGGAAAGTGATTTTAAAAGACTTTTTTTCCTTGCAAAATGACACTTTGTGCAGGGACAGTTCTAAGCACGGGAAACATGCGCCCCTTCACAGGCATCCTATAGACACCCCCCATATATGAAATTTAAAGGAATATTACACTTTTATTGTTTCACTTTAATCATTATTAAAATCACTGCTCCTGAAAAAACTGCAGTTTTTAAAACTTTTTTTTGCATTGATCCATGTCCCCTGGGGCAGGACCCAGGTCCCCAAACACTTTTTAGGACAGTAACTTGCATATTAGCCTTTAAAATGAGCACTTTAGATTTCTCCCATAGACTTGTACAGGGTGTTCCGGCTTTTTGAATTTGTTGCGAACAGCCCAAATTGTTCACTGTTCGCTGAACAGGCGAACAGGCGATGTTCGAGTCGAACATGAGTTCGACTCGAACTCGAAGCTCATCCCTACTCCTGATTCATGCACCACATTGGTTCTTGGCTCTTACAGTTTGTAATTTATCCAATCCTGATCACTGCACTCTATATGTAGGTTTAATGATCAAGTGATGATTGGTCATGTGCAATACGGGGGGTGGGGGGAAGCTTGGCATGTTTGCCCTGGGAGCTGGATGACCTTGTCCTGGCACTGCATACACTATGGCCAATTTAGATAGGAGCCAATTAACCAACAGCATGTCTTTGGAGTGTGGGAGGAAACCGGAGTATTCAGAGCTAATAGCACAGGGAGAACATGCAAAATTCCGGGCAGTTGTTTTCTTTTTTAATGGCAAATAGCCAAATTGAGAAAAAATTAGGAAGGAGCCAACCCCATGTACAGTGGGACCCCAAATTGGCCCTCAAAATACATGTGGTTTGCGTATTCTATATTTCCTGCTGCATACAGTTTATCCACATGTAATAATAATAAACATAACAAAAATGACATCTTGTTTTCTGGTTGCTATAACCAATGATACAATTTAAAGTGTTACTAAGCCCACAATAGTAAAATCAGTCTGTATATGCAGTAAAGCACGCTTGTTAAACTCACAGTGGAACCCAAGGGGTTAATCCTCTGCATTCTTCAAAAGGGCTGTTTGATCCTGTCTTCTCTGATCCTCCCCTTCGTCCACAGTCCCTAATCCATCTCCTGACAGAACAGAGCCTAGGGGGCACTCTGCACGTGCTCAGTTTGATGTGTATTACTAGAGAGTTGTTTTTTTTTCTTTTTGTTCTGGAGGTTGCATGTGATCAACACAGGGCCAATTAGCACTGTCCAGACATAGGGCCAGGGGTCATGCAGCCTCTTAGGACAGTCAGAGGAGAATGAAAATTCCTCCTACAAGCTATAACCAGTGCTTTTTTCTGGGCACTGATAGAAGTCACAAGAATGCTATATACTGCTGATGAGAAAAGGTATTTATCAGTTTATATTTACTAAAATAATTGCATTCCCATGTTCTTTGTACTGTGGGAGACCAGATATAGTGAATGCAGGGTCCTGGGTTTAGTAACACTTTAGATTAAAGGAGAAGTCCAGCCTGAGCTCGTTTGGCTGGTCTTCTCCTAAGGGTCACAGGAATGCAATGCTGTGCAATGAATGCACCATTTTACACACATTACAAAAATCAGTCCAAGTACCATGCCATCCCGACAATGAAAGTCTGGATCCACCAGGTGACTGTATTGGTGGCTGTCTCAACCTCCTAGCGAGTCGCTGAGAGCCTGAGAAGGCCGCTCTCCACCCCGCCACAGCTCAGCAAGTGGAGGAGCAGAGCAGGGAGCTGCTGATTGACAGTTATACACATATAATATCTTACCTTGCTAAATCCAAATACTCCAGTTTATCCAGTCTGCTAAAGGTGAAATGGTAGATGGCAAACAGAGAGTTAAAGCTGAAATCCAGAATCTCTGTAGAGTCGGGGATGCTGTCAGGAAGTTTTTGTAGTCCCAAGCCTTCACAATCGTAGTTCTTACCCGCAGTCACCTAAAAAATCAACACACGCCACCTCGGCTGTTTATTGGTGTCATCTTTTGGAATCATTCTCCCTTTCCTTTGGAAATACTTCAACAAAGGCGTCTGTTTATAAAGATTAGCTAATATTTGCATTTGGCTTCATTATACCACACTCTTTTTGTTGCTAACATTTTCTGTAGTCTAAATGAAAAACCAGTAATGTTGAGTTGAAGCTAAAAATAATATAAAAAACAATAAAATATGGGATTGGTCAAACAAAAATACACCACCTTGACAACATATCTTCCATTTTCTCTCCACTAAAAATGATGGATCCCATCTACTTAATGGTACCATAAAAGTACAATGTTCAACACAATGGGCAGCACAGTGGTGTAGTGGTTAGCACTCTCACCTAGCAGTAAGAAGGGTCACAGGTTCAAATCCCAACCACGACACTACCTGCCTGGAGTTTGCATGTTCTCCCTGTGCCTGCGTGGGTTTCCTCTGGGTACTCCGGTTTCCTCCCACACTCCAAAGACATGCAGGTAGGTTAATTGGCTTCTGTCCAAAATTGGCCCTAGTATATGAATGGGGACCTTGGATTGTGGGCTCCTTGAGGGTAGGGACCAATGTGAGTGTGCAATGTACAGGGATAGGGACAATTGTAGACACTCACTCAGGTTGAACTGGATGGACTGGTGTCTTTATTCAACCTTACTAACTATGAAACTATGAAACTAACTATGAAACAATATTTTAATTTGATTTTAATATTTTATTGAAACTTGGCAAAATGAATGGAGAAAGCTGCCCAGGGTTAGTCTATGGAGAGGGAAAACTGGAGGATGTGATAGAAGCCATAAAAATGTTCAAATAAACATTTTGACCTTTATAAATAGACCCACACACTGAAATGTTATTTATACAGAGGAATGTGCTTCATATTCATAAAAAGAAGATATATTAAATAACACATGGGCACAGCCAGAGGCGTACTTACCACAAGGCAAACAAGGCGTTCTGTACCGGGATGATTTATAGCTGCAGGCATCACCCCAGTATCGTTTTTTTTAAAGCCGGTGGTCAGCTCCCTTGTAATATCAATGTGAACGGCTTACCAGTCAATCGATTGATATTACAAGCAGCCAAAAAGCCCCTTCTGGGTCTCTCCCGTCCCACCGGGAGACCCAAGCGGCCAGTCGGCACATCTGCCACCTGTCGGGACATCTGCCACCTGGCCAGACAGCCAAGCAATGCCAGGATAGGATTTGCTCGGCTGTTCATAACGGTAAACTGGAAGCGATGACATGACATCACTTCCGGTTTATTTGGGAACCATCAGTGCGAGTTTTGAAAAATCTAAAGCATTCAGAAACACTGATCTTGGTGTTTTTAATGCTTTTAAGTGCAGAGGAGGGATCTGGGGTCTTCTAGACTCCAGATCTCTCCATGAAGGGTACCTGTCACTGCATATTGCAGTCACAAGGATGTTTACATTCCTTGTGACAGCAATAAAAGGGATTAAAAAAAAAAAATTAAAGCAACCGTGTAAAAATAAAAAAATAATAATATGTAACCATGCAAATCTCTGTTGGATATTTCTGTATATTTTTCTGACCATTTCAATAAAATGTCAATAAAATGTTTTGACAAAAAAATAATAATAAAAAATAAATAAAGTGCCCCTGTCCTCCTATGAATGAATGAATGAGTGACTTGTATAGCACTACCTATGCGAACTGAATCGCCTCAGGACGCTTTCTTGCCTCCATCTGCGGCTTTGCATGGTCCTTTACCCCGTAAGGTCCTGATACGCTTACAAACACATACAACATTGACATACACATACACACATATTAAGGCCAATTTTTTTAGACAAGGTCTAATTAACCTACCAGCATGTCTTTGGAATGTGGGAGGAAACCGGAGTACCCAGAGGAAACCCACGCAGGCACAGGGAGAACATGCAAACTCCAGGCAGATGGTGTCGTGGTCGGGATTCGAGCCAGCGACCCTATTGCTGCTAAGTAAAAAGTGCTAACCACCACACCACTGTGCTGTCCCTCTGATCACATGCAAAGGCGAATGAGGGTATTGGTCCCACGAGCATACAAACAGCGATCGTCAGAATGTCAGATCATAGACAGTAATTCCAGCACCAGTCGCCCTCTGTAAATCTAAGTGGTAATCTGTAAAGGCTTTTAAATCATTGTCTATGGATAGTAAAATGTAAATTGTTTGCCGCCGTTGCACGGGTGAGTGTAATTTTTAAAGCGGCTGGGGTGGGACAAATTTACATGGGGGGGGGGGCTGGGCATTTTTAGTCTTGCCTAGGGCAGCACAAAACCAAATACACCACTGGGCACAGAAACTACTATCTATATTTGTGCCAGATTAATTAAATGTTATATCTGATTGGTTTCTCCAGTTTACTGCACTTTACATTGTTCCAACTATTAAACTCTTTTATTACGTGTTGATCCTGCCAATAGATCCTTTTTTTACGGTTCCCTTAATGGTGTGACAACTGTGTTGGTTCTGCAGGAAATTGTGCAGTAACATTGTTACCCCATGGACAGCATAGTCTTCAATAGCCATGTCATTTTTAAGTAGAAGACAACAAAAAATATTTAGCAATTTCGTATTTCAACTAAAGTTTAAATATGAATAAAAGCTGAATGCTATAAACACCACCAGCAGTGTTTTATGGATTTCCCCAACTGTCACTTTTGCTGGACAGCTTGCTCTGCATGTAAATTTGGACAAACATCGAAATAAAGTCCAGTGAAATAGAAAACGTAATATAATAAATACTATCAACACAGATATTAACCACAGATAGTGATCAGAATAAAATATTTTTCGCTATAATGACCACATTAGGTAACTGTTAACAAAAGGTTCAGTGCGGGTTACCAATTTAATTCAGCATCCAGAGAGCAGGGATTTGTGGTACGTTAGTTCACTTTCTAAATTCTCAGAAATGACTATACATATGCTGTACTATTTTTCCCACAAACTGCATGAATTTCAGAAATTTGTAAAGCCTATGCAGGTAAGTTATACTGTATCATATCTCAGGAAGAAAAATTTGGTTACCTCCGTGCACAAAGGTTCCTCTCGAATTTCAGCTTTGGAGAAAACATGATATAACATGAGCAGTAGAGCAATATTTGAAGTGCAGGCCATTGCTGATACACAGGCTGCTGTCCTGGTGAAAGCAGTATTAATAGTCGCCTCAAAAAAGGGAAGCATTAGTAGATAAGACGGAAGGAATTGGTACAGAGAAAGCCTGCAAGTGAAATGCTGAGACGTCATATATCGGCCTCTCTGATGGTAATTTATGAAAATGGTGTCAGAAAATCTCTGTTCCCCTTTCTACAAAACACACAGCATGTTCCCTATTCATCAAGCTGCCATTGTATGTAAAATAAAAAAAATAAAAATAAAATTAATTTATTTATAAATTTTGGGTTAAGTAAGGAAGGGTTGGATTGTGTCGCCTTTTTTTATTGCAGTTGCAGTGTCCCTGTTAAGGAGATTCACATTTTTATTTTACAGGTTACAATTGTATCATAGTCACAGAGGCAGAAAGTGATGGATAATCACAAATTTGTGCTTTGTCATATGAACTGTCAGGATTGCTTAAGTGCGCCTGCTCCTCATTCCAGCATCCGAGTTTTGGCTATTGTATTCTTCCTGTCTGTGTCCACCTGCAAGGTGGTTGCTATGGTCAGTCACCTGTTATAAGTAAGCTAAATGCTCTGCCCCTTGCTTGTGATAGAGTGAGGCCGCGTACACACGCGCGGACTGTTCGCCCAACTTTGTCCGTCCAACAGTTTCGGCAAACAGTCCGCTCAAACTTAGCATGGACGGACATGGCCACACACGACGGACGAACAGTTTGCTGAAACCGTGCGCGATGACGTTTCGGCACGCACGACGGATCGAAAATTTCGACGTCCAATACACTGCAATGCAACCTTCCGACGTGGAAATCCTTTCTGAGCATGCGCGAGACTTAGTTGGCCGAACAAGCCTACACACGAGCGAACAGTCCGCTGAAACCTTGTTTCAGCGGACAGTTTTTCGGAATTTCCGTAAGACCTTGTTCGGCCAACTGTCCGCTGAAACTGTCCGCTGAAGCCCCACACACGAGCGGACTGTCCCCCCAAACACTGTTCAGCGGACAAGGTTGGGCGAACAGTCCGCCCGTGTGTACGCGGCCTTAGTGATACCTGTGTTGTTGCTGATCGAGCTCCCTATCTGTCTGCCTTGATTTACTACTTTGGATTTCCCCGTGTATGAATTCAAACCAGATTATTGGACTATTGAAAGGGAACTCAGCCTGCCTTTTACCTGGACTGTCATAGAACCACGCTATCTGTCTGCTAACTGCAAGTAATCTGTTTGCTTAGTTCGCATCTGCCTGACGTGGTGGCCAGGCACTATAGCATTGTGTAAAAGGCCTGGGGGTAGCCAAGTATCGGTAGGCCTGCTTGCCTTAAGTGAAAGGGGGCTGCTATAGGAGAAGCACACAGTAGCCATCTATAGTGTCTGAGCACCTGTGTTGGGGTAGACGTGGCATGAACAGAGTTAAGTTTAGAGTAAATCTTCCAGTAAAGACTTACATCAGGCATGTCCAAAGTCCGACCTGCAGGCCAATCACGGCCCACGGACCTGTTTTAAATGGCCCGCCTGGTTATCTAAACATATATATCTTTTGTGGCCCCCGACGATCTCCCAGCGCCAGGGCCACAAAAGATATATAGGCTCGAGCTCATCTCTTCAACACACACAGCCACAAAGGCAAGAGAATTCTTGTTGGGCCGTGTATTAGTGTTTGAACGAACACACTTAGACCAAATTTTAATGGTTCAAAGAATGTCAGGCAAAATGGTCGGCCCTCACGCTTGTTCACTTCATCAAATCTGGCCCTCTTTGAAAAAGTTTGGACACCCCTGACTTACATGCTCTCCTGATAATATCTGTCTGTGACGAACCCTCAATAGGACTATGTCCGCTGTAAATGCTTCCTTTGTGCAGAACCAGCACTATCCAAGACCATTTAGCCCACCCAGTCACTAGTCGTAACACAGTGTAGGGTGAAAAACAGCAGACTCTATTTATTCAAGCACATGTTACCACAGATATACAACTCAGAGACACTCCTCCCCACCCTTGGATTCAGGGCGGGGTAAATTGTCCAATAACAATAGACATATAGGTCAGGTGTATTCAAACTACTCATCAGTAAACGGTCTTATAAGCAGGGAGAGCTGTTGGAGGAATCCCCCCCCCCCCCAACCTGCAGGCCTTCTGCACACAGATGGTGTCCAGAACTTCTCCAGAAATGTAATTTCCTGATTCTTTCCCAGAAGCCTGCACTAAGATACAAGTAATATTTTAGGTATCCTCTGCAATAGGAATTCTATACCTTATGGGATACACCACCATACATTATTTACTTTTAAGGTGATTCAGACACTGCAACTTTCCTCATTACAAACACTGCATCGATGTTTCAGCTAATTATATTGAACACAGACACTCCCATTTAGGAATCAGTATTTCAAGGCCAAAGTGAAGCAAACAGCTTTTTTTTTAAAGTATAACTAAAGGCAAACTTTTTTTTGTTTTGGACAAAGTGGAGAGGAATTAGAAACCTGTCAGCTTTTTATTGCTGTCTGTGCTCCCCGTTAGGGAGATTCGCTCTCTTTATTTGTCCTGTTTACCATTATCATTGAAAGTGAAAGTATAAGGAAACGCCAAATTTTGGGTTGTTCCCAGAAAAGTAATCTTTCAATGAGAACACTAGTTTTGGTGACCTGTGGGTCCCCAAGGAATTCCCTTAAATTGCAAGAATTTCCTCTTACTTCCTGTTTGGCGATGGGACAGGAAGTGAAGGGAAATCTCCCCAATAGGACACAAAAGGAATAAAAAAAGAAAAATTATAACCTCCGCTTACTCTATCCAAATGGAAAAAAAAAAGTTTTAGATAAACAGTGGAACCTTGGTTTACGAGTAACGTCGTTAACAAGATATTTGAAAGACAAGCAACGTAATTTAGTGCGGGGGCTCTGGGGACACTCGGATTAGTTCAAAGCCATTCGGAAATACTTGGAATGACTCAGAAACACTCGTAAATACTCAGTTCAGCTGAGCTGTCCCTGAGTATTTTTGAGGCTCTCCGCCCCCCCCCCCACCTCTGGCCACATGCGTTATTGCATGTAATAGAAGTCAATGCGTAACAAATTATCTTCGTTTCCATTGACATCTATGGGGAAACTCGCTTTGATATGCGAGTGCTTTGGATTACAAGCATTCTCCTGTAACAGATTATGCTCGTAATCCAAGGTTCCACTGTAGTTCTACTTTAAGCCTCATACACACTACATGTTTTTTTTTTCTTGTTCAACCCATCAGAGGTGAACGGAAAAAAAAAGACCACTCAGGTCGCAACTGCTGTACTAACAATCCAATGTTAGTACAACAATCTCCCCTGCTGCTCTGTTGTGTGAACCCCACATCAGAGCACTCTGGTCAATGCTCTCAGTCCATTGGCTATTAGGCATTTTTTTCTCAATAAAAGTTGGGTAATATGCACTTGTTCCTACTTTGCTCTACATTGTAATGACTGTGTTATTTAAAACTTTAATAAAAAAAATGAATAACTTGATAAATGAGTCTGCTGTTACATATATTTTCAGAGATTCTTTAACATATTGATAAATAATTATTTAAAAATCATTCTACTGTCTAATGCAATGCTGTCTAGCCGGACCGCATGTAATCTCTGTGGGCAGCCGCAGGTTTATAAGAAGGAAGGGGACTGATTCATTCGATTTTTTTTTTTTTCCAGTCAGCTACATTTTAAAGCAGCAGGAGTTTTCTAATTTGTGACCATCAATTTCCCATGATACAATATAGGAAGGGTTTGTAGGCAGCATTGATTTTCAGGTCAGTGACAACTCCCGAAGACATGGTGAAGGTTTACGTTAGGGAAAGAGAAGCTACACATGAGAAAAATTTGTAACTGACCAAATTGAAAAAAATTTCACATCTTCCAAATTACAGTTGGTGCAAGTAGGTGATTCTTCCTACCCATTTTGTACAGAGGGAAATATAATATGTACACTAAATGACTGGATTTGTATAATCTCATTTGTGTATGATATTATCATAATGAGGCAATGTTGTATTTCCATTTTTGTTATTGGCACAAGGTGCTTTGGGTGGGGGCCCCCCCTGCGGTCCCCCCCACCCAAAGCACCTTGCCCCCATGTTGATGAGGACAATGGCCTCTTCCCGACAATCCTGGCCGTTGGTTGTCGGAGTCTGCGGACGGGGACTTATCGGAATCCGGGAGCCCCCTATAATAAGGGGGCCCCCAGATACCGGCCCCCCACCCTATGTGAATGAGTATGGGGTACGATGTACCCCTACCCATTCACCTGGTGAAAAAAGTATAAATAAAAAACACAACACAAGTTTTTAAATTCATTTATTGGACAACTCTGGTGGTCTTCTCTTCTTCCATCTTGGGGGGGGTCTTCTCGCCGGACTCCTCTGCTATCTTCTGCTCTTTTACTAGCTCTTTTACTAGCGGAGGAGCATGGCTTTCTTCTTCCCTGCCGCCGTTCGGGGGTCTTCTTCCGACTTCAGGGTCTTGTCCCGCTCTTCGGGGGTCTTGTCCCACCTTCAGTTCTTCTACCAGGCCTCTGCTATCTTCTGCTAGCTCTTTTACTAGCGTTGACCCGGTCTTCTGTTGCTGTTGCCGCCTTCTTCTCTTCTTCCTTGCGATGTTGACTCTGCGCTCTCTCTGGACGCAATGGCAGGGATGCGTTGTGCAGCGACTTATATAGGGACAGGGGGCAGAGTCACCGGGTGATGTCACATGGTGACCCTGTCCCCTTATGATGTCACGGTCCCAGCATCCTCCGGGGCCATGACATAAGGGGGCGGGGTCACCATGTGACATCACCAAAAATCAGTCTAATGCCCTGTACACACGACGGAATAACATATGTGACATCACCAAAAATCTGTCTAATGCCCTGTACACACATCGGAATAAACTCTGGAATAAAAGGTTTTTCCGACGGAGTTCCGATGGAATTCTGCTCAAGCTGTCTTGCATACACACGGTCACACCAAAGTCCGACCATCAAGAACATGCTGACCAGCCAGAAGCTAAGCAGTCCTCAAAGTTCAAGTTTTACAGTTCCAGGGTATCCCATACTCCCTATCCCTACCCACATTCAGCGTTCCTCAATAAAAACACAAAAAGAAACCCTAATGCCGCATACACACGAGCGGAATGTCTGACAGAAAAAGTCAGACGGGAACTTTTCATCGTATATTCCGATCGTGTGTATGCCCCATCAGACTTTTTACGTCGAAAATTCTGACGGACCTAGAAATGGAACATGTTCTACATATTTCTGACAGAACTGATTCCTATCCGGAAAACCGCTCGTCTGTATGCTGTTCCGACGGACCAAAAACTACGCACACTCCGAAAGCAAGTACGAGACGGAAGCTATTGGCTACTGGCTATTGAACTTCTATTTTCTAGTCCCATCGTATGTGTTGTACATCAGCATGTTCTTGACGGTCGGACTTTGGTGTGACCGTGTGTATGCAAGACAGCTTGAGCGGAATTCCATCGGAACTCCGTCGAAAAACCTTTTATTCCAGAGTTTATTCCTATGGGAAAACCGGTCATGTGTACAGGGCATTAGACTGATTTTTGAGCCAGCGGTAGAGTGGCGCAATGCCATGTGCCTGGCTGTGTGTGCTCTAAGAGGGGCATTTCAGTTTTTTGGTGGGACTTTAGTTTCTATAAGCATTTAAGCAACCGCAAGGTGAAAGTCTAATGTTTGTTGAACATGGGGACAAGTCTGTATTACTAAGGGAAAAGCTACACTCATTTTTCAAAGTACTACTCAGTTTTGTGAAATATTGCATGGTGCTGGAAATAAAGTTAAAGTTAAATTTAAGGAACAACATTTTTCATTTAAATCTATTCCTTTATAGCAGGGGTGCCCAACCAGTGGCCCGGGGGCCAAATGTGGCCCGCAGAGCCCTCTGATGTGGCCCCCGACCTCCTGCTCTGGGATGGTGAGTTGTCAAGCCCAGATTGCAGGCTGTCTACCCACCATGCCAGAGCAGGTAGAGGGAGCAAGCAGCTGCAGAGCAGAGCCGCATAAGCCAATGCTTACTGTATAGCACCAACTCCTGTCATAGGTGGAGTGATACAGATTGCACTCTGCCTGGGACAGAAAGTTTATTACTAAAATCACAGTGTATATATGGACATATCTGTTCTGCAGTGGTTACTGGGCTGCTTTTAAACTGATCCGCAGGTGTACGCAGTGTACCTGCAGCTTACCTGCACTGAGCCATAGACTTCTGGTTTTACCTGTGGGTTTGGTGCACTTTCAGAAGGTGCACCAAACCTGCAGGATATGATAGAATTCTATGGAAAAGTACAGCTAACCTGCAGGAAAGTCACAGGTGCGGCTAGACCGCAGACCATCGCTGTAAAAGTAGCCTAATGCCACGTACCCCCGACCGGACTTTTTCGACGGACGAGGTCTGCCGGTCTTCCCGACTGACTTTTGGCAGAGTTCTGACGGTTTTTCTGAACAAACGGACTTGGCCACACACAAGCACAGCAAACTACGATGGATTCGAACGTGATGGCTTACGACCAGACTAGAATAAAGAAGTTCATAGTCAGTCGCCTATAGCTGCCCTAGCTATGGTTTCCTCTGTCGGACTAGCATACAGACGAACTGATTTTTCAACCGGACTCGAGTCCGTCGGAAAGATTTGAAACATGTTTTATTTCCAGGTCTGTCTGACTTTTGGGAAAAAAAAGGCAGCTGGAGCCCATACACTATTGTAATATCCAAAAGATTCATTCTGTCGGACCTAGTCCATCGAAAAGTCTGGTCATGTGTACGTGGCATTAGGCCCCTTTAACATGATCTGTCTGACTCAATCAGACCCTCCATTCACCTCTATGGAGTGGCAAATGTAAACAGTCTTGTGCCCATTTACACCTGCCTCCTTCCAATCCGATCTGCTAAAAAAACGAAACGTGGATCCGTCCCCTTCTATTTGATCAGATGAGAGGGCCTATAAAGTAGAGTGGGCTGTGTCTGTTTCCGCTTTGCATACGCAGAGTGTACGCAGAACGGTCATCTGCTCATTGTGGCCCGTGACTGGTTACTAAGTCGCTTAAGTGGTCCTCACTCTTCCAAAGGTTGGGCACCCCTGCTTTATATCCACAGAAGACATACATTCCCCTTTGTGTACAACAAATGCATTTACAAACCCAAATATTGTAAAAGTGACCTCATTATTGTGCTGTACACAGCCTGTGCAAAGATCAAAGATGTGCTCTGCTACAGGCTGCCTGCAGAAAAACCTACAGGAAGGGGCGGAGACAAGACCAGTCACCCTGCACATGTAGCGGGAGCAGCAGTAATTGGTCTTAATTACAGGAAACCCCTGCACAGAGGTAAAATGCATGCCTTGCATCCTGCTAGATCTGGAAGATATACACACAAACATTCAAAAAAGGAACGCTCTAGTATTTAGACAACATTTTTCCTGAAGTTCAGCTTTAAACAAGATGGTCATACATTAAACCAGGTAAAGGACACAAGAGAGACATTTGTTATTGACCACAAACTTTATTATTCCCATGTAATCAATCACTGTTACTCTTCTCCATTTGCAAGTCAAGCTCAGAAGATGGATGTCTGGGCTATCAGGATAGAATAATAAAAGATTTCATAATTGTTTAAAAAAAAATGCATGTAAATCCAATCTATTACTGTCACTGGTTCATCTCAAATCTTGTTGCAGTGGACTATAAATTGGCATCCAGCGAAGAAATCCCAGGCAAAAAAAAAATCATTGAAGAAGTAGTGTTATCTCTTCTCCGTTAATGAAAGAGAAGTCATATTTATGTAATATTTCATTCTTGGCAGTTCAAGATTACTCATGGTGACAACATTCAGCAAAGAAGTATCACAGTCTGGTTTACTGATTACATTTCTTGTTTGTAGTCAAACCAAGATGATGCCAACATTACAGGGTAATTGTACCTGGACAATTTATCAGACAGATGGAGGTTGCAGATTTAAATAAAGAGTTTAGTTTTAATGTATATGAAATGGATAGCACATTCTCCTGTTAAATGACCTTCAAGTGCTGAGAAATATGTTGGAAGTAAACAATAAGCCACATAATGAAAATTGTACACAAGGAAAATTAACCAGAAAAGTATGGTGGCTTTTGGGGGGATACTGAATGGAGGGGCAAGCCTTGAAAACTCAGGTCTACTTTGTTGCGTGATAAATCATATTAGCTGTAGAAAGTAATAGTGATCTGTAGGGTCAACCTTTTAGTTACAAAGCAAGTTGTATTCAGAAAACATCCAGAATATGTAGAACACTGCACATTGGAAGACTACACAGAATGGGTCAAGGGTCATCCATCAATGGAAACACGCCATGTTTTCAATCAGCCCTTTCAACCTTACTGTCTTAAAAAGCTGAATTGTGATTTCAGCCAATAACATTGTTGTGCTACCCCAATAGGAGATTCTATAATGCATAATTAATTAATGCAGTGGCAGCCAGGCACACAGCAACATTTCTCTCATTCTGGCTCAAAAATCAGTCTAGAGGATGTCTTTTAGGATTTTTATTTCTGAAGAACTTGGAATGGGATATGAGGTGATATCGGATACTCCCGATTCTCTAAGTCTTTGCAGGAGGTCATTGCACCTTGCTAAGGCTCTCTGAGTAGTCTCTATGTAAGAACAAGTACAAATGGCAGAGCCTTAGCCTCCTTTTAAAAAGCTATCCCTGGCAGGAATACTACGGGCTTGTCAACCCAAGGGATATGGCACACAGTCACTAGTACCCTGAGTCCAGGTCAGTACTCACAATGTCACAGGATCACTTGATGCCTCTTTCCAGTATCCACAACCACCAGACATTCTTTAGTAAGAAAAAGGTTAATGCTCACAATGCCACAGGACTGTCACATTCCTTATAACTTCAACCAGGCACTCTTCAGTGAACATTCCAGACCAGGTTCTAGGATAAGCATTCCCTTAATTAGCTTCAAAAGTGGATCTTTAGGAATAGCCCCCCCCCCCCATTCATCTCCGCCACAGCTGGGTAACTGTCAATGAATATTAGCTGGAACCAGGAGAACTACTGCAGGTGGGGGTAACCCACAGATGGGTGGATTCCCTCCACAGGGAACAGAGAGCCCCTTTGTTCTAAATCTTAGACTATTTATGTGCCTCTCCAGCCACCTTCTGGGCACACCTCCCCCAGGGATTGATTGGAGCAAACCAAATATAAGGCTGCCCATTTGCCTTGCTCAACCCTCTATGTTCCAGAAGCCTCCGGAAAGCAGGGGAAGCAAAAAAAAACTGCAGCCTATAAAATCCAAAACAGCCAAAAACAATCAACAACTGCTCCTCTGACTACAGAGAAGCTTCCCGACAACCTAACTAGGAGGGTGTTACATCATATTTGTAACTTCTTTTTTTTTTTTGCAAATCTAACACTTATTTGGGTCCTAATAGTTCATATGTGTAATAACTGTCATGAGCTTTTTTGTCAGGTTAGTAACAAAAAAGTGTGTAGGTTTGCTGCTAGAAATATATACAAACTTTTAGTTGAAGCTCTTAAGACATAAAGGGCCCTCAGCTCAGCAACTGAGCCCTACAGATTGACTCCTGAGGTCCTGAGGGTCAGCTGTCTTTTTTAATTGTCATAACATAGCGCAGCCTCCAAGTTTACAGAAAGAGCAACATTTCAATGAATGAACCTTTACTCAAGGCAACCGGAGTAGTGGTAGTAATGGCTTGCAGTGTTGAGCAAGTGGTATAACCTCAAAATAAAGGTTTGCCTGTTAAAGCGCCCACTGTGACCACTGCAGGTGATGTGAGCTCATCTAAGTGATAGAGTCTAAGCACCAGTGGGTTTTCACCAGAGCACCTGATGGTGGGGATGGGTTTCACTGCATGATCCTATTAGGTCATGGCCCTCAGGATGGACCATTTAGGGGTGAGAAAAGACAGGAAGGCTATGGCATGGAGTCAGTACACTGGATGTTAGGGTAACAGAATAGCCAGATCCAGGTAGAGGTCAGGCAGCAAGATAGAAAGTGGGCAGGTCAAGGCAAAGGTTGTGGGTAAGAACAGGCGATAGGGTAGTCAGGTTCAAGTAGAGATTGTAGGAAGACAGCAGGCAAGAGAGTAGTCAAGTCGATTCGGGTCAGAAACAAAACAAGCAATTAGAAGTGTGAAATAGCTCTTTTGTACAACGCATAGTATCTTGCAGGAAGACACAGCTTAAAGAAGAATTCAGTAAGGCCCGGAGTGAGATAAATAAAATTAAAGATAGTACAGGGCTGGCATGACAGGGTGAGAAGGGGAAGCAACTATGAGGTTAAGGATTGTAGGTGGAGAATAGGGGAGAGGTAGGATTGGTTAAAACAACAGGATGAGGATGGGTTTGTTGTAGTTTATTTAAGGTATAGATGGGGCCTCCTGGGCAGCAGAGGAGGGACAGGTGACAAGCAGGCAGTTTATTCCACACTGCTGCTTGTCACAAAATATTGGAGCATGGCCGAGGTGAACAGGATCCTTGCACGGCTGCGGGTTGCGGCAGCTTCCAATGGGCCAGAGAGGCTTCAGAGCCAGGTATCTGCCCTCGTCCAGGTCAGCAGCGGGGTCAGGACATCTCACGCGCCCAGTGGTTTTGGCCACTGGAGCGTTTTCCTCCGAATCCTCCCCCGACAGTGTAGCCCCACCTAGGACCCGTCAGGATCACTGGCGAAGCGATCACCAGCTTCCGCGGGTGGTGGGCCTGGATGGAATCCTCGGCGTAGGTGGAGCTTGGGGTGCGGAGCATCAGGAAGCGTGCACACACCTCCTCTGCTCGCCCGGCATCACTCTCCGGAGCTAGCGGACTCCTCCCCCTTCAGATGATGTGGAAAGGGGGAGTCTCAGCATGGGAGGAGCAATGCCATGACCGCTGGGCCATTACCAGCCACAGTCGGCAGCTCTAATGTGTCGGCGGTGACCCCTAACAGGAGAGAGATGGGTGGAAATGGCAAGGAAAAGGCGGAGACAGCAGTCTGGGGTACTGTACGTGCTGGAGGTCTGCGCAGCATATTGATGGGCGGATCTGGTGTGGGGTGGCAGAGCCAGGTACGGCACAACTCCACAGCATCTGGGCCTTCCTTGCCTGGGATGCATCAAGGTGAGGAACCACAGATCCCAGAAGTGAGATCAGAGGGTGAACTGTCCTGCTCTGAGGAAGACGAATCACAGGGACATCTGGCATCGGGGGATTTTTGGAGCGGTAGCTGTTGGGGGTCAGCCTGGTAAGTAGACTAATTTAATTAGTCACCGGGTGGGGTCTGGCCCACAGGTGGTGGGTGTTGCACCTACTGTGTCCGGGACAGACGCATAGTTGCGAGATCTTTTAGGGGGGCTGTGAGACTTGGTGCACCGGTTTGTGCTTCCCCTGGACAATCGGCCACTAAGAAGTGGGGTTTCTGTTGGCAGTACAATGAGGGCTCTTGAAAGTTTGCAAACTTCTGTCATTTTAAACTCGACTGCTCCGGATGTAGAGGTTCCCATCCTGGGTCCTAATGTTTTAAAAAAGGCAGGGAAGGTGGCGGGGAGTCTGCAAACAAGAGGGAAGACGCCAGTGAGGGGGTAAAGGATGCAACCTTTCCTAAATAGGTATCCAGACCATTAGGCTGCGTGGTTGCTGCGGGAGGGGTTCTTGGAGGGTTTTAGGATCCCTTGTTCCTTGAGTGCTGTTCTGCCTATGGCACAAAATTTGCGTTCCGCATTACAACATCCTGTGGTGGTCTCTGAAAAACTGGGTAAGGAAGTAGCGCTGGGTCGCATCGGTGGGCCTTTCACGGTGAAGCCTTTACCGGATCTAGGAATTTCGACTCTAGGGGTGGTGCCTAAGAAGGAGCCAAACAAGTTTTGCCTTATTCATTACCTATCCTTCCCAAAAGGAGGTTCGGTCAATGACGCCATTGATCCGGAGGCGTGTACAGTTTCGTACACTTCTTTTGACGCAGCATTTGGCTGGGTTCACCGCTACGGCAAAGGGGCTCTGGTTCCAAAAGCAGACATTGAATCTGCTTTTCATTTGCTCCCTGTCCATCCGGCAAGATAAATTTTTATGTAGATCGCTGCTTACCCATGGGCTGCTCAGTTTCCTGCGCTTTATTCGAGATGTTCAGTTTCTTTGTTGAATCGGTGGTCTGGGATGTATCAGGGATGAATTCCGTCATCCATTACTTGGATGATTTTCTTCCTTCTGCTAAGGTGTGCAGGATACTTTTGTCTACATTACAGCAGATTGCGGGCAGATTCAGTATTCCCTTGGTGGAGAAAAAGACAGAGGGAATAGTGATAGATTTGGACACTATGGAGTGTTGGTTGCCGGAGGATAAATTGTTGGCCCTCAAAGCGGAGATCTGGGGGACATTGGGACTGCACAAGATCCAACTTGGGAAGCTACAATCCCTGTTGGCTAAATTTAATTTTGCATGTCACATTATCCCCATGGGCAGGGTTTTTTGCAGATGGCTATTGGTTGCTATTGCCCCCTACACAGTTTATCCATCTTAATCGGGAACATCTGGTGAGTAATTTCGACTTTTACGGATGCTGCAAGGCCATCAGGTTATGGGGCCTTCTACCAGGGTCATTGGCCGTGTTCCTGGTTAGATGTGGGTTTTTTCGGCAGCATGGTGCTCCTGGAGCTTTTTCTGGTAGTGCTGGCCATGAAAATCTGGGGCGAGTTGTTTCGAAACTTGAAAATTTGATTTAATTGCGACAACATGGGAGTGGTTCAAGTCATTAACCGCATATCAGTATTGTCACAACCCGTTCTACTGCTGTTGCGCCACATGGTGCTCCGCTGCCTACAATTGTACATTTTTCTGTATGCTGTTCACCTCTCTGGGGTAGACAATACTTTAGATGACTCATTGTTTGGTTTCAGTGGCACAGGTTCCGAGAGCTAGCACCAGTGGCCGAGCAACAGGGGGTTCCTTGTCCTGGGTGGCAGTTGGAGCCGTCACTGGATGGATCAGGAAGTCGGTGAGTGTGGCTATGGTATGGTAAGTGTGGCAAGTTTGGCAAAGTATGGCTGGAGTGGTTGGAGATGTGGCGGCTAGCTAGGGTAGATCAGGTAGATTTGGAGGTAAGGTTGATGGTCCTTTACTTCGTCTCTAGGAACATGGAGCAGGGTGTGTCTGTGTCCGCCATGAAGCTGGCTGGCTTAGCATTTTTCTTTCAGTTACAGGACGGGGTGGATTTTACAAAATATTTTTGGGTTCAACAGTAAAAGGATATCGAAAGTCCCATAAACATAAGGATGCTAGACAGCCTGTGTCCCTTGCTAATTTGCAGGCCATTTTTGCGTGGCTGGGATCATTAAGTTCATCCAGCTACGAAGGCGGCTTTTTCACTGGCCTTTATTTGGGGAATTTCAGATCAGCGAGCTGGTCAGTCTGTCTAGGAATGTTCAGGGGGGTATCTGGGTACAGAATGTGATCTGTAGTAGGGACAGGTTGCGCATATTGCTGTGCAGGTCAAAAACCAACCAGGAGGGCAAGGGTGCATGGGTACAATTATTTCCCTTGCTACGTTCCCCTGTTTGTCTGGTGCGGGTGGTGAGGGAGTTCTTGGAGGTTCGCCTGATAGTGGGGGGGGGGGGGGGCTGTTTCTGTTGCATGGGGATGGATTTCCATGTCCATGTTTAAGTTTGTAAGATTATTCATAGGGGGGGGTTTGATTTGGGGGAATTTATGCTGGGAGGGGGAGATTGAAGTTGGGGAGAATATGTGTACTAGAATGGGAAAAGTTTTGCCCTAGTTGAAGACCCTCTAGTGTCGAAACACATCGGGCTAGCATTTACTGCACCCCACATTGCTTTTATATACAATTTTATACTTTTTTGTGATCACATTTATCATGTCATTTGTTATATATGACACATTTCAGTAAACCTCCCGGTTTGACCTGCACTATCTGGAGTCCTCTTTCCCCCTTTTTTTGTCCATATACCTGTTTGGAGCCTATGAAGAGCTGTCTGCATAACACCTTGCCTGTGGAAGTATCTGTGGAGCCTTGGGACAAAATGTCAGGGATCCCATACCGGATTGGATCGACCGTCTCCTTGGTACAGGACCAGCTTCAGACCCCATAGGGCCCTGAGGCTCTTTTTGACCCACTGTCATATGTCATGTGTGTCCACCCCAGTCGGTAAGAGCATTCATTCACTTACCTTTGAAGTATCGTTGAGAGTAACTACAGACAAGCTATTTTCGTGTGTCCCCAGTTGGTTTGGTGTCACCCTAATAAGAAGAGCATCTTCTGCACTTGTACACTTGTGTGGACTGATTACTTTGTATTGATTTATGCACTTTTGGAGTCCTTATACTTTTATCATTGTTACCTATAAACAATGAGTCCTTTATTGTATTGAGATAGATGTATGTACTGTACTTTACTTTACCCACTAGAGCTACACTTTTTGATCCACCATTTACATTCAACTTTGTTTGAGTATAAGCAGCTTTTTCACTTATTTCTTTTTTGATTCTTTCCTTGTGTTTTTAGCGCAATCTTTCCCCTGCACGAGCATCATAATCTCACTAAGCAAGGGGCTTCTTTTAGCATTGTATCAATGACGATACAATGCTATAATTAGGAAAAATAAATTCTCAACCCTGATTATAATAAATAAAATATATAGCAAAAAGCTATGAATTCAAACCTTTCTCTAACATGTTTTATGCGAGAAGTATGTTTCTGTCCCTATTTGCTTATAATAGAATTACTTTTTCATGATGTCCTACATCACGTATGGCACATGACTTGGTTTGCACATGCAGAGTCAGGTCAGTGATAGCATTACAGAAGCCTGTGAACAAGGCTATTTGCCAAAACATGTAAAAAAAAACAAAAAGGGAAATGTCCCCCAAAATTATTTGCCAAAACATGTTAGCATTATACTTACTCCTGTGGGAGATACAAGTTTATATGGGCTTAGGAGTTGCTGGTCCTTCTTTCTGTTTAAATGTAGATAGCATTACACTTTCTTTGCCTTGAGATGCTGTGGCTAACACTGCTGATTTTTTTTCCATTCATTTTCTCTCCTTTCACTTTTTTAGGCTTAACTTTCCATTTTCACTCATGACCGCTATTGTGTCTCAGGAGGTCTCTGAGTGATTGAGTTCTATTTATGGGTGTAACTATATTGTTACTATATACAATAGTAACAATATTTTAATACAATCTTTTAAGTAAACATTCAATATATAACAAAACATTCCTAGAGCTCTATGGGTTAGCTGAAGTATGGCCAAAGCTTTCACGACCATACTTCTCTTCTAGGTCACAGGAGCACACCTACTTGTACTCTCCTGTGACCCAGAATCATTCAAAGCCCCTAGTTGACTGACATCACAGAGCTGCTCCAGGCTCTGGAAGGATCCCGGCAATATTGTCAGCGATCCACCGGAATGCCTGATCTGTAGCTGGCAGCCTCTAGGCATGCAGCTGAGAGCCTGAGCCAGCTGCTCCTGTAAAGTTTGGAGGGGCAGAGCTTTATGTAGAGCAACAATTCTTTTTTTCAGATCCTCAGAGAGCTCTTTGCCATGAGGTGCCATGTTGAACTTCCAGTGACCAGTATGCGAGAGTGAGAGCAAGAACACCAAATTTAACACATCTGCTTTCCATTCGCACCTGAGACCTTGTAACACTAATGAGTCACATGACACCGGGGAGCGAAAATGTTGAATTGGGCCCAATTTGGACATTTTCACTTAGGGTGTACTCACTTTTGTTGCCAGCAGTTTAGATATTAAAAGCTGTGTGTTGAGTTATTTTGAGGGGACTGCAAATTTACACTGTTTTACAAGCTGTACACTCACTACTTTACATTGTAGCAAAGTGTAATTTCTTCAGTGTTGTCACATGAAAAGATATAATAAAATATTTACAAAAATGTGAGGGGTGTACTCACTTTTGTGAGATACTGTGTAAATAATATGAAAAGTGGTTGGAGGGAAGTTTCAGAATGGCAAAAATGTTTTTATTTCAAATTATGTGAGCAGCTTGCAGTTCCTCTTTAAAGAGGAAGTAAACCCTGATGAGTTTTCATTCCTTTTTTTTCCCCGCAAAGTAAAAGCACAATGGGCTAATATGCATCGCATACTAACCCATTATGTTGCACTTACCTGCAAACGAAGCCCACAATGTCCGCAATACTCCTGCTGGTGGCCACATCCATTTTCACCCTTCTCTGGCCGGAGTCACATGACATGCGTGCAGGAGCCACTAGTTACGGCGCGAGGCCTTCAGAAACAGCACAATCGTGCCATTTCTTGAGTGTGCATGCGCCAATGACGTTGGCGCAAGAGTATACGGTAAAGGTTTAGGAGATATTTCCAGTACCTACAGGTAAGCCTTATTATCACTTACTTACTATCAGGAAAATAGCCCAGAGCAGGGGAGCTAATAAGGCAGTACAGTCAGCCCTCCTGTACAGGCCTCATCAGTTCAAAAGAGGGACCCGGGCATCTGTTGAACAGGAGGGCCAGCTGCACTGCCTTTCTGCTGACCCTTGTGTCCCTTGTTGATCCCCCTGTAGCGCTGCTTGCTTTTCTACTCTTCTTTCTCCCTCCAGGTGCACTGTTCTTGTATCTGCACCCCCTTCCACCTGACATCTGGCACCCTCTGTGTGCCCCCTCCCCTGCAGCGCTTTCGGCCCCTTCCTCTAGGCCCCATTCACACCTCAAAGCTCCAAAAAAAAATCTATTATTCTCTGTGGAGATGGTTGACCTCTCTACTCCAAGTCACCTGAAGCTCAAAAAAGTTCTGGAGCTATTTTATGTAGCTTGAATCAGGCAGATTTTAGCATTTTTATTCCTATAGAAATGCGCCAATTGCACGTTTTGATGCGCATTTCTGTGGGATTTTCTGCTCAAATTAAAAATTGTAAAACATAAAATAGCAATAATATATAAATAAATAAATGTAAACTAATTTCACAAATAACTAAAAATAAATCATCATAAATAAAATAAATTAATAATATGTAATAATACATTAATAATAATTAACCCCTAAACTTAAAATAGAGTAAATAAAATACTATAAATAATAATAAATATTAAATAAGCCCCCAAACCCGATTAATAATAATAATAATATTTTTTTTTGTGTTAGGATTAGGGTGTTTAGGTATTTATTAATATTGTTTTATTTTTTAAGGGTTAGGGTGAATGTTAGGGGTTAACTTTTACTTAGTATTCATTTATTACATGTATTATTTATTTTATAATTATTTTTAGTTATTTGTGAAGTTATTTATTCATTTATTATTAGTAGTATTATTAACACGCTAACCCTAATAAAAAAAAATAAAAAATCTAGGAAGCTATTTCAGCTAATACTAATTCTCATACAGCTAATGCTAATTCTTCTGCAGCTACTGCTTATTTCCATACAGCTTATGCTTGTGCATGTGTATAAGCACACAGATGAGCTCATTGTGCACTGACACGTAGGCGCCTCCTGACCACCCTGCTGTCTTACTGTGTATGACCCCGGCTCACCTTGACGTCCCTGACTGTGGCAGTCACCTGCTATCAATCTACTGGCACCTGTGCTTCTGTGAGCCTCTGTCACTAAATTCAGGGGTGCTCAGGCCAGAGCCACAAAGGAAACCCTCTCAACCATCCCAACTCCTAATCCTAACCTAACCTTAACTCTAACCCCTTACCTTAATGAAAAAAATAATAATAAATGAATACTAATAATTAAATAAAAGCTAAGGAAAAGGCTAAAAAAAAGCTGAAATACTGAGCAACAAATGATGACTGTTCTCTTTTGTCTAAAAAAAAATAAAAAATAAAAAAAAAGGCAAACCTCAAAAACGCCTGCAAGTCACGCATAAAAATGTGCCAAAATCATGCATAAAAACATGTGAAAAACTTCGGCAAAAATGCTCCAAGGTCCTACGCTCAGGTGTGAATGCAGCCTTATTGAATGAACACAGTAAGGGATCAGTATTGATCACTCCTATGTCCATTCATCATAGAAGCATAGTAAACAATGTTTACTGTGCTTTTACTTGTGAACAAACAGTCTCAGAGCCCTTCCCATTCATTCACTGTCCAATGCAACTGAGGCGGCAGAGAAAGGGACTGATGAATCTGTGAAATTGGGTGTCTGTTTAGACCATATTTCATCAAAGCTCCCCAAAAGGCTAGGTAAAAGAAGAACAAATAAATAGAATTCTAAAAAATTGTAAAAAAAAAAAAAAATTATTCTAAAAAGTAATTTAGAAAAGAAAAAGAAGGACTCGTTCAAATGTACTTTAATCTCTGAAGAGCAGCCAACATTTGTCTTGCTCTTCAAAGAACATTTGACAGGCAGTGAGGACGGAGGCATATTTTCTCTTCACTACCTGCTTTAACCTCACAGTAGTGAACCTCCTTGCAGAGAAGTGCTGTTCAGCTGAATGGGTCCCGTTCGATGGTGGTAGAGTTTCTGCCATGGCAGAGAAACAGAGAATTGTTTGTGGCCGTGGAATTTTAGTGAAAATATCATTTGATATTTTCAAAGGGAGGGGTGTCAGGTAGGATGTACGGGGCCCCGTGATTTCTAACAGCAGCCCTGGCCCCGAGTAATGGTGGTGGCACTACAACAAAAAATAAAAAATAGTTTGTATGTAATACACAATACCATCCAATCAGGATTTAGATCTTTTTAACTGTAGAAACGAAGCAAAGTGTCATTATCATTTCAGAAGCACCGCTTGTAACATAAGCACAGTCACTACTGTAATAAATAAAATACAGAAGTGAATGTTCACTTAATCCTTCTAATAGATATTGTCACATTAGCACTGGTGTCATTACTCAGCAGTCCTATTATCTGTTTTGCCTCATCTCACTTCATTTAATACACCACTAATTTTGTGATCATTATTGGATAATTAGCTTTATAATTTGTTTACTATTAACAGTGAATTGCTATGAAAAATACAGTCAATGCTGAAAAACAAGAATAAATAAAGTAAGTGACTCAAGAAGAGATTTTTTTTTAATAGTTCAGCTTCAATGGAAACCAACCCCCTGGTAAGCGAACTTTTGTTGGGGGCGCAGATTAGCCGCTAGCCATGCCTATAAATGAGGGGGGCTAAGGGGTTGGCAGTTTATGCATGGGAGGGGAAGTAACAACGACGGCTACTCTAATACCCTGTACACATGGTCGGACTTTCTGATGAAAAATGTGCGATCGGATTGTGTTGTCAGAAATTTCGATTGTGTGTGGGCTCCATCAGACTTTTTCTGTCGGAATTTCCGACACACAAAGTTTGAGATCTGGATCTAATATTTTCCAAAAACGAAATCCTATTGTTTAAATTACGATCGCGTGTAGACAATTCCGACGCACAAAGTGTCACGCATGCTCAGAATAAATTATGACATGAAAGCTATTGGCTACTGGCCTCTTTATAGTCCTGTCGTGCGTGTTTTACATCACCTCGTCCTGAAAGATCGGATTTTCCGACAACTTTTGCAAGACGAGTTTGGGAAAACATTTGACGGATTTTGTCACCGGAATGTCCGACCGTGTGTACAGGGTATTAGAGAACTGGTATCATCTGCCCACAAAGTAATCCAATTGTAGGATTGTTTTTTGATGCAGCATTTCTAGAAAATTCAGCAGAACATTGCAGGTAAGCATGCCCATTGGTTTCAATTGATGTATTCCGCCTCCTGTCCAGAGTTCGGCTTTATCCACTTCAGACCCGGAAGATTTGGCCATTTTTTGCGATACAGCACTGCGTCGCTTTAACTGATAATTGGACGGTCGTGCGACGCTGTACCCAAACAAAATTGACATCCTTTTTTTTCCCACAAATAGAGCTTTCTTTTGGTGGCATTTGATCATCTCTGCGGTTTTTTTATTTTTTTTGCGCTATAAACAAAAAAAGCAACAATTTTGAAAAAAAAAACACATTTTGTACTTTTTGCTATAATAAATATCCCCATATTTTTTTTTAAAAGCGAATTTTTTTGTCAGTTTAGGTCAATATGTATTCTTCTACATATTTTTGGTAATAAAAAAATCACAATAAGCAATTGGTTTGCGCAAAAGTTATAGCGTCTACAAAATAGGGGATAGATTTATGGAATTTTTATTATTATAATTTTTTTATTAGTAATGGCAGCGATATGCTATTTTTATTGTGACTGCGACATTATGGTGGACACTTCGGACACTTTTGACACATTTTTGGGACAATTGACAATTATACAGAGAATAGTGCTATAAAAATGTACTGATTACTGTATAAATGTCACTGGCAGGGAATGGGTTAACACAAGGGGGTGATCAAGGGGTTAACTGTGTTCCCTGACTGTGTGTTCTAACTGTAGGGGGAGGAGACTGACTACAGGAGATGACAGATCGTGGTTCCTAGCTATTAGGAAATAACAACAAAAACAAAAATAACATCTCCTCTTCTCACAGAACAGGGATTTGTGTGTTTACACGTCACTTTTCTGCCTCTCGTGCCCGCGATGGTTTGTGGTCGGGGGTCATCACGACCGCCGATCACAAGCATCAGCAACCCTGGCAGTACAGCGGGCGTATGCATGCGCCTGCTATCTAGCTTAACCGCTTGCCAACCACCTCACGCAGATATACTGGGGCAGAAGGGCTCGTACAGGCAAACTAACATACCTGCACATTGACCTTTAAGAGGCGGCTTGCGGGCGCGCAGCTCCGTGATGTCCTCGGGGATTGCTAAGTTGCTAATGTAAACAAGCATCTCCCCGTTCTGCCTAGTGACAGTGTCACTGATCTCTGCTCCCTGTGATCGGGAGCAGAGATCAGTGATGTGTCACAGGTAGCCACGCCCCCCACAGTTAGAATGACTCCCCAGGACATACTTAACCCCTACAGTGCCCCCTAGTGGTTAACCCCTTCACTGCCAGTGTCATTTACACAGGAATCAGTGCATTTGTATAGCACTGATTGCTGTATAAATGACAATGTTCCCAAAAATGTGTCAAAAATGTTGCAGTTATGAAACAAATCGCTGATCACGACATTACTAGTAAAAAAATTATATTAATAAAAATGCCATAAAACTATCCCCTATTTTGTAAACAATATAACTTTTGTGCAAACCAATCAATATTCGCTTATTGCGATTTGGTTTTTAATATGTATTGGCCTAAACTGGGGAAAAAATGTTTTTTTATATATCTTTGGGGGATATTTATTATAGCAAAATGTAAAAAATAATGCGTTTTTTCAAAATTGTCGCTCTTTTTTTTGTTATATGTATAGCGCAGGGGTGATCAAATGCCACCAAAAGAAAGCTCTATTTGTGGGGAAAAAGGGATGTCAATTTTGTTTGGGAGTCACGTCGCCCGATCACGCAATTGTCAGTTAAATAGACGCAGTGCCGAATCGCAAAAAGTGCTCTGGTCTTTGGCCAGAAAAATGGTCTCAGGCTTAAGTGGTTAAAGGAACCGACCTCCAGCTAAAATGGTTTGTGGGATTGTGCTGACCTGCCGCAGTATAATGACGGTGGCTGGTCAGCGAGTTTTTAAAAGGAGAACTCTAAACAAACATGAATTAGGGCAGTCTTCCCTATTTGAGAACTACTCTTCACAGAAATGTAGCAGGAAGTAAAGCCTGTCTGCAAAAGTGTGTGTTGTAAAGAAAGCTAGCTGTTACACACAGTGCAGTTTGATTCATTAACTATTACCTCTCCAAAGCTGCAATGAAAATGTGTGCATATGCACTACGAACATCAATATACCCCACTGAAATTACTGAAGCTAGGTGTTCCTGGTGACTCCTTTGCAATAGATGTTACAGAGATCATGGTGACTTGGTCCACCTATTGTGGAACTGTCCCAAACTGTTTACTGGATGGAGGTTATCAACACCCTTAATAAGGTATCACAACCAGAAACATACATTTTATTGGGATTTTATGTGATAGACCAACAAGTTGCACATAATTGTGAAGAGGAAGGAAAATTATAAATGGTTTTCAACATTTTTTTTTACAAATAAATACCTTTGTGTGAAAAATGATTTTTGCCCCTCCTGATTTTTTTATTTTGTTTTGCATATTTCTCACACTTAAATGATTCAGATCACCAAACACATTTTAATATTACACAAAGATAACCGGAATAAATCTAAGATGCAGTTTTTAAATTGTTATTTCATTTGTTAAGGGAAAAAAGCTGTTCAAACCTGCCTGACCCTATGTGAAAAGGTAATTGCCCTCTTCTATGCTGAATCATGAATGGACTGTGATTAACCACAATTTTTCGTAAAGCTCAGTTAAATTTCACTTTCCGCACTCAGGCCTGATTACTGCCAGACCTGTTGAATCAAGAAATCACATAAATAGAAGCTGTCTGACAGAAGGGCTGAGTGAAGCACGCTAACAGATCACAAAAAGCCACACATCATGCCACAATCTAAAAAAAATTCAAGAACAGATTAGAAACAAAGTAATGTACATGTGTCGGTCTAGAAAGGGTTTCAAAGCCATTTCTAATGCCGTGTACACACGACCGAACTTTCCGGCAGAAAAGGTCAGACGAAATCATTCTGTCTGATATTACGATCGTTTGTGGGCTTCATCAGACTTTTTTCTTCAAAATTTCAGACGGATCTAGAAATAGAACATGTTTCAAATCTGTCCGATGGAATCAATTTCTATCGGGAAAGCCGTTTGTCTGTATGCTGGTCCGACGCACCAAATACGACACTATTGGCTACTGGCTATTGAACTTCCTTTTCTAGTCCCTTCGTACATCATCACGTTCAAAACGAACAGACTTTGGTCCGTTCACCTGTGGGCAAGTCCGTTCGGTCGGAAGTCTATCGAAACTCTGTCAGAACTCCGTTGGGAAGACCGTTGGACCTTTTCTGCCAGAAAGTCCGGTCATGTGTACACGGCATTAGGCTTTGGAACTCCAGTGAACAACAGGGAGAGCCATTATCCACAAATGGAGATAACTAGGAACAGTGGTGAACCTTCCCAGGAGTGGCCAGCCTACAAAAATTACTCATGCAGGAGCTCATAAAAGAACCCAGAACAACGTCTAAACAACTGCAAGGCCGCGTACACACGCGCGGACTGTTCGCCCAACTTTGTCCGTCCAACAGTTTCAGCAAACAGTCCGCTCAAAATTAGCATGGACGGACATGGCCACACACGACGAACGAACAGTTTGCTGAAACCGTGCGCGATGACGTGAACGGCACGTACGACGGGACGCAAAATACGACGTCCTATACACTGCATTATAGCTTTCGGCGTGAAAATCCTTTCTGAGCATGCGCGCAACTTTGTTTGACGAACAAGCCTACACACGAGCGGGCTGTTCGCTGAAACAAGGTTTCAGCTGACAGTTTTTCGGAAATTCCGAAAAACCTTGTCCGTCCAACTGTCCGCTGAAACTGTCCGCTGAAAGCCCACACACGAGCGGACTGTCCGCCCAAACACTGTTCAGCGGACAAAGTTGGGCGAACAGTCCGCCCGTCTGTACGCGGCCCAAGTCTCACTTGCCTCAGGTAAGATCAGTGTTCATGATTCAACAATAAGAAAGAGGCTGGGCAAAAATTGCACCCATGGGAGAGTTCCAAGACCAAAACCACTGCTGACCAAAAAAAACACACAAAAGCTCATCTCACATTTTCCAAAAAACATTTTGATTATCCCCAAGACTTTTAGGCAAATATTTTGTGGACTGATGAGACAAAAATGTAACTTTTTGGAAGGTGTGCGTCCTGTTACATCTGGCATAAAACTAATACAGCATTTCATAACAAGAACTTCATACCAACAGTCAGATATAGTGGTGGTAGTATGATGGTCTGGGGCTGCTTTGCAGCTTCAGGACCTGGACGAGTTACCATAATTGATGGAACCATGAATTCTGAGCTCTACCACAAAATCCTAAAGGAGAATGTCTGGCCATCAGTTTGTAACCTCAAGCTCAAGTGTACTTGGGTTATGCAGCAGGACAATGATCTGAAAAATAACAGCAAGTCCACCTGAAAATGGTTTTAAACAAAGCAAAATGTAGGTTTTGGAGTGGCCTAGTCAAAGCCCGGACTTAAATCCAACTGAGATGCTGTATCATGACTTTGCACAGGCCGTTCATGCTGGAAAACCTTCCAATGTGGCTGAATTAAAACACTCTGCAAAGAAGAGTGGGCCAAAATTGTTCCACAGCAATGTGAAAGACTGATTGCCAGTTATCGCAAATGCTTGATTGCAGTTGTTGGCCAGAAGGGTGGCACAACCATTTATTAGGTTTAGGGGGCAATTACTTTTTCACATAAAGCCAAGTAGGTTTGGACAGCTTTTTTGCCTTAATAAATGAAACCATCATTTAAAATCAGCATTTTGCATTTACTCGGGTTAGCTTTGTGTAATAATAACAATAACAATTTGATGATCTGAGTCATTTAAGTGTGACAAATATGCAAAAAAATAAAAAATCAGAAAGGGGGCAAATACTTCTCACACAACTGTATGTGAAAGTTTGGCAATCATTTGTATTCAGCCCCCTTTATCTAGTGGAACCAATTGCCTTCAAAAGTCACTTATTCAGTAATTAGAGTCCAGCTGTATAAATACAGCTGTTCTGTGACACCACACCAGACAGGTCAGAGATAATGCTGTGGAGAAGTTTAAAGCAGGGTTAGGTTATAATAAAATATTCCAAGCTTTGAACATCTCATGGAGCACTGTTCAATCCATCACCCGAAAATTTAAAGAAAATGACACAACTGCAAACCTACCAAGACATGGCTGTTCACCTAACTGACAGGCCAGGCAAGAAGAGCATTAATCAGAGAAGCAGCCAAGAGGCCCATGGTAACTCTGGAGGAGCTGCAGGAGATCCACAGCTCAGGTGGGAGAATCTGTCCATAGGACAACTATTATTTGTGCGCTCCACAAATCTGGCCCTTATGGAAGAGTGGCAAGAATAAAGCCATTGTTGAAAGACAGTTATAAGAAGGTCTGTTTGCAGTTTGTGAGATGTGGGGATACAGAAATCATGTGGAAGAAGGTGTTCTGGTCAGGTGAGACCAAAATTGAGCTTTTTGGCCTAAAAGCAAAACGCTATGTGTGGTGGGAAACTAACAATGCACATCACCCTGAACACACCATCCCCACGTGAAACATGGTGTGGGACTATCAAGAAAAGTGGGGATACTTTTCTTCAGCAGGGACAAGGAAACTGGTCAGAGTTGATGGGAAGGTGGATGGGGCTAAATACAGGACAATCTAATGCCCTGTACACACAAGCGGAATTTCCATCTGAAAAATCTTGGATGTTTTTTTCTGCCGGAATTCCACTCAAGCTTAGCTTGCATACACACGGTCACACAAAAGTTCACTGAACTTTTGACGGTAATAACACGGTGACGTACAACACTACGACGAGCCGAGAAAATTAAGTTCAATGCTTCCAAACATGCGCTGAATTGTTTCCAAGCATGCGTAGGACTTTTGCATGTCGGAATTGGTACAGATGATCAGAATTTCCGATCAGAACTTTTTCTAACTGAAAAATTGAGAACATGCTCTTAATCTTTTGCTGGTGGGAATTCGGTCAGCAAAAGTCCGGTGAAGCATACACACGGTTGCATGTTCCTACCAAAAGCTCTCATCAGTATTTTTCAGGCTGAATTTCCGATTGTGTGTACGGGGTTTTAGAAGAAAACCTGTTAAGCCCATACACACAATTGTAAATTCATAATGTTGTACATCAATGCATTCTTGATGGTCGAAAGTACAGCGAACTTTTGTGTGATCGTGTGTATGCAAGCAAACTTTGAGGGAAATTCCATGGGAAAAACCATCCGAGATTTTTTCCGCCAGAATTTCCGCTCGTGTGTACGGGGCATTAGAGTCTGCAAAAGACTTGCTATTCACCTTCTAGCAGGACAACGACGCTAAACATACAGCCAGAGCTACAATGGAATCGTTTAGATCAAAGCATATTCATTTGTTAGAATGGCCCAGACAAAGTCCAGACCTAAATCCAATTGAGAATCTTTAGCAAGACTTGAAAATTACCATTCACAGACCCAATCTGACAGAGCTTGAGCTATTTTGCAAAGAAGAATGAGCAAAAAGTTCACTCTCTAGATGTGCAAAGCTGGTAGAGACATCCCCAAAAAGACTTGCCGCTATAATTGCAGTGAAAGGTGGTTCTACAAAGTATTGACTTAGGGGGGCTGAATACAAATGTTCACATATTTATTTTTAAAAATGCCAATTTGTATTGGTCTATCACATAAAATCCCAATATAATACATATACGTTTTTGGTTGTAACATGAAAAAATTTGGAAAATTTCAAGGAGTGCAAATACTTTTTCAGGGCACTGTATCTACCATGGGACAGCATAGAGCCATTCAAAGTCAGTACAGCTACCATACACCTCTTGTTTGGGAAATCTAAGGAGCAGCCAGGTGTGTTGGCATTTTCTACAGAGATAGAGCATTCAGTGATTGGAACCTTTTTTACATGTTGAGCTGATCCGTTTATCCTACAAGAGGACAGCATTATGATTTTAGGTAGCCAGAGACAGTTTCAAGTCCTCAAGATGCATTCAAGTTACAGTTTGGGTATCCCATACCTTCCCATCCAGCAGCTCGTAAGGGGGTAGCGCTACACAATGTTGGAGGCATTACACTCTACAACATTTTACAAATGCTGTTTACTGGATGCTCTGGAAATGTGTATTTTTTCCTTCAATAACACCTTTTTTGATAAAAAAAAGAAAAAAAATAGATGGTTATATCCTGTGCTAATGCATAGAGACCCCAGAGAACAGGTGGCGCCACTGGGGGGAGTAGATGGAGCAGAGTGAGGGCTTTATAAATCTGCCTTTACACTGATTTCCCGTTCCTCCAAAATACCATAGCATAGTGGGGGGCAATGGAAAATATCTAAGTACACTTAAAATTGTCTTACACAAAATAAAGATCTTAAATAACTTTGCATATTAGAACACCTTAGGTTTTGGGAAATAAGTGATTTGACTTTTTATCATCTGCCAGCTCCTTATTTTGAGTTATACAAATAGTTCAAAAACTTTGGACTGCATACAAATTTCCAGTTTTTTTTTCAAGAGTCATAAATAAAGTAGAATCATGTTTCACAAAGGTGCCTTAGGGCAAAATGCGGCTTCAACATAAATGTATGCATCTGAGACCTCTGTTTTTATTATGTCTTTTGTTTCTTTATAAAGCAAATTGGCTGATCACTTGCAGGGAAACTTGCAATTTGCAAGAAAATTATCCCCAGAGCTTAGTGAATGATGTGAAATTCACTTTGGCATTATCAGGAGGCATAAATAAAGTAGAATCTCATTTTACAAAGCTGCCTTAGGGTGACATGCGGCTTCAATATTTTTTTTATAAATCTATGCATCTGATACCACTCTTTTTATTATGTCCACTTTACTGGCTAGCAGAACTAATTGCTAAAGGATTTTCTAGGTTCTTTGATGTGAAGGGGGCTACTTTAAGGAAAACTATAGTTAGAAACTCAGCAAAGAGGTCTGCCAAGTTTTGTGTGAATGCTGCTTATAAAGGAGGTTCAGTCTGCAAAAAATAAAATCCTGTAGCTGCTGACTTTTAATAAAAGGACAATTACTTGTCCAGGGATCCAGCGCTGTCCTCACCTGGGCTAGTTCTTCACTTGCCTTCTGGTTCCTGGCACCAGCATCCTAACTGTGAGAAGCCAGTTGTGCAGCTTTCCAAAGCAAACCAAGCCATTAAGTCCAAGGAATTGTCTGTAGACCTCCAAGACAGAATTGTATGGAGGCAAAGATCTGGGGAAGGGTAAAGAAAAATGTTTGCAGCATTAAATGTCCCAATGAGCACAGGGACCTCCATCATCTGCAAATGGAAGAGGTTTGGAACCATCAGGACTCTTCCTAGAGTGGGCCCCCTGTCCAAACTGAGTGATTGGGGAAGAAGTTCCTTAGTCAGGGGGGTGACCAAGAAGCTGATGGTCACTCAGCATTTCTCTGTGGAGAGTGGAGACCTTTCCAGAAGAACAACCATTTCTGTAGCACTCCACCAATCAGGCCTGTATGGTAGAGTGGCCAGACATGACAGCCCACCTGGAGTTTACCAAAAGGCACCTGTTGGACTCTGAGACTATGAAAAAAAAAAATTCTCTGGTCTGAATAAACAAAAATTGAACTCTTTGGTCTGAATGGCAAGCGTCATGTCTGGAGGAAACCAGGCACCGCTCATCACTTGGCCAATTCCAGTCCATGGTGGTGGCAGCATTATGCTGTGGGGATGTTTTTCAGCGGCAGGAACTGGGAGACTAGTCAGGATCGAGGGAAAGATGAATGCGGCAATGTACAGAGACATCCTTAATGAAAACCTGCTCCAGAGAGCTCTGGACCTCAGACTGGGGGGAAGGTTTATCTTCCAACAGGACAATGACCCTATGCACACAGCCTAAATAACAAAGAGTGGCTACGGGACAACTCTGTGAATGTCCTTGAGTGGCCCAGCCAGAGCCCAGACTTGAACCCGATTATACATCTCTGAAGAGTTCTGAAAATAACTGTGCACCAATGCTCCCAATCCAACCTGATGAAGCTTGAGAGGTCCTGCAAAGAAAAATGGGAGAAACTGTACAAAAATGGGTGTGCCAAGCTTGTAGCATCATATTCAAAAAGACTTGAGGCTGTAATTGGTGCCAAAGGTGCTTCAACAAAGTATTGAGCAAAGGCTGTAAATACTTACGTTCATGGGATCTTTTTCATTTTTTATTTTTAATAACTTTGCAAAGATTTCAAACATACTTATTTCACGTTGTCATTATGGGGTATTGTTTGTAGAATTTTGAGGACAATAATGAATTTAATACATTTTGTAATAAAACTGTAACATAACAAAATGTGGTAAAAGTGAAGTGCTGTGAATACTTTCCGGAAGCACTGTATGTAGGCATGGGACACACCCCCTGCCACACTCTCTTAAAAGAGAATTATACAAAAAAAAGTGATTAGGTAAACCCACAAGTGCTTTTTTTTTACCACTATTATTCTTTTATATTGGCTTTTGAAATTTACAAATGCAGCAATTTAGAAATTAGATGAAAGTGAACCTTTCATCTAATTTCTAAATTGCTGCATTTGTAGATTTCAAAAGCCAATATAAAAGATTAGTAGTGGTAAAAAAAAAGTGGGAAACACTTTTTGAAAGATAAAAAGTGCATTTAATATACAACTATATAGATCAGAACAAAATGAGGGACAAATGAGGAGGAAAGAGGGACAGGGGGACTTAGTTCCAAACCGGGGACAGTTGGGAGGTATGCATATGCATATTTTTAAATCATACCGGTGTGTGGCTGGGGATTTCTGGCCTAGCTACTGCCATATGTAGCAGCTTGTACTTCACTGCCTACATGCTGAAACTTGTGATGAGGACTGCATGGCATAGTGGGAAGCCCTGGGAAGTGTGTAAATACACCTTAACATTGTCTTGCACTAAATGAATTGCAGTAAGTAAGATGGTTAGATTGTAACAAATTCAAATAGTTCTGTGACATTTCTACTATCTGTCACTAATGTTGTGACAAGTTCCTAAAGAAATCCTACCAAATTGATGATAAAAAAGTGGAAGTAAATAGGACCTCTTCCAGGTTGGAGTAAATTGTGTGACAGTTCTGTCAGATTTACGACAGACTTGTATAAACCTTACATGAATTTGTCACAAACTGTGCAATTTGCCGTATTACCGTGAGTCAGATTTCTAATAAGTATCTACAACACTCTTTATGAATTTTACAAATAGTCAAAGATATCACAAAGCCACATATATCAATATGAATCCTTCAATATAACCACCAGGAGCATAGAACTGTCATACTTTGGCCCTCATGTGGAATATTTTCTTTTATAACTAGAATTATTTTTGATTATCTCACAAACAATACTTGAAACACTTTAGAAAAATAGATCCTGCACAAGAAATCACATCTTTGGCTTTGTATTTGTATGCCTGGGTCTTTGTTTCCATCTAGTGCTCAATTTGTAAAATGCATGCTTTCCAACAAAGTCAGTTCTACGTAAAGTACATGTAAATATTCCAGAGAAAGAAATTAGCTTTATTGGAAATGATACCATCAGTGTGAAATTACTGTAAGCCCCTGTACACACGGTCGGACATTCTGCCAACCAAATCCGTTGGAAACTGTTGCACACACACGGTCGGACCAAGTTGTCGGAAAATCCGATCATTCAGAACGTGATGACGTTATTTCGTTATGACGGGACTACGTTCAGGCTAGTAGCCAATAGCTTTGGTGTAGGAATTTGATCTGAGCATGCGTGGCACTTTGTCCAATCGGAATTCTCTACACATGATCCGATCGGACCAGTTTGTCGGAAAATATTTCCAGCAAGTTGGAAAATTGGGTCTGACGGATATTCCGACGGAATCAGTCCGATGCATACCACACACAGTCGGATTATCCGACAACACGGTCCGATAAGACACATTCCGACGGATTCTCCGACCGTGTGTACAAGGGCTTAGCGGTAAGTGGCTTGACATTCACAGAAAAGGTTTTCAAAGTCCTCTTAATCAGAAGGAACAACAACAACTATAATAAGCATGTCTTAATGGTTGCCATCCATCCAGATCATGGTATAGCTCAGCCATTCTCAACCAGGGTTTCTCTAGAGGTTGTTAGGGATTCAATGTGCTGTGGCTAAATGACCTTTCACCTGATGGTGCCTACATTGCTCTGGCCCCAATGCCACTTGGCAGAGACAGCTGCATGGCACCAATTTTCTTTTTAGCTGTTTGAAAGGTTGGCAGTCTGTCCACCGCTATAATAGGGGCATTCTCCCAACTGACCACCATTATAAGGGGCATTCTTCCAACTAACCACTAATAAATTTAATTTAGCATGGTTTCACTGAGACCTGAAAATGAATGTAAAGGTTCCTCTGATGTAAAATGATTGAGAAAGGCTGGTATAGCTAAAAACATGTGGCTGATAACTACACAACAAAAAAATCTGACTCTCCTGTCTATAGGCACAGGCCTTTGCTCATGGCCAGGGGTTGAATAAGCCAATCCTGAAAATGTATAAATTGTGATAACGTCATTCTTCTTGTGTTTCCCTCTTCTGGTCACCTCTGAACATGTGACTGAATTCAAGAGGATTGAAGGAGAAAGGGAGTGCAGAGGATGTTCAAATACTGTAAGACAGAAATGTTTTTTTGTTCCTGTCATGTACCTGTTGGAGATGGATCTGGACAGGAGGCTTCTCCTGCACCTTCTTGTCCAACAGCCCTTGTAGTGGTAACAGGAGATGTGAGGACACAGAATGGCACAAGGACAGATGAAGCGGACAACGCCAACTGTTGGTTGAAGGACACCAGACAAGGACCAGGGGCTGGGACACGGTGACACTTGATAAAAAGAGAGGTGCAAAGCCAGGACACAAGCAGAAGGTCAACATTACACGTGCGTGCTATTACACATCTTGGAGCATGAGCATGTAAAAGTCTGGTCGATCTAGAACTTACTGGACATTCCTTATGTTCTAGTTTCATGACCGTCTTTTCTTTCCTTTTGAAAAGTAGTTTTGAATATAAAATAGACATCATGTTGCCTTTCATTGCACAATCTATCAGTGAATTTTACTAAAAAAAAAGCACATGACACAGTGGGTGAAGCTTGTAAAAAAGCATACTATGGCAACATGATGTGAAAATTACAGCCCTGCCTATGATCCTTCGGTGTTCAGACAAATGGAATAAAGGAGGGGCAGTGTGCAGAATTACTGGGGCATTCTACAATACAGAAGAGACTGTTCTGAAAACTTGTTTGATATTGGGAGGGAACTTTACTAACACTGGTGCACACAGAATCTGGTGCAGCTGTGCATAGTAAACCATTAACTTCTAGGTTTTATTGTCAAAGCTCACTAGAACAAGCTTGTAGGCAGGTGCAGTCTACTTCCTCCACTGTAGGTGGTGCTCTTCCACAATGGCACTGCAGTTGGAGAGGAAGTCAAGAGAAAATAATTCTTCTGTTGTTTCCTGGATCACTGGGGAAGCGATCCCATTGGATGCTGCCACCTCATGTGACTCTAGAAGTCATCTTGGGTCAGGCAGACCTATCTAAGGCTCTGGATCTCAGGTTTGGTGTGCATTTTGCAAGTTGGTAGAGTAAGGATAGGTACCCTACCTGGTAGGGACCGAACTAGTGGCAGGCAAAGGTTCCTAATTAGGAGGGAAAGCATAGGGCTCCCAACTTCTCTGGACAGCTTTCTGCTTGGGCACAAGATGGCCAAGCAGGAAGATGTCCAGAGAAGTTACAAGCCCTATACTTTCCCTCTTCATCAGGAACCTTTCCCTGCCACTAGTTGGTCCCTACCTGCATTTTTCACATCATTCTGTCCTAGTATGCTAACCCCAAATCTACACGCTGCTCGACCTGTGAGTGTTCCTGGCTGGGCTGTCTTCCCACCGGGTTATTTGTGAATGGTCTTTGCATTATTTCAATACAAGTTCTTTCCTCGCTTTGGGCTGTGTGTGTTATTGCCATTGCGCCATGCTGAGCACCTGGTAGGGACCGAACTAGTGGCAGGGAAAGGTTTCTGAAGAGGAGGGAAAGCATAGGGCTCGTAACTTCTCTGGACATCTTCCTACTTGAGCACAAGACAGCCAGGCCGCATTTTGCCCCTCTCAACAGGCGCTATCAGTTCGGATAAATCCTACTCTCTACAAACTGCTGGACCTGTAAGTGTTCCTGGCTGACCTGTCTTCCCACCGGGCTATTTGTGAATGGTCTTTGTATTATATCAATACAAGTTCTTTCATCGCACTGGGACTGTGTGTGTTATTGCTGTTGCACCACACTGAGCCCCCCTTACAAGCTGGAGTAAGAAGCCGATTGGTTACTATGCACAGCTGCACCAGATTCTGTGTGCGCCAGTTTTAGTAAACATCCCCTGTATTTTAAAAGCATTGCAAGGCCTATACATATATTGCAGCAGGGTACCAGCCCCGAAGGCAATAACCCTTTTAGAAAATGCTCCATACAGTATCTCACAAAAGTGAGTACACCCCTCAAATTTTTAAAACTTTTTTTTAGATCTTTTCATGTGACAACACTGAAGAAATTACGCTTTGCCACAATGTAAAGTAGTGAGTGTACAGCTTGTATAACAGTGTACATTTGCTGTCCACTCAAAATAACTCAGCTCACAGCCATTAATGTCTAAACTGCTTGCAACAAAAGTGAGTACACCCTTTAAGTGAAAATGTCCGAACTGGGCCCGAAGTGTCAATATTTTGTGTGGCCACCATTATTTTCCACAACTGCCTTAACCCTCTTGGGCATGGAGTTAACCAGAGCTTCTGAGGTTGCCACTGGAGTCCTCTTCCACTCCTCCATGACGAGATCACAGAACTGGTGGATATTAGAGACCTTGCGCTCCTCCACCTTCAGTTTAAGGTTGCCCCACAGATGCTCAATGGGGTTTAGGTCTGGAGACATGCTTGGTCAGTCCATCACCTTTATCCACATCTTCTTTAGCAAGGCATTGGTCATCTTGGAGGTGTGTTTGGGGTCATTATGATGTTGGAATACTGCTCTGCGGCCCAGTCTATGAAGGGAAGGGATCATACACTGCTTTAGTATATCACAGTACATGTTGGCATTCATTGTTCCCTCAATGAACTGTAACTCCTCAGTGCCAGCAGCACTCATGCTACCCCAGACCATGACACTCCCACCACCATGCTTGACTGTAGGCAAGATACACTTGTCTTTGTTTTTCTCATCTGGTTGCCGCCACATACACTTGACACCATCTGAACCAAATACATTTATCTTGGTCTCTTCAGACCACAGGATATGGTTCCGGTAATCCATGCCCTTAGTCTCCTTGTCCTCAGCAAACTGTTTGCAGGCTTTCTTGTGCATCACCTTAAGAAGAGGCTTCCTTCTGGGACAACAGCCATACAGACCAATTTGATGCAGCGTGTGGCGTATGGTCTGAGCACTGACAGGCTGACCCCCCCCCCCACCCAACCTCTGCAGCAATGCAGGCAGCACTCATACGTCTATTTCCCAAAAACTACATCTGGATATGATGCTGAGCACGTGCACTCAACTTCTTTGGTTGACCATGGCAAGGCCTGTTCTGAGTGGAACCTGTCTTGTTAGACTGCTTGGCCACCGTGCTGCAGCTCAGTTTCAGGGTCTTGGCAATCTTCTTATAGCTTAGGCCAGTGATGGTGAACCTTGGCACCCCAGATGTTTTGGAACTACATTTCCCATGATGCTCATGCACTCTGCAGAGTAGTTTAGCATCATGGGAAATGTAGTTCCAAAACATCTGGGGTGCCAAGGTTCGCCATCACTGGCCTAGGCTATCTTTATGTAGAACAACAATTCTTTTTTTCAGATCCTCAGAGAGTACTTTGCCATGAGGTGCCATGTTGAACTTCCAGTGATCAGTATGAGAGAATGAGAGAGATAGCACCAAATTTAACACACCTGCTCCCCATTCACACCTGAGACCTTGTAACACTAACGAATCACATGACATTGAGAAGGGAAAATGGCTAATTGGGCCCAATTTGGACATTTTCACTTAGGGGTGTACTCACTTTTGTTGCCAGTGGTTTAGACATTAATGGTTGTGTGTTCAGTTATTTTGAGTTAACAGAAAATTTACACTGTTATACAAGCTGTACACTCACTACTTTACATTCTAGCAAAGTGTAATTTCTTCAATGTTGTCGCATGAAAGATACAATTAAATACTTACAAAAATGTGAGGGGTGTACAAGCTTTTGTGAGATACTGTATATATGACAGAGAATGGGGCAGGGCTCAGTTTGAACACTTTAACCAATTCAGCCCCGGACCAATTGTCAGCCTAAGGACCAGAGGTCTTTTTACAATTTCGCACTGCTTTAACTGGTAATTGCGCGGTCATGCAATGTTGTACCCAAACGAAATTTGCATCCTTTTCTTCCCACAAATAGAGCTTTCTTTTGATGGTATTTGATTGCCTCTGCGATATTTATTTTTTACGATATAAAAGGAAAAAGACTGAAAATTAAAAAAAAAAAGATATTTTCTACTTTTTGTTATAAGAAAAATCTAATAAACTAAATTTTAGTCATACATTTAGGCCAAAATGTATTCAGTACATTTTCTGGAATTTACACAGCTTTTACCGTATATACTCGAGTATAGGCCGACCCGAATATAAGCCGAGGCCCCCAATTTACCCCCAAAAAAACTGGCAAACTTATTGACTCGTGTATAAGCCGAGGGTGAGACATGCCTGTCCATCCCTGTGTGTGTGTCCGTCCATCCCTGTGTGTCCGTCCATCCCTGTGTGTCCGTCCATCCCTGTGTGTCCGTCCATCCATCCCTGTGTGTGTGTGTGTCCATCCATCCATCCATCCCTGTGTGTGTGTGTCTCCATCCATCCATCCATCCATCCCTGTGTGTGTGTGTCTCCATCCATCCATCCATCCATCCCTGTGTGTGTGTGTCTCCATCCATCCATCCATCCCTGTGTGTGTGTGTATCCATCCATCCCTGTGTGTGTGTGTGTCTCCATCCATCCATCCATCCGTGTGTGTGTGTCTCCATCCGTGTGTGTGTGTGTGTGTGTGTGTGTGTGTGTGTGTGTGTGTGTGTGTGTGTGTGTGTGTCCAGCCTACCTGCACCTACACCCGCAGCAGATCGCAAAACGCAGTGCGGAAATGAATAGGGTTTGCAGTGTTAGCTGCATGGCAATATAGTGTGAACCAGGGCTGAGGACCCATTCACTTTGGCAGGGAAAAGGGAATAGTTGAGTCGCAGATTTATTCCCGCTGGCCACCCACACAGAGAAGACCATCCAGCAGCCACTTTGCGTCATAGCCACGACAAAAATCCCATCATGTTTAGTGGGCAGTACAGGTGTGTGTGTGTGTGTGTGTGTGTGTGTGTGTGTGTGTGTGTGTGTCCAGCCTACCTGTGTCCCGAGCCTTTGTCCCGAGCCTCCGTCCCGTGTCGTGCCTTGCCTTCGTCCCGTCCCGTCCCGTCCCGTGCCGTGCCTTGCCTTGCCTCCGTCCCGTGCCCTCTTCGTCGGCGGCCATTGTAAAATTCAAAAGCCGCGCCTCCTCCTTCGCCTGTGATAGGCGGAACACTGAATTTCCCAGCAGCCTGTGTTCCGCCTATCACGGACGTCGTATCATCCTCGTCCGTAGTACGAGGATGAGACGATGCCCGTGATAGGCGGAACACAGGCTGCTGGGAAATTCAGTGTTCCGCCTATCACAGGCGAAGGCGGAGCCGGAGGCGCGGCTTTTGAATCATAGAATGGCCGCTGTCTGTCTGCTCGACACGCTGATCGAGCGGGCAGACAGCGATGACTCGAGTATAAGCCGAGGGGGGCACTTTCAGCCTCAAAAAAGAGGCTGAAAATCTCGGCTTATACTCGAGTATATACGGTAATTTATAACTGCCTATCTAATTTCTTGAGGTGCTAAAATGGCAGGGCAGTACAATCCCCCCCCCCCAAATGACCCCATTTTGGAAAGTAGACACTCCAAGGAAATTGCTGAGGGGCATGTTGAGCCCATTGAATATTTTTTTTTTCTGTCCCAAGTGATTGAATAATGACACAAAAAAAAAAAAATTACAAAAAGTTGTCACTAAATGATATATAGTTCACACATGTCATAGTTATATGTGGAATTGCACCCCAAAATATATTCTGATGCTTCTCCTGAGTACGAGGATACCACATATGTGGGACTTTTTGGGAGTCTAGCTGCATACGGGACCCCGAAAACCAAAAACTGCCTTCAGGATTTCTGAGGGTGCAAATTTTTGATTTCACTCCTCACTACCCATCACAGTTTCGAAGGCCATAAAATGCCAAAATAGCACAAACCCCCCCCCCCCCCCCCCAAATGACCCCATTTTGGAAAGTAGACACCCCAAGCTATTTACTGAGAGGCATGTTGAGTCCATGAAATATTTTAAATTTTGCAACAAGTTGCAGGAATATTACAATTTTTTTTTTTTTTTGCACAAAGTTGTCACTAAATGATATATTGCTCACACATGCTATGGGCATAAGTGAAATTACACCCAAAATAAATTCTGCTGCTTCTCCCGAGTATGGGGATACCACATGTGGGGGACTTTTTGGGACCCTAGCCGTGTACAGGACCCCGAAAACCAAGCACTGCCTTCAGGATTTAAATATAAAACGCTACCAAAAAAAACTGTTAGCGATCGCAGGGATCAGGCCTGACTCTGCGAACGCTGCAGTTATGTGTTTAGTGTTTTGTAAGTGACAGTGATCGATCAATACTGCACTTGGGTGGGCTGGGCGGAGGGGCAAAACGCAGGTGCTAGCAGGTATCTGGGCTGATCCCGCTAACAATGCGTTTTTTTGGAACCCTAAACTGCTGGGGACGCTAGTATAGATCTGATCAGATCAGATATTGATCTGTTCAGATTCTATACCACTACGGGAGGTGTATGCTTTGCGCGTGGGTGTTAGCGGTACTGGCACTAACCTAGCGCTGCCTGGGGCGACGCAGACCTTGACCCTAAAACCTAATTGATATCACCCGCCGGGTGATCAGGGGGTTAAACCTTTATTGGGTAATAAATGGTGGGTGCCCTGATGCTATAAAAAACAAACTAACTAACCAGAGTCACCTGTAACACTTACCGTATATACTCGAGTATAGGCCGACCCGAATATAAGCCGAGGCCCCCAATTTACCCCCCAAAAAACTGGCAAACTTATTGACTCGTGTATAAGCCGAGGGTGAGACATGCCTGTCCATCCCTGTGTGTGTGTCCGTCCATCCCTGCGTGTCCGTCCATCCCTGTGTGTCCGTCCATCCCTGTGTGTGTGTCCGTCCATCCCTGTGTGTCCGTCCATCCCTGTGTGTCCGTCCATCCATCCCTGTGTGTGTGTGTGTCCATCCATCCATCCATCCCTGTGTGTGTGTGTGTCCATCCATCCATCCATCCCTGTGTGTGTGTGTCTCCATCCATCCATCCATCCCTGTGTGTGTGTGTCTCCATCCATCCATCCATCCCTGTGTGTGTGTGTCTCCATCCATCCATCCATCCCTGTGTGTGTGTGTATCCATCCATCCCTGTGTGTGTGTGTCCGTGTGTGTGTGTGTGTGTGTGTGTGTGTGTGTGTGTGTGTGTGTGTGTGTGTGTGTGTGTGTGTGTCCAGCCTACCTGTGTCCCGAGCCTGTGTCCCGTGCCTTGCCTCCTTGCCTCCGTCCCGTGCCTTGCCTCCTTGCCTCTGTCCCGTGCCGTGCCTTGCCTCCGTCCCGTGTCGTGCCTTGCCTCCGTCCCGTCCCGTGCCGTGCCTTGCCTTGCCTCCGTCCCGTGCCTTGCCAGGATCGCCGCTCTTCGTCGGCGCCTCGGCGGACATTCTACCATTCAAACGCCGCGCCTCCGCCTCCGCCTTCGCCTGTGATAGGCGGAACACTGAATTTCCCAGCAGCCTGTGTTCCGCCTATCACGGACATCGTCTCATCCTCGTCCGTAGTACGAGGATGAGACGATGTCCGTGATAGGCGGAACACAGGCTGCTGGGAAATTCAGTGTTCCGCCTATCACAGGCGAAGGCGGAGGCGGAGGCGCGGCGTTTGAATGGTAGAATGTCCGCTGTCTGTCTGCTCGACACGCTGATCGAGCAGGCAGACAGCGATGACTCGAGTATAAGCCGAGGGGGGCACTTTCAGCCTCAAAAAAGAGGCTGAAAATCTCGGCTTATACTCGAGTATATACGGTATACAGTGATCACTGGTGAAAGGGTTAACTAGGGGCAATCAGGGGGTTAAAATCTTTATTAGGTAGTGTATGAGGGTCCCTGGCGCTATATAAAAACCTGACGGGGAACCTAAATAACTAAATAACTAACTGGCTATCCAGCATTACCAGTGAGACTTATACGGTGATCGCTGGGGAAAGGGTTAACTCTAGGGGCAATCAGGGGGTTAAAACCTTTATTGTATATGGGGGTACCTAATGCTATAAAAACCTGGCGGTGAACCTAAAAAAATAACTATCTACCTAGCGGCACCAGTGACACTAATGCAGCGATCAGAAAAACGATCGCTTAGTGACACTGGCAAAAGGGGGTGAAAGGGTTAACTCTAGGGGCAATCAGGGGGTTAAACCTTTATTAGAGGGGGTAGGGCGCTACCCTTAAGCTAACACTAACTGCCCTGACACTTTTTACTGTCACAACTGACACTAAATGCAGTGATCAGTAAATAAATGATCACTGCAATCAGTGACACTGTGACTGGGAGGGGGGGTGGGGATTTGTGTGCCTATGTGTACCTACCTGTCAGTGTAGTGATTGGTACACTTACTATGTGTTCTCCTCGCAGTCTGGTCAAAAAGACCGCCCCGAGGAGAATGACATCACTTCCTCCCTGCCTGTGCTTACACTACACAGGCGAGGGAGGCTTCTCATTCGCCAGGAGCGATCGAGAGGGAATGGCTATCCCCTCATCCCGGATCGCTCCTGAGGTGAAACGGACTGCCGCAGCCAGCGGAAGCGGGTCCGATCGGACCCCCCACCCGCAGGAAGGCAAGCACGTACATGTACGTGCTAGTGCCTGTCGGTGCCATTGTGCCGACGTACATTTACATGCGGCGGTCCTTAAGTGGTTAAACAGTGCGCACATCATGTACATTGCCAAATGTTGCTGGTATCAAGCCTACCTTTTTATTCCCGCCATCTATAGAAACGGGGTCATCTTATATTAACTTATTTGCACAGTCACAGTATCTGGGGTTGTAGATACTTTAAAACTTTGGAGGCTCCAGGGACCAGCAGCATTTCCAACTGTCTCCTGAATTCTGTTGGACTGTCCCTACTGATTCAGTTGCAGTAGATACCAGAACTTTGTAGGCGTCATCAGACAGGGGATCATTGGCCTATGACTAGAGTGCCAAAAGGCTGCTACAAGTGTCCACTTCTTTTTTTGGTGTACCTGTGATGGGTGCATAGGATGTTTCAGCAAGGAGTAGCCATAGTGGAGGTGAATACAGGGAGTTGTAACTGTTACTATATGGTGTGTGGCCAGAGCACATTATACCTGTGGAGAAGTGGAGGACTGAAAAAGGAACTTTACTTTAGTTCAATGTGGCCAGCTGCTACCAAGAGTAAGGAAAGGCCACTGTCTCCACCATGCACTAAATGCTGGACTATGGTTGCCAGCCATATAAAAATGTGATTCTTACCTTTTAATTTCATTTTAACTAATGCCCAGAATTTCCTTGTAAATGTGATTAAAGAGCTTCCAAACCCAGGACCCTGCATTCACTATATATGGTCTCCTGCAGTACACAGAACATGAAAATGCAATCTTTTTCATAAATATAAACTGCTAAATACCCTTTCTCATAAGCAGTATATAGCAGTCTTGTGACTTTTATCAGTGCCTGGTTAAAGTTTTAGGAGGAGTTTCTATAAAATTCTCACTGTCCTATAAGGCTGCAGAATCATTGACCCTCTGTCTGGACAGTGCCGATTGGCCCTGTGCTGATCACATGTACCCTCCTAAGAAAAAAAACTCTCTAGCAATACACACCAAACTGAGCATGTGCAGCTTATCCACTAAGCTCTGTTCTACCAGGAGATGCATAGCTCCCAACTGTCCCTGATTTCGAGGGACTGTCCCTGATTTGGAACAAAGTCCCTCTGTCTCTCTTTCCTCCTCATTTTTCCCTCATTTTGATCTGATCTATATAGTTGTATATAAAATGCACTTTTTATCTTTCAAAAAGAGTTTCCCAGTACTAAACCTTTCATCCATTTTCTAAATTGTTGTATTTGAAAATGTAATAAGCCAATATAAAGGAATAGTAGTGGTAAAAAAAAGCACTTGTGGGTTTAACCAATCATTTTTTTTTGTATAATTCTCCTTTAACCACTTGCTTACTGGGCACTTAAACCCCCCTCCTGCCCAGGCCAATTTTCAGCGCTGACGCACTTTGAATGACAATTGTGCGGTCATACAACACAGTACCCAAATTAAATTTTTATAATTTTTTCCACACAAATGGCTTTCTTATGGTGGTATTTAATCACAGCTGGGATTTTTATTTTTTGCTAAACAAACAAAAAAATATGGAAAATTTTGAAAAAAAAATAAAAAATCATGTTTCATAATTCATCAAAATTTTGCAAACAGGTAATTTTTCTCCTTCATTGATATGCGGATGAGGCGGTACTAGTGGGCACTGATAGGCTGCACTGGTGGAAACTGATAGGCTGCACTGGTGGGCACAGGCTGCACTGAAGGGCACTGATAGGCACAGTTAAAGCGGTACTGATGGGCACATATAAGGTGGCACTGATGGCCACTGATCGATAGCACGTATGGGTGACACGTATGGGTGGCATGGATGGGCACTGATAGGTACCACTGATAGATGGCTCTGATGGGCACTGATAGGTGACACTGATGGGCACTGATCAGTGCTGCCCATCAGTGCCACTGGCAGGGGGCACAATCAGGCACTAAGGATCTGCAGCAGCTAGCCGGAGACTCGCTGATCACAGAGCACGCTGTGCTGATCACAGGAGGCGCGCAGGCCGCTCAGGCATGGGACAATGCCAATAGACACCGTCCTGGCAAAGCAGGTCCGTGCTGTAACTGTCATTTGGCTATAGCGTGGATCTGTAGTGGTTAAAGGTGGGAGTGTCCGGGGGGGGGGGGGGGTCTTGCGCTTACATCCTTTTGCTAATAGGTGTCCTTCATTCCCATCTCAGAAAGTTGAGAGGTATGGGAGATGTATCGGGAACAGTAGAAGAAGGGGAGGATCAGACTAGACAGGATCAAACAGCCTTTTTACGCAATGCAGAAGATGAGCTCCTTAGGTTCCACAGTGAGTATAACAAGCATGCTTTACTGCATACACACACACTGATTTTATTGTTGTGGGTTTAGTAACAATTTAATGTTTTATGTAAAAAAAAAAAATGCAAAAAAATATGCAAAAATAAATGTTATTTGTCATTTCCAGGGCAAATGTGAGGAATCTATATGATGTTTTATCAGCAACATTTTAAATAGTTTTCTAGATAAATATGTCTGTATGATAAGGGTTATGGGAACATAAAAACAGCAGCATGACGTGTTTTCTGCCTATAAATTAGACGATATGACATTTGAGCAAACAGCCAGAACATTCAGCAAGTACTGTACATTGTGTCCCTACTTCTCACACAATAAACTCATAGAAACACTGGATTAGAAGAAAATGTGACCTGCACAAATATGAACTCTGCCCAGGCTGAGACTTTGCATTACGCTGCAATATGATTTCACGTATAATGGTTGATGGCCTTAAACTGCAAGGGACAAGTTGTTTCCCAACAGAGGTGCATAGACGCCAACTGTAGCAGACCATAACAATTGACTTTAAATGTTCCAGTACAATTTAGGGAGAAGCTCTTATTCAAACCAACGTAATGGCCATTGCTTGTTATAATTTTTTTTTTCTCAATGCACTCAGCCCTTTCAGTTGTGTTCTGGGTTTGCTTAGCCTGAGTACCTACCTGTTCAAGGCGAATCTTTTATACCCATGCAAAACTGAAATGGACTAGGCCACCATACACATAAAATCACTTTGTGGTTAGTAATGTGGTGGTCTGGGTACATTGATCAGTGGAAAAATGTAGGGAAGGTGTTATGTCAGGACAAATAAAAAAAAACCAGATCTATGCTCAGTTAAAAGGTGTGATGGGCAGGGGAGACATGGGGGTCTATTAAACCCCTAATGTTTCCAAAAAGAGTACCCGCCACCTGCCCAATACTATCACATGGGGGTGTATTAATCTGTTTAAAAAATATGTTAAAACAAAATCCTAATAAAATGGATTAAAAAAGTTTTTTGTTTTTTGTAACCCCTGTTAACCCACACACATGTGCAAACGCACACTCAGGGTGTAAACTCGTATGTAAACCTCAATTGCACCAAAGATGTGATATATCGCCACAAACATCAGAGTGAGAGCAATAATTCTAGCACAAGGGCTCCTGGTTAACTCTAAACAAATGCGTTTTAAAGGCTTTTAACCACTTCAGCCCTGGAAGAATTTATCCCCTTCCTGACCAGACCACTTTTTGCGATTCGGCACTGTGTCGCTTTAACTGACAATTGCGGGATAAGAATAAGGCTTACCCATAGGTACTGTAAAGATCTCCTAAACATGCGACATTTAGGAGATATTTACTGTATACTGCAGTAATGATGTCATTGGCGTATGTGCTCGTAAGGAACGGCCACCTGTGCTATTTCTCCAGAAGTGTGTGCTGTGACCGGCGGCTCCCATGCGCATGCGCGGTAGTGACGTCACATGGCTCCGGTCACTCACACAGTCCATGGCCCCGGAAGGAAGATGGTCGAAGATGGCTGCGGCCTGCAGCGTGGACGTTTGCAGGTAAGTGCGATGCATACTAGCACATTATGCCTTTACTTTGCAGGGAAGATAAAAAAAAATCTGAGTTTACTTCCTCTTTAATATAAAAGTGTGCAAATATCATGTGACATAAAAATGTTCAACTACATCATTTTATTCTACAGGGCCTCTACTTCCAGAAACTACTGAATTTTCTGGAGGTTTAATTTGTGCTAGAGCCGAACTTGACAAAGGAAATGTATGACGGTGTGTACATATTTTCCCTTATATAGTCTGGATTAAAAACTAAAGCTTTATAGTTTTACATGAAAATACATAGATGAGAAGCACAGTCCAAGCTGTATTCTTCTAGTCACATCCATCCACAATTGGTCACAGCCATACTGATTCCACTCAAATAAACCATCTCCTCCTTAATGCTTTTCACAACCTAGTGCAGGGATATGCAATTGGCGGACCTCCAGCTGTTGCAAAACTACAACTCTCATCATGCCTCTGCCTCTGGGTGTAATGCTTGTGACTGTCTTGCTATGCCTCATGGGACTTGTAGTTCTGCAACACCTGGCGGTCCACTAATTGCATATCCCTGACCTAGTGGCTTGATCTCAAGGATGATGCTTGATTACAGTTTTTAAGTTAAAATAAAATAAAAATTGCTAAATTATAATTATGTGTTCTTAGCAGGCAGGTGGTGCTCACGGCTGAAGACAACTTTTACTGTGCTGTCCTTTACAAATCACAGAAAAAAGCATACAATTTATGTTACCTGCACAGCGTATTTGAACATTATTGCAGACTCACCCCCAAGTCTGCTCTTTTCCTGTGCAGACAAGTTCAAACTCTCCCTCACCATTCCATTTACCACTGCTGCTTCTACGAGATCTGTCTTTTTCTCTCTTTGGCCATTGGACAGCCACTGGCGATAAAAATGCCATGTATTTGGGCTGGAATTACATTGTCCCATATCCATTCTTGGTATTTAAAGAGCTTGGGAGTTTGCACTCTGCATGTGCCTCATTCAGTATACAAAAAGATAGTGCAAAGTATATTATTATTATTATTATTATTATTCAGGATTTATATAGCGCCAACAGTTTGCGCAGCTCTTTACAATATGAGAGCAGACAGTACACTTACAATACAAATCAATACAGGAGGGATAAGAGGGCCCTGCTCGTTAGAGCTTACAATCTAGAAGGGAGGGTAAGTATAGCTTTTTTTTTGGGGCAAAAAAAAACCTCTTATCTATGGAAAAACTTTACCTCCTAGAAAATGTTCTTAAATCTGAAATCTGGCTAGGTTTAAAAGACTTTAATTAATTAATGCAGCTAAGTATTTAATATTTTATTTCTTTCACTTTGTTTAAATTAGGAAAATGTTGAATCAGAATACATAATGTACACAGCACATATTAAGGCACAAAATTTGAGATGCCAATTGGGGATCCAATTTTCTAGTAAAAGTGCTTAAGAAGTATGACCCAGTTCAGGGTTTTCTTGCAAAGCCAGTAGGCTGAAGATGCATAAATCAAGCAACTTGAGATAATTGTGAACCAAGTAAACCAATGGAAAAAAAATGTTATCATTCACTGATGTTGGAACAATCTAAATATACGATGGTGGAGTGTTACCAGGAGAGGTTTTGAAAGGGATAAACCTACACTAAAACTTGTGCCAATGTAAACCGTGAGAAAATCTATGAGAAGAATTATTCACCAGTTACCCCACTATAACCTAAATGGAGATTAAAAAAAATTGCTACTTCTGCTATTAAAGAAAGCGGAAAAGGAAAATTAAAGCTAGAAAAAGGAAATGGGAAAAAAAAGAGGGAAGAAAGGGGTAGGAAGGGGAAAAGAAGAGGGGGAGGGGAAGGGGAGACCTGTAGGAACCTCACAAAGCCCAGCTTTATCCAGTCATATATCCAGTGAGTCACAAGTGGAGAGGATGCAAAGTGATCTAGTGAAGGCTGATAGGTAAGTAAAAGCGTATAATGTGTGTTGTTTAAAACCTCTGTCAGCTTTTCTATAACCACTTAAGGACCAGGCCTCTTTTTCGGACTTGGTGTTTCCATGTTTAAAACAGTTTTTTTTGCTAGAAAATTACTTAGAACCCCCAAACATTTTATATTGTTTTTTTTCTAACACCCTAGAAAATAAAATGGCGGTCATTGAAATACTTTTTTTCACACCGTATTTGCGCAGCGGTCTTAGAAGCGCACTTTTTTTGGAAAAAGTTCACTTTTTTGAATAAAAAAATAAGACAACAGTAAAATTTGCCCAATTTTTTTTTATACTGTGAAAGATAATGGTATGCCGAGTAAATTGATACCCAACATGTCACGCTTCAAAATTGCGCCCGCTCGTGGAATGGCGTCAAACTTTTAGCCTCAAAAATCTCCATAAGCGACATTTAAAAAATTCTACAGGTTGCATTTTTTGCGTTACAGAGGAGGTCTAGGGCTAGAATTATTTCTCTCGCTCTACCGATAGCGGCGATACCTCACATATGTGGTTTGACCACCGTTTTCATATGCGGGCGCTACTCACGTATGCGCTCGCTTCTGTGCGCAAGCTCGTCGTAACGGGGTGTTTTAAAAAAAAATTTTTTTTTTCTTATTTATTTTAATTTATTTTATTTATTTTTACACTTTTTAAAAAAAATAAATAAAATGGATCACTTTTATTCCTATTACAAGGAATGTAAACATCCCTTGTAATAGAAAAAAGCATGACAGGTCCTCTTAAATATGAGATCTGGGGTCAAAAGGTCCTCAGATCTCATATTTGGGCTAAAATGCAACAAAAAAACAAAAACAAAAAAAAAAAGAAAATCTGACATTTAAAAAAAAAATATTGACGTCGCTTCTGCCCTCCTATGGTATAGAGACGAGTGGGGGCCATCTTAGCCTCACTTGTCTCTATGCCCAGCAGACGGAAGGACCCGATCGCCTCCGCCGCTACCGACGGCTCCGGTAAGCGGCGGAAGGTGCGGGAGGGCGGCGGGAGGGGGGGTGGCACCTCTCCCGCCGCCGATAGTGGTGATCTCGCGGCGAATCCGCCGCGGAGACCACCGTTATCGTACAGCCGACCGCCGCCTGAAGAGATGGATATCTCCGTTGTGGCAGCAGCTGCTGCCGTTACCGAGATATCCCTCTTCAAAAATAGGACGTACATCGTCGTGCGGCGGTCGGCAAGTGGTTAATAAGTTTACCCTGTGCCCAGTTCTTTTTTTTTTTTTTTTATGCAAGCAGTGTAAGTTACTGAATTTGAGCTATTATCAGCCTTTTGCAATCCACTTGGAAGAGGCAGCACAAGAAGCTGGTCAGTTGTACCTTATGTTGTAAAACATGCTGAAGCACAAGAATCTAGTCAGTTGTCTTAAAACATGGGGACGTCCACCTGCCAACCATAAGCATCTTGCATACCAGGCCTAGCTACTTCCGTAGCTGCTCTATTCTATCCCGTGGAAGGAATGTCATGACAGACTAACATTATGCAGCCCAATATGGGCGAACATTTTTTAAGCATGGCATAGAATTGATGAGTACATGGGAAATCATTAGAATGATTAAGAAATTGGTTAGAAGAAGCAGGCAGGACCATCATATACTCTGGCATACAGGCTGTCCCCGAGTTACGATCATCCGACTTGCGAACGCCTCCTACTTTACGAACGACAGGTGATGCTGGCGGGCACATGGGAAAATGAAAAACATCAGAAAACGACGTGGGAAAACAGCGTAAAACATCGGAAAATGACGTGGGAAAACATCAGAAACGTCAATCTGCACATGCGCGTCTGGATTACGAACAAATCCGACTTCAGAACAAACAGGCAGTCCCTAACCAGTTCGTAACTCGGGGACTGCCTATATTAACAAATAGGATTACTAGGAGCAGTGTTGAGTGTGACTAGCTTACCTTTACCAAGCTGATCTATTTTGCTCCTCCTTGTTGAATGAATGAATGAAATCACCTATCTGAACTTTCAAATGTTAAAGACCAGAGCATAAATTATGTATTTTAGGGACTAACTTCAAAATCCGAAAACTCTCAAAAAGAATAGACTAAAAACTGAATGAAAATGTACAACTTCAAAAGGAGAACAAACACTGCCAGTTGCTAACCACAGCTTTTTAAAAATAGACGAAGAATCCTAACAGGCTTAAACAAGCCCTTTCTAAGTCCCTTTAATGTCTACTTGACTGAAAATAACTAATAGGTAGACATGTGCATTCGTTTTCGTCCGAATGCATTTTCGTCCGAATTTCAGGTATTTTCGTTTTCGTTTTGACAAACGATAACGAAAGTGCAGATTCCGAAAAACGAAAGATCCGACATAAATAAATGCTTTTTTTCGTTTTCGTTGTTACAACAGTTCGATATAGAATAGGAGATTCGAAGTGGCCGTTCGATATAGAATAGGAGATTCGACGTGACTCCATATGTCTATTGAACCTGTGGTCGAATGTGCCTAAGTTTCGTTTACCTCTATTAGTCCTATTATATAGAAAAGCTTCGACAGAGAGTAAATATTCGACATAGAGAGAACAGAATCGACAGAGAGAAACGATACTGGAATTGGGTGGGGGAAGTGAATTAAAAAAAAATAATGATAATATTCGACGGGATCGTTGCACGTTTAAAATAATATTCGACGGGATCGTTGCACGTTTATAATAATATTCGACGGGTTCGTTGCACGTTTATAATAATATTCGACGGGATCGTCGCAACTATACGACACTGCAATCGTACATTTCGGCAATCGAATTCTCCGCCTATAGGCTATATAGTTTAGCAGCTCCATCGAATCTTCTTTATCCATTCGACAGATACCATAAGCCTTCCAAGACAGATTCGACCGTAATTCATGTGGATTTTCGGACGAATGCAATTTTTGCACGAAAAACGAAATAAATAAAAACGAATTTCGGGAGTAACTAAATAAATAAAATTTACGGACGAAAACGAAAAAACGAAACGAAATATTCTAGTCTGCACATGTCTACTAATAGGGGGATAAGTCCTGCAAATATTTTACTAATATGATAATGTGAAACCTGTTAAATAGTTCACAAATTCTAGGATCAAATATTCAGAGGGACAATGGGAAGTTGGGAAGTTTTAAAATTTAAAATGAAAGAGATCTACAAGGCCCCTGCGACTGAATAATTGGTCCATATTGATGGTTCTACGGACTGCCTAATGTTATCAATAAACAAGTCTAAAACAGATACCAAAGGCGTTGTGAGAATACTTCTCCTTCCTCCTTCCTTTCCCTGTCCAGTGAGAACAGGACATCTGCAAATATGATCAAGCGTCTACAACAATATCCCTTACATTACCTAAAACATACTTAGCCTTAATCCAGATGTCCAGCACAAGACATCTAATATCGAAATGTCTCATAAGCTTGATGAACGGCAGTGGAAGATTCAAGGCATAAAGCATCCCTTTATTATCTGTCTGGATATTGATGCTATGATTGCTGAATTGGAGTCCCCAGATCTCTAATGCACCTATCACAGTAAATAATTCTAAAATAACTATGTTTCTAATTAAACCAGAGCAAACCAGCATGCAAGGCCATCTACAGACCCACCAATGTCCTCTCCAATAGGCAGCAAAATGACAGATCCTGCTGCATCTGTATCCCTATCCAAAATGAAAGCCTGTTGCCAGAATGACCAACCATTGAAATCTTTTAAAAATCTAGGCTGAGTCTGAAGGTCCTGTTTCAGTTAGGAAGAAAGACAAGAGTGTCTGAACAGGGATTTATTGCCTGTGATGGATAAAGGAAGTCTCAGGGAGAATATTTTAAACACTGGAATTATTTTAGATACAAATGCTGTTAATCTGAGCAAACGATTCAATTTTGCTCACCATGACCCTATTCTGTTTAACCACTTGACCACTGGGCACTTAAACACCCGTAATAACCAGACCAATTTTCAGCTTTCGGTGCTCTCACATTTTGAATGACAATTACTCAGTCATGCAACACTGGACCTATATGAAATTTTGTCCTTTTTTCACACAAATTGAGCTTTCTTTTGGTGGTATTTAATCACCGCTCGGTTTTTTATTTTTTGTGCTATAAAAGAAAAAATACAGAAAATTCTGTAAAAAAATGAATTTTTCTTTGTTTCTGTTATAAAATTTAGCAGATTAGTAATTTTTTCTTCATACATTTTGGCCAAAATTTATACTACTGCATATCTTTGGTAAAAATAAGTACAAATTGGTGGATATTATTTGGTCTTTGTGAAAGTTATAGAGTCCACAAGCTATGGTGCCAATATCTGAAAATTGATCACACCTGAAGTACTGATGGCCTATCTCATTTCTTGAGACCCTAACATGCCAGAAAAGTACAAATACCCCCCAAATGACCCCTTTTTGGAAAGAAGACATTCCAAGGTATTTAGTAAGAGGCATGATGAGTTTTTTGAAGTTGTCATTTTTTCCCACAATTCTTTTCAAAATCAAGATTTTTTTACTTTTTTTTTTCACAAAATTGTAATATTATCAGTTTATTTCTCACACACAGCATATGCATACCACAAATTACACCCCAAAACACATTCTGCTATTACTCCCGAGTACGGCGATACCACATGTGTGAAACTTTTACACAGCGTGGCCATATACAGAGGCCCAACATGCAGGGAGCGCCATCAGGCGTTCTGGAGCACCCAGGACAATTCTGACATTTCTCTCCTACATGTAAAAATCATAATTTATTTGCTAGAAAATTACATAGAATCCCAAAACATTATATATGTTTTTTTAGCAAACACCCTGGAGAATACAATGGTGGTCGTTGCAACTTTTTATCTCGCACGGTATTTGCGCAGCAATTTTTTGCGAATGCTTTTTTTTGGAAAAAAAACAGTTTTGTGCTTAAAAAAAAAAAAAAGGTCCTCTTTACAGTGAGATATGGGGTCAATAAGACCCTGCATCTCACCTCTAGGCTGGGAAGTCTGAAAAAAAAATAAAAAATAATAATGCTGGCTTTGATCGTATTGGCGAGTCGGTAGAAGCACCGGGGGGCAGCGGGAGGGGGGGATGTCTATGGCTGGGTATTGCAGGGTATCACCGACTATGGCTGGGTATGGCTGGGTATCTCCGAGTATGGCTGGGTATCTCAGAGTATGGCTGGGTATCTCAGAGTATGGCATTGCAGAGTATTGTGTTGCAGAGCATTGCAGGGTTTTGGCGGGTGTTGCAGAGCATTGCAGAGTGTTGCAGGGTATTGGCGGGTGTTGCAGTCATTGCAGAGTGTTTCAGGGTATTGGCGGGTGTTGCAGAGCATTGCAGAGTGTTGCAGGGTATTGGCGGGTGTTGCAGAGCTTTGCAGAGTGTTTCAGGGTATTGGCGGGTGTTGCAGAGTGTTGCAGGGTATTGGCGGGTATTGCAGAGTGTTGCAGGGTATTGGCGGGTGTTGCAGAGCATTGCAGGGTATTGCAGAGTGTTGCAGAGTATTGCAGAGTGTTGCAGGGTATTGCAGAGTGTTGCAGGGTATTGCAGGGTGTTGCAGGGTATTGCAGAGTGTTGCAGGGTATTGCAGAGTGTTGCAGGGTATTGCAGAGTGTTGCAGGGTATTGCAGAGTGTTGCAGGGTATTGCAGAGTGTTGCAGGGTATTGCAGAGTAATGCAGGGTATTGCAGAGTATTGCAGGGTATTGCAGAGTATTGCAGAGTAATGGCAGGGAATTGAGGGGTTAAATTTCGGTGAGCAGCGATGTGGGCACTGCAGATGCAGCCCACAGCGCTGCTAACACCAATCTCTTCCCCCTCCGCTGTATCGATCGGTAGAGAGAGGGGGAGGGAGGAACCGGCGTCATCTTATGACGCTGGTTTGTTTACAAGTGATCACTCTGTCATTTGACGGAGCGATCACGTGGTAAACGGCCACGATGAGCGGCCGTTTACCGTGATCCGTGATGTGCTGGGTCCTATGGACCTGGCGGTCACGGATGCTCTCGAGTGCGTGCCCCAGGGGGCGCGCGAGAGTGAAATTCTGGGAGGACGTCATATGACGGCCTCCCAGAGTTAAACAACCGCCCTGTAGCCGTCATTCGGCTATGGGCCGGTTGTTAAGTGGTTAAGAAAGAGCTCAATAATAGGAATTTTATATACAGCTTACCTGTAAAATCCTTTTCTTGAGAGTACATCACGGGACACAGGAGCTCATTATATAGTGGGTTATATAGGCACCTCTGGTGATTGGACACTGGTTAACCCCAATTAAGGAGAATTCCTCCCCTATATAACCCCTCCCATATGGGAGGCACCTCAGTTTTGTAGCAAAGCAATAGGAAACCACGTAAAAACCAAGAGGGGCGGGAGCCCTGTGTCCTGTGATGTACTCTCAAGAAAAGGATTTTACAGGTAAGCTGTATATAAAAATCCTATTTTCTTGATCATACATCACGGGACACAGGAGCTCATTACATAGTGGGATGTCCCAAAGCAATGCTCAGATTGAGGGGAGGGAGACACAGATCATAATTATAGACCACTATGGGCCGGAGGACCTAAACTGCAGCCTGCAGTACACTGCGCCCAAAGGCGATATCCTCTTGCCCTCTGACATCCACCTGATAGAATCTGGTGAATGTGTGGACTGATGACCAAGTTGCAGCCTTACAGATATGAGCCAGGGAGGCCTGGTGATGCACTGCCCAATAAGCACTTACAGCTCTAGTAGAGTGCGCTTTCACTTGAAAAGGAGGGATTTTCCCTTTAACACTATAGGCCTGAGAAATAATCTGTCTAATCCACCTTGAGAGAGTGGATTTTGATGCCGCCTGGCCCTTCCTAGGGCCTTCCGGCAAAATAAATAAGCAATCAGTTTTCCTTATCTGAGCCATTGCTTGAAGATAGATACTGATAGTCCTAACCACATCCAAAGTGTGCAAAGATTCTTCTTCTGCAGAGTGTGGGTCCGGAAAAAAGGCTGGTAGGATTACATCTTGATTCCAATGGAATTCCGAAACCACCTTCGGTAGAAAGGACCTGTTGGGGCGCATGACCACCCGGTCCTTATGAACAATTAGATACGGCTCTTTGCTGGAGAGAGCTGCTAGTTCTGACACTCTTCTAGCCGTGGATATGGCTACCAAGAAAACCAATTTTTTGGTCAAAAGAACTAATGAAGCCAGATGCAAAGGTTCAAAAGGTTGCCCCTGCAAAGCCGAGAGAACCAAATTTAGATCCCATGGGCATACCGGAGGTTTGACTGGCGGCCTTATCCGCATAGCCCCCTGGATGAAAGCCCGCACCAGGGAATGCGATGCAAGTGGCTTCTGAAAAAACACTGACAAGGCCAAAATCTGCACCTTGATAGTGCTTACGGCCAAATTCATTTCTAGGCCTGACTGGAGAAAGGCCAAGATCATGCTAATGACATACTTTCTAGGATGCCATTCCCTGAGTTCACACCAGGAAACATATTCCCTCCAGGCCTTGAGTGGAACTGGGCAAATGGAACGGCCTCGAAGGAGGCGACCATTTTCCCTAACAGTCTCATGCACAACCGAATGGGGGAAGATCTCCTGCCCAGAATTAGGCGCACCAGATCCTTGCCCTGAGCGGTGTCGATAAACACATCCAGGTATTCCAACCTGGTAGTAGGCTGTAGGGACGACTTTTCTAGGTTTATAATCCAACCTAGGCGTTCCAGGTGTTCTAGCGTTCTGGAAACACTGTGGTTCAGGAACGCTACTGTTTTCTCCATGAGAAGCAAGTCGTCTAGATAAGCCATGACGGCCATACCCTGAGCTCTTAGGTTTGCCAAGAGAGGGTCCAGAATCTTTGTGAAGACTTGAGGGGCCGTAGTGAGCCCAAACGGCAAGGCCACAAACTGAAAATGGCGCCGCTCTACTGCGAACCTTAGATACTTTTGGTAGGGAGGAAACCACAGTGTGAATTGACTGCATTCGGAAGGACCGGATGCGTAAAAACCGGTTCAGATCCAGGATAGGTCTTACACTTCCATTTGGCTTCGGAACGGTGAAGAGATTCGAGTAAAACCCTGAACCCTGTTCTTTTGGGTCCACTTCTACTATCACCCCCTGGGATAGAAAGTGATCTAAGGCCAGAAATAGCGGTTTTTGCTTTACTGGGTCCCTGGGGATCCTTGACCTTAGAAAGCGAGAAGGTGGAATCTCCTGAAACTCTAGCTTGTAGCCCAGAGATACCGAAGAGATCATCCACTTGTCCCGGATCTCTTCCCGCCAGGCTTCCGCAAACTGCCGAAGCCTTCCCCCCACTTGGCCGAGCGGGGGCGCCCCTTCACAAGGACGTTTTTGGGCTCTGCTTGGCAGGCTTTCGCCCCCAAGTCTTTTTCTGCCCCTGGGCCTGGCCCTGAGCCTTTCCTGTAGAGGAGGGTTGAGAAGGCCGTCGCCACTGCTTAGAGCTTGATGCTCCGGGAGAGAGAGAATGCCTAAATGATGGACGTTTGCTCCTTTTGACTGGAAGGAGAGTAGATTTACCCCCTGAAATTTTTTTGGACAAATTTGTCTAATTCTTCTCCAAACAACGTTCACCTTTAAACGGGAACCCAATCAAATGCTTCTTGCTTGATAGCTCAGCTGCCCAATTCTTTAGCCATAGGGCCCTTCGCATGTGTACCAACAGGAGAGACAAACGAGATGCTTGTTGGACAGAATCCAAAATCGCATCAATCATGAAACACAGAATTTGAGGTTTTTCTGCATAATTCTCCACTTCCTCACTGGGAAGGAGGCCAAGCATCTGCTTAACCTGTTCCTTGAGGAACTGACACAACCCCATGGCTGCAACTGTAGGTTGCACTACAGCCTCAGTCATGGAAAAGGAGGCTTTTAATAATGTTTCCAACCTCTTATCAGTTGGATCTTTAAATACCTGAGCATTATCCAACGGACAGATCAGGTTTTTATTCACACAAGAAACAGCCGCATCGACAGATGGGACCCCCCATTTCTTGGTGAAACTTTCCTCCAGAGGATAATGCATAGAAAACCTTTTAGGAGGAGCAAACAGTTTATCGGGATGTCCCCAATCCTCATACATCAATTTATCCATTAAGGGATGAATTGGAAAGGAAAAAGCAGTCTGTGGGACTTTCCTGACTCCCAGGGAAGAAACAGAGGACGTAACGACTTCAGCAGCAGGCATTCTGAATGTGGTACGCACCAATTCAGTATAATACTGCACCTGTTTTCTGAGTGCCTGGGAGGAGGGGACTCTCTCCTCTTCCTCTGATTCCTCCGACTGCTCAAGATCCCTGTCCCAAGATAGGGATCTCTCCTCATTGTCAGAAGAATCATCTGAAAGAGGGATCTCAGCAGAGGGAGGGGTTCTACCCCTTTTCCTGCTATCTTTCAGGGAAACAGAAATAAAATTCATGATTCTCCCTTCAAAACCCTCCAATGTAGCCCTAAGGGAGTCCTCAGTGACGTATACCGGGGCTGAGACATTAGGAGAGGCTGCAAAACCTGACAGGGGCACTGACTCATCCTGTGAGGCTGGCTCCAGTCTTGCGGGGGGGGGGGGGGTGCTAACTTACAGGCATTTTTAGAACCCCTGGACCTAGGCGGTGATTTACCAGTGCCCTTGTTACCTCCCCCGAGACCCTCTTACGAGGAGACATAGTCCTAAACAACAAAGCAGAGGTACTAGTACAAAGTGCAATCACTGTTGTGCTTAAAGTCTCACAATAAATATATATGCTTAATACTGCACAACCTGATGCTGAGTAGGTGTCTAAGGTTTGCCTGGATCCAATCCCTTGGGATGCTTACCGCCCACAGCTCCTGTGTCTCACACTTACTTACAGCCCCCTGATGCTCTGGGCTTTTAAAACTGCCACCTGGTGCCTGCGGTACAGCGCCGTGCACACCAACGTGCACGGCTCACAACCACACTCCCCCTCCTCCATTAGCCCGTGAGCACGCTCGCGTGCACGAGGACCGCCGGAATCCAGGGGGGGAAAGGAATCTCCATCAGAGCTGCGTGGGACCCCCAGACTACGTGGGACCCCTGTATTACCTTATTGTGGCAGGGACTGCAGTTGAGAAGTGAGACCTCTGGAGAACCAGGCTTCACTGAGCGTGTGTACTGAAAGGCATGTAAGTATGCATCAGGCTGCTCTTACTCCCTCTAGTGGTGGAAACCAGGTAAGACATACTACTACTCAAATGAAGAAATCCATAATATAATTATATATAGGATTAACTTCCCTTACCTGTCCTCGCGGCAGGAATTGCTGAAAACAGACAGATTCCAGCCTTCACCCATCACGGCGGGCAGAGTTGTGCCAACCTTCAGGTTTTTTTGGGGTTCTTTCTCAGAAGAACATCCTACCTGGACCTTGTAAAAGACTCTGCCAGAAACTTTCGTGCCACTATGTAAACAGTACACCAAGTCTGGTTTTCCCAGAGCCAAGTCTGGTTTTCCCAGAGCCAATAGGAGAGGACTTACAGGCCAAACCTCGTTTCTTCGGATGACGAGGCCCGGGTACCATACTTCTTGGAAGTCAAATATTGGCCGGAGATATGGATCTGGTTTGTTGTAGCCCTTAGGCCCCCGCAGGGACCTGCACAGAGCTTTCTTCATAGCACATGTTTTACGTGACCAACCACCATAGACACTGGCGAAAAAACTGAGGTGCCTCCCATATGGGAGGGGTTATATAGGGGAGGAATGCTCCTTAATTGGGGTTAACTAGTGTCCAATCACCAGAGGTGCCTATATAACCCACTATGTAATGAACTCCTGTGTCCCGTGATGTATGATCAAGAAATAGGATTTACCTGTCAAGTTTACCGATAGGTAGTCTAAGTTCTATATGGGCTGTATCAATAGTTTTCCTTAGGAATTCCAAACATGTAGTAGCTTAACCAATTCCGCCCCGGAAGATTTGGCTGCTCAATGACCGGACCATTTTTTGTGATTCGGCACTGTGTGGCTTTATCTGACAGTTGCGCAGTCATGCAACACTGTACCCAAACAAAATTAACATTCTTTTTTTCCCACAAATAGAGCTTTCTTTTGGTGGTATTTGATCGCCTCTGCGGTTTTTATTTTTTGCGCTATAAACAAAAGAAGAACGATAATTTTGAAAAAAAACACAATGGGGGTTATTTACTAAAGGAAAACCCACTTTGCACTTGCAGTCTAGTGGTTTCATAATTATCAGTCAACTGTGGAAGCTGTAGAGCACTGTTGAGCAAATCTGCCGGGCCTGCATCCCTTTTGACTTGTTCCTATTGGAAAAATCTCACCAAAAATTAAACTTTTGTTGCAGGGGATGACTGAAATCTGACTTGTATCTAAGGCAGACCTCTGGGAAAATTGGTGAGCCAATCACACAAGCAGGAAATTGTTACTGGGGACTGGTCAGTACACATTCTGCTTTGCATTTTAATAAAATTACAGTGGCTGCAGGCTGAAAAGCAAAGATAACTGTTAATAACATTCAATTACAATATGACTTGTGTCGCAATTGTATACGCTATATTTTTTTTCTTTATTTGCTTTTTTTTTTTTACCCTTTAACCGTTTTTTCAAGCACTAGGGGAACACTACGTTTTGCACATTTATTACTGAACTTGTTATACATCCTGAAATAAATAAGGGGAGATGGCAACTCCAGCAAATAAAAAAATCATCCAAGTAATGTAAAACCTCAAGTGAACTAGACCTTTAACTTTTTTATTTTGAAAATCTTTTTATTGAGTATAACTAGACCTAACTTTAGTGACCGATTCTAGGAAAGACACAAACAAATAAAAGTAAAACATTGTGGTAGAATATCCATGAGAAGGGATCTAAAAGAAATCAAAATAATGTGAAAAAGAATAAAAAAAATAAAAATAAAAAAAGAATAAAAAATACTGTGCAACGTAAACTGTTAAAAGCTTGCAACATAAAACCATTATTAGTAATTGTGCCATCTATATGGGTATGGATGCAGACAGGGGAGCATTTCTGCCAAACCACTATGTTGGATCTTTTGAGAAAAAGCTCAGTTTTTTGTCTGTTATTCAATGGTAATATATTTTAAAACAGCATGACACCGAATGGGCTCCAGTACAATATGGGCATTTAGGTTTGTATTTACAATTCTGGAGCCATTAACATTGACTGTCATGACAAAACTGAGCACTTTTTTTTTTGGCCAGCCAAGTTGTTGAAAATGATGGCGCTTATTAGGTAAAAGCAAATGTATCCACAATCTGATGCTCTTCACTATCCACTTCAAATTGGGAAGTACAGATACAGTAACTTGACAGAAAGCCTCATTATAAGCAAACCATGGCAAACCACCATAATTGTGATATACCTCCAGTATATTATCTAGGTGATGAAACATTGCACTAGTGTTTTGTGGTTACCTTTCATCAACACTGGCAAACATGCAGAAAACCTGTAGTAAAGGATCTTGTGAGTGGCCTACAGTGGTATTTTTCAGCTTTATCATATGTTTGCATCTTGCTTAAAGTCCCTAGCAGAAGGCAATAAAGACAATGGGGTTGTTTTCCTAAGGCAAACGGGCTCTTCACTTTTCAAGTGAATTTTCCCCAGAGCTTAGTGAATGAGGTGAAGCTCTGCTGACTTCCATCATCCAGTCATTGGCAAGCAAAAATGCTGCTTTTTTTATGTTCCTTGCATGTTATTCGATAATATTTAAAAATGAAATTTCAAGGCACGGGGCAAAAATTCCCATGCAACTGGAACAGCCTATTTGCCTTTTGTAAATCAATCCCAAAATGTTGATTTATTCCCCTTTTCAAATGCTCTTTTTAAATGTAATTAACCACCTTCGCTATATGCCGGGAATTTGAAGAGGAATATCGTTGTCATGGCAGAAGATAACTGCCATAACCCTGGTATCCTCTTCTTCAGCGGGTAGTCCTCTTTCAGATGAACTTGGTCTTTGCAGCAGATTCACCTCGAGATCACCCCCTCCCGCCACACTACAGGGGTCTCTGCCACTTACCGTAGCCGCTTCCTCTCCGCTCACAGGCTAACCACCGTGTGAGGGGAAGATAGCCCCCATTCGGCTTCATAGCATTCGCTGGTGGAAGCGACGTCACACATCACTTCCCCCCAATGCTCTTAAAGGAGAAATTTTTTTTTTTTTACAAATGCCTTTTTTTTCTATTGTATTTTAGCATAAATATGAGATTGGAGGTCTTTTGGACCCCAGATCTCATATTTAGGAGGTCCTTTTATGCTTTTTTTCTGTTACAAGGGATGTTTACATTCCTTGTAATAGGAAAAAAAAAGTGACACAAGTGTCAAAATAAAAAATAAAAAAAAATTCTAAGCGTCCCATCCCGACAAGCTCGTGCACAGAAAGCGAAATTATCTTTCACAATATAATTTTTTTTTACTGTTGTCTTATTTTTTAATTTAAAAAAGTGTATTTTTTTTTTTTTAAGTGTGCTTGTAAGACTGCTGCGCAAATATGGTGTGACAGAAAGTATTGCAACGACTGCCATTTTATTCTCTAGGGTGTTAGAACTTCCAAACATGATATATATTTTTTCTAAGTCATTTTCTAAAAAACAAAAATGGATTTTAACTTGTAAACACCAAGCCTGAAAAATAGGCCTGGTCCTGAAGTGATTAAATGGTAACCTAAAGGGGATAGTTTACAAGCCATTGTCTCTCTAAGGTGATTCTCAGATACACAATGGAAGATTTAATTACGTTCGGTAAATGATCTGGAACAGTACTAAAGTCCACAGCAATGTCAGAAGTAAGTAAGGAACTGTTCCTGCCAGCTTAAATAACAGCTGCTGTGCTGTCATCAGAATGTAGCAGCCGAGCTCTTACACTGTACAGCAGATTTATACTATGTATTAGTTAAGCACACAATAATGACAAATTATCTGACGCATTACGGTTGTTTTCTGAGTCCATAGTTGGTATTTGAAAGTTCTCCTAGTTGTTGTACCTGATCGATCTAATTGAGATATTAGCATAACTGTGTTCTGAGTACTTGAATCATGACCCCAATTGCACCATAAAGGTTTGAATGGGGTGGCTTGCAGGGAAGACCTCAGTGATGTGGGAAGTAATCTAGCCAGGGCGATAGGGTCAACTTCATCCGGATTGGATCAGACATCATTGAAGCCGGTCTATTTCTGTGCTTCTTTTGTAGGCATGATGGGAAGATGTGCCCTTGGAAGGAAAGTCGGATTCTCATCAGTAGAAGGAAACCAGTGTGGGCATAGGCACATGTGCCTTACGCTGCTATGCATCTATGCATAAGGTAAATGTTGGATATGCAATAGAGAGTAGACAATCATGTTCAAAAATTAGAGTGCATGTTCGGCATTGATACTGGTGCTCAGTGACCTATACAAACTGAAGCACTGCAGCAGGAAATTGCTGAGTGGTCTTCAGCTTGTCCATGCTTACCTAGTACCTGACCTACAGATTCTGCCTCACTGTATATGACCTGACTTACTTTCTGGACTCATTCTGCCTTGTAACCTGTTTGCCTGGCTGTTACTGACCTTGGCTTGTCTCCTGGACTCAGTCTTTGCCTCCTGATTTGGTACCATGCTGCCTGGCTGTTGATAACCCTGGCTTGTTTCCTGGATGATGCCTTTGCTTCCTGATTTGGTACCTGACTGCTTGGCTGTTAAGGACCTTGACTTGCTTCCTGGTCTGGCTTTGTTTGCTGTTCTGGTGCCATGTTGCTTATGTGCCTACTTTCTGTTCTATAATCCTCAGCTCCCAGTTTTACTCATCTGGCTGCTACACAGGTCCGGTTCGACCTGCAACCTGTGACACTCATGCCTCCCTGAGCCCTCAAACTTCCTGTGACCATCTCCAGGAGTATTGGGCAGGAGGTGCCCCTTCATCTGTTCAGTCTATGCCAGGTACATTGTTCTTTCACAGAAAGGGCTGCCCAAGCCACTAATATCAGTAAGCTTTGAACCACCAGGATGCCTATCTTTCTGAGCCACAACCTGTGTCGGGACAGCATCAAAAGCAGTTCCCACTGGTAGTCCTAGGTATTGCTCTAGTCAAACTTCACTGTCTTCTTCCAGTGCACTCCAATGATCAGCATAGCAGTGAGCAAAGCATTGCTACAAAACATAGTTTGATCTTGATGGTGTAGCCTCAGCAACTGTCAGTATTGACCCTATTCTCCTATTTTATAGGTCCAGAAGAAAACTCAAGGACATAAATGCACAAGGGAAACTCTTGGAGTTTCTGACAGGTAAGCCTATAAAACGGGGAGAGGGAAAGCACATCAAACACACAGGATATACTGGCATCACACCTCATGGCTGGCTGCAACATTCACACACTGGAAAACATTAGAAACATGCCCATCTTTGTTCTTCATTTCAGGACAGTGGGCTGGGCCATGGAAATAATTATTTTATACCCCAACAACCAAATGTACACACTATATTGATGCATTGTGTGTGTGTGTGTGTGGGGGGGGGGGGATTTATCATAACGGGAACAACCAGAATCTGCGCATGGCAACCAGTCAGATTCTAGCTTTCCATTTCAAAGCTTAAAGAAGAGGTCCAGATGAGGATATTTTAAACACTTACATTCAGCTTGGACCAATGTTACTATGTATATAAAATACCTGGCCACTAGCTTGGACCTATGTAACATTTATACAGTATATACCAAACCTGACCAAGCCCCTGGAAGCTAGAAAGCACTGAAGTAGATATCACTACACCAGTGATCTTGCTTCCAGGTCCCATACTGAGCAGCTGCCCTGCTGCTTTCAGAACACAGACAGTTGGCTGCTTGGCATGGGCACCAATTAAATAATGCTTTGCAATTTCTGAATGAATGCAAAAAGTTCTCTAATTGGAAGAGGTGGAGAGTATGACTTTGCCGCTCCTTCACCTCATCAAATGTCTTGGAGAGATGTGTTGGAAAGATCCAAAACCAATCGCTGGCTGTTGGATAAATAGCGTGCAGTAATTCTGGGAATGATTCCAGTGGAGTAGAATTTTATATTGATTTTCTTTTTATAGTGTACATTTAAAACTTTTTACATGCATGCCCCAAAATTCATTGTCATGTTCACACATCTGTTCTTTTTTTCATGCCGACGCATGCTGAAGCGTGAAGATGTAAATGGGGCCTTACTGTGCTAATCCACATCCTAATATCCTTGCATTTTGCTGCAGTATATTACATACTATCACTAGATGGCAGCCTCAGCTCACGCTGCGATTTACAATGCACATGACCCATAAAGTGATGTTTTACTTGGATTCTAGCCATTGCATATCACAGATTCCTTTATACAAATATTCACTTGTTAACCACTGATTTTCTTCCCCTCTTTTTCCCCCCAATCTTTTGACAGATGCTCAATTTCCTTAAAAAAAGTTAAACCCAGGGAGTGGTTAACTTTTACACATTTTCCATTCTAAAACCACTGAAGAATTTGTATTTATAGTACTCCAGAATGGAGAAAAAATGCAAAGCAATATACATTCTATTGAGCTGTATTGATTATTAAAACCAATCACTCGTTTACTTGTCACGCTCCTTTTTTTTTTTACACTTAATAAATTTGCTCTGACAGGCATTGCATGCACAAAGAAGTTTGCAGCTTTAAAGGACTAGAGATCCAGACCTACATGCACAAATTGTTCTCATAAGTTTAATGTTCTAGTCATCTGACAGGTCTTGTTTCTGTATAGTGTATGTTCCTTGTAGTATTGACATTGCTATGACTTGTTAATATCTGCTATACACAGTGTTCCTATTTGCTCTACCATAAACATTATCAGCGCAGAAAAGTCCAACCTATGCATGTTTTGTGTCTGTCTGATTTCCTGCTCGCCTTCCATTGGCTGCTTTGGGAGGTGAGGCACATGGTCTCATTCCCAAGGAGGATCTACAGAAGTTCTTTACAGCATGCTCTCTCTCCCAAGCTTAACTCTTTAGCAGAATAATGCCGTGACCTTTTGGAGGGGAAATAGATTTCTCTTTTTAGCATTGCTACACAGCCCATGTCCCTTATTGATTTTTACATTAATCAACACCAGTGAAGAAACAATGAGCCATTTTCAAGATGTAGGAGATCAGAAAAAACGCATGATAATTACTTTGTGCCACTTTGACTAGCAATGGTCAGCCAATGAACAATCCAATTTACTGAGAAGTGCAAGAAAATATATATATATATATAATATAGTAATATCTTGGATTATGAGCATAATTCGTTCTAGAAGCATGCTTGTAATCCAAAGCACTCGCATATCAAAGCGAGTTTCCCCATAAGAAATAATGGAAATTCAGATGATTTGTTCCACAACCACTGCTGGTGTATGCAGTACTATATGTGGCCAGAGGTGCAGGGCCGCTGGTGGCGCTCAAGGAAACTCTGGAACTTTTGACACTTTCGGTGCTTGATGCACGTTACGCCCATCCCACCCAGCTGGGAGTGTCTCTGGGTGTTTCTGAGGTCTCCAGGGCCCCCGGACCTCTGGCCACATACGGTAAAACATACACCAGTGGCTTGAGTCATTTTGCAAGTCAGGATTTAAAAAAAAAATATAACTTGTGTAGTACCCTCTACCAATAGGTAGCTGCTAGTAATAGATTTTTGTTAAATAGACTGTCAGCACAGGTAAATTTAGGCAGGCCTATGCTGCAAGATAGGCCTGTCTGTTTTGATCTGGGGTGAGAGTGGCCATCTGGGCTCTGGTTCTGAGGCCTCCCCTGCTTCCAGGGAGAATGTTCTGGAAGAGGGGCAGGGCCTGGAACTGGAGTGGAATCCCTGACCAATCCCCAACTGGAATTAGCAGGGGGCGGGCCTCTTATATAAGCTGAGGTAACATGTTACTAGGGGGTGGGTTGTTGGCTGAGTGAAGTGGAGAATTAAATACTAGACAGCAGCAGGGAGGCACCCTCGTCTGGGGGGCGGGTGCGCCGATCGCAGGAGAAGGCCCAGGGAGAACTGTGAGGGAACTTCGCCTTTACATGGTTATTCGCCTTTTTCTTACCATTACACGGTGATCGATAAGGAACTCCTAGGGCAGAGGGGCAGGCGAAGCTGTTGGAACGTATGGTCCAGTCAAGTTCTCCATCAAGGACTCAGGGCAGAGAAAGGCTTTGCTTTTACATGGTAATTGGCAAAGTCCTCATCATTACACGGTCAATGATGAGGAGTCATGGATCAGAGAAGAGACTGTGGGGATATGTGTCAAATCGATGTGGCCTGAGGGCGCAGGATTTGCAAGCTGGGCTAGCTGGGAACAATAGTCGACCATCAATCATGTGCTTTTAACCTACTAGGCCACCGGGGAGAGGTGCAGCAGGCCTCTGGCCTAGTAACAGCAAGCAAACAGAGCCAGCTTAAGGAACTATTCAGAGTGGGTCCTTCTTGCTTACAGAAGAAGATGCAGCATTTACAATACATTGAAAACTACAGGATAAGATTGTGCAGGAGGAGAGGATTTCTGGGAACATCACCCTTACACAGTCAAGAGTGATGTCCTCAACCTTACACAGTAATGGTGAGGAAGTCTTGGAAAAAATGGTCTGCAGGAGTTAAGCAGAGGACCAATCGTCTGCATGGTGATGCAGGAGAAAGGTCATAGCAGTTAAATATGCACATCATCTCTTCAGGCTCTAACTATGTGCTAACCTGTGAAATCTACAAATATGATGGCAAAGTCAACTATTCTATGGGCATGCCATATACCCCTTTCCCCAACCAAGTTGTACCCCCAATAAACAAAACAAAACCAGCAAAGGACTGTTCATTGTCTCTGCAAGTGATATATGGGGGGGTCTGGCAGCAGGGTGAATTGATGGATGTTTGGCAACTACACCGCTACATTTGGAGGTCCCACGAGCTCCGCCTTCATGGTTAACCTGCTGGCTGTCACCCCTAGAAACCGCTAAAGCCAAGGGGGACTTTGCCTGTTTTGCCAAGTTTGGGGTACAATGAGGAAAGGACTATATTTGCTCTCAAATTGACTTTTGCCACATGCTGCTACCCATAGCAACCAAACCCAAACTTGTCGACAAGTACTGTTGTCCATAGCAACCGTCCAGGATCAGCGCTGCCATCACACCCCTGTACTCAGTTGTCTCAATGGACACTCACCACTGCGATAAGCCCTGCAACCAGTGACTATAACCATGTGCTATCAACCGTGGCAACCACGACGAGAGATCGCGCTACGGATTACAAATATGTGCAGCATTTTGCATGGCACAGGCAATGTGAAGCGTATTGCAGAGAAAAAAAAACAAAAACGTTTGACTTTATTAATCCTGCTTAATACAGTAAAAGGAGTTGTGAATATCTGCTGTTGCCTCTAGTAATGGTATGCAACGAGGGGGTGTCTTTGATGGGATGCTCAAAGGTCAGTCCCACACAGTAGGATGATACAGTTGAGACTTTACTACCTTGTTTCCCTGAAAATAAGCCCTACCCTGAAAAATAAGACCTACAAAGACTTTAATTAGGGCTTATATTGCAGCCATCACCGACAATCACGCTAGGTCTTATTTTTGGGGAAACAGTGTATGTTAATGGTGATCGCTGTATAGTTTGACTGCCTTCAATTTTCAGCTGTTTCTAAAACGAAATCTGGACAGTGCTTGCAATTCATCAGCGCCTGCCACCAGGTGTCACTACAGTACACATTGCCTGAAGCCTGCTTACAGTTCCCTTCACACTGAACCAATGAATGAGTGGGCGGAGTTACACCCCAGCGGAGGACAGTGAGAGAGACCAGCATGGTGCGCACACCTGAGGTGAACGAAGATGGCAGAGAGCAGTCGGAGGATGCCCGCTATACAGTGGTCACCTGAAATGCAGGATCGGGGAGATATCGGAAGAAAGGACTGCTGTAGAGACCTGTGGCCTGGCTTCAGGAGTCAGTGTGCGGCCTTCGGTTGATCTCCCTGAAGAGCCGGCTCCAAGTAAGACCCTTGCTGTGCCCATCCAGAGGGAGCCCATGCTGCAAGAGAGAGAACCTTCAGGTAAACTGGATGAGGTGAGTGAGGGCCGGGTCATAGACTGGGGTTCACCCAGAGTGCTGGAGCGGTTCAGATCAATAGAGAAGCTGTTCTCTTGGTCTTCCCCAGAGGAGGGCTCCAGTGAGGAGGAGTGGGAGACCGGAAATTCCCTATCTGTTGATACCCCATCCGATGCAGTGGAGGAACCACAGTCCCCAGCATGGACCCCAGTGCAAGCCAGCAGACTTTTCATCAATCAGGCATCCACTACCCAGACCATGGCACCCACATACAGACAATGGGTCATCAAGGCCCCAGATGCCTGCATCCTGCCTGGAAAAGAAAAACGTAAGGAGTTACCCCGACTCTGTTTCCAGCGAGAAGTACAAAGGAGGGTTGCCTTGGAGTGGGGCTTAGATTACCCTTATGTCCCAGCCCAAACCATGGACATCATTGAAGGCTCAAAGGGACAGTGGGAGGATGGCTTGGTTTGGGACTTTTTGCATGTGCCCAAGTCACTCTGGATGCCAGAGAATGATGCCTTGGCCCGGTTCAAGGATATGCAACAGGAATGGAGGTTGGGCCGTGCAATCCACAAAGATCGAGTCCTGGTTGTAAAGGCAGGTTGGCCTACCAGGAGCCACTCGGTCTCAGTCACAGGAGAAGGGGATAGCCGGATCAGTGTTTTTATGCGTGATGAGGACTGTTGCGTTGTGCAGCCCACATAAATGCGGCCACAAGGACTGCAAGAACAGGGCAGGGCCTATGTGGTTTTCTCTATAGACAATCCAAATTTCTTGCAGGGACAGCCTTTGCCCATCACCCAGGGTGCCTGATGGAAGGACAAGTGTATCACGGACACTAGGGTACACCGTCCCTGCCAAACCTTTTGCTACCTAACTTTCAGGAGGGGCCCCTCCAGCCAGGAGCAATTAGAAGGTTTTTTTTTTGTAGATCATTGGCATGTCTGTTTTGACTGTTTTGACCTGTAGTTAGGATGTGTGTATAAAATGTGCAATGTAAATATATGATCAGATTGTGTATATTCTATTTTTGTACTTTTATACAAAACCCCTTATGATGCCGGTTCCTCCCTCCCCTCTCTGTACCGATCAGTACAGCGGAGGGGGAAGAGATCGGTGTCAGCAGCGCTGTGGGCTGCATCTGCAGTGCCCACATCAATGCTCACCGAAATTAACCCCTCAATACCCTGGCAATACTCTGCAATACCAGCCAATACTCTGCACTACCAGCCAATACTCTGCACTACCTGCCAATACTCTGCAATACCCTGCAGTACCCGCCAATACTCTGCAGTACCCGCCAATACTCTGCAATACCAGTCAATACTCTGCAATACCAAAGAAATGTAGTAGTATAAATTTTGGCCAAAACTTTATGAAGAAAAATTACTAATCTGCTAAATTTTATAACAGAAAAGAAAAAAAAATTTATAGCACAAAAAAACAACATACCAGCAGTGATTAAATGCCACCAAAAGAAAGCTCTATTTGTGTGAAAAAAAGGACAAAAATGTCATATGCGTACACTGTTGCATGACTGAGTAATTGTCATTCAAAATGTGAGAGCACCGAAAACTGAAAATTGGTCTGGCAAAGTAAACTATTCTATTGGAATCCCATATACCCCTTTCCCTAGCCAAGTTGTACCCCCCAATAAACAAAAAAACAAAACCAGCAAAGGACTGTTCGTTGTCTCTGCAAGTAGTATATGGGGGGTCTGGCAGTGGGTTGGATACTAGTGGCAACTACACCGCTACACTCGTCTTGCACTCGTCTTGTATACCGTGTTACTCACACTCGTCTTGTATACCGTGTTACTCACAAACCAAGGTATCACTGTACTTACCTGCTCTGTGGTGGAACAATATTGCACAGAAAGGTTGCTTACTTCCTCTTCTATCAATCCCAGCTGGTACTGTCAGCTCTTTTCTCCTTCGGGTGCCTTAGGTAGCAAGCTGGATACTAAGGAGACATCCGTGAGTGTGTGCTCCCACTGGCTCCTGAGCTGGGCTGTGTATGTCTATAGACACACACAGCACCACTAAGCTACAGCCCTGCTTTCTTCTCACAGGACTTTGACTGATGGCAGTAGGGGCTTTTGGCTCTACTGTCCTCAGTTTCTCCTATGAAAGCTGGAAGTAAGGGGGGGCAATGCTGGAGTAAGAGACGGCACTGAAATTTTGACATGGAGCCCTGTAAGTGTTGACTGGGGAAAGTAGGACTGATAGTGGGGCATTTTTTATCTCATTGCAGAGATCGCATTAACCACGTTAGCCCCAGAAGGATTTACCCCCTTAATGACCAGGCCATTTTTTGCCATACAGCACTGTGTCCTTTTAACTGACCATTGCGCAGTCATGTGACATTGTACACAAACAAAATGTATGTATAGAGCTTTCCTTTGGTGGTATTTGATCACCTCTGTGGTTTTTATTTTTTGCACTATAAACAAAAAAACACTGACAATTAAAAAAAAAAAAAAAAAAAAATGTTTTTTACTTTTTGCTATAATAAATATCCCAAAAAACATATACACAGCAAACCAATACTTGAACTAAGTTGGGGCTACACAACTGCATCCCTGGAATACAGTTCCTCACAACTATCCCTGACTAGGTTAAAATTTGGGTTTTCTGGAATGTAAAAACTTTCCGTCAGTATGATGTACAAACTCTGTACCCAAGCGAAATTTGCGTCCTTTTTTTCCCACAAGTAGAGCTTTCTTTTGGTGCTATTTTATCCCCTCTGCTGTTTTTATGTTTTGCGCTATAAACAAAAAAAGAGTGACAATTTTGAAAAAAAAAAAACTATATTTTTTACTTTTTGCTATAATAAATAACTAACTTGTTTTTTAAAAAACAAATGACTTCATCAGTTTAGGTCAATATATATTCTTCTACATTTTTTTGGTAAAGAAAATATCAAAAAGCGTATATTGATTGGTTTGCGCAAAAGTTATAGCGTCTACAAAATAGGGGATATATTTCTGCCATTTTTCTTACTATTTTTTTTCTTACTAATAATGGCGATTATCAGCAATTTTTAGTGGGACTGCGACATTGCGGCGGACCGATCGGACACTTTTGACACTTTTTTTGGGACCAGTGACTTTTTTTTACAGTAATCAGTGCTAAAAATAGCCACAGAATTCTGTATAAATGACACAGGGAAGGGGCCAACACTAGGGGGGCGATTAAGGGGTTAAGTGTTCTCTATGGAGATGTTTCAAACTGTGGGAGGAGTGGACAGCCATGCGCATCGGCTCTGGCGTCGCACTGAGGTGCGTGTGTGCCTGCTATTGCTCTTAGAGCATCCGACGTACACCTATGGTGATTCGCACAGCCGTGCTAAACTGGTGCAGTTTAATGGCGACAGCTGGTCGGCAAGCGGTTAAGGTAAAAAAATGTTTAGACTTTAGAACCACTTTAGCTTTAAAAATAAAAGATAGAAGCTGGTTGCCATGCACAGCTGCTCCAGATTCTGGCTACTCTGTGTTTGATAAATTCCCTGAACTGTTTCTTATTTTCTGCAGGAGGAAGTATTAGAGCTCTTTCACAGCAATGTGACCATGCATATATTTTATATACTGGTAATTCGAGTCACAAGTCACAACTAGCAAAATGCTTACCTGCACGCACAAAATGTGTTTTAGGCTTGTTTAAGAGGTACTCCCTTCTTACATCTATAGTTGTATTCTGCACTCAAAAAAATACTCTTGCTTCCGATGATCTGGTGTTCTGTAGGCATCTACCGCTACACACCTTGTATCACCACCATCTTCTCCTGATGTAATCAGTGATGTCCATCGGCTGTTTCTTACAGATTTTTGCAGTCAACCCTGTGATGATGGGATAGGTGTTAAAAGTCCAAGTACAAGGCAGTGTGACTGTCTGCTTCTCACTTTCCCCCATAGGGGAAGCACACATTATAAGCCTTCTATAGAGCCTCCCACCTCCACTATATGAAGGATGCCCCTCTACAGCTCCAAGGACACCTAACGGGGCAACAAGGGAGCTAAAAGAGTGTGGTCACAAGAAGTGGTAATATACTGCTGTTTTTTTCAACTCACTGCCAAGCTCAAAATAAAAACTTAAGGTCCCATTTATGGCTTTTCTTTGAGGTTAATTAATATGTAATGTGTGTGTTTTTCTGCACAGGTAACACTTGAACATACACTATATTACCAAAAGTATTGTGACACCTGCCTTTACACGCACATGAACTTTCATGGCATCCCAGTCTTGGTCCGTAGGGTTCAATATTGAGTTGATCCACCCTTTGCAGCTATTACAGATTCAACTCTTCTGGTAAGGCTGTCAACAAGGATTAGGAGTATGTCTATGGGAATGTTTGACCATTCCTCCAGAAGCACATTTGTGAGGTCAGGCGCTGATGCTGACGAGAAGGCCTGGTTCGCAGTCTCCGCTCTAATTCATCCCAAAGGTGTTCTATGGGGTTGAGGACAGGACTCTGTGCAGGCCAGTCAAGTTCCTCCACCCCAAACTCACTCATCAATGTCTTTATGGACCTTGCTTTGTGCACTGGTGTGCAGTCATGTTGGAACAGGAAGGGGCCATGTTCCCACAAAGTTGTGAGCATTAAATTGTCCAAAATGTCTTGGTATGCCGATGCCTTAAGAATTCCCATCACTGGAACTAAGGAGCCAAGACCAACCACTAAAAAACAACCCCACACCATAATCCCCCCTCCACCAAATGATCTGGAGTAGTGCACAAAGCAAGGTCCATAAAGACATGGATAAGCGAGTTTGAACACCTTTGAGATGAATTATAGCGGAGACTGCGAGCCAGGCCTTCTCGTCCACACCAGTGCCTGACCTCACAAATATGCTTCTGGAAGAATAGTCAAACATTCCCATAGACACACTCATAAACCTTGTGGACAGCCTTCCCATAAGAGTTGAAGCTGTTATACCCTGTTTCCCCTAAAATAAGACCTAGCGTGATTGTCGAAGATGGCTGCAATATAAGCCCTACCCCCCCAAATAAGCCCTAGTTAAAGTCCTTCTATGTCTTATTCTCAATGTAGGGCTTATTTTTGGGGAAAGAGGGTGGGGTTTATTTGGGGGGTAGGGCTTATATTGAAGCCATCACCGACACTCATGCTAGGTCTTATTTTAGGGGAAACAGGGTAGCTACAAAGGGTGGGTCAACTCAATAATGAACCCTACGGACTAAGACTGGGATGCCATTAAAGATAATGTGCATGTAAAGGCGGTCCCAATACTTTTGGTAATATAGTGTATGCATGAACCAATTTGATGCCATTCATTTTAAATGGCATCTCAATGTACTATTATGCCCCGTACACACGGTCAGACTTTCCGCCAACAAGCTCACATCCAACATTTGCTGTCGGAAAATCCAATCATGTGTACGCGACATTACAGTGCACAATGCACCTGTACTGCAGCAGACCATAATGCACATACCAATTATTGTTGTGCATTGCGTTGAAAAAAAAGGACATGTCTGTTTTTCGTACATTATAATTTAATAGGCCACCTTCATAGTTTCATAGTTAGTTAGGTTGAATAAAGACACCAGTCCATCCAGTTCAACCTGAGTGAGTGTCTACAATTGTCCCTATCCTTGTACACTCACATTGATCCCTACCCTCAAGGAGCTCACAATCCACGGTCCCCATTCATATACTAGGGCCAATTTTTGGACAGAAGCCAATTAACCTACCTGCATGTTTTTGGAGTGTGGGAGGAAACCGGAGTACCCGGAGGAAACCCACACAGGCACAGGGAGAACATGCAAACTCCAGGCAGGTAGTGTCGTGGTTGGGATTTGAACCAGCGACCCTTCTTACTGCTAGGTGAGAGTGCTAACCACTACACCACTGTGCTGCCCTACACCACTGTGCTGCCTTAACCCTTAACACAGCACACCTGTGCACACAATAAAGCACTGTCTACAATAACATAGTTGCAAACACACCAGGATGCTAAGGGGCTAAGGAGCTGTAAACCATGAATGTTGTGAGAAGTGAAGAAGGACCCAGGTTGAGATAACAAGCTCTTCTGACTGTTATAATAATTTATCATTAACCACTTGAGATCCACGCTATAGCCGAATGACGGCTACAGCGCGGACCTCCTTTGCCGAGACTACATCTACTGACGTCGTCCCGTGCACGAGCGGCCTGCGCACCCCCTGAGGGGAACGCGCGGCGTGCTTTGTGATCGGCGAGTCAATGAGATTCGCCTGATCACTGATCCGAGCAAGGGGTCGATCCCGACCCCTTATCACGTGATCAGCTGTCAGCCAATGACAGCTGATCATGTGATGCAACGGAGCCGGTAATCGGCTATTATTCCTCCTCGCGCTGATAGCGCGAGGAGAAAAAAAAAGGGCCGATCACCGGCGGCCGTGATCAGGACATCAGTCCCGATCACGGCCAGCCCTGCCAGTGCCCACCTGCCCCCTGCCAGTGCCACCTTAATAAAACATAAGTGCCCCCCGTCAGTGCCACCCAGCAGTGCCCACAGTGCCACCCAGCAGTGCCACCCACAGTGCCACCCACAGTGCCCACAATCTGCCTCAACAACGGTGCTGCACCCCAGTGCCACATATCCGTGCCCATCAGTGTCAACTACCAGTGCCCATCAGTGCCCAGCAGTGCCGCCCATCAGTGCCACCTATCAGAGCCACCTATCAGTGCCACCTATCATTGCCCATCAGTCCCATCTATCAGTGGTACCTATCAGTGCCCCTTAGTGCCACCCATCTGTGCAACCCATCCATGCCACCCATCCATGCCAACCATCTGTTCCCATCTTTGCCCATCAGTGCCGCCTTATCTGTGCCCATCAGTACTGCCTTATCTGTGCCTATCGGTGCACCTTATCTGTGCCTATTAGTGCCGCCTTAACTATGCCTATCAGTGCCCACCAATGCAGCCTATCAGTGCCCACCAGTGCAGCCTATCAGGGCCGCCTCATCAGTGCACTTCAATGAAGGAGAAATATGACCTGTTTGCAAAATTTTATAACAAACTATTAAACATGATTTTTTTTTTTTTTTGCATCTTTTTTTGTTTGTTTAGCAAAAAATAAAACTCCCAGCTGTAATTAAATACCACCAAAAGAAAGCTCTATTTGTGGGAAAAAAATCATAAAAATTTCATTTGGGTACAGTGTTGTATGCCCGCGCAATTGTCATTCAAAGTGCATCAGCGCTGAAAGCTGAAAATTGGTCTGGGACTGAGGGGGGTTTAAGTGCCCAGTAAGCAAGTGGTTAAACATAGGAAGTGTCCCCCTTGTTGGAAAATTACTTTGTGTATCACATGTAGCACTGTCCCCTTGGAGGTTGCTTAGAATTGCATGTTCATCTGCGCCACTTTGACCCTGTAAACTTTCCAGCCCTCCTAACACTCTAGGTTCAGACACGGCCTATAGCAGAAAGACAGCCGGGAAGTGGTTTAGTAATCCTGACTGGATGTCATATGATGTCCAGCAGGATAAGCCACGATTGTGCGCCCATTGGTGGTGTGGTGTGTCTGACACACTGCATCTCCTTTCTAGGTAAAGAGCCTCTGACAGAGGCTCTTTACCACGTGATCAGCTGTGTTCAATCACAGCTGATCACAGTGTACATAGGAAAATCGGTGTATCGGCTTTGCCTCTACTCATGCTGACAGTCAAGTTCAATCACAGCTGATCAGCTGCTCTCCTGCCAAGGGGGTCTGCTCTGATTGGTTATCAGTGCAACCCCCCTGAGGATTCCCACCCATGGCACCAGGGTTGCCCACCCATGGCCAGCAAGGATGCCCACCCATGGCCACCAGGGATGCCCACCACTCTGGCACTCTGTGACCATCAGTGATGCCTCGTCAGTGGCCGTCAGTGCAGCCTCATCAGTGCCCATTAGTGAAGGAGAAAATGTACTTATTTATTTTTATGGGGCAGCACAGTGGTGTAGTAGTTAGCACTCTCACCTAGCAGTAAGAAGGGTCGCTGGTTCAAATCCCAACCACGACACTACCTGCCTAGAGTTTGCATGTTCTCCCTGTGCCTGCGTGGGTTTCCTCCGGGTATTCCGGTTTCCTCCCACAATCCATACATGCAGGTAGGTTAATTGGCTTCTGTCAAAAATCGGCCCTAGTATATGAATGGGGACCTAGGATTGTGGGCTCCTTGAGGGTAGGGACAGAAATTAGTGTGTACAGGGATAGGGACAATTGTAGACACTCACTCAGGTTGAACTGTATGGACTGGTGTCTTTATTCAACCTAACAAACTATGAAACAAAGTTTTTTTCAACTGTATTTTTATTTGTAGCGCACAAAATAATAACCCCTGAGGTGATCAAATACCACCCAAAGAAAGCTCTGTTTGGAAATTTTGAAATTCTAAAAATTTTGTTTGGGTACAGCATCGCATGACCGCACAATTGTCATTCAAAATGTAAGACTGCTGAAAGCTGAAAATTGGTCTGGGAAGGAAGGTGTATAAATGCCCTGTATTGAAGTGGGTATATAATATACAACACAATGCAGATTGATTAGCTCTCTCTAATTTTACTTGTTCATAGGGAGAGTCTTGAAGCAGGGTATTAGTCAGCTAAGTCTTGGGCCGCGTACACACGCGCAGACTGTTCGCCCAACTTTGTCCGCTGAACAGTGTTTGGGCGGACAGTCCGCTCGTGTGTGGGCTTTCAGCGGACAGTTTCAGCGGACAGTTGGACGGACAAGGTTTTTCGGAAATTCCGAAAAACTGTCCGCTGAAACCTTGTTTCAGCGAACAGCCCGCTCGTGTGTAGGCTTGTTCGTCAAACAAAGTTGCGCGCATGCTCAGAAAGGATTTTCACGCCGAAAGCTATAATGCAGTGTATAGGACGTCGTATTTTTCGTCCCGTCGTACGTGCTGTTCACGTCATCGCGCACGGTTTCAGCAAACTGTTCGTTCGTCGTGTGTGGGCATGTCCGTCCATGCTAATTTTGAGCGGACTGTTTGCTGAAACTGTTGGACGGACAAAGTTGGGCGAACAGTCCGCGCGTGTGTACGCGGCCTTAGGTAAACAGCCAAAACTCAGTTGAAAAGGTCCCCTGAGGCAATTAAATAACAGCTTGGAATCACAGATATAAAATAGCAATGTATATAGAAACAGACAATAAAGAAATGAATATCTAAGGGAAAGCTAATAATGTCTGTATGCACAATCACTGTTAAGAGGACCCCTAGGTGGCCTATTATACCTACCTATAATCCTAATGAGAGACTGGGTATTGTAGATATTAGGAGTATGTTCCTTTAAATAGCAATAAGCTAACAGTGTCTGGGATGCAAGGCCTCGCAATGATCTTCACCGGCAAGTTGGGGCTCATAGAAAAGAATTGTGAGTGTGGTATAGTGAGGCATAATTGTCAGGGCTGGCTTAGCCCTTCAATCTCTGGGCTGGCTGCTCAGCTGTTGGCTAATTGCCAGCTCTCATCTCTCTCCACAGTTATCCAGCTGTTCCTGATCCTGCTTGTCTGACCTGCCTACTTTAAAGCTGTCCAGCTCACTTCATCTCTGCCTTCGCCTTGGTCACATCACAAGAAACCATCTCCTGCGTTCCTGTTTAAAGACTGGCTTGCTGACATCCCTTCTGGCTCCTTATTCTGCTTGCTGTTCCTCCACATAGATCTCTGACTTCTGGTCTGGCAGATTTCCCGATCTTGTTATTGAACCCTGGCCTGGCTGACTACTTGATCCGGTTACTGGTCTCTGGCTATGCTTTGACTACGCTTTCTCTATTTACCTTTTTATTTTTATTAATAAACAAGTGAGATTTAATTGTACTTCTGTCTCAGTTTGGTTCATGGTTTCTGACAATAATCAAAGTAAGTAGCTGTGCCTGGCTAGTTGTAATCCTTAGAATAATTCCAGGTGTAAGGTGTCTGTATACAGTGTTCTGTGAGATAAGGAAAGGCATTTCCAGGTGTGAGGCATCTATATACAGTATTCTATGAACTATGATAAGGTAGAGATTGTATTGGCGGGCGGATGTCCTCTCACCAAACTGAAGAGCAGCATAGGAACCTCCTGAAGAGCGATCCAAGTCAATGCATCTTGCTGCAGAGCAGGTGGAGATGCCAGGTTGGCTTCAGGAACTGTGAATCGTTCGATCTGGCTGGTGACAACATCGCTGCGGTGATGACCCCCGTGTAACAAGCGGCATGGGACTCACCTGGGTCGGAGTTGGGATCGCTGATTTGTCACGTGGTAGGTCACAGTCCTCTCAAACAACAGTGGAGGGGTGTTTACTTGATGAAACCTGGAAAGCAAGAGAGGAGTAGTACTGACGAACAGGATATCATCATCAGGCAAGTCACTGTGGAAAAGATTGGAGCTGGCAATAAACTGACAGCTGAGCGGCCTGCTCTGGGAAGAAAGGCTGAGCCCAGCCCTGACAATACCCCCTTCTCAATGACCCCTACCCCTCGGAGGACCACCAGGTTTGAGGGGAGAACATCTATACAAAGCACGGAGGAGGACAATAGCGTGTATAGTATCTCACATAAGTGAGTACACCCCTCACATTGTTGTAAATATTTTATTATATCTTTTCATGTGACATTGAAGAAATTACACTTTGCTACAATGTAAAGTAGTGATTGTAGATCTTGTACACCGGTGTAAATTTGCTGTTCCCTCAAAATAACTCAACACACAGCCAATAATATCTAAACCAATGGCAACAAAAGTGAGTACACCCCTAAGTGAAAAGGCCCAAATTGTGTCTAATTAGCCATTTTTCCTCCCTGGTGTCATGTGACCCATTAGTGTTACGAGGTCTCAGGTGTGAATAGAGAGCAGGTGTGTTAAATTTGGTGTTATCGCTCTCACTCTCTCATACTGGTCACTGGAAGTTAAACATGGCACCTCATGGCAGAGAACTCTCTGAGGATCTGAAAAAAAGAATTGTTGCTTTACATAAAGATGACCTAGGCTATAATAAAATTGCCAAGACCCTGAAACTGAGCTGCAGTCTGATAGCCAAGATCATACGGCGGTTTAACAGGACAGGTTACACTCAGAACAGGCCTCGCCATGCTCGACCAAAGATGTTGCGTGCACATTCTCAGCGTCATATCCAGAGGTTGTCTTTGGGAAATAGACCTATGAGTGCTGCCAGCATTGCTGCAGAGGATGAAGGGATGGGGGTTCAGCCTGTCAGTGCTCAGACCATACGCCAACCACTGCATCAAGTTGGTCTGCATGGCTGTTGTTCCAGAAGGTAGCCTCTTCTAAAGATGATGCACAAGAAAGCCCACAAACAGTTTGCTGAAGACAAGCAGACTAAGGATATGTATTACAGGAACCATGTCCTGTGGTCTGATGAGATCAAGATAATCCTATTTGGTTCAGATGGTGTCAAGCTTGTGTGGCGGCAACCAGGTGAGGAGTACAAAGACAAGTGTGTATTGCCTACAGTCAAGCATGGAGTTGGGAGTGTCATGGTTTGGGGCTGCATGAATCCTTCTGCACTGGGGAACTACAGTTAATTGAGGGAACCATGAATGCCAACATGTACTGTGACAAACTGAAGCAGAGATTGATCCCCTCCCTTCGGAGACTGGGCCACAGGGCAGTATTCCAACATGATTACGACCCCAAACACACCTCCCAGATGACCACTGTCTTGCTAAAGAAGCTGAGGGTAAAGATGATGGACTGGCCAAGCATGTCTCCAGACCAAAACCCTATTGAAAAACAAAAAATGGCTGTGCTCTAAACAAACTAAATAATGCAGATACTATTAAATACTATATACGTGAATATCATAAAGTAAAAAATCTGTGAATGAACACCGGTGAATCTAATAAGTGATCAATAAAGGTATAAAAAGTCCAATGTGGAAAAAACACAAAACTCCAAAACGTCTTTATCAGATTGATGCAGATAACGACTTATATTCAGTTCCAAAATTCTTGTGACTTTTCTGGCAAAACAAATTGTGACTTCATTTGTGAACCCACTACCACATAGATTGTCTGCTTACCAGCTGGCACGCAACCAATGCCTATAACTAGCGCCCAGCCAGGGCCTTTTCTTCAATAGATATCCAGTCCCGGTCCAGCCAGTGTGTCTGTGGAGAGATCTCCCAACCTGGACAGCAGCAGACCCCAGTGCCAGATGCAGGCTTGAATGCAGCTCAGTGTATGGCAGATCGAACATGGCCTGCATTTATTGGGCGATCTTGGAAAACAGAAGGTAGAGATAGAGAGCAGCAGGATCAGCCAGATTTTTGCAGAAAACAAATCTCATAGTGACTGACACTGTTCAGTGCAAGAGTAAGGACCACCCACTACTGGAGGAGAAGAGGAAGGACCCATGAGATCACTGGAACAGCCAATAGACCCCTGGGAAAGAAAAGGTTCTACTTTAAAGTAGAGGTCTCGTCTCCCTCTTGACGGAGACTTGGGATACCTCCACGATTTCTGCACATTATGGCTTCCCTGAAAGTGGTGTCGTATAATGTGGCTTAAGATCGCCCAATAAATACAGGCCACGTTCGATCCGCCATACACTGAGCTGCATTCAAGCCTGCATCTGGCACTCGGGTCTGCTGTTGTCCAGGTTGGGAAATCTCTCCACAGACACGCGGCCCTGGCTGGGCGCTAGTTATAGGCATTGGTTGCCTGCCAGCTGGTAAGCGCACAATCTGTATGGTGGTGGGTTCACAAATTAAGTCACAATTGGTTTTGCCAGAAAAGTCACAAGAATTTTGGAACTGAATATAAGTCGTTATCTGCATCAATCTGATAAAGACGTTTTGGAGTTTTGTGTTTTTTTCACATTGGACTTTTTACACCTTTATTGATAACTTATTAGATTCACCAGTGTTCATTCACAGATTTTTAACTTTTTGATATTCACATATATAGTATTTAATAGTATCTACATTATTTCGTTTATTTAGAGCGCAGCCATTTTTTGTTTTTCTATTTGCATTTGTGTGTATCTCACGTTGTGTTGCAGCTTTTGTTAGATTTCGTTTTTGTTTCAGCGCAGTTTTTTCCTTTTACTAAACCCTATTGAGCATCTGTGGGGTATCGTCAAACAGAAGGTGGAAGAGTGCAAGGTCTCTAACATCCACCAGCTCCGTGATGTCGTCATGGAGGAGTGGAAGAGAACTCTAGTGGCAACCTGTGAAGCTCTGGTGAACTCCATGCCCAAGAAGGTTAAGGCAGTACTAGAAAATAATGGTGACCGCACCCTTTCCAATGCACCAGGTATTGTATCCCCCCATGGAACCTACGGGAGTCAACAATGGGCCGTACTTCATACTCCTCATGGTTCTCAGCCTGTACTGGGTTAGGACGTGGCACCGAAGTGGTAAAGCGGTTGCAGACCAAAGGTTTTAATAAGGAGACATGGAATACATTTGAGATACGCATATTAGAAGGAAGGTCTAAAGCGTAAGCCACTGGGTTAATCCTGCGAAGAATACGGAAAGGTCCAATAAACTGAGGTGCCAACTTCAGTGAGGGAACACGGAGTCGGAGGTTGTGAGATAACAACCAAACCCTGCCCCCAACCTGGTAGGAAGGCGCAGGCAGGTGTCTGCCGTCAGCATGAAGTTTGTACCTATCTTTGGCATGTCGCAAAGCCTCCTGGACTTGTGCCCAAGTGGAACAAAGACCACGGATATGCTCCTCTAATGCAGCGATGCTCTGCGGAACAAATGAGTCAGGCAACATGAAAAGTTGGAAACCATAGTTTGCCATAAACGGGGACAATTGGGAAGCAGAATTCAAAGCACTATTGTGAGCAAACTCTGCCCAAGGTAAGAGGTCTGACTATTTGTTATGATGGCCAGAAATATAGCAACATACTACTCCAAGGATGGTTTGGCTCATTCTGTGGCCTCATTAGAATGCGGGTGATATGCAGAGGAAAAAAAAGCTGAATTCCCAACTGTGCACAAAAGGGTTGCCAGAACCGGGACACAAACTAACTATAACTGTCTGTGATGATCACCTTGGGTAGCCCATGTCGGGGCCCTCTTTTCCACTGTACAAGCAGTTGACTGGGGGCCCCACTTGCCTGGGGGGCCCTACCTGCCCAGCGACCAGAAATCCCAGCTCTGTCCCCCAAACTTTCTATTTCCTGTGTTTCTGCGGCCTGCACTGCAGCCGCCATGTTTAGTTTCCGGCTGCCCCTATGATAGGGCAAATGGGGTAATGTGCAGCTACCGCTCGGCGCTGATGTCATTGTCGCACACCGGACACCTTCAGCTCAGCTCAGCTCCACTGGTCCTTGGCTCTCCGCTTTCAAGAGACGTGGCTCCATTTGGTAGACCTCTCAGACCCCAGCTTGGCCTAGGCCGGCCCCACGTCCTCCAACAGATACTACCATCTCCTAGAGTCTACCCATAGCCTGCAGCCATTTCCAGCTACACTTCCAGACAGGGATTCTTTCCTCCCCAGCATGGTCGCTGGTGCCCTTCCATGATCAACCAGTGAACCTTCTGGCTGTTGATTACCTCTCCATGCCTGTAGGCTTCCAGTTGTCAGTGTAGTGTAGTGTTTATTGCAGTGGTCAGTGTAGTGTGTGTTGTAGTGGTCAGTGTAGTGTAGTGTGTGTTGTAGTGGTCAGTGTAGTGTGTGTTGTAGTGGTCAGTGTAGCATGTGTGTTGTAGTGGTCAGTGTAGTGTGTGTTTTGCAGTGGTCAGTGTAGTGTGTGTTGTAGTGGTCAGTGTAGTGTGTGTTGTAGTGGTCAGTGTAGTGTAGTGGGTATTGTAGTGGACAGTGTAGTGTAGTGGGTATTGTAGTGGACAGTTTAGTGTAATGGTCAATGTAGTGGACAGATAGGTCAATATACTGGTCAGTATAGGAATCAGGTTAGTCAGTGTAGTGGACAGGTAGGTAAGTGTAGTGATAAATCTAGGAATCATGTAGGTCAGTGTAGTTATCGTGTTGGTCAGTGTAAGGGCCAGCCTAGGAATCAGGTTAGTCAGTGTAGTGGATAGGTAGGTAAGTGTAGTGGTCAGGCTACGAATCATGTAGGTCCGTGTAAGGGTCAGTGTAGTGGTCTGAGTAGGAATCGTGTAGGTCAGTGTAAGGGTCAGTGTAGGAATCATGTAGGTCAGTGTAGGAATCGTGTAAGTCAGTGTAAGGGTCAGTGTAGTGGACAGTGTAGGAATCATGTAGGTCAGTGTAGTGGTCAGTATAGGAATCAGGTAGGTTAGTGTAGTGGTCAGGTAGGTTAGTGTAGTGGTCAGTGTAGGAACCAGGCTGGTAAGTACTATGGTGTAAGGGTCAGTGTAGGAATCATGTAGGTCAGTGTAAGGGTCAGTGTAGTGGACAGTGTAGGAATCATGTAGGTCAGTGTAAGGATCAGTGTAATGGTCAGTGTAGTGGACCGTGTAGGAATCATGTAGGTCAGTGTAAGTGTCAGTGTGGTGGACAGTGTAGGAATCATGTAGGTCAGTGTAGTGGTCAGTATAGGAATCAGGTACCAATAAATATAGCCTTATTGATAATTTGCATTTTTATTCTCATGCATGAATGTGTAGACAGGGCCCCAGTGCACTGTATTGCCTGGGGGCCTGTAATGCTCTTAAGATGGCCCTGGCCCATGTAAGCAACAGATCTTATGAGCAAAAATGGAAGCCAGTTCCTTAAATGGGGGCAATACAGAGAGACGAGAACCAATCAACCACCATAAGGATAACTGTGTTGCTCTGAGAGTTGGGTAACCCCACAATGAAATCCATGGACAGGTGCATCCAAGGCCTCTCTCCATTGGGTATGGATTGTAGGAGGCCCACTGGAAGGTGTCGTTTTGTCTTACTCTGAGCACACATGCAACAAGCAGCTATGAAGGCGGCTACATCATCGCGTAGACTAGGCCACCAGAATTGTTGGGAAATGGCTCAAAAGAGTTGATTCCTCCCAGGGTGGCCAGCAGCCTTGGGAGAATGATAAGTCTGGAGCATGGCAGTATGGAGACTCTCAGGGACAAAGCAGCGGTCACAAGGTTTCTCAGGAGGAGCATGGACCTGAGTGGCAAGAATTTTGTCACCCAAAGGAGAAGTGAGACTGGTGCGAACCGTAGCCAGAATATGATTAGGAGGAATCGCAAGAACAGGAACTGATTAAATCTTGGAAGTTGAGGAAAATTGTTGTGACAAAGCTTACATTCTTAGTACCGGGTAAGAATGAGACAATGTAACTGAAACTTGACAAGAAAAGAGCCCATAGCGCCCTTCTGGGAGAGAGGCATTTAGCTTCAGACAAGAATGTGAGATGCTTATGGTCAGAACCAGCACCTTTGAGGAGATGCCTCCATTCTTTAAGGGCTAAAATGATTGCTAACAACTCTCTGTCCCCAATCTCATAATTGCATTCCGCAGGTGACAATTTCTTGGAAAAAGTAGCCACAATGATGCATAGCACTCTCACAGGTAGGATGTTGAGACAGAAGAGCGCCAGTTTCAGAAGCATCAACCTCAAGGATAAAGGGTTACCTAGGATCAGGATGTGCCAACACAGTAGCAGAAACAAAGGCAGCCTTGAGACTCTCAAAGGCTTTAATGGACTCTGGAGACCAACTTTGTGGGTTACCATCCTTTCTGGTCATATCAGTCAGGGGCTTGACCAGAGACGAGAAGTTACGAATAAACTTTCGATAATAATTGGCAAAGCCAAAAAAAATTGCAGAGGATGTATACCCATGGGTCAGGACCACTGTAGGACTGCTGAAAGTTTCTCTGGGTCCATCAAAAAACCGGCAGTGGAAATGGCATAGCCCAGGAATTTAACCTGTTCATGATGGAACTCGCAATTCTTCAATTTACAATAGAGATTGTTCTCTATCAGCTTCTGAAGCACACAACAGACATCTGTGTGGTGGCTCTCTAGGGACTTGGAAAATATGAGGATATCCTAGAGATAAACCACCACACATAACTGCAAAAAATCTCAGAGGACATCGTTGATAAGGTCCTAGAAAACTGCAGGAGTGTTGCAAAGGCCAATTGGAATTACGAGGTACTCATAATGGCCTGTTCTGGTATGAAACATAGTTTTCCCATTTGTTGCCCTTCTTGATCCTCGCGAGATTGTGTGCTCCTCTCAAATCCAGCTCTGTGAAAACCATTGCTCCCTTGATCCCTTGAGGCGGTCAAATAATTCCGTAATCAACGGAATTGGATAAGCATTCTTAATTGTGAAACGATTGAGACCCTATAATCAAAACAAGGTCTCAGTTCACCGCTCTTCTTTTTCACAAAGAAGAAACCAGCACCAGCAGGAGACAAAGACTTGAGGATAAATCCACGAGAAAGTATGCCTGCAACATACTCCTATACTTCCTTATCCTCCGAGACTGAAAAGGGTAAACCCAGTCACAAGGGGCTATGGCACCAGGTTGAAGGTCAATTGGGCAATCATATGACCGGTGTGGAGGCAAACTACTGGCTTGACCTTTGTCAAAGACATCACTAAAATAGTGGTACTCCGCCAGGGTAGAGAGTGAAGAGGTCCATAGAACCTTATCCACATTCTGGAAACATGTCTTGCTGCTTTTTTGCGACCAGGAGAGAACCTCAGCACAAAGACAATCAAAAGAGGGGTTGTGCCTGTGTAACCAAGGATAACCAATAACCAGCGGAAACTTTGGTGGGGAAATAACTTGGTATTGGATTATCTCATGATGAAGAGCCCCTACAGCCATGGACAATGGAACAGTATCATGAGCATCGGCATGGACAGGGGGTGTGCCAGGTGTGCCTGGGCACACCCTAATCCCTACATGCTGTGCCGATTACCCCATATGCCTGGGCTTACCCCATGTTGTGCTTTCCCCCACAGTGCTGCTGGCTTCCCTCCTCTCCCTTTCCTTTCCCCTCGACTGCTGCAGGGGAGGTTTCAGAATGGAGAACAGAGGAAGGGGCTAGTAAATATGTCCTTTTCTGGCCCCTTCCTCTTTCTAAGTGAACACATTCACTGTGTTCATTCAAAACTGGAGCATTATAAACTCTGTTTACTATTCTTCAGTTTGTGAATGAACAGGAAGCCGTTCAGCACTTCCCATTCATTCACTGTCCAGTGCAACTGAGGCTGCAGAGAAAGGCATGTGTATTTGAACTTTGGGATGGACATCCTAATGCAATAGGCTGTGCACACCTATGCTCATGAGTCAAATGGGCAGGCAAATCCATCTTCTTTCCCCCTAAAGGGAAAGCCCATGTGCCATATCCTGCTGACTACATCCTCACTTGATCAGAATCCTTAACCCAGAGAATGCTGTCCCTTTTCAAAGAGACAACATTCTCTCCAGCAGAAGAGAGCAAGCTGAACCGCACCCTAGTAATGGAGCAAACTCGATGGACCACTTGGTCTTTTTTTATGTTGTCATTCTTCTGTATTTCTATGTCTCAAAAAAAGGTATAATGCTGCCCTTGAAGCTCCATGGAAGGAGAATTGTTGAAGTCACTGGCTAATTATATCTTCAGTGCACACACTGGGCTGTGATAGCACTGGAAGTGCTGAGCAGAGTTTCTGCCATTGTATTGTTGTGGTACCATTGCAGCCCATAGGAACCATTACACAGGTCAGGACTTTTATTGATTGCCAGTGTCCGATATATTAGAAACAATAATGTAAAAAGTACATTGATTAGGGGTAAGGATTTATACACATAAAAAACTACTTGGACCAACACTTTACAATACCCTGCATGGAAATAATTTATAATAATAATATAATAATAATAATCATTACCTAGGGATAATAGATAATGTAGCAGCAATGGACCATTGCACATATTGTCAGGTTCTTTTGATATCAAGCCAGTACTGAAAGGTATGATTATTTATTTCTCTCTTTTTCTAATTTCTCCCTGCTTTATATAGAGAGAATATTTTGTTTTCCTTCACTTTCCCTGGCATTAATGCTGTCTTATTTTGTCCCTAATGGAAGATTTTCCCTGAGTATTTTGTCTCATGGCAAGTCTAAAATTCAAGAATTTCCACTTACTGACCTCTAACAATAGTCACCAGTACAAATAGAGGTGTAAAACTCCTTAGCAGTGACAGCAATTAAAACTTTTGCAGAATGTCCTACCCGTCCCCACTCCTCCTAAGTTGAAAAAATGCCTTTACATTCATGTTAAAGCCCATCTCTGGGAAATATGAAAATTCTCGCTTGAAGTGTGGGTGCAGCCGCTCAATTAGGTCTAGGGGACTCCTCCCATCTTTGGCAGAAAATGCTCCTCCCATACTCCAGTGATTAACAGTGTCTTGGCATCCTCATGTCCAATGCAGGGCTATGGACCACCCTGCAATGGTCTTGATGACTCCAGCACCTTAGACAGCAGAAGTATGTGGGAGACCGGTCTAGCACAAAGGATTTGTTGAGTAAATCTACTTTTCACACCCCTGAGATCTAAATGAGTGGCATAGCCCCACTTCAAGGGAGAACTTTTACGTTTTTTAGAGTTGAGCTTTAAATTTCATGTAAACTTGTTGCTTTTGCTATTGAAACCTGATAATCAGCATAATAATGTTTGGTAATAGGTTTAGTGTAGCTTCATGATTTTCCAACTTTTTGTAAAAGTATACACTGTAAAGAAGGACAGTGGGATATGATTTTTTGTAAATTCTAAATTAAAACATATTTCAAAATTTTATTATTATAAATATTTGTAATTTGTAATTTCTAAATTGCTAAATAAAAAAACAAAAACAAAAAAAAAACATACGCAGTACATTTCTACGATACATTAATTTTAAGCTGTATTTAAGCATTTTAAATAATCTACACATACAGGGGGGCGTGGCTACCGAGCTGTGACACGAGCTCCGATTCAGTGATGGGAACCAGCGCTTACCGAGGCAAGCCACAGCGACTACACCGACTCCAGCACTTAGCCGACAGTTCACACACCACCCAGGGACGGCACACAAATGGCAGAACCCCTCACAGCCAAAGAAACTGAGGGACTTCTTCTTCCCCGAAGGCCGCAGCGATGGCCAAGATGGTGCCGCTGTCAGCTCTATGGTCTATGCAGGCGGATCTCCCTTGAACACCTAGAGCCAGAGCTCCAAAGTGGGCTCCCAGCAGGACTCTCCGGATGCCTCAACGCCATTATCTGGCAGCCCAGCCAAATCAAGGCCCCGCATGGCAGAGGATTCATACGGCCATAAGGTTAGTGCATCACAGGGCTCCATGTAGGACAAGGTCACATGGTTGCTCTTAATCTTAAAAAATACAGGAAGTTGAATGATAAAGAGAAAAAGGTTGAGAAACAATATCCCAGTCCTTGGTAAGTCCTCTAGTGTTAAAGTATTTGAAGGTGTGGCCCCAAGGAAAATGGGCAGATGGCATTTTTGGAAGCGCACCAGTAAAAAGTCACTCGGGTGTCTTTGTAGTACCCAAATCAGTGTAGCAGGGGGACATAGGGAAAGTCATCTGATAAGACTGGGTTTGGCCCTTGTTGGTGGTAACTGGCACAGAGGTGCCATTTTGAAGAGGTTTGGCTGGTGTGTTATGCCCCCTCCGGGGTCGAAACAGGGGGGAAGGATATGTGGCAGGGCGTTGCCCTGACAGGGTCTAGAAGAAGGATATGTGGAGATGCGACCCCATGTCACAGGTGCATATAAGCAGTATATGCCTAATTTTGGCAGGAATACTAATTACACACCTGTGGGCTGGGTTCATAAACATGCTAGGAAAAGAAGTCAGTGCTCAGACTTGGAAACAGCTCCGCCCAGCAGACAGGAAGTCTGGTCAGGAGGGTTCCAGTAGGAGACGGCTCCAAAAGAAATAGACAGGAGATCCCGGAGTGTAAGCCCTTGTACACATGGTCGGACATTCCGACGGAAAATGTCCGATCGGACCATGTTGTCGGACAATCCCACTGTGTGTGGGCTCCTTCGCACTGTTTCCGTCGGAATATCCGATGGACAAAGTTTTAGAGCTGGGCTATAAAACTTTCCGACAACATGATCTGATCGGACTTTGTCCGATTGTGTGTAGAGAATTCCGATCGGACAAAGTGCCACGCATGCTCAGATCAAATTCCTAGACCAAAGCTATTGGCTACTAGCCTGAACGTAGTCCCGTCGTAAAGAAATAACATCATCACGTTGCGTACAATCGGATTTTCCGACAACTTTGTCCGACCGTGTGTATGCAACACAAGTTTCTGACAAAATCCGTCAGACAAAATCCGACGGATTTGGTTGTCGGAATGTCTGACTGTGTGCACAAGGGCTAAGACTGCAGGTGACAGTCTGTGTGTTTGTCTGAAGCAAGCAGGTGTAGCCTGTGACTAAAGTATCACGAAGCTGGCAGTGAGTAAGCCAGGAAGCTATCGTTTGTTTATACAGTGATGGTGGAACCCCCTGTGAGGGAAGATTACTGTTTGTTTGAACTTTTTAGTTTCCTTTAAATAAAAGTGGGCTGCCATGCCCTAAAAACGCAAGTCTGAAGTGGCACGTTTCTGGAAAATTGCATGCACACTTGAACCTAATCACCCTGGACCGTCACACCCCCTATATACTGAAGTAGAGCAACACAGACATTCATGTCAATGGAAGGCTGTATGTTGCACCTAGGCTGCCTGGTCGAAGAAAACAATGAACACAGCAGGGTAAAGACTAGTAATGCAGCGATGCATTCAAGGCCATTAAAAGTTTACACTTGAGTGCAGTATTTTACATTTATACGTGTAAATATGGCATGTAAATACAAGCATATATGCATACATTTAAAATGCTGGCAGCTAGAAGCTGATGAAGAAGAATCTTGCTCATGTATATGGGTAAGCACATTTACGCACCTGTAAACCTGTGTACACAAGTTTTTTTTTTACAGATCATAACCTGCTTTTATACTATAAATAGGTCTAAAGGTCAGTATAATTACTTCAGTGTCCAAGAGACGCACCCACCTTCCCATTCAGGGCAAAGGTCTCTTAAAAGCATTCGCTCCCCCTGCCCCAATCCACTTGTATCCACCTTCTTAACGTTTCACTGCTTCTCCTTCCTCAGTCATGGCTGCTGCAAAATATGCCATGTAAGCTCCATATCGAATGGTGTCATAGCTTATACATGGGTGATGAGTTAGCCCTCTTTGCTCCATATATGACAGTGTAGCAGCCCCAAATGTGGCTGCTAGGGCTGAGCACTGCACAATGAGAGTAGGTCACATGCTCCCCAATACCTTAGGCACTTGCCATGTGCAAAGTGACAAGGTCTCCTACATGTAGTACATTTTATGTGCTGTTATTAAAGTGGAACTACACTGCATGAGTACCAGAAACTATAAATGCTATTTATTTCATTTTTAATATTCAAAGCAAACTCACCTATCCATCCATGTCTCTATGTTTTTGTAGTGCTACCCCTGTGGGGGCAACTAGTTGATGCTTGTCCCCTGTGGTTGCCCTGATCTTGCCTCTCAACCCTTCTGATACTCTAGGTTTAGACATGTTCGGCACAGATAAAAATTCTCACTCAACTGGTTATTAGAATAAGACACAGATTTATCACAGAAGCAACTGTATTGAATGTTGTTGAACAATTGTTAAGGCTAACAACTGAATAGTTCACAAACAAGTCTCAAAGATCAAGGGATAAATTAATTTTCAATATGATAATTGTTGGTTGATTAACACTGCGTCAACACACACGGATAAAGATAGTTGTCAGATGCAACACTGGTCTCAGAGGGAGATACTTAGAAACATATCAACTCCCTTTGGACCACTGAGACATTGAGCAAGTTGGCTCCCTTATTATAATGGGGGAGGGGAGGATAGAGTACTCATTTAAGCAAACTCCCAACCTGTCACTACTTGTATAGGGGACAGTTCAGATCTTAAGTGCAAGGTGGTATCTTCACTAGCAAATTGGGGCCTGTTGGTGATGTTAAATCTTTAAAGGCCAACAATATCCAGCAGAAGAATGACTGAAATAATAATGGCAATGGTTGTATGCATGCAGTGTCTCTAATCAGTGAAAGGGCAGAAGAGAGTTTGTGCATCCACCCGTTTACCAGTCCTGACTTGTATTCAGCCTCCGTGGTGACAGGATACGCTGCGCAGCTCTGAAGTTTTCCTAAGATGATGAGTACCTTGGCTGGCTGTCAGTGTGATGAAGGCAGCAGGCAGTGTTAGAGTATGCTGTGCGAATTTCGGGTTGAGGAATGGTTGTGGCAACCAACCTCCCGATTTGGTTAAGACTAAGGTTCCGCTTAATCTGTTCCCTAGTGAAGATGTTATTATCAAACCATAATCCTGGTGTTTACTCTTGCTGCAAGATAGTGAAAGCCAGATACTCTTGAATTAATTGTATTGAATTCCTATAGTCTTCAGTGAAAGAAGAAAATGATTTACCTTCAGTTGCCAAATGTTACTTGTATCCCCAAATTGCATTCAAGAAAGGTATGAACATTTCCTGCTGTGTACAAAAGTTGCTTACATACATATGAATAAGGGAGCAGAATAAAGATAAATACCTTGTATATAGAGAACAAGTGTACTGTCATGGAATACAACTCTGGCATAAAGAAGTAGCTTTGCTTTAAATGCATTTTCTGAATCATAAAAAAAAGATGTTTATATTCTCAAACATTACACTTCAAATCATATGGCTCCATTATCACATTTATGGCTGAATACTAGTATTGGACAATGCTAGGTACAGAAGCAACTCATCAATGCCAGAACTTGCATGCTGTTGGCTAGACATTGGGATTGAGATTGCTGAACCTGACTTTGTGGTTTTATCAACTTCTCCTGAGGTAGGAAGTCCTTGGCTCAGTAGTTATCCAGGGAATGGCCCAAGTATGTCACATGACATGTGACAGATTCAGAGATGACTTCTCAAAGTTCAGGATACATCCAAGGTCCTCAAGTTCCCCATCTCGAATGACACTTTGGAGTCTAAGATTAGAGAGATCTGTTTGCGCAGCAGAAGATTGTCCAAATATGACTATGAGTAGAATATCACTGAGTAAAGAAGACCTAAGATTGGCATAAGAACCTTTTTAAATATTCTTGGGGCTGAGTAAATGCTGAAGAGAAAGGGCCTCATACTAATTGTGGTTGTTGCCCACAGCAAACATAAGAAGCCACCAATGATTTAGAAAGATGGGAATGTGTAAATACGCATCCGTTATGTCCATGGATGGTATGAAAGGGAGGTAATAACTCACTAGTAAGATTCCATTCAAAACTTTTGAGGATGAAAAGAGTTATTTAGAGTATTTTTCCATTTGGAACACTACACAGGTTTGAATAAATACCATTTAATCTTTCAGTTTAGAAAATGAGAATGATAACACTCTGGTTCAATAATCCCTGAAAGGCTGAAAGAAGGTTGGAAAATGCAAGGAGAAAAATGAAGGCTGTTTAGAACTTTCTAAGTTTGAATGAGTGGAAGAAGACTTGTGGGTCCAGGAACTGAAACCAGACTTGGAAGAACATCAGTATATGGAAGATGAAGGCTATAAAGGTGTCAAACTGCATTGTTGAGCCTTAATTTTGTGTAGCTGTTATGAGTACTGTTGCCCCTCATCACTTTTGTTATGAAGTGAAGCGCTAAAAAGGTGGTCTCCCATTAAGGGTTGATGTAGTAAAACCTTCTTACCTTTAAACAAACTGATATCTGAGGCATAACACAGCTAGCATCTACTACCATGTCACACATAGAGTTCAGCTCAATGGTCATCTATTCAATGCAACTAATAACATGAGGGTCAACACCAGTAGCTGCCTGATCCTTATGTAGTGATTATGCTAGTCAACCAAAGTCTGGGAAATAAGAGTGTCGGTTAAAGAGTAGACCACACCAATGAGTAGATGAATTTGCTCCAAGTTTCTTGTCAGTGGCTTACCTAAAAAACGTAGCGTTTTCTATTGGAATGGTCAGAGCTTTGTTAAGGTGAGGCACTGGAGCATAGACATTGAGTCAGGAGCAGTCTATTTTGTGACAAAATCCTCCACAAAGTTATAGACCACCAGGAATAATTTAGGGGTCAAGACATTTTTTGTTTTTGTCAGCCTTTTTTAGGTACAATCATCAAAAAGGGGATGTTAAGGCAAAGCTTTAGGTATTAGATTGCTTAAATCTATAAGAACCTGTTTTAGGGAAAACAACTGCCATCCTAAATTCAGCTGATGGAGGTACTTTTTCTACAGATTGGAGAGAATCAGAATTTTTCCTGTACCTTGAAGAAAGTTAACAACTCATCTTGAAATTCTCATGGGCTAGAGCTTAGAAGAGGAAGGGGTTAAATGTTTTAGGCATTGGTCCAAATAGCAGAAAAATGCAAGTGAGTTTGGAACAATGGTAGAGAATACAATTTTGAGTTAAATTAGTTAAAAGTGCATCAGAAACTTTAGAAATGGTGAGGCTGCACAACCATGGGCACGAGGTCTTCAAGAAAGGTAGAGAATGTTTTGAAGACGAACAATGATCAGGACACCCCTCTTTGTCAAAAACACAACAGATTTTAGATGCAATGAGGTCTGTTCTCAACCATACCAAGTCAATTGTTCATGAAATCATGACTCAGGGTTTGAACATGAGAAAAGTGTGTGTGAAACTTGTTCCAAATAACTTGTCACCTGATCAGAAGGAACGCCATCAACTTGTTTGCCAGGACCTGTTGGACTGTTTGGAAAGAGAGCCTGATTTTTTTGAGTAGAGTGATCACAGGAGATGGATCTTGGGTGTTTGAGTATTCAAGACAAACAAAGTACAGAATGGAAAACACCCACGTCACTTCATCCCAAAAAAACTTGAATGAGCAAATCAAAAGTCATATCATTGGTAACAGTTTTTTTAATTCCTGTGGAATTGTTCATAAGGAATTTATATCTGGTGGTCAAACTGTGAATCTGAGATTTTACCTTTCTTTCTTGATCACTTGAGGTAAAGAGTTTTTCATGTGTGTCCCGAGATCGGCTAAACTTAGAGTCACAGTGCTTTGGCTGTCAAAGAGTTTTTGGCTGAAAAACAAAACATGATGTTTCTTCATCTAACATACAGCCCTGACTTGGCTCCTTGTGACTTTCTAATTTTCCCAAAGATGAATAAGGGTTTGAAAGGACACCATTTTGGTAGTGTGGATAATGTCCAAAGAGCCACTATGCATGCTCTGGACGCCATCCCACTGGAAGACTTCCAGGGATGCTTAGAAGAATGGAAAAATCACTGGGAGCACTGGGTACACTCATAAGGGGCATAGTTTGAAGAAGACAATGTTCAACAGTAACATTTTTCAATAAGATAATTTTTAAAATATCATTCTCATAACTTTCTGGACATACCTCGTACAAGTTTTTAAAAATGTTAAAAAGTGTGTTGTCATTGTTTACTGTTTACATTTTTTATGTGAATGATTATCCCTTACTCATTCACATGAGGCAATGGGGCAGTATCTAGAGGCCCTCTTATTTTTAAAGGGAGCTTACAGATTCCAATCAGGGTGTGATCCCCCTTGGCATCCATACTGGATCCAAGGCCTGGGATGTCTTTTTAGGAGGAATGCCATGCTGTATATGCTGTTATTTTTTGCCATTATTAACTTATATACCAAACATTCATCTAGGAGGGTCTAATACAGATGAAGCAAATCCCCTGCTACTTTGTTTACAAGTCACTGCAAGAAGAAGATTAAAAAAGCAGAGTGGGCAGAAAAAAGTGCTCAGCTGCCATGCATAATATGTAGCCCAAGCCTAAATTAAAAAGGAGGGATCTCCCATTAAATTGCCCCACACACAGTGTCAAGCCTTTGACAGTCCATTAGTGGAAATTAAAACACCTACTGTATACATCAAGTTACAAAAAGCAAAATTCCTGTACACAGCCTACTAACCAAAGGAAGCATCCATTCTCCTAAGGACACTAGACTGCAGACTGGGATACATTAGTAGTAGTTTTTATCTCTTGTAAAAATGACTAGTCAGTGTTCTGCAAGGTATCATCTGAGGCCATATGGGCATCTCACCCCAAGGCATGTGAATGCATAATACAAAATTAATTAGGCTTAGTTATGATTGCCCTGACCTTTGTCATATATTGGGACTAGGATACCCACCTGCCAGCTCTGACACTCCTTGTAGGTCTGGTGAGTTCTCTGAAATTCATTCAATTGCAACCATTAGGGTCAGTAAAGCAGGAAGTCTCATCAAGCACTTGGCTTTCCAAAAGCTCAGTTGTCATATACAGTATGCCAGTGTATTACTATTATTTAGGGCTTAGTTGAAGTTTGGCCATAAACACAACTGTTGTTTGGCGTACTTACTATGCCAGAGTTAAATTTCAGACCAGATCTAGCTGCTATATTTCTATCCTTACAACATAGTTGCTTTTTTGCAAATAGAATTCAATAGGCTCTAAAGTAAAGGAAGTTTTCTTTACAAATAATGGAAGTAATTCAAGAGAATATTTTCCTGTGGAAAGACATTTACAAGGATTTTTAGCTTGAGGCACACTGTCATGGGCATAATAAAACTAATATTACTGGGCAGCTTGAGCAGGCTTTTGGTTCACTCACAGTCTCACAAAGGCCCATAAGCACATGAAAATCCCTAATAGAAAAACATATCTGGGTGTGTTAATGTCAAATTTAAACAAGGTCCTTGAGGCATTCATTGACTTCTATGAGAAACAACACACATTCTAAAGCAATGTTGCATCCAGCCGATGACATGTTTGTCTAACATCTTAAAACTTGTCCATATTACCATATGCTGCATTAGGAATACTTAATACCGTGCTAGCAGCTAAGACTGTATCCATCACAATCAAGGCCTTTGCCAGTACTAAAAGACTCTTTCTCACCTGATGAATAAAGTACCATAAATTACTCCATGCACAATTGTAAGGCAGGAATTGCTGGAATTTGTAAAACATTAATATCCTTTAACAAGCACCTTTTTCCACCATCAACACCGCTGTTTACCATTTTTCAGTTTGTCTTTATTTTGGCTGAATTTGTATACCAACACTCTTGTCTGACCACTAGTGGAAGGTGTGACATTTGAAGTAGCACTTGGTGGGCTCAAGAGCTCATAAGCAAGTTTTACTTTCCTACTTATCTTTCCAGGTGCAGCAACTGAAGCTGTAATAATTCCCCGGTGTTAAGGGACTCTGTAAGCTTCAGCTGACTAATTCAGCTTAGGTTATGGTTAATGGAGAAACAGGCACACACTCTTCTCATAGTGAAAAGTTCTCTCACAGTCTTCACTTATGTTATTGTCATGGTGGCTATGGTGGCTTGGCTAAAAATCTAATTAAAAATTAAAAGTGAATAAAGAGCAATTATTTATATTTTTATGTAGAGCATACTGCTCAACAGTCCCAGATGCTGCAGAACTATCTTGCATTTTGGGATGAGGTTTATAATTGAGGAGGGAGCTCTGTACTGGAGGGGCGTCTATACTGGTTGGATGGGAGGTCTATCCTGGAACGAGGACCTGTACTAATGGGAAGGGAGGAGACCTATACTGGAGGAGGGGTCTGTACTGGAGGGGGATTCTGTACTGGAGTGGATCTGTACTGGAGGAAGAGCCTATACAGGTGTGAGGGGTTCTGGCGGGAAGGGGTCTGTACCGGTGGGAAGGGAGGGGTCTGTACTGGAAGTGTTGGTCTGTATTTGAGAGGAATGATGGGTCTTTACTGGTGGGGAGGGAGAAGATGTGCTGTGGAAGTGGGTCTTTCCGTTTCAGGAGTGAGAAGGTGTGTGCTGGAGGGGGGTCTGAACTGGTGGGAAGGGAGAAGGTCTGTACTGAAGGAGGGTTCTGTACAGGTGAGGAGGGAAGGGTCTGTACTAGAGGTGTGGTATGTACTGGTAAGAAAGGATTTCTTTGCTGGAGTGGGGGGTTTGTTTTGATGGGTAGAAAGGGGGTCTATACTGCTGGAGAGGGTCTGTACTGGGAAGTGGCTGGGAGGGAGATATGTGCTGTTGGGATTTTCTGTACTGAGAATGTAGGGGGGGGATCGCCTGCACTGGAGGGAAGGGGGTTGTACTGAGAAGGGGCAGGAAGTGGGGGTCTGTACTGTGGAGTTTGTAAGTACTGGGGCGGGGGGAGTGTGTACTGAGAAGGAGCTGGGAGGGTGGTCTATGCTGAGGGGAGTTTGGGCTATGGAGGGGGGTTCTGTACTGGGTGGGGATATAGGCTTGGAGGGAAGGAGGATTTATTGGTTGTACTTTGTACACTGGCCTGTGCTTTACACACTCCTGACCCCTGCATGTTTTTCTTTGTGTTCCTGGGATAGCTAGACAAAATACATAAACATAATAGATGAAGCCATAATTGTATTAATGAACAATATCTTTTTGGATGTGTTTCTGTCTTTTTTGATAATCTTTTCTATGCCAAGTGGGAACATCCATACAACCAGGCCCCCTTTTTGCTGACCATACTCACTTTTTGCTGTATACTCTACGCATGACATATTCTGCCCCTTTTTAAATTGGCCCTCTTTGTCAAGTTCAAAAGTTGGGAGGTATGGTATCTGAATACCTTCTGTGATGCCATGATAGTTAAAAACAATATTCTAAAGCACACATGATCAGAAATTCCGCCAACAAAAGTCTGATGTGAGATTTTGGTTGGAAAAAGTTCTGATCAGAAATTCCGATCGTTTGTACCAGTTCCGACACGCAAAATTCATAAGCATGCTCGGAAAACAATTTGACGCATGCTCTGAAGCATTGAACTTCATTTTCTTGGCTCGTCGTAGTGTTGTACGCCCCGCGTTGTTGGCGGTTGAAAGTTCAGAGAACTTTTGTGTGACCGTGTGTATGTAAGCCAAGCTTGAGCGGAATTCCGTCTGGAAAAATCATCCACGTTTTTTCCGATGGAAAATCCCCTCTTGTATACAGGGCATAAGTGATAAATAATAATAGCTTCTGGAGCTTTTATACAACACAGCTAAGCTCCTGTGGGGTTACAGGTTTTCCTATGTGTTAGTAAGTAGGTAGTCCAAGGAAAGTAGGATGACTCCCTTATTTCGTTTTTTTCTTCTTTGTCTGAGAGTGCATTTAGCATCAGATTAAAAAGTCAGTCAACTCCCTGAGCAAGGCTATAATTATGTGTGATGGAGCTCATAGAAAAACTATTCAACAGGCCCCCTGTCCCTTTAAACGTTAATGGCTACTCATTAAAATTAGAAGAAAATAGGTTTAACCTTAGACTACCTAGAGGGTTCTGTACTGTAAGAGCGGCAAGGATGTGGAATTCCCTTCCACAGGTGGTGGTCTCAGCAAGGGCATATATGAAGCATAAAACACAAAGAAATTGCATGAAGACAGAATACAAGACAGATGCTTTGCTGCTCATTAAAAGATCACATTCATTTATTCCATATAGAGAATAGTGATTTCGGATATATTTTCTTTTTGCTTTTATTGTAGTCAGGATTTGAAAATAAAACTCTTTAAAAATATTTACGTAAAGTATATACGACATTTATCTTATAAGTGTAGCATCCTCTAGTTAGGTAGATGCTAGAGGTTAGATTTTTCTATAGAGTAGGAACATTTAGGCAGGCCTAGCTGGTAGCTAGGCCTGTTTGTTTTCATTCTTGGCTGTGATTGGCTCGGGGTAGGGCTGGGTGACTCACAGCTAGCATCACTGTCACCTCCCTCTTCTTTTTAGAAGGTGCTAGAAAGAGAGAAGGAGAGGAGAGGTGGAGCTGCCTGAGGTATATTGAGGAGCCTTAACCAATCGCCAACCTGGATTGGCAGGGCCAGCCCAGCTGGGGAGGAGTTGTTGGGTGGAAGAGCTGGAGTGAGAGAGTGTGGAGGCTGTCGAGGCCTACAGGGAGCTCCCTGGTGGGACGGGGGGTGACCTTTGGCCTGGCCTCGGGTGCATCTAGGAGGAGATAAGAGATCCTGGAAGAGAGGCACATGAGAGAGCAAGGAGAGGACAGCAGGAGGGAACACTGCTAAGAGACTCCAGGGAGGACAAATGGTCACAGCCAGTAGGTCTGGTGAGTGAAGCACAGTCGGGAAGACTGGGGAGGCACACCTGAGAGAACTGGGAGTTTTCCGTTTGAGATGGGTGCAGAACCAGAAGAGTGGACTGTGGGAAGGGCAGTATAAAGAGGTTATTGCAGCCAGGCTGGCTGGCAGGGCCTGAAGAGAGCTATCTGGGATCAGTAACTAGGTAGAGGCACTATTTCTATGTCATAGGGGCCCAGACCCCTGCCCGCAAAAGCCAATCCAATGAGGCCTGGTTGAGTTAGTGTCAGGCCTAACCATGTGGTGCTAGCTATTCCCTGAATCTGCAGCAAGTGAAGTGCTTTAAGGAGTAATGGTCTGCAGCAAATGAAATGCTGGAGGAGTGAAGGAAAAGAGGTCTTAAGCAAGAGTTGTGCTGGAGAGAAGACTAGATTGTATATACAGGAGTATATATAGTAGTCCCAAGCAAGTTATGCTGAATCTTTCTGGGCATCCCATAATTTCCCATTTCCATCGAAGTTCAATCCCCTCAATATAAAAAAACAAAAAAACAAAAAGAAAAATCTTGTAGACTGTTCTATGTCTTTGAGTGCCTGAGAGATGGATGCCGGGCTGGACAGGGTGACGAGTGACCCACAATATTTAGCAACCTCTACGGGGCATGGCTACATAAATATTTTGTATATTCATAGCAAGGAGGTGGAGCTCTCTGCTTCTTTTCACACTTTTTGCAGGCTCTACTTAGCCACCTTTTTGTTTACCAAGCTTAAAGTGGATGTAAACCTGAATTTTCTTTTTAGTTTTGATGTCATAATGTAGAGCATACGATTTCCTATCATTTGAGCCCAGTCCTGCCACAAAGAGTTAATCCAGCTCTGAGCAATCCCCTTTTATTGTTCAGTGAGATAAATTTTGACAAACAGAGAAAAACTTTGTCAAATCCTCCCCCTCGCTGTGAGTGACTTGGCATGCTGAAGTCATGTGGGGACTTTTCTGAGTTTTGAATGGATGTTAGTGATCATAACAGAAGTTCAGTGTAAGAAATAGACAGGAGAAAATGCATATTGATAAGAGGAGTGTAGAGGTGGGCGGGGGAGTCTACTGACATCACAACTCCACCCACTGAGCCCTGGAAAACAGACCCACCCACAAAATCTGCAGTTTTTCGGGTCTCATAGCAGACAGAGGGGAGACATTTGACAGATAAGTATACATGCAGGAGGCATGTATATCTTTCTAGATAACCAATATTGCAGTCGTTTAGAAAGAACGAGAGTGGGTTTACATCCACTTTAATATATCAAGCTTAAATTTGCAAAGGGTGTGACAGCAGGCCATATGCACAAGAGATGCAGTGTAGAGGAAATGTGCAGTAGATAGAAGCACCAATCATGGTACCACATCCTAAACTGAACTTGGCTTTAAAAAGAGTATGTTAAACAGATTTTTAAGGTACCCAATACACAACAAATTATATATATATATAAAAAATTTTTTTTTATTTAGACCAAGAAAAAAAAAAAAAAAGAAACATTAAAAACAGAGGCATAGTTACAGTATCCCCGTATATAATCATATCCATATCTGTTCAATACATAGCTACTGCAGTTAAAACTTTGCATACAAAGTTACATATTCTATGTGTATGGCTGATGACGAGGCACTACGGAGTAAGACTCGATGCATATGTGGACAAGCAAGCCCATATGTGACTTACAAATGCTATTTCATCAGATACTCAGTGGAGAGTTTTCCTCTTCCCTCTGACAACGACCCCTTGGTTCCTGCCCCTGTGTCCCTATGCCTGCCCTCTGGTGGTTAGTCCAGTGACAAGCTTACCTTGTCCTTACCCTTATAAAAACTCCTGAAGAATCGTATTCATGCTGGGAAACATGTTGAGTACTGTCCTATCCTCCATCATATACTAGCATAGTTATGCAAACTTTGCATGCATTGATTAAACTGCAATAACTATCTAGAGGATAACTATGGATATGATTATGTAAGGGATACTGTAACCATGTGTGCTGAGTATTGTGGCCCACCTGTCACCATGCCCAGCCCAGAATTCAGACACCCCATCCCTGTATCATATATTGTGTGTGTGTGTGTCTGTGTAGCCAGGTGCTTGGCTAAGAAGAGAGAGTGAGTAAAATATTTGCTGCAGTTGCTCTCTATAGTTATAGCTTTGCAGTGCTGAACTGGTTAACGTTTGTTTTCAGGGAGAGGAGGAAGCTGTTGCGTAGGAAGAGTTCATCAGACTGATATAGACATCACTGTACTATGGGAAATGTAGTTCAGAGGAGATTTTCTACTATGTAAGTCATGACCAGTGTAGTTCAGAGGTACCCAACCTGCCTCTTACTGCTATACCACTTGTACTCCAACATCCCCATTTCTTACCCTTCTAAAATGATGAGACCACACCTTAATTTTGGAGTATAAATGGCCATAGCAGCCTATTTATTATACACACCATATAAATAACTCCAATATCAAATATATACCAAAATATCATCTCTGTATCAACTTGGCACCCCCGAACTCCAACACATATTCCACCAATACACTGCGGGACCTTTTTCCACATGATAGGCCTTCAGCGGATAATCAGCTCGGAGAGAACCCCCTTTCCACAGTGCAACCATTACAGTATTGCAGCTAACCTTTCGCTGGAATACACCAGAGGGGCACATACTACCGATGAGCCCCCCACCCCTTTCCATCACATATGTTTACTGTCGCCGTCAAAGACCAACAAAACACTGCCAATCCACAGCTGCCATGACGACCATCTGCCATGCTCCTGAAAGAAAGAAAACACATAAACCAACAAACACAGACAACATATAGGGAGGGCGGGTGGGAAAAACTGCCTCCTCCTTTCTTTCTCCACAACTTTCTGTTCCCCAGCCCAGTCCTGCCTCCTCCTTATATAGTACCACTCCCCCTTGGACTTTATTCACTGTCCCCACCCCTCTTAGTTCTTAATATTAACCCATGCATTGGCTCCCCTAAACACACTGTCATGCCCGGCCCTGCACTACTTTTTCTTTTCTGTCTTTTCCGTTTGGGGCTTCACTTGACTAGTGTAGTGTTCAGAGGTACCCAACCTGCCTTTTACTGCTATACCACTTGTACTCCAACATCCCCATTTCTTACCCTTCTAAAATGATGAGACCACACCTTAATTTTGGAGTATAAATGGCCAAAGCAGCCTATTTATTATTCACACCATATAAATAACTCCAATATCAAATATATACCAAAATATCACCTCCATAACAACTTGTTTAACTACAGTCTGTTGGTCTTTGACGGCACCCCCGAACTCCAACACATATTCCCCCAATACACTGCGGGACCTTTTTCCACATGATAGGCCTTCAGCAGATAATCAGCTCGGAGACAACCCCCTTCCCACAGTGAAACCATTACAGTATTCCAGCTAACCTTTCGCTGGAATACACTGGAGGGGCACATACTACCGATGATCCCCCCACCCCTTTCCATCACATATGTTTACTGTCACCGTCAAAGACCAACAAAACACTGCCACAGCCTGCAAGGATAACACCTTACCCTTAAGGGCTCCCCCACACCCCCAGGGCCTGCTGGATCCCATCTCGCAGCCCCAGTGCCCAGAAAACAATCCCCACTTACTAGAGGTATATTCCAACACCCTCAAATACAGGAACACATTCGTTTCCACCTCTACTTGCCTGATCACCATGCCCCCCATTCTGGGCCACAACCTCCCCACCACCTGAGTGTTAGGCAACCGTACGAAGTCGTAAAATATCTGACTTAACGTCCAAGATCAGCTCCCTGATCATCCGAACCCAAAAGCATTACCCCATGCATGCATAACCCAAACGACAGGAGGTCTATCCTGCTGCGCTTTACATTCCACTTCCGATATCACCTTGCTCCACCTCAACCCACATACCCCTAGCCAGTGAACACATGCCTCCCTCCTCTAGCTATCCCACTGTCTGCCAACCAATCTCGCATCTGCTCTTCTGGCCCCCCAACAAACATACAGATAACAAAGAAAATCCAGACAAGGCATATAAGTCCTCCATCTGCACGGAAAAAAAAACGCCAAAGAAAGGCAGCACCAACTTTAAAGTAAACCAACGTACCCCACACCACAAACAACACAGCTTGTATGTACAGCCTACCCCCCCCCCCCCCACTCTTTTTTTTTTTGTATTTATTCCACCACCACATGAAGGCATAGGTAAGTGCAGAATCTCTTTGCTTCCCACCTACCATTCCTCCTTACCACCGCCTCATCCAACCCACATCTGGCAGCTTCTACAGCCGCCCCTATGTGGAAGGAGTGTAAAGCGTATTCTGCACCATCCAACCTTTCGTCCCAGTGGCATTTTCAGAACACCCCCCTGAATTGGAATCTCGACCAATACTTCCCATGCCGCATGAACTGCCCCCCATGCCATCTATTCCAAACCCTAGAAACTCCCTTACTGTTCTGTCCCGTTTTATTTATTTTTTATTTTTTTATTATTACCCTGAAGCCTGGTAACACAAACAGCAGCTCCTCCACCCCTCTAACCCTTTGATCATTTTTTTTTAATTGTCCAACCCAAACTCCTTTTTCAAACCACCCTGCACAGCAGGTTAATCAAAAGCCAAAAACCCACCAGTTTCCGCTCAATGGCAGACACCGACCACCGTTTACCAAGTTCCTGGAACCACAGTACCACCAACAACCTTACCCCCCACATAGCCATGTTTGATCTCAGACTCCTGCACCGAACAACCCACCCTTCCTTTCATACCTTCACGTAAGCCGCACATGTGGACTCACTGGCTGACTGCCCTGTTACCTCCCGTGTTGACTCCAATTCCATCTCCCATATCCAGCCTGAGTAGGGAACTCCTCCCCCTCTGTGGCCGGCTAACTCTCTGAACCTGTCCCACTGAAAATATGTGTTTCCGATGCCTGCAAGATGAATAGCATATAGAAAATGTTCAACTGCACCTAACGCAACACAAAAACGGCATAGCCGTCATATGACCAGTTGTGACGACGTGGACATGTGGTTGACCACGCAAACCACACTTACATAATCACAATTCAGCTCCGTGTCAGATTCTTGCATGACCCTTACCCCAGCTCCATAGCCAGAACCACTGGAAAAATTCCAATAGCACCCCGTTTACGAATGAACACCCCACTTCCACCCAACAAAATTGGGGCCAGAGTTCCTCACTCTATTGCCCATGAAAGAAAAATTTCCCCCAAACTTGTTTACCCCACCATGTTCGTGACCTCTTTTCCCCATCGACCTTACTCCCCGGGCTGGCTGGCTGGCTATCGTCCATTGTATGTGGCCAAGAACTTGTACCAAACCTTCTAACCCTCCCTATATTCCGCATTCAACTGTTTAAATTGGCCGGGTCCTGAAACCCCCATTGTAGCAGATGGCAGACGTCGGCCAAAACCCACTCATCGGAACAAAACTGGCAGGACAAAATTGAACTACAATATCCCTCACCAGGCCCCCTGTGTTTTGCAGCCAATGGCACTATGAACCTACCTGCAATGTGCTGCAATGTATAAAGTATAATCCCACACACACCGGAGAAAGGTGGCCCAACACAGAAAAACGTCCAAGCCATGTATGATTGAATCAGGCACCGACACGTCTCTAAACCCCCACTCCGGTAAAGAACTAAACATCTAACCAAGGCCCACTAAATTGAGAAACCCATGGGCAGGCATCGATCCAAGTAAAAAACTCCTCTTGCCAGCATCTATCCAGCAGCCAAAGCTCTCCTAATAAACTATAAGCAAGTGGAACACTGATTCCTAGTTTGCCAAAGGCGCCCCTTTTCCGTCACACCTAACCCACCTTATAGCTCTGTACCTAAAGTATCGGATACAGTGCACCGCATCGGATTATGACAGAACTCTTTTTTTTTGACAGATAAGTGGGGAAACAAGGCAAAACTTGTTTGGTTCTTTCACAGGCACCATCCCCGCTGTAGACACCATTAAAAACCATGGAGGCAAGCAGCCTCACAATTTCCTTATCCGGGTATCTACTTATGAAAGTCTGCAACCTTTTCACCCCCTTCCAAAAGTCATCCCTTGTGTGACTAGGCTCGTCTGTACATTGTCCTCACGTGAAGCCACGATACAATGGATGGGTCCCCCCACCCCCTTAACACTCGTGTGTAACGTCAAAAACCACCGAACTGACAGGAGCTCACATTGCACTGCCAACCCACCCCCCTTTCTTTTTGGCTGACCGTCCAGAGGAGGGTATATCCCCCCCAAAAGAACTGCTTCGATGGCCTCTACTACTACAGAAACCGCATCCAGAGGCCACTATCCTTTGATCCCCACGAAGAGACGGCCGTACCGACCTGCGCAGTCTAAACTGCTCGTCATCCTGTAGCCAATCAGATCCCCCTTTTTTACCTGCGCACCTACCAATGGCCTACATAGAACAACGCCGAACCATGTTTGGGTTCTTCCCACCATGACAATCGCATAATGGCAACCGCCTTCTGCAAAATCAATCGGTACCTCTTCTTACCTTCATCATTTTCCCCCTTAATATTCCTGCTTGACCCTATGCACTTAAAATTTTAATTACCCCTCTTTTCTTTTTTTTTTTTAAGGGGACCATAACGAGAAACTCTCCACACACTTGATTTTTCAAATCGTATCCCGGACCTCCTATTTAATTGTGTTCCCAGGGGACCCTCAAAGCACCCGTACATTCACATTTTTTATTTTAATTTTTTTTGCATCTGCAATCCTTACCATCTCCATCCTACTATTACCTGACAACCCCACCACTGCGCCACTGTCCCCGAACACTTGTGGGCCAGCATTCACCACCTCTGTTCCCGGCGGAGCAACCGCCGCTGACATTGCACCCCCCTTTGCAACCCCCCAACAAATTCCGCAATGCAGCTTAAAACGAAAAAAACGTTTAGACATTATTTGACTTACCGGGCTGACTGGAACCCCAACAGCCGCCTCGCTTGCCTCCATCGCTGGCTCGCATCCATGCGGCTCCTCCTCCTCCCACACTGACAGCTCGCCTTCTGGCCTGTCGTCCAAGACCAGGACCGGTGGTGTCATCAGCCCCCAAACAAAGAGGTCCTGGGGTCCGTGGAGTCCCTCCATTGTAGTAAATAAAAAGCAGTGCAGCGTAAAACAATTAGACACAGGAAAACATAATGTATAATAATATGCAGGAAAAAAAAGTCCATAGAAGCACCGACAAGTGTCCATACAGGGTGATCCTATTAGTAAACAAGCAGACATTCTCTTCAACCAAGTGATCAGGGTCAAACAATCAGTCCCTTAATACAGGGTAAATGTAGTATTCCACTTTAACATCTGCAACACTAGGGATATACTTCTGAGCAATGCAGATCACATGTATCCAAAAATGGGGACCGGACTGTGCAGCCTGACGGTTGCAGCGACTCAGCAGCTCCGACACTCTGACCACAAAGAGTACAAGATAAGAGAATTAATAACCTGCTGGAGCACACATGTAACTTACGTTGTAGAGTGCCCATGCCATTTTCAGTATGTGGGAAGGACGACACGCCCCCTTTATGTACGAATATGGGAACATATAAAAAATATTAAAAAGGGCTTTCCAAATCCCAACCTATCCCGTCATTTTGATGAATTTCACCACAGAGACCCTTCGGGATTGATATTTTATGGGATAGATTGTATTAAAGATAATTGGAGGGGAGGGAATAAAACCACTCTGATTTCCCAAAACGAAACAGCCTGGATATATAGGTTGGGGTCCCTTGCCCTGGGGGGCCTCAATCTAGATATAGATTTAAATTGCTTTATAGCCAACCCTTGAAATATATGACACAATGATGATGGTGTGATATTGATAAATTATAGTCACGCCCTAATAACAAAGGTATCTGGTGTAGGGAACAGTTGGCATAATACCAAATTAATTATCTAGCCAATGTTATGGCCTAAATATAAAGACACCTGAAGTATGGGGCTGCTGGCACCTCTTGTAATGTGCAAAAAAATTGGACTTACAAGCCCCCCTTCCCTCCTTTTCTGATGAGTTAAACACCAAGGCAAGCATTGATCAGCATGGGCATACTCTTTTCTGGGCTCTTTATTTAGAGTTTTTATTTATGCCTTTCCGTCTTTTCTCTCTTTTTCTCTTTTTTTCCTTTGAATATTTCGTTGAATTTGGTTATCAGTATATAAACAAAAAGGCCCTTTTGGCATACATACCTGCCTAATATTGGTCTAAAAATATTAATTATGATCCTTACCTGGTAATACCTGAATTACAAATAGATATTTTTGAAGCTGATATATACATTTATATAATACATAACCCAAGGAGTTTATAATTTATGATGATTTTTCCATTTGAGTATCTTTACCTGGTAATATCTGAACTGTCATGATATTTGAATCCGAATGTTTTTCCTATGCCTGGATGCCCAGGGTCTGGGTGTGCTCAGTCTCACATTAGGGGGATGTGTGCGGGTGGCGCACTATTGCGAAGGGCACAGAGACAGGGAAAACATACAGTAGATATAATTTAACATGAGCACAAGATATACGATGTATAGGGTTAATATCATTTAATGCATGTGTATATTTTTTCTGAGGAGGTTTTTCTTTGTATGGGCCTCTTCAGAGAAATCTCCTTTCCTTCCTTTTTTTCCTTGTAGGTCTCTTTCTGGTAGATCTTTTAAATGTATGGCATAATGAATTAATGCAAGTGGGCAGGACGTTCACTCGTTCCATATATGTTTATAAATTCCCCTTGAAACCCGCCTCCTGTGTCTTGATTGGTCACCCTAGGGGGTGTGAGCGGCATACGGTGACCTCCTCTCCCATAAAGTATGTAGTGTGTAGTGGCGTGGCACCGCCGCTGAAGACGTCTATAACGAAACGCGTATGACGGAGCCACGCAAACTACGTCACTTCCGGGTTGTCTCGAGCGGTTGGAACGCAGCTGAAGCGGACCCCGAGCAGTTACATCATTTTTGAGGTGATTTTTTGGGATCTCTTTTCTCCTGCCTTGGGAATTAGGATTTATGTTCCCGTTTAACATGTATGGCCAAAACGTTGACTGACTTATTAAGAGAATTTGTGTCATTCTGTAACGGACGGACTTTTGAACAGTGCAGGACTGGGCCCTGTTTTTCCTTGGAACAAGAGAAAAGCTTTTTAAATAAAGTTTTTTTATATGTTTTTATTTTTATTTTTTATTGGTTTTTTTTTTTTTTTGGTTTCTATGCATGGAATTTCTGCTGCTCCATTGATTTTTAAAAAGTGGAACTTTTGGATGGCTTTATAATAATTTTTTGTATAAATAAAAAAAATTTTTGCTGCTAAAAAAAATAGTGTTCCTACTAAATTACTACACTATGGAGGTCATTTTTCATTACTCCCTATGAGGAATACACTGGAGATATTCGGATGTGAAGGAATACATCTTATATGGGTCTGGGTGCTGGAGCCGCATGAGGCTTGGAACGGTGACACATCTAAAGGAATCTGATCTATAGGCACGTTACCCCCATAGGGGTGTGGATATCTGGTGAGTGGGGACCCTTGTGGGGGAGCACTCGAGTCACCTGAAGGACATATGAGCACAAAAGTCACTTCATGAAAACACTTTTTCCTGCTGGATTTGCACAATTGAAGACTTTCCTTGTGGACATTAAGATTTATTACTTTTTTGATATATTTTTTAGATTTTTTTGATTCTTTGATTTTTTGAGTGATCTTTTGATTTGATTTTTTGAGTTTTATACATTTTTTGATTTATATTTTTAATTATATTTACATTTTTCTACTATATGTATATTTCATATTAATTTTAGTTTTATTATTTTCCTTTTCAGTTTTCTTTTTTCTTTTTCCTTTAGTCTGTGCTTTTTTGTACCATCATATTTATGTGGGTCTGAGTATAGGTTTTTATATATATTCATATATTTTCATATCTCTTATAGTCACTAATGGTATTCATTTTTTTTATTTTTTTATTTTTAATAAACAATTTTTTTTTTATTGCGAAATATGAGTAGAACATAAACAAGATAGCACAATACATATGTATCACATATTGTAAAAAAATTTTTGGACATATAGTAAGTGCGGACGCAGCCGCTAGTCAGTAGCAAAATACAATAAATTTGACTCACTTTATTATATAGAGTACAGTTAAATAGCATAAAGTTATGAAGGAATGGGGGGTTAGAGTAGCTTTGGGGAGAGCGAACTTATAACTCTAATAGAGTAGTGTATATTCGGGGGGAGGGGGAGGGTGTCTGGAAGGGAAAAGGTACGTAGGTTCAGAAGAATATCTACACTCTCTGTCAAACGGTTCAGGGTTGTGATGATATGTTCTTGAAGGCATCTGTGGATTTATAATGGATCCAGCACGACCAAGTGGTTGTAAATTTCGATGGGGTGTCTTTCGTTTGATGAATAAGGTCTTCCATCTGCATTATTGCATTGATGCGGTTGAACCACTCTGTGATAAGTGTAGGATTTGGGGAGCGCCATTTAGATGGAATACATAATCTAGCGGCATTGACCATATGCATGGCCAGGGATTTGAAGTAAGAGCGGTCTGATGCAGTCGTATAGTGTAATAAAAATTGAGCAGGTGAAAAATCTAATCGGTAGGTTGTGACAGTCTCAATTACTTTATGGACGTCCAGCCAAAAAGGTTGGAGAAGTGGACATGTCCACCATATGTGGAGGAATGTCCCTATATCATTATTGCATTTCCAGCATGTCTGGGGGTTGGAAGGGTGAATTCGGTGTAGTTTATGGGGTGTATGATACCATCTTGAGACTATTTTAAAAGCATTTTCCTGTGTTTGCACATTAACCGTTCCCTTATGGACATACCTATAAATATTTTCCCAGTCATCATCAGAGAGGTCTAAGTGAAGTTCAGCAGCCCATTTTTGTCTCGTTTGGAGGTCTGTTCGATCACAATCATAGAATAACAGTGAATATGTAAATTATATCATATGGCGCTGATGTTCCCCGTTAGAGCATATAGTTTCAAATGTGGTTAAGGTTTTGGACCATTGAGTTTGGGGGTTCTGGGTGCGAAAAAAGTGGCGGAGTTGAAGGTATGTCCAGAAAGGAAAGGACGCATTAGGCATGAGTTCTCTTAGTTGTGAATGTGATAAAAGGGTATCATTGTGGAAAAATGGAAAGCCCTCACTGTGTTGTGCGGCCAGTTTAATATCGGGAAGGATGGATGCATACCCGGTAAGAAGTCAGGGTTTCCCCTAAGTGGGGTCATAGGTCCCTTTTATGGATGAGATTCCGTGATTAGTGCAAGCCCAACGGAATGAATGTAGGGTCGGGTCGATTAGTGGGTGGGTTTTGTGTAGTCGGTCATGAGATTGGCGCTTGATCCACTAATGGTATTAATTAATTTATTTATTTTTACACTTGTACTTTATATTCTGATAAGTCTATTTTACGTGGTTATATAATATAAGTGGTCTAGGTAGGGCTTAATATAATTTAGCACTTATATGACTTGTAAGTACTAATTGCACTTTATCACTGAGCACTTTGTTATTACTTTGCACTTTATCTGTAGAAGCATTTTTCATTATAGGTACATTGTACCCACTTACTATCACATATTGTTATATACCATTGATCCTATCCTTTATAGACACGATAGTTGTGATATAGACTTTGTATAGGCATTAGGAGAAAGTTCACTGCACGATAATAAATAAATAGATGGGATATCTGGACCCTTAAAAATATTGGGGTTCCAGTTTTAGGAATAGGTAGCGCCAAACACCCCACTCTAATATATTACTAACCATATGTGAAAATCCCTCTGGGGATTCTTCTGCTGGGGAGGCTGCAACCAACTCTGTGTTACTTAAGACCCCTTTCACACCACAGCGCACCTTGCGTTGGCGGTAAAACGCCGCTATTTTTAGCGGCGTTTTACCGCGCCGGATTTGCGAAAGGGTTAAAACCGCCAGCAATACGCCGCAATAGCGGCGTTTTGCCAGCGGCATTACAACGCTGCCCCATTGATTTCAATGGGCAGCAGCGGTGGAGGAGTGGTAAACACACCGCTCCTTCACCGCTCCAAAGAAGCTGCTGGCAGGACTTTTTTTTGACGTCCTGCCAGCGCACCGCTGTAGTGTGAAAGCCCTCGGGGCTTTCACACTACACACAATGGTGCAGTTTCTTTAGGGCGTTTTGCAGGCGCTATTTCTAACGCTATAGCGCCTGCAAAACGCCCTGGTGTGAAAGGGGTCTTAGCGCGGCTTTCACAACATTTAAAGCATTATGTTTTTCTGTGTCTAATTGTTTTGCGCTGCACTGCTTTTTATTTATTTCTCTGTAAGGATTTGATAAGTTGGTCCTCTGTGTTCAGCTGCTGTCTTTGTGATATATTTATTGCACTGATTGACTCTCTATTTTATATTCCTTCCATTGTAGTGCCCGCCTCACCCCCGAAAGCTCTGCCTCCTGCCACGGTTCCACACATGCTCTAACATACTGTGACCTGGATGGTCAACCCTGTCCTTCCACCATCTTGTACCATCTCGCACCACCCGTGTAGGCCACGCCCACTCTCGGGGCCCCACACCTTTTTTTTATAAGCGGCCCGACAGTGGTACTAGTAAGTCTACCTGACTGCTGAGGATTGTACCCAGGAAGATTCAGGACACAGGTCTACTGGATCACAGATCTCAGTAGGAGCTAGAGCATAGATTCCCCAGGGCGCGGAGTTTAAGAGCCAGCAGGTGTTCACCAGAGCCTCCAGTGGTGAGGATGGACTTGGCTGCAGTCTGGCTCCTGGTGGCGGCCCCTAGGGTCTCACAGCTCACACTCACAGTAGACTGCAGGAGAAGGAAGCAGCAGGCTGGAACAACAAGAATAGTAAGGGGATAAGGCAGAGGTCAGGGCAACTAGCAGACAGGAACAACAGAGTACACGCCAAAGGTTCAGGGTCACAGGCAGACAGGGATGGTCAGAGACATGCCAAAAGGTCAAGGTCACAAGCAGACAGGAATCGTTGAGAACACGCCAAGGTCGGTAACAGAGACAAATGAAGAGCACATGCGATGCAGGCAGAGGAGGTAGTAGTCCTGCTTTTTTCACGGGCAGGGAAGTGGCACCATAACGGCCCTTGGCCCCACCCACCGAGCTGGGCCGGCGGCGTGGAGTCCACCCAGGCCCTGCTCAGGCAGACTGCTGGCTTTTCTTTGCTGGGGGACTGGATTGTTCCCCCCAGAGGGCTCCCCGTCTGGCGCATGGCCCCGGATGAGGGTCCTGGTGAAAACAGAGTGCCGGAGGCCGCAACCTCTGCATGCACAGCAACCCTCACCTCCCAGCCTCGATCCACTCACCTGGTCATCCATAAAAACAGCGACCTGTCTGTGCATCTACCCCGGTCTCCTGTACGAAAAACTGCCTCTTCCTTTATTTCTCCACAACTTTCTGTTCCTCAGCCCAGTCCCACCTCCTCCTTATATAGTACCGATCCCCCATGGACTTTACTCACTGTCCCCTCCCCTCATAGCTCTTCATATTAACCCATGCATTGTCTCCCCTTAATACACTGTCATGCCCGGCTCTGCATTACTTTTTCTTTTCTGTCTTTTCCATTCCGGGCCTCACTAGAGCTTTTGAACTACATTTCCCCAGGGAGAGATTACAAGAAGGAGGGGAGAGAGCTGCAATTTCCTGGGCTATACAAGAAGTAACTTCCTCTTTCTGCGTGGGAGACCGGAGAATACACTTCGCTATCCACTGAGCACCATCACTTGCTGCATACCGGTGGCCTGAGAGAAATTCAGAGTGCTGACTCTCAGTGTGCTGATGACTGGAGTTACCTGGATTGCAGGAAAGAAATTTGCATGATTCCCCATCAACACAGACAGTGCTGACAGAGAAATCCCTGTCAGCAAATGTCTGCTCCCATTGGGGGAAGCTATCCCTGCTGGGAGAAGACAGTGATTATCGCTTGTGGCTATAACAGCCTCTAGTGATAATCACAAAGAAAGAATCCGGCAGGCTGATTGTATCCAAGTTGATCGATCAATCAACTTGGTACATTCAGCCTGCCCATAACGGTTCAAATCTCGGCCAGTGCATGATGCACTGGATGCAATTCAAACTGTGTATTTCTGGCCTTAGTTGTGTGACAGAAAAGAACTGGGAAGGTTGATAACATTGTTTAAGATTTCAGATTAGTGCACTTGAAATTACATTTATTTAGCCAAAAAAAATAAAACGAATTCAGCTACCACAAAAAAGACCTGATAACATGCAATATACTGTATATAGTATTTTTGTTCTTGGGTTTAGCTATACTTTGTATCGAATTTCATTTGAAAGCTGGAAATAGTTTAGAGATTGAGTACATTATGTACACTTAGTTATTCTAACTTGGATGAGGGACCTTCAAACTCGGTTCACACTGGGATGACTTGTCAGGCGACTTAGCCGCCTGACAAGTCACTTTCCATTCTGTTCAATGGAACCATTCTAATAAGAGCAACTCAAGTCACCCTGACTTAGAAAAAGGTTTGTGTACTACTTTCGGGGCAACTTGAGGTGACTTGCATTGACTTCTGTACAGAAGTCGTTTTGCAAGTCGCTGCTGAAGTCGTGTGCAGGTCGCCTGAGGCAGTTGTGCTGCAAGTCGTGCTGCCTCAGTGTGAACCAGCACTCAGTAATACCTATTGAAAAATAAGGCAATTTCAGTAGTTACACAGTGCTTACTTGCAGTAGGTTGCCAAAGGCTTGCTTCCTTAAAGCGGAACTTCACAGAAAAATGGTTTAATTCTTCCTCCCCCTCCCCACATCCTCTTCTACTTTTGGAACATAATTTAATTTTTTCAGGGGGCCACAGGTACCTAGTTTTTATGGGTACCCACTCAGCATTTCCACTGGAATCACGACTTTAAGCAGATTTGCATGTGGCTGATCACTGTGACCTGCTGAGAGGAATGCTACTACCAGTGGGCAGGCTCGTGCCAGACCGCAATGCTGCCTACATGCTGAGAAGTTCCCTCATTCCATCGCTGGGTATAAACAGGAAGTGTTTAGGCTGTCGCCAGACTATCCACTTGCAACATGTCCCTAAACTCACCCTAGCAACAAGAACATGTCCCTAGAGTCAGCCTAGCAGGGGCTTTATAGGCCTCCCTGAGCCTACAGTAAGATGGCTTCCCAAATGCTGGGAGAACTCCCCCAAAATGCCACCCGGAGTGAATGGCAGAGGACTCACTGGTGCCATGTCTGTCCTCCCCCATTTCCTTTTCACTGATGGAACTAGAAAGATAGGGCATCTAGTAGTTAAAAGTGGCAAATACACACCTAACACCCTGCTTGGAGCTCATTTCAAACTGCATAAAACATTTGTTGGAATTCCAGAAGTTACAAACTCCACATAATTCTACTACAAGCCTGACCTTGACTGATTACCAATTCAAACTATTTCAAAATGTTCATAAGGGATCCACTACTAAGTATTATTAGAAATTGTTTAACATTGGACATAGGGGCGGGCTGTGTTCAGAAATGTCAAATGCTATCATGGACTGGTGATATCCTTTCTTAAAGCAGGCTTTTTGTTGTTTATTAAAAGTCAGCAACTACAAAAAGTATAGTGCATGTCACCAGATGAATAGTGATGGCAAATACATACAATCTGTTGAAACAAATCACCCTGTGACTAAATATTGTTCAACACTGAAAATAAATAAACATAGAAAGAGAATCAAGTGAATTGTTTCAAGCTCTATCAGACAATGTCCACTTCCTAAAAAAATTGTTACAATCACCACTGTGAAAGTTCCTGAGAACATAATGTAATGTATCCCAGTAAAATCATAGTCCATACGTTGAATCTTCAGATCATAATCCAAATAATGAAATAGTGAAGAAACAGTGAAAAAAACGTTTAACCAGTGTCTCTTGAACAAACAGCAGATTACATCTACACTCCTCCACCACACCGCTCTAGATGTGACTCCTCTCCCCTTATGTGGTTACACTCACCCGCTGTATATGCCTCACACTTTCGTGTTTGGCTGGATGTGCTTTTCCCCTTTACAGGGTTTAAATGGGATATCCAAATTTCCAATTCGGAATACAGGGTTGGTGCCACGGCTGTTCTCATAGACGCCACGGCTGTTCCCATAGATGCCACGGCTGTTCCCATAGATACTCTCATGCAACAAAGAAAAGATTTGCTTCCATAGCGTGATACAGTATAAAACTTTTTAATCACACATAAAAAACCTCTCACATTGCACTCACATCAAAGGAGGAGTAAACACGCCAAATATAAAAAGTCACAGCACTCTTGAATAACTCATACTGAAGCATAGGTGGTCACGGCGGACCCAGGATATGCGGGAATGATGGATAGTCTCTCACCGCTCCTTAACTGTACCACCGCTTTGCAAGGATCAATGTAAGATGTTCAGCATCCTATATGTACCTCTCTCATTCACCTAGTAGCCAAAATCCAACATGTTTCGTCATAAAATTTACTTAATCATGGAACTGGTCACTAGGCAAGACAAACTAACTTTTATTTTCCCCAAACTACTCTCAATGAGCGATGTGTAATCACTGCACATGCGCATCACCTGTGTCCCCATTCCATCAATGCTTCAGTTCACACTGCTCATTAATACAGAGTCAATCCATGATACAATCTAACAAACTTTTAAAATTATATGTAAATATCGCTCCAACAATCTGAAGCTCAATTGCACAAAAATAAAAGCAGATTTATAATCTATACAGATATTGGTAGTGAAAATCAGCGGAGAATTTCCATAGAGGGAGTCGCTCTCAACATATCAATCTGCATCGGTATGTGTAGCACCCTATCTCCATAGTGCAGCCTTTCCCCTATCCCCCCAATTACTGATAAGAGGCATGGAGGAGCTCAGCTATGAGGAGAGATTAGAGGAACTACATTTATTCACTCTTGAGAAGAGGAGAATAAGGGGGGATATGATCAACATGTTCAAATATATTAGGGGTCCATATAGTGAACTTGGTGTTGAGTTTTTCTCTGTACGGTCAACCCAGAGGACAAGGGGGCACTCTTTACGTCTAGAGGAAAAGAGATTTCATCTTCAAGTACGGAAAGGTTTCTTCACAGTTAGAGCTGGGAAAATGTGGAATAGACTCCCGCCAGAGGTGGTTCTGGCAAGCTCAGTAGATTGCTTTAACCACTTTCAGACCGGACCATTTTGCTGGTAAATGACCAGAGGTCTTTTTACAATTTGGCACTGCGCTGCTTTAACTGGTAATTGCGCGGTCATGCAATGTTGTACTCAAACAAAATTTGCGTCCTTTTCTTCTCACAAATAGAGCTTTCTTTTGATGGTATTTGATTGCCTCTGCGATTTTTATTTTTTGCGATATAAATGGAAAAAGACCGCAAATTTTGAAAAAAAATGATATTTTCTACTTTTTGTTATTAGAAAAATCCAATAAATTCAATTTTAGTCATACATTTAAGCCAAAATGTATTCAGCCACATGTCTTTGGTAAAAATAAAGTCAATAACTGTATATTTATTGGTTTGCGCAAAAGTTGTCACATCTACAAACTAAGGTACGTTTTCTGGAATTTACGCAGCTTTTAGTTTACGACTGCCTATCTCAGTTCTTGAGGTGCTAAAATGGCAGGGCAGTACAAAACCCCCCCAAATGACCCCATTTTGGAAAGTAGACCCCCTAAGGAAATTGATAAGTGGCATGTTGAGCCCATCGAATATTTTATTTTTTTGCCTCAAGCGATTGAATAATGACAAAAAAATATTTTTTTTTTTTTTTTTACACAAAGTTGTCACTAAATGATATATTGCTCACACATGCTATGGGCATATGTGAAATGACACCCCAAAATAAATTCTGCTGCTTCTCCTGAGTACGGGGATACCACACGTGTGGGATTTTTTGGGAGCCTAGCCGCGTACGGGGCCCCGAAAGCCAAGAACCGCCTTCAGGTTTTCTAAGGGCGTAAATATTTGACTTCACTCCTCACTACCTATTACAGTTTTGAAGGCCATAAAATGCCAAGATGGCACAAAACCCCCACAAATGACCCCATTTTAGAAAGTAGACACCCCAAGCTATTTGCTGAGAGGCATTTTGAGTCCATGGAATATTTTATATTTTGCCACAAGTTGCGGGAAAATTACAAACTTAAATTTTTTTTTATTTTTTTTTCACAAAGTTGTCAGTAAATGATATATTGCTCACACATGCTATGGGCATATGTGAAATGACACCCCAAAATAAATTCTGCTGCTTCTCCTGAGTACGGGGATACCACATATGTGGGACTTTTTGGGAGCCTAGCCACGTACGGGGCCCCGAAAACCAAGAACCGCCTTCAGGTTTTCTAAGGGCGTAAATATTTGACTTCACTCCTCACTACCTATTACAGTTTTGAAGGCCATAAAATGCCAAGATGGCACAAAACCCCCACAAATGACCCCATTTTAGAAAGTAGACACCCCAAGCTATTTGCTGAGAGGCATGTTGAGTCCATGGAATATTTTATATTTTGCCACAAGTTGCGGGAAAATTACAAACTTTTTTTTTTTTTTTTTTTTTCACAAAGTTGTCACTAAATGATATATTGCTCACGCATGCCATGGGCATATGTGAAATGACACCCCAAAATAAATTCTGCTGCTTCTCCTGAGTACGGGGATACCACATATGTGGGACTTTTTGGGAGCCTAGCCGCGTACGGGGCCCCGAAAACCAAGCACCGCCTTCAGGCTTTCTAAGGGCGTTACAGTTTTGAAGGCCATAAAATGCCAAGATGGCACAAACCCCCCCCCAAATGACCCCATTTTGGAAAGTAGACACCCCTAAATTTAGGGGTACACTAGTGAGACTAGGTAATAAATGGCGGGTGCCCTGAAACTATAAAAAAAATAACTAACCAACCAGCGTCACCTGTAACAGTTATATGGTGATCACTGGTGAAAGGGTTAACTAGGGGGCAATCAGGGGGCTTTATGCGGTAGTATATGGGGGTCCCTGGCGCTATAAAAAGCTGCGGCGAACCTAAATACCTACCTGCCTAACTAGCGTCACCTGTGACACTAATACAGCGATCAGAAAAATGATCGCTTATTAGGCTGGGTTCACACTGGAGCGATGTGGGAACGCTACGAATGCACGGCGGGTTCCCGCATCGCATGCCTCCCGGCGGCAGTTCACACTGCCCTATGCGAACTGCTGGGAGTGTCAGTGAAATGTTAATGACACCCCCAGATCAGTTCGCATATCGCAGTGCGATCTGCAAACTCGGATCGCATGGTGTGAACACCCATGCGATCCGATTCTGCTGCGGACCAAAAAAAGGGTCCCGTGCGAGTTTGCGGCGGGTGCGGCGGGTGCGACACGAATTCAGCCATACTATCTGTATGGCTGAACTCGAATCGCACAGAGATCGGATGTGATTTGCACTGCAGTGCGGTGCGAATCACATCCGTTCTCATAAACCGCTGCAATGTGAACCCAGCCTTAGTGACACTGGCGACGGGGGGTGATCACGGGGTTAAACCTTTATTGGGGGGGTTAGAGGGGTACCTTAGAACTAAAGGAGGCTAACCCTAACTGCCCTAACAGTTATTACAGTCACAAATGACACCCGCCGGGTGATCAGGGGGTTAAACCTTTATTAGGTAATAAATGGCGGGTGCCCTGAAACTATAAAAAAATAACTAACCAACCAGCGTCACCTGTAACAGTTATATGGTGATCACTGGTGAAAGGGTTAACTAGGGGGCAATCAGGGGGCTTTATGCGGTAGTATATGGGGGTCCCTGGTGCTATAAAAAGTTGCGGTGAACCTAAATACCTACCTGCCTAACTAGCGTCACCTGTGACACTAATACAGCGATCAGAAAAATGATCGCTTATTAGGCTGGGTTCACACTGGAGCGATGCGGGAACGCCACGAATCCGCGGCGGGTTCCCGCATCGCATGCCTCCCAGCGGCAGTTCACACTGCCCTATGCGAACTGCTGGGAGTGTCAGTGAAATAATGACACCCCCAGATCAGTTCGCATATCGCAGTGCGATCTGCAAACTCGGATCGCATGGTGTGAACACCCATGCGATCCGATTCTGCTGCGGACCAAAAAAAGGGTCCCGTGCGAATTTGCGGCGGGTGCGGTGGGTGCGACACTAATTCAGCCATACTATCTGTATGGCTGAACTCGAATCGCACAGAGATCGGATGTGATTTGCACTGCAGTGTGGTGCGAATCACATCCGTTCTCAAACCGCTGCAATGTGAACCCAGCCTTAGTGACACTGGCGACGGGGGGTGATCACGGGGTTAAACCTTTATTGGGGGGGTTAGGGGGGTACATTAGAACTAAAGGGGGCTAACCCTAACTGCCCTAACAGTTATTACAGTCACAAATGACACCAATGCAAAAAAAAAAAAAAAAAATGCAATTGGTGTCACTGTGACTGGGGGGGCAGGGGTAATTGGGGGGGGTGATCGGGGGGTAAAGGGGGGGTGTGAGTGTGCCTGGCATGTTCTACTGTATGTGTGGTGTGTTGGTGCAACTCACCGAACCTCTCTCCTCGGTGCCGGAACGAAAAATACCGACACGGAGGAGAGAATACATCACTTCCTCTCCTGTGTTTACATTACAGGAGAGGAAGTGATGTCACGGAGGATTTCCATTCGTCGAGAGCGATCGCGAGGGGGTGGCCATGAATGAATGGCCGCCCCCTCATCCCGGATCGCTCTCGAAGGAATGCCGACCGCCGCAGGCACCGGGGGGGGCCCGATCGGGCCCCCCACCCGCGGGCAGGCAGGGACTTATATATACGCCCATATGCCTGCCCGTGCCATTCTGCCGACGTATATCGTCGTGCGGCGGTCGGCAAGTGGTTAAGAAAGGCCTGGATACTTTCCTGATGGTACATAATATAACTAGGTACTAACATAGGTAAAGTTGATCCAGGGAAAATCCGATCGCCTCTTGGGGGATCTGGAAGGAATTTGTTTCCCCTGCTGTAGCAAATTGGAGCATGCTCTGCTGGGGTTTTTTTTTCGCCTTCCTCTGGATCAATTGTGGGCATAAAATTGGGTATTTGGATTGTACGATTATTTTTTTATTTTATTTATTTGTTTTTAAGGTTGAACTGGATGGACTTGTGTCTTTTTTCAACCTGACTAACTATGTAACTATGTATCAAATGCTACCTGCATTGGAGAAGGGGGTGACCTGCAGACTTAAAATAATCAAATTGGAAATGGGTTTTATTGGTATCTATATCTCCATTAAGGAGAACTAAATACCACACATGAGACGGATATAATTAATGCATTCAAGATGCCTTACAACCTAATAACATCTGACCCATTTACATGGATCATGTCGACATGCAGGGAAATATACCTGCATTAACCCACATGTATATATCACTAATTAAGTCACTGGTCCTATTTAAACTAAAATTAAAAAAATATAAAATATATATAAAAATACATATATATGTGTAATCACACTTCTTACAGTGCGCGTACAACACACGTATACACATAATAAGAGACACTGGTTAAACGTTTTTTTCACTGTTTCTTCACTATTTCATTATTTGGATTATGATCTGAAGATTCAACGTATAGACTATGATTTTACTGGGATACATTACATTATGTACTCAGGAACTTTCACAGTGGGGATTGTAACAATTTTTTTAGGAAGTGGACATTGTCTGATAGAACTTGAAACAATTCCCTTGATTCTCGTTCTCTGTTTATTTATTTTCAGTGTTGAACAATATTTAGTCACAGGGTGATTTGTTTCAACAGATTGTATGTATTTGCCATCACTATTCATCTGGTGACATGCACTATACAATAATTTGTGTTAATTGATTTTGATACAAGTTATTATTTATTTTTTCTCTATTTTTATATGCACAGGGCAGGGTTTGCACAGTGTAGTAACAATTAGTAATTCATGTTCACTGGAGTGGATCTATAGTATTCAATATTTTTGAATTCACTGGTGTGGATTTGTATTATATTCAACGCTGCTTATTCTATTGTTTAGATAAGGATTATTGTACACATTTTGTTTTTATAAAGTGGCGGCTTAGTTTAAAGTTTTTGTTTAGTGCAGTGGTGATACACAGTAGATGGGGAAAGAGTGAGTGTATCTTTGTTTTACAAAAAGTATAGCTGCTGACTTTTAATAAACAGACACTTACCTGTTCCACGGTCCAACGATGAGACCACGTGGAGCCCCGATCCTCTCTCCCTCCTCTCCTCGGTGCCTCCATTGAAACTGTGGGCACCCGGCCATGACAGTTTGCGGCTTCACGGCCGGGCGCATGCGCTCTCCCAGACAATCTTCTGGGACCTGTCACGTGTCCCAGAAGATTGCAGAGAGGAAGGGACTGCCTAGGGGGAAAGGAAGAGTCGCCCAGGCAGCCATAGGCAGAAGCACAAAGTGGGACAGGAAGTCACACTCAAAACTAAGCACCCACTCCCCCCCAAAAAAATCTACATGCCAAATGGTGCATGTAAGGGGGCGAGGAGTGCTTAAAGTGGAAGTTCCACTTTTGGGTGGAACTCCGATTTAACTGATCATCAGTGCTATTGCTAATGCATGCAACTGGGGCATCAACACTATCTATACACGGCAATGTACAGGTCTCCAGTTTGCTCACATGATTATGTAATTGCAGTACAATGTATTTCCTTTAGTGCACAAATCGAATGTGTGATATTATGTATTATGTTTTTTATTATTCTTTTTTCATTGTAGGTTGTGCTTCAGTTTTGTGGCTAATTGTCTTACATACGCTGCTTCAGGAAGAATGCGTCCCTGGAAATGATTTTAGCAACTATTAGAAATGGGAGAATTAGGTGACTTTGCTTATAAGAAGCTAAATTTTCCTAATCTTCCATCTGAGAAATGACCTGTCTCTGAATTTGTATACAAGCAAGATGAAACTTGCCACATCTGTACATTCCAGTAGGATAGAATGGACCTTTCTAATTCTACCAAATGGTAGACTGGACGGTGAGAATCACATGTTTATTCTTGAATGAAGCCCATGTGTCTACAAGAAACGTCCATCCATCCATCTTGTAACATGTGTTGACACCTCTTGATTTCAGAAACTTTTCAGAGATCATGTTGCATGCTTTAAGCAAGAAAGTACATGAGTGTAGACTTCAACAGAGGTTTTGTTAAATACACATTTTGATGGATTGAGTGTTAGATTAAGCGTAACAAGATATTTAAATGCTTAAATGCTTGTCATGTTCCGTCTGTATTTTGCCACTGAGTAGGATGTCAAGCCAGCATTGAAAACTGTGAGACTATCATTCGTTATACTCAGAACACAAGCAGCTGCTGAGTAAATAGCAGGGACACAGACCTGTAACAGAATTATAATAGGGAGTGGAGATGCAGGGAAACTAGAGATGTGGAGAAGAGGCCCCCAGCCCTTTTCAGCTTATGAGCCAAAATTCTGATTTATAGTTTATGGCAAGGTGCCACACTTGTGAGAAAAAAACAATAAAATCAATTATTTTTAGTATTACTATATTTATGGCACTGTTTTTGTTATGATTACTTTGATTATTACAAAAGTATTTATGAAGTGACATGAATGAGATTAAAATCTACTTTAGTTCCTTCCATGGAATGTGTGTAATACAGAAGTTGAAAATGGAATTAAAAATGAAATAGGAAGGCCTACTTAGATGACAGGTCCATACTACCTGTAGAAGAAAAGGTACATAAATACAGTTGTGCTTATAAGTTACGTACCCTGGCAGAATTTATGATTTCTTGGCCATTTTTCAGAGAATATGAACGATGACACAAAAATGTTTCTTTCATTCAAAAGTTTATATACCTCAGTTCTTAATACCGTGTGTTGCCCCCTTTAACATCAATGACAGCTTGAAGTCTTTTGTGGTATTTGTGGATGAGGCTCTTTATCTTCTCAGATGGTAAAGCTGCCCATTCCTCTTGGGAAAAAGCCTCCAGTTCCTGTAAATTTTTGGGCTGTCTTGCATGAACTGCATGTTTGAGATCTCACCAGAGTAGCTCAATGATATTGAGGTCAAAAGACTGAGATGGCCACTCCAGACCCTTCATTTTATTCTGCTGTAGCCAATGACAGGTCGACTTGGCCTTGTGCTTTGGATCGTTGTCATGTTGGAATGTCCAAGTACATCCCATGCGCAGCTTCCTTGCTGATGAATGAAAATGTTCCTCCAGTATTTTTTGATAACTTACTGCATTTATCTTGACATTGGTTTTGACCAAATTTCCTGTGCCTTTGTAGCTCACACATCCCCAAAACATCAGCGATCCACCTCCGTGTTTCACAGTAGGAATGGTGTACCTTTCATCATAGGCTTTGTTGACTCCTCTCCAAATGTGGCGTTTATGGTTGTGGCCAAAAAGCTCAATTTTGGTCTCGTCACTCCAAATAACTTTGTGCCAGAAGGTTTGAGGCTTGTCTCTGTGCTGTTTGGCATATTGTAAGCGGGATACTTTGTGGCATTTGCATAGTAATGGCTTTCTTCTGGCGACTCGACCATGCAGCCCATCTTTTTTAAAGTGCCTCCTTATTGTGCATCTTGAAACTGCCACACCGCATGTTTTCAGAGATCCATGTATTTAACCTGAAGTTATTTGTGAGTTTTTCTATGCATCCCGAACAATTTTCCTGGCAGTTGCGGCTGAAATTTTAGTTGGTCTACCTGACCGTGGTTTGGTTTCAACAGAACCCCTAATTTTCCACTTCTTAATAAGAGTTTGAACACTGCTGATTGGCATTCTTAATTCCTTGGATATCTTTTTACATCCATTTCCTGTTTTATACGGTTTAACTACTTTTCCTGCAGATCCTTTTGACAATTCTTTTGCTTTCCCCATGACTCAGAATCCACAAACATCAGTGCAGCACTGGATGAAAGATGCAAGGGTCTGTCTGGACTCCAGAAACTCATTGAACTTTTATACACACACACTAATTACAAACAGATCACAGGTGACAATGGTTACTTTTAATAGCCATTCAAACCCCTTTGTGTCCACTTGTGTGCATGTTATCAGGCCAAAATCACCAGGGTATGTAAACTTTTGATCAGGGTCATTTGGGTAGTTTCTGTTGCGATTATGATTTAAAAAGAGTAAACACAGTTGATTGATAATAAATGGCTTCAGCCAAACACTAACCACGAGTGAAAGAAAAGTTTTTGTGTTATCATTCATATTCTCTGAAAAATGGCCAAGAAATCATAAATTCCGCCAGGGTATGTAAACTTATGAGTACAACTATGCTTTTTTTTATCCCTAAAACACAGTTTTTGATGCTTCTGGAAGGTGTGGGTGTCCCACTGGTTTTTACTCTAAATCCCACAAGAATACGCTTCAGCACAATGCAATCTGCTGGAATTTTGAACATTAGTTCTCCCTGTATACAGTAGTGAGGCACTATTACATCATTTATGCATTCTGAAAGCATCAGAAGTCAGATTCTAAGGTAAGAATTTTGCTTGATCCTTAAAATATATGTAAATCCTGACCTTGTAATACAACACATTCTGAATAAAATAGAAATGAAAGGCAAAACATTTATGTATATACAGTGGCGTAACTAGAACCTTCAGGGCTCCGATGCAAGAAACCATGAAGGGCCCCCCTGAACCCCAGCCAGGGCCCTTCCCTCCGAGTCTGGCGGTGGAACTCCAGCGCGTGGTCACAGGTATGACCTTTGTGAGCCCTGTAGTTCCACCACTGGTATCAGTAGTTTTTTTTTATTTAATAATCTCTGGCTGGGGAGAACAGACATCGGACAGAGTGGCAATGCATGGAGCAGGAGAGGGGTACTCTGAGGAGCCGGCTAAGTACACAGGTCATGTGGGGAATGCACAACTAAAGAGCAGCCAGTGCGATAGTGCATGGAACTCTGCTAGTCACCCTCCACCTCCAGCCACCCGTGTGCATGGTGCACTGGTACCCCTAGCTGCTTATGCTGCTGCTGGCCATATGTAGAGGGGGCTGCATGGGCCGGTCGTGACTGCTGCATCCCCTATAGTTACGCCCCTGTGTATATATGTAAAAAAAAACGTATAAATACCTTTTTTTCCTTTTTTATAAGTGATCACATTCCCTCTGATTTCAGCTGCTTGAGGAGGAGAAACAGCAGTACAGCAGTCTTCCCAGTGAATGGCTGTGTGTGGGGGGGGGGGAGGGTGTCAGTACAAGTCTGATCATTGAAGGAGTGCAGTTCCCAGGACAACTAAAAACTGACCCCGCTGTGCTTTCATGTGAGCAGGGCCCGCTGGTGGTATATTTTCTTTGAGGGCGGAAAACAATCGCCCCTGCCTCCACCCCATCCCCCCCAGTTGGTCAGTCGGGTCACAGACACCCCCCCCTCCGATCCGTCACCAGCCCTCCTCAGCAGCCTTGCTTCTCCTTGTAAGGTGACAATGGGCTAGTGTCACCTTACCATTTTTTTCACTCTTGTAGATGTTTTTGGCTAACCCCTCCTGAAGAAGCGGTGGATACCGCGAAACATGTAGAGGACTCCGTTAGGATATACATCCAAGTTTTCCTGTATTAGGATCTACGTGCCCATTACTTGTTTTCATTACCGTGCACAGTACCATGTGCACAGTGTATGTACCTTTGTACCAACTGTTTTTAACTATATGTATTTTTCAATAAATTGTAAAATTTTTATTTTTAACTGGTTCAATCCTTGGGTACCAAGATAGTCCTCGACATTTTGGTGCTATAGAGTATGTTTGGAGCAGCTCCAGGCACGTACCCACTTTTCAATATCCATAATTAAGGATGATGGTACCCACCCCTATCTCTATATTACCTTGAATGAGGCTTTATTTACTACCACGGTAGAGATGTTAAAATGGAATTATATGTGGAAGATAGAAAGTGTCAAAGGACCCTCCGTTCAAGCAAAGTTGTTCCCGTTTGATGTGGATGCTTCCAAAACAATATCCTCTTTAACTAAAATGTACGAAAACCGCTGAGTCTTGACCTCCTCAAATTTTTTAAATCCATGCCCATGAGTAAGCTCCAGTGGGCGGAGTGAAATGTGTTGGGGGCATGGCCTGGCGGGGATCCAGGCTGATATTGCCATTAACTATCACACAGCAGGCTTTGACTTGATGTGGGGCTCCTGGGACCCCTATCACTTTCTGCTTTTGCCTGAAGCATAGACAAGCTCTCTTCCCGGCCAGCACTCACAGCGGTGGACACAGGACTTTATTCCCATATAGCCTGAGCAGCTCATACACATATCTTGGTTTTAAAATCCAATTGTCACAGGGACAGAAAGTGAGATGAAACTAATGTTACAGGGGTGTTAACCTTTCCCTATGCTATCCAAAAAGCTTTAAAGTATTTTTTTTTGGCTGGAGTTTTACCTATTCCAACTTATATACAAATTCAACTTAAAGAGGGATTCCACCAAAAAAAAAAATTAAAAGCCAGCAGCTATAAATACTACAGCTGCTGACTTTTAATAAATAGACACTCACCTGTCCCGGGTTCCAGCGATGCCGGCAGCCGAGGCCGATCGATCGCTCGGCTCTCGGCTGCTGCCGCCGCCATTCTAGGTGAGGGAATCAGCAAGTGAAGCGAATCGGCTTCACTTCCCGGTTCCCTACTGCGCATGCACGAGTCGCGTCGCGCAATAGGTAATCTCCGCGCTGTCACTGGGACCCGTGTGTGTCCCAGCAGACAGCGCGGCAGGGCAGGAAATGGCGTAGACTCCCACGGTATCTCCACCCCCCTCCCCCCTGAAAGGTGTCAATTGTGACACCGGAGGGGGGGAGGGATCCGATCAGCGGAGGTTCCACTTTATGGTGGAATCCCGCTTTAAGAACAAACCTACAGAGCCTATCTTGTTTGCAACCCGGGGACTGTCTGTATTTCTAAAACCGTTCTTCCCCTTCATCATATCTACCCAGGATATACCTTTTTTTAATCCGGACTTTTTAAAGAATAGTTTGTGTTACACACGATTGGACTTTCCGACAACAAAACCATGCACACACAGTCACACAAATTGGCCAACAAATACGAACGTAGTGACGTACAAGACGTACGTAATATCTCCATTACAAACGCTAGTTTTACAAGACCGAGCACTTCCAGCTCGTACTTGATTCCGAGCATGCGTGGACTTTTGTGCGACAGACACATGATCGGAAAGTCCGACAACAAACATTTTTTGGCGGAAAATTTTAGAACTTGCTAGCCAACATTTGTTGGCGGAAAGTCCAACAACAAATGTCCGATGGAGCGTACATGCGGTCGGACTTACCGCCAATAAGCTCACATCCAACATTTCCCGTTGGAAAATTTGATCGTGTGTACGCTATATTAGGCTTTTCTTCCAGTTTAAGTAAGCTTGTGAACTGCACAGTTTGATATTTATTTACTGTAACTGTATAAGCATAAGTAATGGCAAAAATGCCAAGCTAAATAAGATAACATATTGATGTTCATTAGATGGTTGCTAACCGTGGACAAATATGTCCCTGATTCAATACTCAGATTGGGCTATTTAGGAAATCTCTGTGTGCTGGCCATTCCTTTGCTCTTATGAAAAAAAGAAGTAGGTGCTGAACCGTGCACGCACTGCTTCCTATCACAAATTAAGTCACATAACCAGTGATGAAACAGTAACAGGTGCCAGTGCTGCAGAGAAAAGTCAAATGTCTCTCGTACTTTGAATGACCCCTGCCTGTCTATGGTCAGCTTAAATGGATCCTTTAGTAGCTATATACGGTAAGTTGGCATGAATAAATTCCAGAATTGTCAGCAATCCTTGAGCTCCAGTTAAATAACTTTGCCTTGGCTAAGAAAATGTGATCTGTCTGCTGCAGGCAAATGGAAGTATTTGCTCTGTCTCCTCTCCCAATGTGATTAGACTGTAATTCTGTAACTTTTCAAAACTAACAAAAAACGACCTTATGTACAGTGCCCAGAAAAAGTATTCACGCCCCCTGAAATGTTCCACATTTTGTCATGTTACAACCAAAAATGTAATGTATTTTATTGTATTTTATATGATAGACCAACACAAAGTGGCACATGATTGTGAAGTGGAAGAAAAATGATAGTTTTAAATTTTTTTTACAAATAAATATGTGAAAAGTGTGGCGTGCATTTGTATTCAGCCCCCCTGAGTCAAAACTTGAACCACCTTTCACTACAATTAGAGCTGCGAGTCTTTTCAGGGATGTCTCAGCTTTGCACATCTAGAGAGTGACATTTTCGCCCATTCATCTTTGCAAAATAGCTTAAGCTCTGTCAGATTGGATGGAGGAGGTCTGTGAACAGCAATTTTAAAGTCTTGCCACATATTCTCAATTGGATTTAGGTCTAGACTTTGACTGGGCCATTCTAACACATCAATATGCTTTGATCTAAACCATTCCATTGTAGCTCTGGCTGTATGTTTAGGGTCATTGTCCTGCTGGAAAGTGAAGCTTCAGCCCAGTCATGAGTCTTTTGCAGACTCTAACAAGTTTTCTTCTAATGTTGCCCTGTATTTGGCTCCATTCATCTTCCCATCACCACTGACTAGCTTTCCTGTCCCAGATGAAAAAAAGAATCCCTACAACATGATGCTGCCACCACCATGTTTCACAGTGGGGATGGTGTGTTCAGGGTGATGTGCAGTGTTAGTTTTCAGCCACACATAGCGTTTTGCTTTTAGGCCAAAAAGTTCAATTTTGGTCTCATCTGACCAGAGAACCATCTACCACATGTTTGCTGTGTCCCCACATGGCTCTTCACAACTACAAATGGGACTTCTCATTGCTTTCTTTCAACAACGGCTTTCTTCTTGCAACTCTTCCATAAAGGCCAGATTTGTGGAGTGCATGACTAATAGTTGTCCTGTGGACAGATTCTCCCACCTGAGCTGTGGATCTCAGCAGCTCCTCTAGAGTTGTGCCTCTTGGCTGCTTCTCTGATTAATGCTCTCCTTGCCTGGCCTGTCAGTTTAGGTGGACGGCCATGTCTTGGTAGGTTTGCAGTTGTGCCACATTCTTTCTGTATTCGGATGATGGATTACAGTGCTCCGTGAGATGTTCAAAGTTCGGGATATTTTTTATAACCTAACCCTGCTTTAAACTTCTCCACAACATTAACCCTGGCCTGTGTGGGGGGGGTCCCTTGGCCTTCATGATGCTGTTTGTTCACTAAGGTTCTCTAACAAACCTCTGAGGGCTTCACAGAACACCTGTATCTATACTGGGCTTACCCACTTTGCATCCAGGCCAATTCTCCTACATGTAAAAGTCAGAAATTTTTTGCTATAAAATTACATAAAACCCCCAAACTTTATATGTTTTTTTAGCAGACAACCTAGAGAATACAATGGCGGTCATTGCAACTTTTTATCTTGCACAGTATTTGCGCAGTAATTTTTATTTTTTTTAAAGCATGAAACGACTAAAAACAGTAAAGTTAGCCCAATTGCTTTGCTGTGAAAGATGAAGTTACGCCGAGTAAATAGATACCTAACATGTCACGTTTCAAAATTACACACACTTGTGGAATGGCTCCAAACTTCAGTACTTAAAAATCCCCATAGGCGATGCTTTCATTTTTTTTACTGGTTACATGTTTTGAGTTACAGAGGAGGTCTAGGGTTAGAATTATTGCTCTCGCTCTAACATTCGCAGTGACACCTCACATGTGTGGTTTGAACACTGTTTTCATATGTGGTCAGGACTTATATATGCGTTCGCGTCTGCGTGGGAGCACACGGGGACAGGGGCAATTAAAAAAATATATTTTGCTATTGTTAATTTTACTTAATAGTTTTTATTTTGACACTTAAAAAAAAAAAAAAAAAATATGTGATCACTTTTATTCCTATTACAAGGAATGTAAACATCCCTTGTAATAGGAATATGACATGACAGGTCCTCTTTACAGTGAGATATGGGGTCAATAAGACCCCGCATCTCACCTCTAGGCTGGGAAACCAAAAATAAAAAATAAATAAAAAAACAATCCTGACTCCCGAGCCAAGGCCACCATTTTTTTGAATGCAGAGGCTGGGCGTGACGTCATAACATCGCTCCCGACCTCCGACGATCATAGAGACTCCGGCGACCATCTGGTCTCCTGGAAATCTCTATGGTGGACATCAGGGGCCGGTGGATCCATCCTCCAACTCACCGATCGCTGTGGTGAGTCGGTAGATGCCGGAGGGCGGTGGGAGGGGGGGCAAATCCCCTTTTGCTACCCGTAAGAATGATCAAGAGGCAGAACAGCTGATATGATCATTCTTATGGTGTAGGGAATTTCCAGCTGAAAATGTTGATATCTGAATAATGCCTGTAGCCTCAGGCAACATTCAGATATACTACCACAAAGACGAGGCTGCCATATGACGGCCTGCCAAAGGCAAGTGGTTAAATTACACACAGATGGTCTCTATTTACTAATTAGGTGACATCTGAAGGCAATTGGTTCCACTAGATTTAAGTTAGGGGTATCAGAGTAAAGGGGGCTGAATACAAATGCACGCCACAATTTTCAGGTATTTATTTGTAAAAAAAATTTAAAACCATTTATCATTTTCCTTCTACTTTACAATTACAGTATGTGCCACTTTGTATTGGTCTATCACCTAAAATCCCAATAAAATACATTTACAGTTAATAAACCTCAACAGGAGCATGTTATACCAATGCTCCAAGCCCATTATGACCTAAAACTTCACTTTTAGTCACATCTGTCTAAAAATCTATAATATAAAAAATGAAAGGAAGTCATAAGAATGCAAGGTGTATAACTTTATAGGGCAATGTGGAATTAGTGCAAAAATACAAACTGATGGAACAGTTGCCCTCATGAGTTTGCCCTCAATATAGGGAGATAACCAGACAGCAAGTATGTCTTTAGCTGCCGTTGGTCAATCTCTCTGTCTGGAGATGTGTATAGAGTAGGGTCAGTATAGTGGCCACATAACACAACCCAAAGGCATGGATTAATATTAAGGGTTACCGTGGTTACTAAAAGGCTCAGATGCCCATCAAAATCAAATATTCCACGGTACCCTTCCAGCCTGGGAAAATAATGCACTCCTATCAATCCACTATCTCCACCAGTCCACAAATTCTCTCTTTTCCTCCTACAACTAAATCTACATTGCCCCAATAGATTTAAGTGCCCATAATGAAAAATAATTAAAAACCACAAAAAATCTCTTAACCCAACATGTTTCTCCAAAAAGCAAGGCTTCAGAGGTGTACAGTGCATAAAGTTTGTTTAATGAAAGCACATGACTTAGTGGGTTTGGTGCATGGGTATAGTGCCCCCTGCTGATTTTTCTTTATTAGCACTGTAACTTTGTAGCATGTCACAAGGTGAGGGGCAGCACCAGGGGCAGTTTCAGACATTTGTGAACCAAGATCTACACATGCACCTGGATTTACATGATTGTGTCATCTCTGAGACAGTATCTCAATGCCGAAAGTGGTTGCTGACTCTTGATGATGCCTTAACAAAGATTGCTTCCACCTTCTGGAAAGAACAGATAAAGGAATTGCCAGGGGGAGTTATTTTTATCCCTGTAAGAGGTAATAAATAACTGTAGGATTTACTTACATTTTAAAATATGTGCATTTGGCTCATGCGACACTGTCATTTGCAGGGCCATGGTGCATAACTTGGCATTTCAGTTTTTTTTTTTTGTAAGAAAAATGTTCAAGATGATTCCATATTGGTCATATCATTGATCTTGTATTCATAACATTCTGGAAATAAACCACAAAAAATTGTTATGTTGGAAGAAAAGCAAGCCCAAAGGCTGGAATGGGAAAAAAATAATGGGAGTCTGGCACCTGGAAGAAGTCCATCAACTGGCTTCTGCTTTTTCTCATCTTTTCCCCCACTGCTTCATAAATTCTGTTTATAAACTCGCTTTTGCTCTTAAGCTGCAGAATTAACTTTTTTATGTTTGCTAAGCGAGTGACTAACCACTAATTTATCATTTTGCTATTTGTGAGGAGGAACATCTGCTCTTCTCTAATTGACCTACTTCCTACATAAAATCCATGCATACAGTCAGATTGGTTAGTGGTAGGCTACTTCACAGTACAGTGACTTCATATAGATTCATCCCACCTTTTATTTTTTTTATAAAAAGCATTGCAGATTTTATTTTTATCGCTCTATTAGATGATTGTTTTTTACATAAACATCAAGTAAAGCTGAAGCTAAATTATACATGATCTTTCTTGTCTCTTGTTATTTTTTCAGTATAATTAATTGCCTAATACAATTTAAATGGAAACCATTTAAATGCTGAGAGTTATCTGCCAAGGAAAAATAAATTTAGTGCCAGTAATTGTAGTGCTTATTTAACGCAGACTGTAAAAATAGTATAATGATGGTGGTCTATTATGTGGGTATCCTATAAAAGCGTAATTCTCGATCAGTGTGTTGTACCCCAATGGGTTCCTGAATGTATATAGACAATCACAGTTTGTTGCTTCTTTCTGTTAAAGTAAACTTGTCAATTCAAACTTAATATATGATTGAAAAATACATACAGCATGCCTATAAGCAGCCCCAAAACTACACCCCACCTCTGAAGGCAGGCACAAAATAGGTGTAGAGGTGCATCCCACGATGTTAATCCCCAACAAGTGATACTATACCAATATACGTAGGTAGGCAGGGGCGGACTGACCATTCGGGCATATCGGGCTCTGTCCGGGGGCCAGCAGGAGGCCCGCCCCTGACTGTTGCCAATCATATGGAGCGGACACAGAGAGAGAGCTCTATTGTCTGTCAGCATATACCCCTGATCTGAAGGTTTCTCAGGTACTGCACACACCCTGATGACACTTCTCTCCCTCCAGCACTACTTCCTCCCTACAGCACTAAGGAGGTGAAGTCCGTTCAGGCCAGCTACTGTCTCTTCTGATCTCCCGGGAGTCCCAGCCGATGCACGTTTCTCTGTGTTCCTTCCTGTGCTCTCCCCATCCTCTTCTCTGGCTTGATAAGAGGTCATGCACTGGCTCCTTCTCAGCATTCCAGCCAGCACATCTCCCACCCCTGAGCTCCCTCAAACACCACAATAGGATTGGGGTGGGGACATTAAAGACACCTGTCTTTGCTCAGCAATAGCTTTGTCTGTCATTACAATTTCTGGCCCTGCTACCTACTGTGCTGCAGGTGAGCAGCAAGTACATCTGGCTCCCTTGCTGGCCTGGCCACATAAGGAGAGGAGAGCTGATAACCGGGTTCTGTAAAAGGGACATCTACACTGATATGTGCAGTCCCAACAGTGCCCACCAATGCTGCGAAATCAGTGCCCTCCAGTGCTTACAATCAATGCCTCCTCGTCAGTGCTGTCTCATCAGTGGAGCCTATCAGTGCCACCCATAAATGGCTATTTATTTTTCAAGTGCCCATCAGTGCCTCCTCATCAGTGCCACCTATCAGTGCAGCTTCATCAGCACACATCAGTGAAAGAGAAAAATTACCTGTTTGCTACATTTTATAGCAAACTATAAAAAAAATGTTGGCCTTTTTTCGTTTAGTAAAAAATAAAAACCCTGCGGCAATTAAATACCACCAAAAGAAAGCTATATTTGTGTGAAAAAAATTATAGAAATTTCATATGAGTACAGTGTTACATAATGGTGCAATTGTCATTCAAAGTGTGACATCGATAAGAGCTGAAAATTGGCCTGAGCAAGAAGGGGGTAAAAGTACTCAGTAGGCAAGTGCGTAAATAGGGTCACCCTGGAGGAGCAGAACATAATAGGGCACTCTGAAGGTACCAACTCCTCCAGAGATTGCCTTAGTGCTTCTAAAGTGCCCCCTTATTTCCACCAGAGTGTCCACTCCTTTCCCTTACCACTGGCAGCAGCTGCAGGTATTTGTGTCTTCTGCTTCAGTTCCTGAATGGGCAGGACTCTGTCTTCTGTTAATTCATTTGCAGTACAGCTAATGCCACGTACACACGATCAGACTTTCTGGCGGACTTAGTACACTGGACCTAGTCCGGCGGAACACCCGCCGGACTTTCCAAAATGATGGACCTGCCCACGCACACGACCAGACTTTTCCGGCGGGCTAAGTCCGGCGGACTATGGCGGGAGTCCACTGGACTTTTGAAATTAACTGACTTGCCCACACAGGGAGGAAAGTTTGTTCATTTTGAACACGGCTCCAGGTAGACGGGACTAGCGAAGGAAGTCAATGTCGCCGCCTCCATTGGCAAGAGTGACACCTCGCGAGCCCCGTCAGCTGGTATGGACTTAAAGGGGAAGCCCTACACCGAAAAAACGGTGTGGGGGCCCCCCCAAAGTCCATATCAGACCCTTATCCGAGCACGTAGCCTGGCCGGTCAGGAAAGGGGGTGGGGACGAGCAAGCGCCCCGCCTCCTGAGCCGTACCAGGCCACGTGCCCTCAACATGGGGGGTTCTTTGGGGAAGGGGGCCCTGCAGCCCCCCCACCCAAAAGCACCTTGTCCCCATGTTGAAGAGGACAAGGGCCTCTTCCTGACAACCCTGGCCGTTGGTTGTCTGGGTCTGCGGGCGGGGGCTTCCGGCCCCCCACCCTATGTGAATGAGTATGGGGTACAATGTACAACTACCCATTCACCTGGTAAAAAAAAGTAAATAAAACACAACACAAGGTTTTAAAATAATTTATTGCACAGCTCCGGGGGTCTTCTTCCGTCTTGAGGGGGTCTTCTCGCCAGACTCCGCTATCTTCTGCTAGCTCTTTTACTAGCGGAGGAGCCCGGATTTCTTCTTCGTCGCCGCCGCTGTCCAGGGGTCTTGTCCCCCTCTTCGGGGAGCTTGTCCCCCTCTTTGGTTCTTCTGCCGGGCCTTGGCTTTCTTCCTATAGCTCTTTTACTAGCGGTGGCCCGGTCTTCTGACGCCGCCGCCTCTTCTTCCGACTTCGGGGGTCTTGTCCCCCTCTTTGGTTCTTCTTGCCGGGCCTCCGCTCCTTCTTCCAGCTCTTTTACTAGTGGTGGCCCGGTCTTCTGACATCGTCGCCACCGCTGCTGTCGCCTTCTCTTCTCTTCTTTTCTTCTTCTCTTCTTCTTCCTTGAGATGTTAACTTGACGCTGTCTCTGGCCATAATGACAGGGACGAGTTGTGCGGCGACTTATATAAGGACAATGGGCGGGGTCACCGGGTGATGTCCCCGCCCCTTATGATGTCACAGACCCAGCATCCTCTGGGAATTTTGAGTCAAAACTTCTTTCTAAGTCCGCCGGACTTTTGTGAAAAAAAAAGTCCGCCGGAGCCCACACACGGGCGGATTGTCCGGCGGACTCTGGTCCGCCGGACCAAGTGAATGAATGAATGAAATACTTGTATAGCGCACAATGTGAACTGAATCGCCTCTAGGCGCTGTGGCGAGCTTTGATCATCTGCTAAAAGAGGAAGGTCTTGAGTTTTTTCCTAAAAGCCAGGTGATTTTCTTCCAGGCGGATGTTTGGTAGAGCATTCCATAGCCGAGGCCCTTGGACAGCGAATCTCCGATCACCCTTGGATTTATACTGGGCTTTGGGCACGAGGAGGAGGTTTTTGTTGGCTGATCGAAGACTGCGGTTTGGTGTGTAATGATTTATTTTCTCCATTAGGTATTGCGGAGCTTCTCTATGCACGCATTTGTGGGTGAGGCACAGGGTCTTGAACGTGATCCGATTTTTTACGGTTAGCCAATGTAAGCTCCTCAGCGAAGGAGAGATGGATTCCCAGGGTTTTTTTCCTGTTATCAGCCTTGCCGCCGTGTTTTGGATCAGTTGTAATCGCACAAGTTGATATTGTGGTAATCCTATGTAAAGCGAGTTTGCGTAGTCCAGTCGTGAATTAATGATTGTTCCAACTACCACTGCTTTGTCATTCTTTGGGATAAAAGGGATGAGTCTGCGAAGCATGCGCAGCAGATGGTGAGATCGACTGACTACAGATCCTATTTGCGCATCCATTGACATTTGTGCGTCTAAAATAACCCCGAGACTCTTCGCTTTGGTCTTTGGGGAGATAGTCTGCCCAAAGACGGTTGGTGGAGACCAGGAGGTTTTGGTTGCGGGCTTATGATTTGGGTGTAAGATAAGAAGCTCTGTCTTTGATTCGTTCAGCTGGAGGGAGTTGGTGGTCATCCAGTCCTCTATTGATTTGAGGCAGTTTTCAAGTTGTTGTTGGTGATCTTTTTTTCCATTGATCCAGAAATAAAGTTGCGTGTCGTCAGTGTAAGAGTGGAAGCAGAGATCTGAGCATCTGATGATTTGGAGAAGTGGGCGAATGTAAATGTAGAAGAGAACGGGTGACAACGGAAAGCCTTGAGGGACTCCGCAGGTGACTGCCCGAGTTTCGGAGAGGAATTTTCCTAGTTTCACTGTCAGATAGTCCAATCGTGTGTACGCGGTATAAGGCTACAGAGAAAGGGACTGTGGATTAGTCTTAAGTCCCTTTCTCTGATTCAAAAATGAGACTTGGGAGTCTATTTAGTCTATTTAGACCCCTGATACTTCATCAAAGCCCCCCCCCCCAACATCATTGTGAAAAGAATGTAAAAAAAAACATATTAAAATTAATTAAACATTAGAATAAAAAAAATTGTAAAAAAACATTTTTTTTTTTAGAAAAATCAACAAAAATTTCTAATTAGATTAAAAAGCCACACTAAATGCACAGCATAGTTTAGCCACACATACTGTGTACCACAGCACGCTATGCACACCGCAGGTCACGTTAATGTTGCGTCATAAAGATGGCTGCTGTGTGGTGGCCATCTTTAACAGCTTCAAATCTGCGCTATAGCCAAATGACTGCCACAGCACAGACCTACTTTGCCGCTCGAGCGGCCTGCATGCCCCCTGCAGGACGCACGTGGCACGCTCTGTGATCAGCAAGTCTATGGGACTCGCTGGATCACAGATCGGAGTAATGGGTCGATCCCGACCCCTTACTATGTCATCAGCTGTCAGCCAATGACAGCTGATCATGTGATGTAAACAGAGCCGGTAATCGGCTATTTTTTATCCTCATGCTGACAGTGTGAGGAGAAAAAAAAAGCTGTTCATCGGCAGCTGTCAGACATAGGTCCCGATCAAGGAGAACAGCCGCCAGCTCATCTGTGCCACCTACCAGTGCACAACAGTGCTGCCTACCAGTGCCACCCATCAGTGCCCACAGTGCCACATATCAATGTCACCAATCAGTGCCACATCAACAGTGCTTCCCATCAGTGTCACCTACCAGTGCCCATCAGTGCCACCTATCAGTGCCCATCAGGGCCCATCATTGCCATCTTATCAGTGGCCATTAGTACCGCATTATCTGTGCATATCAGTCCACATCAGCGCAGCCTATCAGTGCTGCCTCATCAGCGCATATCAATGAAGGAGAAATTTTACCTGATTGCAAAATTTTACAAACAAACTATGGAACTTTTTATTTATTTTTTTCAAAATTTTCCAGCTTTTTTTTGTTGGTTTAGCAAAAAATAACCACAATGGTGATTAAATACCACCAAAAGAAATCCCCATTTGTGTGGAAAAAAAATGATAAAATTTAATTTGGGTACAATGTTGCATGACTGCGCAATTGTCATTCAAAGAGTGACAGCGCTGAAAGCTGAAAATTGGTCTGGACAGGAGGGGGGTTTAAGTGCCCAGTAAGCAAGTGGTTAAACCTGGGGGCCCAACGATCTCCTATTGCCCGGGGGCCCCATGAGTTGTCAGTCCGCCCCTGGGTAGGTGCACACCAGACATATTTCCTTGCAAAAATATATCTTTTATTAGAACAACCGCTATAATTGCAGCAAGAGAAGCTTACATGTTCCAGCAATCAGCCTTAAAGTGGTTGTAAACCTCAGTCATGAAATCTGAACACAGCACAAATATCTGTAGTGTTTTGCTTTTCTCTCTCCTAAGCTCTAAGTGTTGTTTCTCTCTGGTGCTTCCTTCCTCTGTTATCAGCATGAGTCACTTCTGAGAAGTATTCCTGGCACATGAGATAAATTTGTGATTGGGGGGAGGAGAGCTCAGCACACAGCTTGTCTATTCACAACACAGCTCTGCATGTTCCTTCATTCCTGTGCGCTGTGTGGAGGGGGCTTCAACAACTGTAAGGTTGTCAGTCACTACTGAAAGCCAGAAACAGACCTCTAGAATCCCACACCTAACAACCGATGACCTATCCCCGCATGGCACATTTAACCATTATCCTGGGATTCCCAGCTGACAGGTGACTGTAAGGCCGGGTTCACACCGCTGCGATGCGGGAACGCCGCGAATCCGCAGCGTTTTCCCGCATCGGATTACTCCTGCCGGCAGTTCACACTGCCCTATGCGGACGGCTGGGAGTGTCAATGATATGTTAATGACACCCCCAGATCCGTCCGCATATCGCAGTGCGATCTGCCGACTCGCACAGGAATCGGATCGCATGGTGTGAACCCCCATGCGATCCGATTCTGTTGCGGACCAAAAAAAGGGTCCCGTGCGAGTTTGCTGCGGGAGCGATGCGAATTCAGCCATACTATCTGTATGGCTGAACTCGCATCGCTACGGAGATCGGATGTGATTTGCGGTGCGAATCACATCCGGATCTCCCCCCGCAGCAGTGTGAACCCAGCCTAAAGGGTAGGGACAGGAATAGAATAAAGAATAGTATGTAGTCCACAAAAAAAAAAAAAGGAAGAAGTGTGCCCCCTACCTGCCAAAATCCATACCAAACCCTTTTATCTGTCTGCAGACAATGACTTCTTCCCACAATACTGGCCCATTGGTTCTGGCTAAATGTTCGTAGCTATTCTCTCTATCAGTCAAATGTTTTTAAGGCTATCTTCTCTTAGGATCAAATGCTTGGGAATGTTATATTATGTTATGTTTTTGCTCTGTGAAAGGCAACAAACACAAAACTAAGTTACAGACATTATGGGCATCATTCATGAGTTTTGTATGACTGCTTAGATATTCACAAAGCAAATTTATATATATATATCATTTTTAAATTTAAAAATAAAGAACAAATTAATTGTATTGTCATGTTTGACAAACATTACATACTGTATTTGCTGGCGTATAAGACTACCTTTTACACTTAAAAAAAATGCCCAAAAATCGGGGGTCGTCTTATAATCCGGGTATACAGGTATACAATGCTGCCCGATGGATGTCAGCCCCCAAATGTCTGCTAATACTGTATGTGGCTTCAGCTACAAACAGTATACGCCGTTGAGTCAATCCCGGCGAGCGATGTATTCTATTAATGAATACAGAGCCTGCTTGGATTGGAGTAACAACCTCTGCCAATCCGAGCAGGCTACATAGAGTAGCCTGCTTGGATTGGCTTTGAGAGAGAGAGAGAGAGGCAAGGGCTGATGATGCTACAGCCTCTGCCAATCCAACCAGGTGTTATATTCATTACAATAATACACCGCTCACCATACTTCCCTGGGTAAATCCATTCACTGATCTCCTACTATTATACATCCTGCTATTTGCCTTTGAGGTCTCAGGCACCCAAGAGGGACAGGTAAATCTGGGACATATGACAGGGGGGTTATTAAATGCATTTTGGTGGACAATTCCCATAGAATGTAACCCAAAAGTGGTATAGGTTTGGTTAGTGAAAAATTCTACTTTCCAGAGTTGTGGCATTCAATAGTTCTCTGTTTGTTATTATTGTTTGATTTACTTTATGACATAAAACAGCATGGTGGATGAGTAGTTGGCATTCTTGCTTTGTATTTTTTAATCGTTCTAATGTTTTTTTTTTTTTAAATGGTGTTGCCTCAGAAGGGAGGTAGTCTTATACCGCGAGTATTGCCCAAAACCTGTTTTCACTTGAAAAATAGGGGGTCGTCTTATACGCCCAGTCGTCTTATACGCCGGCAAATACGGTATTTTAGAGTAATATTAATTTGTATATTTAACCACTTGCCTACCGGGCACTTACACCCCCTTCCTGCCCAGGCCATTTTTCAGCTTTCAGGGCTGACACATTTTGAATGTCAATTGCGTGGTCGTGCTACACTGTACCCAAACATTTTTTTTTTATTATTTTCTTAAAACAAATAGAACTTTCTTTTGGTGGTATTTAATCACTGCTGGGTTTTTTATTTTTTGCAAAAGAAAAAAAAAGACCAAAAATATTGAAAAAAAATTTTTTTCTTTACTTTTTTTCTGTCTGTAAATTTTGTAACTAAATCATTTTTCTCCTTCACTGATGTGCACTGATGAACACTGATAGGCTGAACTGGTGGGCATTGATGAGTTGGCGCTTTTGGGCACTGATGAGGTGGCACTTATGGCATTAATATGAGATCGGGGTCGCGTTGTGTCCTAGCGCGGCCGCAATGCGAGCCCCCTTGGGCGCACGATAGCGGCCGTTCTGGTACGCCGTCATATGAGGGCCTCCAGAATGAGAGCCGCACCGCCCCGCTGTCATTTGACGGTGGGTAGACGGCAAGCAGTTAAAGAGCCCCTGTGGGCAGGCTGTTCATTTTGGCAACTATCTTCCCATGAGATTATATATGCATTTATTTATTTTAGGCATGTTCTATAATTGTGGATGCTGAGGGACAGTCCACCACTGGAGCATTGGAGAGTGCCGTCTGCCGGGGAGTAAGTATAAGAATTTTTAGCCCTCTAGACTAAACAAGCAAAGATTTTTTAGTTTTACTGGAGATGGGCTTTGAAGTTAAAATGTTTGTTAAGTCTTGTTATACTTACCTGCTCTATTGCACCCGATCCAAATCACAGCTCCCTGTGTCCATTCAGATATGGAGCCCCGACCCAGCCTTGCACCCTCTCTCTCCTGATTGGCTAGCTGACTTTGATTGACAGCAGTGGGAGCCAATGGCACCACTGCTGTGTCTTAACCAATCAGGAGGGAAAATTTTGGAAGGCTGAGACACTTGTGGACATCACTGGACAGAGAAGGGACCTCAAGTGAGTATTGGGGGGGCTGATGGGGGGGGGGGGTGCCGCACATAGAAGGCTTTTTATCTTAATGTATAGAATGCAGTAAGATAAAAAACCTTCTGCTTTTACAATCACTTTAACCACTAGCTGACCATCCGCCGTCATTCTACGGCAGCAGGTCGGCTCTCCTGTGCAAGTCACCGTAGCTGCGCGTCTGCTCTTTAAACAGCTATAGCAGGCATGTGCCCACTACACAGTGATGTCCGCCAGCCACGCATGAGAGGAGAGACAGATCTCTGTTCCAACTAATTGGGAACAGCGATCTTCTGTCTCCTCCTCCAGTCAGTCCCATTACCATATAGTTAGAGACACACACAAGGGAACACATTAAAACCCTAGATCGCCCCCTTGTGTTAACCCCTCTCCTGTTATTGACATTTACACAGTAATCAGTGCATTTTATAGCACTGATCGCTGTATGAATGTCAATGGTCCCAAAAATGTGTCAAAAGTGTCCGATCTGTCCGCTGCAATGTCGCAGTCCTACTAAAAATCGCAGATCTCCGCCATTACTCGTAAAAAATAAAAGAAGATGCGATTTGTTTTTTTTTTATATTTTTGGGGGGCTATTTATTATAGCAAAAAGTAAAACATATTGCTTTTGTTTGAAAATTGTTGCTCTTTTCTTGTTTATAGCGCAAAAAATAAAAACCGCAGAGGTGATCAAAGACCACCAGAAGAAAACTATATTTGTGGAAAAAAAGGACATCAATTTTGTTTGGGTACAGCATTGCACGACTGCACAATTGTCAGTTAAATTGACACAGTGCCGTATCGCAAAAAAATGGCCTGGTCATTAAAGCGGTGACTCTTTTTAGAGAGGTCCAGCTCCCACTTTCTCCGTTGCTGGAAGGAAGGTCACCTCTCCCCCTTTTGGCAATTATCTGGGACACGTCACAGGTCCCAGATGATTGCCGTCCAGTCACAGCACACAGCATGGCTCGCGCATTCAGTGCCCAGCTGTGAAGCCACAGCCAGGTGCCCACAGTGCCGCAAAAAGGAGGGAGAGACGAGCAGGGCTTTGTTCCCCCGCATCGCTGGACCCAGCAGCTGCAGTATTTGTAGCTGCTGACATTAATTTTTTTTTATTAGAACTCAACTTTAAAGGGGCAAATCTTTCCGGGGCTGAAGTGGTTAAGAGCATAATGTAATCTGTTGCAGTTTACCAGCACTAATAGTCTACTTTAAATCAAAATTTTATATAGCAATATTGAGATTGATAAATTAGCCCTACTCTATGCTGTTGATCTAAGACAGGGCTGCCCAACATTTTGAAGAGCGAGGGCCACTTAGGCGTCTTGGTAATCGGTTGTGGGCCACAATGAGAGTAGTGGGCAGATGACAGGTCTGTGTCAAATCTGAATATGCAGAGTGGACACGGACATGGACACAGTCTGCACTACTTTACTCTATGGGCCCTTCGATCTGCCCATACAGAAGGGAATGGAAACGCTTCTGTTTTTTTTTTAGCTGATCAGATTGGAGGTAGGCAGGTGTAAATGGACACAAGTGCGTTTACATCTGCTGCTCCATAGAGGTGAATGGAGGGTCTGATTGGGTCAAACTGATCATGTGAAAGGGGCCTAAGGCTGCTTTCACACTGATGCTCTGTGGTTTACCCACACTGCGTGTACAGCGCAGTGCACTTGTGGCTTTCCTGAAGGTTAGCTGCACTTTGCCATAGACTTCTATTATATCCTGCAAGTGTGGTGCACTTTCTGAAAGTGTACTAAACCTGCAGGTAATAACAGAGTGCATTTGGTATCAATCCACTTGTGACAGAAGCCGGTGCTATACAGGAAGCATCTGCTCATGCGGCTCTGCTGTGCAACCGCTTGCTTCCTTTACCGCTGACTTTATTCACAACACTGATGCTCTGGGATGTCAGGTCGGCAACCATAATCTGGGCTTGCCAAACTGCCATCCCAGAAAAGGAGGTCGTGGGCCACATCAGAGGACTTGGTGGGCCACATCAGAGGACTTGGTGGGCCATATCAGAGGACTCGGTGGGCCATATCAGAGGACTCGGTAGGCCACATGTGGCCCTCCGGTCACTGGTTGGGCACCCCTGATCTAAGATATTAGCCACAGAGGGAGCACATTGGTTTCAACAAGTTAAAGAGGAAGTAAACCCTGATGAGTTTACTTCCTCTTTCATTCCCTGCAAAGGCAAAGCATAATGCATAGTAGTCCATTATGTGTCACTTACCTGACACAGGAGCCAGCGAAGTCACCGCTGTCCCCTGTAGTTCTGAGCGTCCATCTTCTTGGTGGGTCTCCGTGGGTCTCGCTGCTCCGGCGCTGTGATTCGGCATCTTCATCATCGACGATGCCCTGCTCAGTGCGCCTGCGCGCCTCTATCTAGGCCCATGCGCCGTAGATAGTGGTGCCCGTCTTCGGGCAATAATCTCCTAAACCGTATAGGCTTGGGAGATATTTCTTGGACCTACAGGTAAGCCTTAATCTAGGCTTACCTGTAGGTCAAAGTGGTTTGTAAGGGTTTACAACCACTTTAATTGTCCATACATTTACGTTGTGAGAAGAGGCCGTAAAGCACAATTGTTTCGTAGCACTAAAAGCATTGTATGTGTTGAGGAAATATGGTTGCCCCTATGAGTGTAATTATGAAATTAGTTAAAGATGATCTCTTTTACATACATACATACATATATATATATATATAATATATATATATATATATATATATATATATATATATATATATATATATATATATATATATATATATATATATATATATATATTGTAAAGACTAAACATTCCCTTTAAAACTAACAAGACGTTAAGAAATGTCTGGTAAGTTCCCTCGGCATACTTCTATTTAATTACCCCAGATTCTTTGACTGTGTGTTCTTTTTAATAGGAAATAGCAGTGTGGCAGACTGCTCAAGTCTTTTCCGTTGTTTTCATGCTGTTATGGTGGCATAGAAGCAATAAATGAGAACTGGCGAAGGAAGAGAGGGAATGAATAGAACATTTAATATTAAAGTAAAATGAAATGTCCTTAACTGCCAATTCTTGCAGGAAAATGAGTCAGATAAAAAACATCAGTGATCTATTTACAACTTGCTAGTTCATGTGCTATTTTTTTATGCCATTGAATAGACGGAGAAAAGAATTTGGCTGATGGAGACAAAAGTCTGGTAGAAAAATAATATTCAAAAGGCGTTCAGACAGAAGGACCATAACATAGCTAGGGCCATAAATTAAGATGTTCAGCTGTCCATCAAGCAAAACTCAACTTCTGTTAAAAAAAAAAAAAATGATATAACATATATAATCACTACACAATACACTTTATAATTTAGGACTGATGAAGGACATAAAGCGTAAGGTGGGGCAAATGTGAGGTCATCATGCTAGGTGCATTCCCAAGAGTTTGAGGAAGCAGGCGTGATCTGTATTAGCCCCAGATAGGGTAGTCTTTGGGAATTAGATAAGCAATCCATCTGCCTATATTAATATTCTTAATCTTTTATGATCATGTGTTTAATGGAATGCAGGATAATGTGACTTTGCTTTATGGAGCTGTGCTGGGACTATTGCTAAACCTGTGGAGAAGGTGTAACCCTTGAAAGGCTGGTGTGACTATAGTCCTGAGAGCTGTGCCTGGAGAAACTGTAATTAAACCCATTATCAAAACTGTAATATATAGCAGCTTACCAATCATTAGATGTGGTTTCTGCATTTGTTTTCTTTTTTCTTGGGCTTTTTCCTCTGTTTTCACCTAGTGATCTGGCCAGTAACACACCTCCTGTATTAAAGATCTCCCACCCCACTCTGGATGAAGGAGCACAGGGGGCACTTTTAGACAGCAGCATTGTTAACCGGGGGGGGGGGGGGGGGGGGTTGGGTTAGGTGGACTAGCAGATTTAGATACAATAAATTGAAGCCAAAACCCATCTCCCACTGTCTTTACACAAGCAGTTTAGGGATAACATTTTTACATAAATAAAAGCTGATCACTGTAAGGACCACTGTTAGTGGTAAATGGTTTGTCTCAACACTCTAATTTGCTACATTTGCAGGAAAGCTTGTTCTGTTGAAAAACAACAGACTTACTGGCCAAATCACGAGATTAAAACAAAAGAAAGACCTGAAAAGTAAACTAATCCAGCTATTACATCTTATAATTGGTCAAATTAGATATAATAAAATATTGCTTTTGGGTTTAATACCACTTTAAGGAGAGAGGAGAGAGGTTTAACCCCTGTGGGGTATATAGCTTATGTTACCTTTATGTAATTTAAGAGGTCTAATATTCCAGGTATGAGAACACACAAAAGACACAATTGGTTGAAGTGCTTCAATGTGTGGCACACATGAGGTTTGAGGTTTAACCACTTATCCAATTTCATTGAGCAGCCATGTGTCTTCCCAAAGCTCCCTGAAACAGAATGATTTCCACCTTATGGTAAAATTGGCATTAAGGTATTTGTATATTGCTATCATATCTAAATGTCATATGTCATATGTATATTGCTATCATATCAAATCGTGTAATAATATCTCCTTTCAAGCATATCTTCTCCAGAGAGAATACATTTAATGTTTGTAGTCATTCCTCGTAACTAAGGTCCTTTATTAGCTGTGTTGCCCTTCTCTCGATGCTCTCCAGTTCCAGCACATTCCTTCTGAGGACTGATGACCAGAACTGGACAACATACTCAAGATGTGGGAGGATCAAAGCCTTGTAAAGCGGTAGAATTATAGTTTTATCCCTTGAGTAAATCGTTGTGGCCGCTTGCCATTGCATGCTATTGCTGAGCCTGTGAACTATTAGGACCTCCAGATCTTTTTCCATCCTGGAATCCCCCATTGGTCACTATTGCTAATAGTGGTGGGTTGTACTATTACATTCAGGTGGAAGTAGGGACTGTGTATTTAGGATCACTGCACTTTCTTTATCCATGTGCCTAGGTGGATGAAGAAGTTTAAAGAAGGAGAAACCAGCTTTGAAGAAAAATCACACATCAATGTTAGGCAGCCTGCACTCTTCCATCAAAAACTCAATGGCAGCTTGTTGCTTCTGCTTGAAATCTATTATTTTCCTGCAATGAAAAATAAGAATAAGAATTACTATAGAGAAAGTTTCTCTACCAACATGTAAAATTCGAATGACCTATGTATCCTAGATTGTAAGCTCTAACGAGCAGGGCCCTCTGATTCCCCCTGTCTTGAATTGTATTGTATTGTAATGTCTACCCTAATGTTGTAAAGCGCTGCGTAAACTGTCAGCGCTATATAGATCCTGTATAATAAAAATAATACTAATGTAAGTAAAAAAAAAAAGATAAGACTGAAGTTACACTTTAAAAATGGTTTAACCACTTGCCGACCACTGCACGCCGATCTACATCATCAAAATGGCAGCGGTGGGCACATGGGCGTACCTGTACGTCCCCTTTAATTGGCGGGGCTAGAAGGTACCCGCCGCACACAAGGTGACCGTGCCCGTGGGACCAGTGGACTCAATGTGTCACAGAGCTGCAGAAAGGGGAAGTGCTTATGTTAGCAAGGCATTTCCCCATTCTGCCTTGTGTCATGACAGAGATCACTGCTCCCTATCATCAGGAGCAGTGATCTCTGTCATGTGAGTTGCAGCCCATCCCCCCACCGTTAGAATCACTCCCTAGGACACACTTACCCCTTCATCACCCCATTTATACAGTAATCAGTGCATTTTTATGGCACTGATCGCTGTATAAATGTCAGTGGTCCCAAAATTGTGTCAACAATGTAGGATGTGTCCGCCATAATGTCACAGTCACAATAAAAATCGCAGATCACTGCCATTACTAGTAAAAAAAAAATAATAATAAAAATGCCATAAAACTATCCCCTATTTTGTAGACACTATATCTTTTGCGCAAAAATCAATCAATATAGGCTTATTGCGTTTTTTTTTTTTTTACCAAAAATATGTAGAAGAATACATATTGGCCTAAACTGAGGAACAAAATATTTTTTTTAATATTTTTGGGGGATATTTATTATAGCAAAAAGTAAAAAATATTGTTTTTTTTTTCAAAATTGTTGCTCTTTTTTTGTTTATAGTGCAAAAAATAAAAACAGCAGAGGTGATCAAATACTACCAAAAGAAAGCCCTATTTGTGGGGAAAAAAAGTACGTTTGGGTGCAATGTCGCATCACCGCACAATTGTCAGTTAAAGCGCGCAGTGCAGAATCGCAAAAAGTGCTCTGGTCAGGAAGGGGGTAAAATCTTCCAGGGCTGAAGTGATTAAATTAGCTTTAGATTTAAGAGGGCAATGCTTGACAGAAAAGGGAAGAGCTTGTTCGCACTGAATCTGCAGAAACAAAATGCTGTGGTGACCTGTGTTGCCTGTAATGGAGGTGCATTGCCTTTAGGATATGCTGTGTTCATAGAAATGCAAAGAAAAGCAGGTCAAAGGCAACCTTAGAATTGCCATTCATACTGCACTATGGAGATTTACATGTCAACTGCGGGTAAACAATGCCCATGTACACAAGCCCTAATAGGAATTACTAGTCTTACTTTTATATTGTGACTGTGAGCCTTATGTATAAAAAAAAGAATAAAAGTATGTGCTGTTCACAGCAAGTAGAAAAGGTAGACTCGGTTGGTATGGATAAACCTCTCAGACTAAAAATTTTTTTTTTTTTTTTACGTTGACTTTGGGGTTTGAGAAGGTGTGGTTGAGAAAATAATGAAGAACATCTTGTGATGTTAATCGGTGAAAATATTTTACAGTATACTCTCTACTCACATCTCTTTTAGGCCTTGAGTAGGCAAGTCATTATCACTACTGCATTTCCAATGTTGTACCCTTATTTTATCCAATCCAGTTTTCTAAACTTTGTTAACTTCTTCTGGTATTAAATAAGATCATTCTGAGTACTCACTCTACTTTTTGATAGTTACTGCTTAGTCTATCTGTTGTAAATTGTACAGGGCTGGCTCGCAGGTGAAATCAGAGACAGAAGCAAACACTGAACAGGTGTAAAGGATTATAGTTTTAAATGGACCCTAGGGGTGACCTTACTACGTTATAAAAAAAAAAAAAGAAAAATCAGATACGCAATTTGTAGGCATAGTGTAGTCTTGTTTTTCAAGCTTGTGTAGATCATATTCTAAATGTTGCCTTTAGGCAGGAATTCTATGTGGAAGTAGCATGGAAGGTCACCACAAATAATGTAGTTAAAGAGCCACAGACCCTTCAGCCTGTATCCTCTACTACCATTACATATTATATCACACAAATTTCATTTTAAACCCCCAGCAACAATGTATTTTCTTCAGCACTCTGGCAGCATCATTATAACACCTCCCCCCCCCCATGGCATTTTAATGAACCAGGGCTATTATGTATAGTCCACTAATATACCCCTGTACTCCATTATTCTAGTTGAAGTGGAACTTTACCCGTAACAGTTTGATAACAATTATTATCCTTTAACAAAACAACATACATTTCAGATTAATAATTATGCTACCAAACTTAGTGTGTGCTATAAACTGCCTCCAGCATTGTTTCTGATTCTTTCTGCTGGAGGCAAAAAAATTTTTGAAGCCCAAAGCGGTCACTTCCTTTTTAAAAACTCTCCTCTCTCCTTGGTATCAAAAACTCTATGTCAGTTTCGTTAGTTAAAATATATGCATTTCCAGCCTTGATTGTATGTCTTGGCTCTGTTAAAGAGGAAGGCTGACATAAGCTTTAAGCCAGGCATAGGTTCAGCAGGGACCAGCTGAGATTCAAACCGTCTATTGGCAGGCAGATTATACCCAGGTCAATTCATCGATCAACCTGGGTACAACCAGCATGTCATATTTTTACATGCAGTTATTGCTGGCCACTAGCAATAATCAATGTGTTCTCCCAGCAGGGGCGGCTTCACGCACCCCCTGCTGGTAGAACATAATAGCCCGCAGGAGGGATTCCCCCCATCAATACTAACTGTGTTGATGGGGGAATAGAGCAATTTTTTCCCCCTGCAATCCATGGTTGCAGGGAAGAAAATTGCATCATCAATGGCCTGCTTTATCATGCTGAAGTTCACAAGCTGCCAATGAGGAAGAAAAAAAAGAATATCTAGGAGATAAGATAAGACATTCTCCTTGTAAAAAATATATATATATATGTGCACAATGCAAAACTATCTGCAAATAGTGCATTCTTGACATTAACCACTTAAGCCCTGGACCAATTTGCACTAAAGGACCAAGCCCCTTTTTGCGATTCGGCACTGCGTCGCTTTAACTGACAATTGCGCAGTCGTGCGACGTGACTCCCAAACAAAATTGGTGTTAAGTAGCAAGTTAACTTGACATAATGGAGCAGAGCGTCCCTCTTCACAGAAATTTCCTCACTCAGTTTACATGTGTAAACCCAGATCGCATCAGTAATATAGTGCCAAAACCATGTGTCAACATCCAAAACCTTACTAAGAAAAAATGAAAATAAAACAAAGTCCCAAACAATGTCCTATAAGTCATTCAGTGAAAAAAGTTCCTCCTGCATAAATCATGCAATAACTCTAATGGCAAACCCTAGAGGACGATAAATCCAACGTGTAAATGATACAGTGTAAATGCACACTCACCAGACGTTGTTGATTCCCTTGTCACATGGCAGGAAGGATCAAAAAGGTTTGTGGGTTTCCAGGACCTCCCGAAATCCCTCGGCCGATTCCTTAAAAATCCTCCTCCCAATATCGAAAATCGCTTCAATACGAGATGTCACCAGCTGTACCAAGGAAAGAAAAGGTAGTTTATTTAAAATCCTCAGGAGTTATGCAATACAAAAATCAGTTTTTCACTTGAGGGTTGGAACAGCAGCTGCAAATTCATCAATTATTGTATATTATTATTTATATAGTTATTCGTTTTTTTTGGCACGTGTGTAATTTTTGACACATTATCATTGTAAGTTTAACTCTTGTGTCTCCCTCGCATCTGAGTTTGTCCAGTCACTGATCCTGCTTTTCTTTTCCCCCCTCGCTAATCTGTGTTTCCTCTGCACAGTCAATTCAATTCAAATAAGCTTTATTGGCAGGACCAAATACACTTTTAGCATTAAAAATAAATAAATATACTAGTGCCAGAAATGTTAAATAAATATCACATATGAAAACTAATGCGACTTTGAAAAATTGCTAAAAAGTCCTATTCAGATAATTTACACAAATATTACATAGATATCTTTGTGGCACTCAGTGTAAATTATCTGCATAGGACTTTTTAGCGATTTTTCAAAGTCGCATTCGTTTTCTTATGTGATATTTATTTAACATTTGTGGCGCTAAGCACGGTATAATTATTTATTTTTATTACTAGTACCATTTTACGCTTGCAATGTCTTATTCACTGCAGCTTTTAATTTATATGCTATCACTTATTCCTACCAATAGTTAGATTCTTTTGGGGCTTTGGATTTTTTTTATTTTTACCTTTTTAGCTTTGCCAAAGCAGTTGAGTTTGTATGGGAAGAAGGGGGTAATGGGTAATATAAAGGGGAATGGGGATGAGTCCATGTAAAGGATTTTTAAATCCACAGTTTTTCATGTCCCTCTCAGACACGCTGTCATATATTGGGCAGCTTGTTAAATCAAATACAATTGGATTGTCCTGTTTTCATGCTATGTTGCCAGATACTATTTTTATTTTTTCTGAAATTGTTCCTCGGTTACTTTGGTTGGTATCTGCTGAAAATAATTTCTTTGAGAAAATTCGGAAACGTATTAATAGATCGTGATGAAATTTATGCCTACCATTAATGGATTTTCTTTTCGACATTTTCAACTGGAAGGTGGCTTACCGGGTCTATATAGACCTGATAAAGTTCATCTTTCAGATATTGCTTTAGATATCTTTAATATGGACGTACGTTGAGATGGCTGTGGCTTGGGGGGTAATATATGTTGTTTTTTTGAGTATTAGCTTGAGCTTATAAAGCTGAGCTATTGAGTTGTGCTAAATATATTTTATGTTATATTATATGAGTATTAGTTTTTATCTTTAATCTTAATATTTAATTTAATATTAAACCTATAATAAAGGACACAGCCTATTCAACCAACAGGTATTGAGTCTGATTATTATTTTATTAATAGTTCTTTATATGATGCCATAATAGTGGGGGATGGGGCATAAAGTGTCCCCGTCCCCACCACTTATGGGATCATGAAGAGACTAAGTAATTTTAATAAAGTTTTAATAAATATAAAAAAAAAAAAAATACTTACCTAAGATTGGTTCGAAATTTTTCAGTTATCAAAAAATGGTCCTCTAACACGAGCAGGTACCTATAAAAGCAAGAGGATGCGTCACAACAACTGCCAGAAGAAAGAAGACAACAAAAGCAGCTTGTCCCACCCTTCCTCTCCCTGTTGTGGCCCTATTTATGAGGTTTTTGTTCTTTAGTTGTTCAGGTCTTTTGTTTTGCTGTCCCATTGATATATGGGGGTAATATATGTTGTTTTTTTGAGTATTAGCTCGAGCTTATAAAGCTGAGCTATTGAGTTGTGCTAAATATATTTTATGTTATATTATATGAGTATTAGTTTTTAATTTTAATCTTAATATTTAATTTAATATTAAGCCTATAATAAAGGGCATGGCCTATTAAACCAACAGGTATTGAGTTTGATTATTATTTTATTAATAGTTCTTTATATGATCCCAATGATGATACAATGTCCAAGCTGATCTCTAGAGGGAAAACCAAATGCAACCTTTGTTAAAAAATGTCCCATGATGACACAGGCAGACTAGCCAGTGCCTGGCTACATTTCCTGTTAACTCTCCAGCGCCATCAGTATTATCCTTGCTAGTGCAGTCTGGCATATCTCTCAACATTAACATCAAAGCCACTGTAACACACCAGTAGCAGAATATTTGTTATATTGCCAGTCAGCAATGCAACCAGCAATACTGCTGCTTTGTGCTGCTTAACATCCTCCATGTCCCAAATTGCATTGCATGGACAGTGGAGTCTTCTTTGATACCAAGCCCTGTTAAGGCATAGGCATCTTTGCTACTTCTTCTTTCCTGCTTTTCAGAAGGTGCGCTATGGAGATATATGCTGGGCATTTACTGAAAAACTGTAGCAACTCTGTACCATATACACCAGTCGCTGAAGTAGAAGGACTGCCTCATGTAGTCTGGTGGACCCAATGTATCACCAGGGCTGACAGCCACAAAGGGTTAGATGCTAGAGTAAGTTGGAAAATGTTATTCAGCATATTTGTTTTTTTTACTGACACCAACTTGCTGGGCATTGTAGGGTCTAATGATAATTATGTAACAACCAGCTCGCAGACAACCAAATTAACCTGTGTAACAAAATATGGACTGCGCTAACTACCAAAACGTATCTAAATAATTATGTATATATCATTTTTACCACTGTGCTCCAATGCAATGTGCAAAACAATAATAATACCACCAGTGTTATTTAGCAAAAAAACACAATTAAATGCTTTCAATGCCCAAAACAGCTTTCAAATTAATAAACCCCACAATAGTGACAGTTCATAAATAAAATAAATTCCAAAATATAAGTGGAATCAAATTCAGTTCCTTCATTACAGTCCAAGATAAAAAGAGAATTTTGTGAATGATCAAACGCTCCTGTTTGTTTGTGTGTGATTCCTTCCTCCACAACACAATTCACCCTACGTGCCACAACCACCTTGCAAAATGGACACTCACCAGATACTAATAGAAGCTCGCCTTTGGTTCACTAAGCGGATAACCACTCCTTATACACAATCTCTCTCCAGACAGTAATCCACTGATTATTCAAGCTCATAAGAAAACATGTAGAACTATCATAGTGTAATATGTCTCAACTTATTTATTAAAAATGATTAAAAACTGATTGCACTCACATATTGCAGTGTCAATAAGCCGACACTAAGCTCAGCCATGTATGCAGGGTACACTTTAGACCAGCATGTGTTCCAAGCCTCAGTCCTCTGTTAACGGTGTTTGCGTTGTGCACAGTCCCAGCAGCCTCTACGCGTTTCGCAATCCCATTTGCTTCATCGGGAGCTTAATGAAGGAACTGCATTTGATTCCACTTATATTTTGGAATTGATTTTATTTATGAACTGTCACTATTGTGGGGTTTATTTGAAAGTATTTTGGGCATTTAAAGCATTTAATTGTGCTTTTTTACTAAATAGCACTGGTGGTATTATTATTGTTTTGCACATTGCATTGGAGCACAGTGGTAAAAATGATATATGCACAATTATTTAGATACGTTTTGGTAGTTAGCGCAGTCCATATTTTGTTACACATTTCTTAACCCCAAGTAAGAGGTTTGTTTCACTGCAGCACACCTATATGTAATATATTTTGGGCACTGGCACCTTTTTTCCTCTTTTTGAACCAAATTAACCTGTCTAACAGTACGTTAAAAACAGGGGTTTAGTCCACACGCATTTTGCTAACGCATGTGTAAGCCACAGAGCCTCGTCAAGGCACCCTGGTATCTGTGGTCCTAACATTAAAATTTGAGTGTCCCCACAGTAGAGGCTCATGCATTCTAATGGATAGATGAATAGATGAGGGAAAGTGGACTGAAGGGGAGCTCACCCCTTCTTAAAGGTACATGCAGCTCACCAAACACCCAGCATGTAGCACAATGGCTGCAATGGTGTTGGTGCATTGCTGGACCAATACAAATATGAAAAACCTCGCCACTGCCCCCATCTACAGCTGGCTACAGCAGTAAGCGGCATTGGCATTGGTGAGTTTTTTCATAATGATAATTATGGAGAGCCTAGAGAAGTGCATATAATTAAAGAATCCTTAAAGAGTGTCTGATCGTCCCCAATGGAACAGATAGTTCTACTTAAAAAGATAAGGCATGGGCTCATTTTTTTTGTCAGATGCTTCTTCTAAATGTTTGGCATACCTAGAAATACTCAGTTGTGCTTAAGTCCCATAGGCTAGTCTAGACTATAGCAAGACAAGAAACAAATTATTACAAGGCAAAGTCTGCTTCATAGGTGTGCTCAGCCTATTACATCAAGGTGTGCACCCAAAAGCTCAAACACACATGCCTTTCTCTGCAGCCTCAGCTGCACTGGACAGTGAATGAATGGGAAGTGCTCTGTGCTGAGCAGCTTCTTGTTCGTTCACAAAGTGAAGCATAGTAAACACAGTTTACTATGGGGGGAGGGGGAGGAGAGGAGGGAAGTCAGCAGCACTGCAGTAGGGGTCGGAGCAACACAGGGGGGAAGCCTGGGCAGTAGGGGGATTTGGCACTACTCAGAGAGTGATTAGAGTATTAGAGTGTGCCCAGGCACACCCTCTGCACACCCCAATGGTCTCCTTACTAAAAAAGTAACCAAACCCTATGGTTCTCCGAAAGTACTGATCAGCCACAAAATATTCAGCCATTGATTGCAATACATGTGGCCCAGTGAGGCTAAGTGATCAAGTGCTCATTTGAGCAAATGCAGCCTTATGCAATGCATAACCACTTGAGGACCGCCGTATTGCCATTGTACGTCAGCACAATGGCACAGGCAGGCATAATCACGTACATCTACGTGATTGCCTTCCAGCGGGTGGGGGGTCCCATCGGACCCCCTCCCGCTGGATACGGCGGTCCGATTCGGTCCAGGAGCGCTCCGTGAAGAGGGGATGGCCGTTCGTTTTCGGCCACCCCCTCTGGATCGCTCCTGGCCAATGAGAAGCTTCCTCCCCTGTGTATTGTTTACACAGGAAGGAGGAAGTGATGTCATTCTCCTCGGGGCGGTCTTTTTGACCGGACTACGAGGAGAAGAGTAAAAGTAAGTCTGCACGAACACTACACTGACATGTAGGTACACACAGGCACACAAACCCCCCCCCCGATCCCCCCCCCGATCGCCCCCCGATCCCCCCCCCGCCCCCCCTCCCCCCCCAGTCACAGTGTCACTGATTGCATTGATCATTTCTTTACTGATCAATGCATTCAGTGTCAGTTGTGACAGTAAAAACTGTCAGGACAGTTAGTGTTAGGTCCAGGGTAGCCCCCTATCACCCCCCAATAAAGATTTAACCCCCTGATTGCCCCTAGAGTTAACCCTTTCACCCCCTTTTGCCAGTGTCACTAAGCGATCATTTTTCTGATCGCTGCATGTGTCGCTAGTGTCGCTAGGTAGCTAGTTATTTTTTTAGGTTCACCGCCAGGTTTTTATATCGCTAGGTACCCCGATATACTACCCAATAATGTTTTTAACCCCCTGATTGCCGCTAGTTAACCCTTTCACCCCCTTTTGCCAGTGTCACTAAGCGATCGTTTTTCTGATCGCTGCATTAGTGTCGCTACAGTCGCTAGGTAGCTAGTTATTTTTTTAGGTTCACCGCCAGGTTTTTATAGCGCTAGGTACCCCGATATACTACCCAATAATGTTTTTAACCCCCTGATTGCCGCTAGTTAACCCTTTCACCCCCTTTTGCCAGTGTCACTAAGCGATCATTTTTCTGATCGCTGCATGTGTCGCTAGGTAGCTAGTTATTTTTTTAGGTTCACCGCCAGGTTTTTATATCGCTAGGTACCCCGATATACTACCCAATAATGTTTTTAACCCCCTGATTGCCGCTAGTTAACCCTTTCACCCCCTTTTGCCAGTGTCACTAAGCGATCGTTTTTCTGATCGCTGCATTAGTGTCGCTACAGTCGCTAGGTAGCTAGTTATTTTTTTAGGTTCACCGCCAGGTTTTTATAGCGCTAGGTACCCCGATATACTACCCAATAATGGTTTTAACCCCCTGATTTCCGCTAGTTAACCCTTTCACCCCCTTTTGCCAGTGTCACTAAGCGATAATTTTTCTGAACGCTGCATCAGTGTCGCTAGTGTCGCTAGGTAGCTAGTTAACTAGGCTCCCAAAAAGTCCCCCACATGTGGTATCCCCGTACTCGGGAGAAGCAGCAGAATTTATTTTGGGGTGTAATTTGACTTCTGCCCATAGCATGTGTGAACAATATATCATTTAGTGACAACTTTGTGCAAAAAAAAAAAAGTTTGTAATATTCCCGCAACTTTTGGCAAAATATAAAATATTCCATGGACTCAACATGCCTCTCAGTAAATAGCTTGGGGTGTCTACTTTCCAAAATGGGGTCATTTTGGGGGGTTTTGTGCTATTTTGGCATTTTATGGCCTTCGAAACTGTGATAGGTAGTGAGGAGTTAAATCAAAAATTTGCACCCTTAGAAATCCTGAAGGTGGTGATTGGTTTTCGGGGTGCCGTGCGCGACTAGACTCCCAAAAAGTCCCACACATGTGGTATCCCCGTACTCGGGAGAAGCAGCAGAATGTATTTTGGGGTGTCATTTCACATATAACCATGGCATGTGTGAGCAATATATCATTTAGTGACAACTTTTTGTAAAAAAAATTTTTTTTTTTTTTTTTGTCATTATTCAATCCCTTAGGACAAAAAAAATAAATATTCAATGGGCTCAACATACCCATCAGCAATTTCCTTGGGGTGTCTACTTTCCAAAATGGGGTCATTTGGGGGGGATTTCTACTGCCCTGCCATTTTAGCACCTCAAGAAATGAGATCGGCAGTCATAAATTAAAAGCTGTGTAAATTCCAGAAAATGTACTCTAGTTTGTAGACGCTATAACTTTTGCGCAAACCAAAAAATATACGCTTATTGACATTTTTTTTACTAAAGACATGTGGCTGAATAAATTTTGCCCTCAATGTATGACTAAAATTTAGTTTATTCGATTTTTCTTATAACAAAAAGAAGAAAATATCTTTTTTTTCAAAATTTTCGCTCTTTTTCCATTTATATCGCAAAAAAAAAAAATCGCAGAGGCAATCAAATACCATCAAAAGAAAGCTCTATTTGTGGGAAGAAAAGGACGCAAATTTCGTTTGGGTGCAATATTGCATGACCGCGCAATTACCAGTTAAAGCAGCGCAGTGCGAAATTGCAAAAAGACCTCTGGTCCTTAAGGTGTTTATTGGTCCGGAGCTGAAGTGGATAATCTGGTCAAAGGATGGAGGGACTCCAAAGAGGGTTTGAGTGAAATTCCAATGCATATAAACGTGGAATAATCACAGAATATCACTGCTGAACACTAGTGTTAAAATGTTAGGGCCATATTGCATAGAGTAAGCAGCAATGTAGTATGCAACAATGTAGCCAAAAGATTATATATATATTTATAATATAATATATAGTTGTGCTCATAAGTTTACATACCCTGGCAAGATTTATAATTTCTTGGCCATTTTTTAGGGAATATAAATGATACCACAAAAACTTTTCTTTCACTCATTTAGTATTTAGTATTTGGCTGAAGCCATTTACTATCAATCAACTGTAAGCTGTTTAAATCATAATCGGAACAGAAACTACCCAAATGACCCTGATCAAAAGTTTACATACCCTGGTGATTTTGGCCTGATAACATGCACACAAGTTGACACAAAGGAGTTTAAATGGCTATTAAAAGGTAACCATCGTCACCTGTGATCTGTTTGCTTGTAATTGGGCCCCTTTCACGCTGAGGCGCGAGCAGCGTCGGTTGTAAAACGGCGCTATTGTTAGTGCTACTTTACCGTCATTTTAGCGGCGTTATTCGGCCGCTAGCAGGATGGTATTACCCCCTTCTAGCGGCCGAGAAAGGGTTAAAACCACAGAAAAGCTCTGCTGCAGCAGCACTTTGCCGGTGGTATAGCCTCGCTGCCCCATTGATTTCAATGGGCAGGAGCTGTGAAGCAGCGGTGTATACACCTCTCCTTCACCACTCCAAAGATGCTGCTAGCAAGACTTTTTATACCGTCCTGCTAGCGCACCACTCCAGTGTGAAAGCTCTTGGGGCTTTCACACTGGAGACACATCAGTGGCTCTTTCGGGGAGCTTTGCGGGCTCTATTTTTAGCGCTGTAGCGTCTGCAAAGCACCGCAGTGGGAAAGGGTCTAATGCCACGTACACACGTAGTGGACTATCCGCCGGACTGGCCGCCGGACTTTCCGAACGGGCTACTTGCCCACACACGGAACTTTTTCAGCGGACTAATACGGCATCCTCTGGGACTGTGACATCATAATAGGTATGTGATGTCCCTATAAAAGTCACTGTGCGCCGCGTCTGTGCCATTGTGAGCGGAGGATGCGACGAGGCAACATCTGAAGAGAAGAAGAGAAGAGCAGAAGACGGCGAAAGCGGCAACAGCGGTGACAGAAGACCGGGCCACCGCCTGTAAAATAGCTAGAAGAAGGCGCGGTGGCCCGGCAAGAACAACCGAAGAGGGGGACAAGACCCCCGAAGTCGGAAGAAGAGGGCGGCGGCGGCGAAGAAGAAAGCCGGGCTCCTCCGCTAGCAAAAGAGCTAGTAGAAGATAGTGGAGGAGTCCGGTGAGAAGACCCCCGAAGACGGAAGACCCCTGGAGCTGTGCAATAAACTATTTTAACCCTTGTGTGTTGTGTTTTTTTTTTTTACTTTTTTCCACAGGTGAATGGGTAGGGGTACATTGTACCCCATACTCATTCACATAGGGTGGGGGGCCGGTATCCAGGGGGCGCTCTTATTAAAGGGGGTTTCCGGATTCCGATAAGCCCCCCGCCCGCAGACCCCGACAACCAACGGCCAGGGTTGTCGGGAAGAGGCCCTCGTCCTCATCAACATGGGGACAAGGTGCTTTGGGGTGGGTGAGCCGCGTGGCCCCCCTTCCCCAAGGCACCCCCCATGTTGAGGGCACGCGGCCTGGTACGGCTCAGGAGGGGGGGGGGCGCTCGCTCGTCCCCCCTTTCCTGGCCGGCTGGGTAGCGTGCCCAGACAAGGGTCTGACGTGGACCTAGGGGGGGGACCCCACGCAGATTTTTCGGCGTAGGGATTCCCCTTTAAGTCCATACCAGGTGACGGGGCCAGCGACACCTCCTTCGCTGGCCCCGGCTACCTGGACACGTGCTCAAAATGAGCGGACTTTTCTCCGGGCGGGAAAAGTCTGTTCATTTCAAAAGTACAGGGGACTGGCACACGCACGACCGGATTGTCCGCCGAAATGCGAGTCCGGCGGTAAGATTGGAGTGCAAAACTACTTTCTAAGTCTGTGGTACTTTTGGGTAAAAAAGTCTGCCGGAGGCTACACACGGGCAGATTGTCCGGCGGGCTTGAGTTTGCCGGACTTTTCCACCGGATTGTTTGATCGTGTGTACGCGGCATTAGTGTGTGTGCATAAAAAGTCAGTGAGTTTCTGGACTCCTGACAGAGCCTTGCATCCTTCATCCAGTGCTGCACTGACATTTCTGGATTCTGAGTCATGGGGAAAGCAAAAGAATTGTCATAGGATCTGTGGGAAAAGATAGTTGAACTGTATAAAACAGGAAAGGGATATAAAAAGATATCCAAGGGATTGAGAATGCCGATCAGCAGTGTACAAACTCTAATCAAGAAGTGGAAAATGTCAGGTAGACCAACTAAAATGTCAACCACAACCACCAAGAAAATAGTTTGGGATGCAAAGAAAAACTCACAAATAACTTCAGGTGAAATACAGGACTCTCTGAAAACATGTGGTGTGGCTGTTTCAAGATGCACAATAAGGAAACACTTGAAGAAAGATGGGCTGCATGGTCGAGTCGCCAGATGAAAGCCATTACTAAGCAAATGTCAGAAAGAATCCTGCTTACAATATGCCAAACAGCACAGAGACAAACCTTCTGGCACATGTCATTTGAGGGGTTCTGGGTTATGACTAAGGCCTTATAGGCTGAAATGCATCAACGGACTTTATCTGAGTTTGTTTACTGTGGCTATTCAATAAAATGAAGACATTTTAAGAGCAACCAGACTACGGATAATTTTTTCCACATTACTCTACTCAGCCAGTGACTATGGATCAAGTACCTGGGAGCTCTGCTATCTATGTGGTGTATGGGTTGTAGCACTAACTTTTCTGTTTATATAACGTCATTTGATGTGATGAGACCAACGTTGAACTTTTTGGCCACAACCATAAACGCTACATTTGGAAAGGCGTCAACAAGGCCTATGATGAAAGGTAGACCATTCCTACTGTGAAACACAGAGGTGGATCGCTGATGTTTTGGGTATGTGTGAGCTACAAAGGTACAAGAAATTTGGTCAAAATTGATGGCAATATGAATGCAGTATGTTATCAAAAAATACTGGAGGAACATTTGCATTCATCAGCCAGGAATCTGCAATTGGGACATACTTGGACATTCTAACATACAATGATCCAAAACCACAAGGCCAAGTCGACCTGTCATTGGCTACAGCAGAATAAAGTGAAGCTTCTGGAGTGGCCATCTCAGTCGCCTGACCTCAATATCATTGAGACACTTTGGTGAGATCTCAAACATGCAGTTCATGCAAGACAGCCCAAGAATTTACAGGAACTGGAGGCTTTTTGCCAAGAGGAATGGGCAGCTTTACCATCTAAGAAGATAAAGAGCCTCATCCACAAATACAACAAAAGACTTCAAGCTGTCATTATTGTTAAAGGGGGCAATACACGGTATTAAGAACTGGGGTATATAAACTTTTGATCAGGGTCATTTGGGTAGTTTCTGCTGTCATTATGATTTAAAAAGAGTAAACACAGTTGATTGATAATAAATGGCTTCAGCCAAACACTAACCATGAGTGAAAGAAAAGTTTTTGTGTTATCATTCATATTGAAAAATGGCCAAGAAATCATAAATTCTGCCAAGGTATGCAAACATTATGAGCACAACTGTATGTATCCTTATATATACATGTTTTAGATTTTGATGCAGCTTACCACTAATACAGCTATGCCATTACTTACTGATATGGGTGGATTTATTCTCTAGGGGTATTACTATGAATCTTTAAAGTTTAAATTGAAGAAATAAAAGAAAATGAAAATTGCCAATAACAGCCAGCCAGCTTTATATTTTTTCCATCAATATTTCTTTATTAAGTTTTCATCATTACAGACCAAATTACATTCTTTTGGAAAATATAGCACATTTCTTAGTATTAAACTAATGCAAAAATGCCATAATTTCCGAAACATCACATAAGGTCAAGCCATAGCTAATTCTGAAATGCTTTCTTCTTTTTCTTACACATATCATCTATACAACATAACAAGCATTATAAACATCTACAGATGGTACCAATAGACACACAAATATACAAACATACACACAAAACAAACAAAAAACCCCCCCAAAAAACCCACACAAATAAATAAATCAAGCAACTAATCCAATATTCACTAGGGATGATGTAACCGAGTGACCCCGCCCACCTCTGACTCTACGGGAAAGCCATAGTGATGTCCCTGTGCATCAGAGGGGGTCGGGGTCACCCGGCGACATCATCATGTAGCCCTGCCCTCAGTTATAAAAGAGCTGTCACCTGAGAGGCGGTCATTATGGCGGGTGATTCCCATGGAGGCAGATCGATGGCGGCGTGCGGCTTTTTTTTTCGGTCCGTCGGAGCGAGAGAAGAGGAAGATGAATGGACTTCGTGGGACTCTTTTATTTTTTAATTTTTTAATAAAGGAATTGTCTCAAGCTGTGTCTTGTGTTTTTTTTTTTTTTTACCATTTTCACACTTTTTTGTGAAATATACATTTGTACCCCATTACCATTTCATGCAGGGGGAGGCCAGGATCTGGGGGTCCCCTTGTTAAAGGGGGCTTGCAGATTCTGATAAGCCCCTAAAGGAAAAGTTGTTATTTAAAACTGACCGCGGCTGTAATGAATTGTTGAGTCTCGGCAATATAGATACAGATAATTTAGAAAAAAAGAGCGTGGGATTCCCCCCCCCCCCATCCATTACTAGACCCTTTGGATTTGGTATGAATATTAAGGGGAACCCCGGATCAAAATGTAAAAAAAAAATGCGTAGGGGTCCCTCTAAAATCCACACCAGGCCCTTCGGGTCTGATATGGAAATGAAGGGGAACCCTGCACCAAATGTAAACAAAAATGGCGTAGGGGTCCCCCCAAAATCCATACCAGACCCTTATCTAAGTAAATAACCTGGCAGGCCGCAGGAATAGAGGAATAGAGGGAGGGATGAGAGAGCGCCCCCTCTCCTGAACCGTACCAGGCCATATGCCCTCAACCCCGTCCCCCCTGACGCCACGAGGAAGCCATGGGGAAGCCCCTGTGGCATCAAAGGGGGGCAGGGTCACCTGGTTACATCCCCGGGTGTCCTCACACTCAGTTATATAAGAGCTGCCACAGCGAAGACACTTCAGTCGGTGGGAGCCTCCCATGGAGATGGGTCGGTTTTGGCTTTTTTTTTGTCAGTCCGTCGGGCGGCGTGAACATACACTATGAGACATTTTTTTTTTTAATAAAGGTCTTGTCCCAAGCTGTCTCTTGTCTTTTTTACCATTTTGACACTTTTTTGTGAAATGGTACCCCTTTACCAATTCACATGGGGGGGCCAGGATATGGGGGTCCCCAGTTAAAGGGGTCTTCCAGATTCCGATAAGCCCCCCCAACCGCAGACCTCCACAACCACTGGGCAAGGGTTGTGGGGATGAGGCCCTTGTTCCCATCAACATGGGGACAAGGTGATTTGGGGGGGCTCTTGAGGGCATGTGACCTGGAACAGCTCAGGGGGGTGCTCTCTCCTCCTCCCCTCCTTTCCTGTGGCCTGCCAGGTTGCTTGCTCGGATAAGGGTCTGGTATGGATTTTGGAGGGGACCCCTATGCCATTTTTTTCATTTTGGCACAGGGTTCTCCTTAAAATCCTTAAAAAGTGGGCACTGATTGGCATGTATTGGGCATTTGTTTTCTATGTGGATGGCCATGGGGTACATACCTGGCCATCCACATACTGGGGGCTTCCCTGTTGATCCTGGCAGCTTCCCTGTTGGTCCAGTGTGGGCATCCAAGGAGGGGCTGTGCTGATAAACAAGCAGCGCAGACCCCCCTGTCAGATGCGTGTGAGTAAAAGTCGATCAATGGCTCTTCCTGTTTACATCGTGATCAGCCATGACTGGACACGGCTGATCACATGGTAAAGAGCCCAATGGAGGCTCTCTACCAAGATCGCTGTAGCGGTGTGTCAGACTGACACACCGCATCACCGATCGCTGCGATGTGCACCCCCACGGGCGCTCGTCGGCTGTTATCCTGCAGGATGTCATATGACGTCCAGTCAGGATAACTGAAACACTGCCCGGCCATCATTCTGCTATAGGTTGGGTGGGAAGTGGTTAAAAAAAGCCTCCTTAAAGGAATAGCTGTAGACTTTGTAGGGATAAAACCAGACTGATCTGGATGAATCAAGACCTGTAGATATCTGCTTAGTCTTGTTGCCAGAACCCTGGCTAGAATCTTAGCATCCATATTCAACAATGATATTGGGCGGTAAGATTTCGGAGCCAAAGGGTCCTTTCCTGGTTTTGGTAACACAATAATACAGGCATCATTCATAGAGTCTGGAAGTGTAAATGATTCTAAAGCCTGGCTGAGGATTTTTAACAATTCTGGAAGCAAGATATCCCCATATTGTTTATATACTTCTGATGGTAAACTGTTAAGACCCGTGGTCTTATCATTTGGGGGAAATCTGCCACTGCCTTGGCAAGTTCCTCTACTGTCAGAGGGCATTAATGGGTCTAAAAATTCCTTAAGGCTTGTCTTAGAATATTCAGCTTTACATTGATATAAATTACTATAGAAAGTAACAAAAGATTGCAATATTTAATTCTTATCATAGGAAATAATACCCCCTACTGTACGAATAGAGGAGATAAGTCTGGTATTTTCTGGAGACTTTGCAATTACTGATAGCATTCTAGCCGACTTTTCCCCCTCTAAAAACCTCAGCATCTGGACAGAAAGCCAGACCGCGCAGCTTTATTCAACATTGCCTGTCTATACAATAATTGTGCATCCTTCTAGACCCCACGGTTAGAGGTGGTAGGATCCTGAATATACTGAGCTTCTTTCAGCTGCACCTCGACTGCTAACAGGGATTCCCGTTTCAACACGTTTTTTTATAAACACTTATGGCTTTAAGCAAAACCCCCCTCAAAAAAGCTTTGATAGTATCTCATACCACCTGTGGTGAAGCTGAGTTATCATTAATATGACATTTTTTTTACTAAAGCCAGACCTGTTAAGTCCCCCTGGGGCAGTACCTTAAAGTGGATGTAAACCCGATTTTTTTATTTTTTTTTGTCTGGCACAATATAGAGTATGGGATTTCAGATCAGCTGTGCCCAGTCTTGCCACAAAGAGTTAATTGAGCTCTGAGCAATCCTCATATATTTTTTCAGTGAAATAAAACAGACAAACTGTAAAATCTTTGTCTGTTCTCCCCCCTTGCTGTAATTGACAGGTGATTTACATATCTTGTGCACTAGCCTAAGATGTGCATTATTTTTTTAATTCCCACCCCCACTCCTTTATTCAGCAGCTCTGCAAGGATTGTCTGTTCCACACCTCAGCATGATTTGGCATGCTGATGTCATGTTTTCTGGGTTTTGACTGGATGTTAGTGATCATAGCAGAAGTTTAGTGTAAGAAATACACAGGAGAAAATGCATGTTGATAAGGGGAGTGTAGAGGTGGGTGGGGAGCCCTGGAAAACAGACCCACCCACAAAATCTGCAGTTTTTCAAGTCCTCATAGCAGACACAGGGGAGCCATTTGACAGATAAGTATACATGCAGGAGGCATGTATATCCTTCTAGATAACCAATATTGCAGGAGTTTAGAAAGGATGAGAGTGGGTTTACATCCACTTTAAGCCAAAAAGCAGGAACCCACCAGCTATTCCTGATTCTGGGCTTAATTTTATCTAGCGTTATTATTACTATAGGTAAATGATCTGATAAACCCCTAGTTAGATATTGAATATTAGACACCCAGGGAAGAACTGAATCTGTACCCATGGACATATTTATTCTTGAAAAGGTACTAGAACAACAGGAGTATACATTAGAAAATGGATTCTTAAGACGCCATATATCCTGTAGACCCAGCTCCCAGATATAACTATAAAAGGTAGTAGTATCTACATTAGGGCGTGCTGGATATCTATCCATACTAGAATTGCATATGCTATTAAAGTCCCCCATAATCAACAGGGGGATCCCTGGATTATCTGCCATTAACAAACCAATCTGTCGCATTACTTCACTATTATATGGTGGAGGAATATGAATAGACCCCAAAATACATTGCATAAAAAATTGTGTACATACCAACAAAACAAACCTGCCCTGTGAATCTACTGTAGCAATGCTTGCTTGCAAGAAAACTGAAGCTTGCAAGAAATCAGTATTCCTCTTGAATAGACTGAGTATACAGCATGATATTGGTCAGCTTTATATTTTAAGCAACAAATATCAATCACTAAAAACTATTGTTTTCTTCTTGTGAAAAGGTAAGTGAAGAGAGGGACGTGTGGTGATGTCTGAGGTCAGTGGCTGGTGAGGCACTGGCTAGTATCAAAGCCTAAACTAGGAGAAAAGAGAGGTAGAGCAGCGCCACTCTGAGAGTAGTATGTCTATTAGAACATGCCTTTATTTATAATTTAAAAGATGTGCTCTCACATTTGAGTAGATAAAAACAGGCATAATAGATCTCTGTGGCTATCCTCAGCTATCATCCGGTGTGTTTTGCAGGGCTGTAGTAGGGGATCAGACCACAGTCGCTTCCGGTGGTGGTGTCCGTCGCTCCGGGGTGTTTGTGTACTACAATGAGCACGTCAGCAGGTGGAGAACGTCAGCCACTTGAGATCGAGGGGCGTGGCTACAGCAAAACATTATAGAAAAAATAAAACATGTCTCTTTATTTTCTTTATTTTTCGGTGTAACATCATCTTTCACTTTATACAAAAAAGCTGGCTAACTTTAGTGTTTGTTTATTTCTTATTCATGAAACCCATTTTTTAATAAATTTCTCCAAAAAAAAATCATTTGAAAAAAATCTGTGCAAATACTGTGTGACATATCAGGTGTCCCCATCACAGTGCCCCTTTACATCAGGTGTCCCCATCAGTGTCCCTTAACATAAAATGTGCACATCAGGATTTCCCTTAACATAAAATAAGTGTCATGCTGATGGGCACATTTTATATTAAGGGGCACTCTGATGGACACAACAAAACGTGCCCCTTAACTTAAAATTTGCCCATCAAAGTGCCCCTTTTAATATAAAATGTACCCATCAGTGTTGCTCTTAAAATAAAATCTGCCCATCAGCGTGCCCCTTAACATGAAATAAGGGTCACACTGATGGGCACCTATTATGTTAGGAGGCATTCTGATGGACAAATTTAATTTTAAGGGGCATGCTGATGGGTATATTTTTAATGTGCACATCGATGGGCATATTTTGTAGGGCACATTTTGTTGTGCCCATCAGCGTGCCCCTTAACAAAATGTGCCCATTGATGTGCACATTAAAAATATACCCATCAGCGTGCCCCGCAAAATAAAATTTGTCCATTGGAGTACCCCTTAACATAAAAGGTGCCCATCAGCGTGACCCTTATTTTATGTTAAGGGGCACACTGATGGGTATATTTTTATTGTGCACACCGATGGGCATATTTTGTTAAGGGGCACCTTAACAAAACATGCCCATCAGTGTGCACATAAAAAATATACCCATGTGCTCCTTACAAAAAAAGCCCAGCATTGTGCATATTAATAATACCTATCAGTGTGCCCCTTAAAAACAGTCTCTTGAATGATCACTAATGTGCCCACATACCTTAACTGCAGGAGCGAGGGCACCTTTAAGGGGGGAACAGATACCTGTCTAATCCAGGTATATGTTCTCACTTCCAAAAAAGAGAATCGCAGAATCTGTGGCGAACTACGCCATGTCTGGCCCCTCCCCCCCCACGTTGTCTACAAGGAGACACACGGGTCCCAGAAGACAGCAGGGACCATTCAAAATGTGCATTGCGACTTGCACATGTGAAGTAGAGAATCAGGCTTCACTTCCTGATTCCCTTACTGAAGATGCCGGTGTCTCCACCTGGAGCGAAGGGACAGGTCAGCTTTGGGTGAGGACATTGCGGGCTCCCTGGACAGGTAAGTGTCCTTATTTTAAAAGTCAGCAGCTGCAGCATTTGTAGCTGCTGACTTTTATTTTATTTTTCTGGCGGAACCTCTTTAAGAGGGCTGAGCTGCAAAGGAGCATTTGTCTTTTAGACACATGCCCCCTTCTATGACACTGCAGTGAGGTGAGAGCCTCCACTGCAGCGTTTTATTGGACAGCTTGGACCAATGGTGCTTTACTGTTGGTCCAAGGCTCCAAGCTGTCCATTGAGCTCAGTCTCTCTGACATGAAGTCAGAGGCACTGTGAGCTCATTCACTCAGTTTGCTGCAAACAAGGTGTGCCAGCTTGTATTTAAACTGGCCGCTCTGTATGTATCTTCTGACGGGCTGCACAAAAAGCCCAGTAGCTCCAGAACCATAGGTGCTGGGAGCACCAAATAGTGACCAGTGGTGGGGTTACGAAGTTATGACACTTGAAGCTTGATTTTTTAATTTTTTACATTTTTTTCATGGCAGGTGCGGCTCTGCCTCACCTGCCTCCCCTGAATGAACATCCCTGGTGCAGAGTGCCCATTAGTATGTATCAATAATATAATAAATCTTGTGTACTAACTTTTCTGGACTGATATGGTTTGCTCTTTCTATTAATATTAAATATTTACCAAAGTCCAGGTTAACAGCAAATATTTCCTAGAAGCCTTATCTCTTATTGACATCTTTTGCTGATGTCATCCCTCTGGTTGTTTCCTGGATCTCTTGAGCGTTGTGTTGTGGGGATAGGCTGATTATTGTAATGTCTGCACTTTTATTTCCACTAAAGACTAAAACTGGCCATAGCAAAAGCATGGAAATCAGCTGCCCTAAGCCCCAGCAGGTTAAACAGGGTATTTTGGTTAATGTTTAATTAAAAGTTGACTGCAATATAGAATAATGATGGGATTATATAATGTGAAAAGGTGATGTCCCCAGGTAGGCAATACTATCTACCTCCAAATTTTGATTATTGTTGTAGTGGTGCCCCCATGGGTCGCTGAATGCAGTAGTTCCACACGTCACCCTGCTTGGCCAGGCATTCACTTCAGACATACATTGTCAGTAAATGAACAGTCCTTTTAGCTTGTTTTTGCTGTTTTTCTTTAGGGTATTTAACTTGAATTGGGGAAAAGGGTCATGGGATGCCCAGATAATTGATCTTGTTGAATTTAACAAACGACAGTGAATCTATATTGGCAGTCTCTAAAGTTCTCCATAATCCTCCAGCACATCACTTGAGTAAACTCCACTTTCTCTACTGCGCAATCATAGTTTCCTGATATAGCTAGCATGCATTTAGGCCTTACTCTGAATAAGTCCTAACAGCCATTTGCTGGCAGGGGTCTACAGTCCCCATTGATTTAGCAACCAATAGCAATGAAAAGAATACTTTTTGTGCCAGCTGCAAAGCTTGGTGGATATTGGTCCCAGACAGTCTTGTGCAAGTCGCGCCAACCCTCCTGGCTGCAGCAACTAGACTTAAACACCAGTGTCATCATAACCTCTCCCTCTGACTTCACATCCACTCCTGGCATGTCTCTTCCCGAATTCTCCACTGTGCCTGTCACTCACCAATAATAAATGCCTAGTAACTTGCCTGGCAATGTCCCCCGCTGTCCTCTTCCTGCTCCTGTTCCAGACACTTCTTTCTCAGTGACGTGTATGGAGAGGTTCCTTCTTAGCTCCCGAGCTCCAGAATCGGGTTAACCCACCCCAGAAAGGGGGTTCCCTCAAGGGCCACAACAGCCTAACACTCCATCCCTAGTTCTTCCACCCGACAACCCCTCCCCCAGCAGGCTGACCATGAGTATATATAGGAGGCCTGTCCCCTGCCAATTCTAGTTGGGGATTGGTCAGGGCTCCCAGATACACTCCATTCCCCTCCAACCCTCTGCCCTGCCTCTTTTTCAGTGCCCACTAGAAACAGAGGAGGCGCCAGAGAGATGAAGTACATGTCAGTCACCTACTGCTATACTCAAAACTATTCCCAGTCCCCAGATCAAAAACAAACAGGCCTAGCTCACAGCTAGGCCTGCCTAAATTCACCTGGACTGACTGTAACAACAACACAACTACTCTATCAACCTACCTACCTAAGGTAGAGGGCACTACACTCCAGGTTCCCAGCTGAGGAAAAAAAATTGAAAAATGACTCCTGGGCCCAGGAGCAAGGGAATCCCATTGATTAAGTTGGATGGGGGAAGGGAAACATCTTGGAATAAATGTCAGTACACAAATAGATATATACTATCCCTATCCCACATCCACCTAACAAGTGTCCCCGAGCCACCCCCATCAAATCATTCTCTGCAACTATTACTTTTTGTACTACCACCACCCCCTCCCTTTAGAATGTAAGCTCTATGAGCAGGGCTCTCCTGAACCTGTTGTATTTAATTGTACTGTAATTGTGTTGTCCCACCTACACATTGTAAAGCGCTGTGTAAACTGTTGGCGCTATATAAATTGTGAATAATATACATACTTAAATATACATACATATACATTTTAGGTAGATATTTATGCTGTACATCACAATTAGGACACATACAACATTTTTGACCCAGAGCATTTCTCCCTTAGGAAAAATACTCTACTCACAGCATTCTTGTCCTCTGGAATGATGGGGATGGACAGTCCACCCATCCCTGAATATCCTAAAAGAAAACACAAACCATACATCCTACAATTACATTCTACCTACACACTGTACAAATCTCCAGCAATGAAAATCAGCAACACAACATACTGTACATGTCTGCTTGTTTTGTTCTGTCAGAAGAAAACTATTAACCTAAAAATAGAACAACCACAACAAAATATATACATTACAACTTGAGAACAGTACTTCTTTTGCTCCTGATAGCAGGACCCCCTCCCCAGACAAACAGGCTCCAAAAGAGGTGAGCAAGAACAGTGCACCAAAGTGTCCATTAGGGATGGCCGAACTGTTCAACTGGCGGTCGGTTCGCGGCGAATTTGGCGTGTTCGCGATTCGCCCGATCGCCGGACTATTTCCGCTGTTCGCCTGGCGGACATATGTGTTTACAGTGTGAAAGAACTTTGGCCCATGATGACACATCCATCATGGGGTACAGGACAGCCAATTGAGACATTTCAGCACATGGACAATTGGACATTCCCCCTACCTTATAAATAGACCTGATCTGGCGGCTATTTTACATTCTGTCTTATGTCAGTTTAGGGACAGGACCCTGTGTGGAGCAGGGAGAAACTATAGTGACACAAATCACTAGCTATTAGGTCCACAAAAGTCCTTTTAAGGACTGGTATAGGTGTAGTACAGTATATAGGGTACAGTGCACTGCTGTGCTGGTGATTGCAGCAGCCTGTCTTTTGTCAGTGTAGGGAGGGACAGGACGCTGTGTGCAGCGGGGACAGTCAGTTTAATCACTAGCTAGCTATTACTATTAGGTCCACAAAGGTCCTTTTAAGGACTTGTATAGGTGTACAGTATATAGGGTTCTGGTGCACTGCTGTGCTGGTGATTGCTGAGTGCACTGCTGACTGATTCTGCAGCTGTCTTTTGTCAGTGTAGGGACAGGACGCTGTGTGGAGCAGGGACAGTCAGTTTAATCACTAGCTATTACTACTAGGTCCACAAAGGTCCTTTTAAGGACTGGTATAGGTGTACTATTTGGTGTGCAGTATATAGGTGTGTAATACATGTATAAAATACTTGCACATATAGAAAGCATAGTATCGTGCATTTCCACTGTGCAGCATTGTGACTGCTGAGCAGTTCTGCAGCGATACTACAAAGAGTGACAAACGCAATAAAAAAAAAGTATTATAACTGGTGTGATAGATCACTGGCCCCCAAAAACGACAGATTGAAGCGGGGTGTTATATACCTTCTTCCACATACATACAGCAGGGGTGATAGTGACCGATAAATGCACACCTAGCTCATGACAGTGTTGACTACCTTACATTCATAAAAATGAATGAGGCATGGATCTCGGAGGAATTCAACACATGTGACCAGTAGACCATGTATATCTCTATAAACGATTTATTTAATCAAGCACACAGACTTTTTTTCTACATTTGGCTTACTTCCTACATTTGGCTTACTTCCTTGTACAAAAAAAGCACACCGTACTATATGCCCATACCCTCCTGTTTGAAGAGGTTGAGCGGTGTCATATTTTTGGGGCCCAGCAGCGAGTTGATGGTATCAGTGCTGCTGTCAGTGCTCTCTATCTCGGTGCTGGTGTCAGTGCTCTCTATCATGGTACTGGTGTCAGTGCTCTATATCACGGTGCTGGTGTCAGTGTACTCTATCACAATGATGGTGTCAGTGCAGTCTATCACGGTGATGGTGTCAGTGCACTCTATCACGATGCTGGTGTAAGTGCTCTATATCACGGTGCTGGTGTCAGTGCACTCTATCACGGTGCTGGTGTCAGTGCTCTATATCACGGTGCTGGTGTCAGTGCACTCTATCACGGTGCTGGTGTTAGTGCTTTATATCACGGTGCTGGTGATCATCTCCTGCATCCTCTTCATAGCCTACCCTGACCTTTCCTCTCCTCCATTGCATTCATGCGCTCTTGAGTCCTGAATTGTCAAAATTTCACAGATAAAAAAAGAATACTTGTAGTTGTCGATCCCAGATTCACTTCATACATGTGTTATGTCAGTGGCCATGTGGTGGGACTATGTGTGCACAGCTAGTAAGTATTTTGTGGCTGGAAATTTGACCTTTAGGTTTTTAAAGTTCGCCTGCCATTGAAGTCAATGGGGCCTGCCGCAAACTTTGTGGTTCGCAAACTTTTGGCCACGTTCGCGAAACGTCCCGTCGGAAGTTTGTCCATCTCTAGTGTCCATGACTAGACAGTTCCTCCATCAGGTACACTGGGTGGCAGGCACAGTCTGTTCCTGCAAAAGTCTGAAAGGAAAACACACACAACATTCCTACTCATGCATAGAAGTGGGGATCCGGCAATCTCCTCCTTCCATCCCCTTCTTCTCTGATGGAGACCGAATGGCTCCTGATAGGCCGACCTGCCTTTACAACCAGGACTCGATCCCTGTAGATGGCATGCGCCAATTTCCACTGCTCATGAATATGCACAAATTGGGCCCGAAATTCACTTTTTGGTACCCGCAGGAGTTTGGAGATGTGCAGAAAATCCCAGATAAGGTCATCCTCCCACTCTCCCTGGGAGTTCTCCACAATCTCCATTATCTGGGAGGGGACATATGGATAAACCGGACCCCACTCCAGAGCAAGCCTTCACTGTACCTCCCTCTGGAAGTGAGAGAACCTGGGAAATTCCTGAGGCCTCCCCTTCCCATGCAAGACAAGCATACTGGGATCTCACCACCCACTGAATGTAGGTGAGCCCTCTGGTCTGGGTAGTGGAGGGTCTGTTAACTGCTTAAGAACCGCCTTCTGCACATATATGTTGGCAGAATGGCACGGCTGGGCACAAGCACGTACCGGTATGTTGCTCTTTAAGTGCCCAGCCGTGGGTCGGGAGCTCCATGACCGTGACCATGGCCGCGGGACCAGCGGACCCGATCGCCGCTCGTGTCCTGTGATCAGGTCACAGTGCTGAAGAACGAGGAGAGGTCTGGGTAAACAAACCTCTCCCCTTGCTTCTTACTGTGGCTGTCACCGATCGTCTGTTCCCTGTTATAGGTAAAGACGATCAGTGATGTCACATGCCAGGCCACGCCCCCTACAATAAAAAAAAACACATAACGTCACACATAACCCCTCCTCGCCCCCTAGTGGTTAACTCCTTCACTGCCAGTGTCATTTACACAGGAATCAGTGCATTTAAATAGCACTGATTGCTGTATAAATGACAATGGTCCCAAAAATGTGTCAAAAATGTCCGATGTGTCCGCCATAATGTAGTAGTCACAATAAAAATCACTGATCGCCACCATTACTAGTAAAAAAAAAAAATTAATAAAAATGCTATAAAACTATCCCATTTTGTAAACGCTATAACTTTTGCGCAAACCAATCAATAATCACTAATTGCGTTTTTTTTTTACCAAAAATATGTAGAAGAATACGTATCGGCCTAAACTGAGGAAATTTTTTTATATATATTATTGGGGGATATTTATTATAGAAAAAAGTAAAAAAAATTAAATTTTTTTCAAAATTGACGCTCTATTTTTGTTTATAGCGCAAAAAATAAAAACAGCAGAGGTGATTAAATACTACCAAAAGAAAGCTATATTTGTGGGAAAAAAAGGACGCCAAATTTGTTTGGGAGCCACGTCGCACGACTGCGCAATTGTCAGTTAAAGCGAGGCAGTGCCGAATCGCAAAAAGGGGCCTGGTCCTTTGGCTGCAAATTGGTCCGGGGCTTAAGTGGTTAATGAAGAGTTTGCTGCATTGAATAGGGGTCCATACTGTAGGCTGAGCATCTTCTCCTGCCTTTGACTGGGTCACTGGGGGATGAGAACCTCCTGTCTCCCACTCTTCCTCTGCTGAACTTTCCTCTGGGGATGACCACGCTATTAGTCTCTCCAAAGACCCAAACTTTTTCAGTATTCTGGGAGAACCCCAATCTATGACCTAGCCCTCACTTACCTCATCCAGCTAACCTGAAGGCTCACCTCCCTCTGGCAAAGGCTCCCTCCGGATAGGTACAGCAAGGGACTTAGCACTGGCTGGCTCTTCAGGGATGTCATCCGGCTCCTGCACACTAGCACATGCAGTCGCCAGACCTCTGGCCAGGCCACGGGTCGTGGCAGCCTCCTCTTCACCACATATGTCCTCTGTCTTCACGGAGGGGTTGCCAGGCTACAACACCTCTCTGGCTGGTGATCTTTGGCCCTCTCTGGCCTTCTGAGTCTTTCACGGCTGCGGTGTACAAAGTCCTAAAAGCAGGTTGACATTATAGTACCGTGGCTCCTGCCGAATGGGTCCCAGTCTAGTAAGTGGCTCCCCACAATGGCCGCACCGGGACCAAGCAATCACCTCCGCCGTCAGAATCTGACACTCCAGGCAGAGCAAACAGAGCTGCTCAGCTCCATCAATCATCCTCCAGGATGTGGCTCTGCCTAGAACCTGAGGAACTGATAAGCAGGCTCCTTTCTGCATGCACTGCTTTAACCCCTTGTTGGATAAGCTGGAGTTAGCAGGTATGCTGATGCTAGCAGGATTTGCCCAGACATGTTGCTCAGCACAGGCCGTGCCAAAGTAACTAGAGACTGATAGCAGGTGAATTGTCCAATGGTTACAACCATAAAGTCAATAGCCAATGCCACCCTGTAAAGAATTGACTTGACATAGTCCTGCCCGCAGGCACCCCCAGGCTGCTTCCTATCACCGGGGGTAACAGTAGACATTCTCAGGCACACTTTACTGTCTTTAAGCAGGAGTTTGGAGCAAAGATCAAGTTTCCTATAATCTAGTGGGAAATGCCCGCCAGATACAGACCGCTGGACATATTTGTAATCCATGGGCGTGATCGCCCACTGTGGTTGTCATGGGCACATATTTTACCTATCTCCTTGCTCATTCCCAGATGCTGCAATTGGGCAGCTAGGAAGTAGCTCCTTGGGTGTGGTACTGCCATTCCCCCTTTTCTTGTTGGTGACTGCAGGGTTTGTAGGGCAATCCTTGACACTCCCCCCCTCCATATGAGTTCTCGGAATAGTACCTCTATTTTCCTGAACCATTTTATATCTACCCATATCGGGGAGTTGTGTAGCACGTACAGTAACTGCGGCATCCATAACATTTTAATCAGATTGCATCTCCCTGCAACCGATAATGGGAGTCTCTTCCAAATTTCAATTTTATTTTTAAATTTAGCTATTAATGGGGCTATGTTATCACTTATATATTTATTGGGATCTCTTTGTATATGTATCCCCAAGTATTTTATTCATTCCACCACTTCCATCTGCGGCATTGCCGCTGGACTTTGGCTCCTCAATTTATCCACCGGCATAAGGGCTGATTTTTCCCAGTTTATAACCAATCCCGAGAACCTACCGAATTCCACTATGACTTTCATCCCCTGCCTGAGGGACTGCTCTGTGTCCCCCAAGAAGAGGAGAATATCATCCGCATACAACGCGATCCTCTCTTCCCTCAACCTCCTTTGGAAGCCAACCATATTTATATTGGATCTTATTGCAATGGCTAACGGTTCCATCGCCAGGGCGAAGATCAGGGGTGACAAAGGGCACCCCTGTCTTGTCCCCCTCTCTAAAAAAATCTTATCTGAGTACTCATTATTAACCCTGATTCTGGCACTAGGACCATTATACAGAGTTTTTACCCATGCAATGAACGTGGGACCAAATCCAAATTCACCCAGTACACGCCAGATATATCTCCATTCTAAACTGTCAAAGGCTTTAACCACATCTAAAGCCATAATTGCCTTTTTGCCTACATTTTCTGTTGGTAACTGCAGCCCCCTGCCAATCCTAGTGGGGGATTGGTCAGGGCTCCCAAATACACTACATGTCACTCCCATCCTCAGCCCTGCCTCTTTTCTGGAACCCTCTAGAAACAGAGGAGGTGCCAGAGAAATTATGTACATGTCAGTCACCTACTCTATACTCAAAACTGCTCCCAGCCCCCAGATCAAAAACAAACAGGCCTAGCTCACAGCTAGGCCTGCCTAAATTTACCTGCACTGGCTGTAACAAAAACACAACTACTCTAGCAACCTACCTACGTAAGGTAGAGGGTGCTACACTGTCTTCTAAGGCCGCGTACACACGGGCGGACTGTTCGCCCAACTTTGTCCGCTGAACAGTGTTTGGGCGGACAGTCCGCTCGTGTGTGGGCTTTTAGCGGACAGTTTCAGCGGACAGTTTGACGGACAAGGTTTTTCGGAATTTCCGAAAAACTGTCCGCTGAAACCTTGTTTCAGCGAACAGTCCGCTCGTGTGTAGGCTTGTTCGTCAAACAAAGTTGCGCGCATGCTCAGAAAGGATTTTCACGCCGAAAGCTATAATGCAGTGTATAGGACGTCGTATTTTTCGTCCCGTCGTACGTGCCGTTCACGTCATCGCGCACGGTTTCAGCAAACTGTTCGTCCGTCGTGTGTGGCCATGTCCGTCCATGCTAAGTTTGAGCGGACTGTTTGCCGAAACTGTTTGACGGACAAAGTTGGGCGAACAGTCCGCGCGTGTGTACGCGGCCTAAATCTTTAAGGCCTTATGAACAAGGAGTGTCTGAAAAATACCAGAACTCCTGGCATAAGAAATAAGACAAAAGCTGTGAATTGCACATGCGTTTATGTACGCTTACAGACCCTTTCTGGGCGGCACAGTGGTGTAGTGGTTAGCACTCTCACCTAGCAGTAAAAAGGGTCACTGGTTCAAATCTCAACCATGACACTACCTGCCTGGAGTTTGCATGTTCTCCCTGTGCCTGCATGGGTTTCCTCCAGGTACTCCGGTTTCCTCCCACACTCCAAAGACATGCAGGTAGGTTAATTGGCTTCTGTCCAAAATTGGCCCTAGTATATGAATGGGGACCTTGGACTGTGGGCTCCTTGAGGGTAGGGGCTGATGTGAGTGTGCAATGGATAGGGACAATTGTAGACACTCACTCAGGATGGACTGGTGTCTTTATGTAACTATGTAACTATGTACTATGTAACTATGTAAGTGTACATTTATAATATACTCCCCTCTGCTTATTTTTATATTCCAAATACACACAATGCATTGCAAAACATAATTTATTTAAAGCAATTGTGTAAAAGTTATATTTTTCTCTCAAAATAACAAACATGTTATACTTACCCGCTCTATGCAATGGTTTTGTGATAGCTGTATTTCTTCACTAGATTCAGCATGGATTTGTTTATTATTATTATACAAGATTTAAATAGTGCCAACAGTTTACGTGGCACTTTACAATATAAAAGGGAGACGTTACAATACAATAAAATACAAGAGGGTTAAGAGGGCCCTGCTCAGAAGAGCTTACAATCCAATGGGTTGGGGCAGGTGGTACAAAAGTTTGTAACTGTTGGGAATGAGCTGAAGGCTATGGTAAAAGATTAGTAGGAGGTGTGATAGGCTTCCCTGAAGTGAAGTCTAGTGCCTTCCTGACATTGCTTCTTCCCTACGGGCAGCCTCCAGGTGCCCAGCTGGCTTTTCTTCTCTGGGTGGGCTTGGAATAAGCTCATACCTCATTAGGTTCCTCTTCACTGGGAATGGACCCCAAACTGAGGTTTGTTGTAGACAGCCATACTTGGTCATGCCAAAATTAGGGGCTTACACGTGCACATGCACATTCACACACAGTTATGCACAGAAAAATGGTGACACGCTGCATCTGCAATGGTGGCAAGTGACATGTACGCTGCATCTGGTGACAGGCTATGGGTGGCAAGTGACAGGCTGCATCTGGTGACAGGTGATGGTGGCAAGTGACATGCTGCATCTGGTGACAGGCGACGGAGGCAAGTGACATGCTGCATCTGGTGACAGGCGATGGTGGCAAGTGACATGCTGCATCTGGTGATAGGTGATGATGGCAAGTGACACGCATGCTGCATCTGGTGACAGGCTATGGGTGGCAAGTGACATGCGGCACCTGGTGACATGCTATGGGTGGCAAGTGACATGCTGCATCTGGTGACAGGTGACGGTGGCAACTAACATGCTGCATCTGGTGACAGGTGACGGTGGCAAGTGATATGCTGCATCTGGTGGCAGGAGATGTGGCAAGTGGCATGCATGCTGCATCTGGTGACAGGCTATGGGTGACAAGTGACATGCTGTATCTGGTGACAGGCGGCAGTGTCAAGTGACATGCTGCATCTGGTGGCAGGAGATGTGGAAAGTGATATGCCCAGGGATCCCACTGATTCTGCATTATGGTGAGTTGAACTACTTCATTATATATTACAATGTAAGAAGAGAAACAATGTGCTTCAATCACCCTGACACCATATCAACCATGGTGCCATGATGATGAAGCTGCTGTCAGCTATACAGAGAGATCGGTGTTCACAGCCATCCCTCCTGCTGCACCGATCATTCCCGAGCAGCACTTGCGGGTTTCCGGGAGCCGCCCCCGAAATGTGGAAGGCTACTGTACCTCGCAGGAGACTTGGGATGTCTGCAATGAGTTCATCTGCGTGCTTGTTTTCCGTAGTCGCCCTCCTGAATTAATTTGTTACAAAAGATTCATTGACAATTTAATAATGGTGTGGGAGGGTGACCAAATTAGTCTAGACAGGTTTGTGGGTATCTTGAATGCGAATACCAAGAATATCCAGCTGTCCTGGAATTTCAGCCGGGACAAGATGGTATTCTTGGATCTTGAAATCAGAAGGGAGGGGGAGAAATTGCGTCTTAATAACTATTTCAAACCAACTGATCGCAAATCTTATATTCCTCTGGGGAGTTGCCATCACAAATTGTGGTTGTGCAACATCCCCAGAGGACAGTTTGTGAGATTGAGACGCAATTGCTCTAATGTTGAAGACTACATTGGTCAATCACAAATTCTGTCCTCTAGATTCCAAGAGAAAGGTTACATTAAATCAGAACTTGACAAGGAAATTTCTCGAATTCAACAGCTGGAAAGGTCTGTATTGGTCTCTGATAGGGTGAGAGAGTCTAATGTAGATGGGACCAATTTTAGGATGGTACTAGATTATAGTGTCCAATATAAAAAAAAAATTGGTGGCAAAAAACTGGTTCATTTTAAGACAGGATCGCATTTTGGGACCTCTCCTACCTGAACGCCCCTCTTTTGTATATAAAAAAGCCCCTTCTTTGTGGGACCGACTAGCCCCCGGTGTTGTTGACTCCCTGTACAAACTGAGAGCAGGCTATTTTCTTTTTTATCTGGGTTCTATGCATGCGGACGATGCACTGCATGCAAACATTCTAAATGTAATGTTAAAAAGAGAAAATCTTTTGTGGCCGCAGCCAATAATAGGGAATATAAGATTGACCAATTAATTACATGTGCGACCGTGGGGGTCGTATACATGCTCCAGTGTGGCTGCGGCCTTCAATATATCGGCAGGACCTCTAGGCCCCTCCACATTAGGTTGGGGGAACACGTCAACAACATTAAAAAAGGCCTCAAACACATAATGTGTCCTGGCATTTTCAATTGGTTCATGCTCAGAGTCCGAAAAGCTTAAGCTTCTGGGGTATAGAAAAAGTCAACAAACATTGGCGTGGAGGGAATTTTTTGCGACAACTTAGTCAGAGAGAATCATACTGGATCCACGAAACTAAAGTTCTTACCCCTGGGGGCCTTAATGTAGAATTTGATTTAAATTGTTTTATTTCGGATAGGTAATTATATTATTATTATATATATTTTTTGTTTTTGTTTTTGTTTTTCATGCACAGGTCGGGGGTTGCCACGGGTGACGTCTCGTGTTGTTGTTTTTTTTGTGATGTTGAGCTGAAATGTCAGTTTAGAGCATATGAGGAATTTTTATCCCTTGCATTGAATTGATATTATGTGTCAATTTGGTTGGATGAGATTGTTAGTAATCTCTACAAATTGCCTTAACCTCATTGCTTTTTAAAAATGTTATATCACCTTTTTAAGTATTATTCCCTCATTCACTTTTGGAAATATGCATATTTTGTTTTGTGATTTGGGTACAGTAGGAGATTTTGTTTTGTGATCCTATATACCCTTGTTTTGGTTTGAGGCTTGTATAGCCCTGCCCTATAGGGAGCTAGGTTTAATCTGTACCTACACCATTAATTTGGCGCATTGTTTGAATCTCTTTTTCGTTGTCTCTGATGCCAGGCTTTCTGTGAATTGCCTATTTTTGGGGCCACGTTTGTAATGTTCGTTTTATGATTCGACTTGCGCATGGGCGATCTTTTATTGCCCATCGAATTTTGGTTTTGACCATTATTTTTCGACCAATGCATGGGCGATCTCTTATTGTCCATCGAATTTTGTTTTGACCATCGAATTTTGTATTGACCATCGAATCCGTCATTGGTCATCGAAACTTATTGACTATCGAATAGCGTTATTAGTATATAAGCGGGTGCATTTCGTTACGCCGTCACCGCTGATGAAGTCCTGCCTACTTTGAGGGGAAGCAACGCGTACGGACCACGTGACTTTAGCCATGACGTCACCCGCCTGTTTACAACACTGATCCGTGCATGGATGGTCTCTGTGACTGTATTATTACTCTGTCTGCAACTTGGCACTGGAGAGCAGTGCCATACCATGTGAGTGTATTATTTTAAATTCGTTTTTTTAATAAATTTTGAAACGGAGAGCACTATTTGTTGCCCTTTTATATTTTTTATATATACTTCACGGGATTATGTTGGTATAAGGGACATGAGAAGGATTAACCCTTGGAACACCGATGTTGGAGAGCTGTTACCTGTGATTCACCCCTGGTGAGGACATGCTTGTTTGACCTGCCTGAGCTGTCAGGGGTCCATTGCCTAAGGGGAGAGTCCATCTTATCCCCCGGTGGAAGGGATCACATCATCACTTCTCAATTTTGATTGAAAGAAGACACTCTGCACTTGTGGACTCTTAATACTCCCCTTATCTATTCTGCACTCCATTTATTTATTTTATTTATTATTATTTTTTATGTTTTAGTTCTTGTATCTGCGGTGTACTGTTGTATTTTTACTTTTGATTGTGGGATTTGGTATTTTGTCCTATAGTATTCTAGCTGCAGGATTTCGCTTTGTGTATATTTTATTAGTTTAGCGCTGGTTGATCTATTTTTGACATCTGCGTGCTTACTCAACATTTTCCTCAATGTGTTCCTTGACCGGTTGTACACCTGCTTGGTCCTTCTCTTGCCCAGGAAGTTCTACTGTACAGGGAAGTACAAGAGGCTTATATTAACTCAGGATATTTCATGTTTTATTAAATACATAACCGGTAAGCTGAGTCTATTTTTATCCAGCAGGTCTATTGCACTGGATTTTTTTTACACATGCAAGTGAAAACTACCACATTTTTTAGACACAGGGGGCTCATATATTATTGGTGTTCTTGCATGTAGAGATGCAGTTTTTTGTGTCCTCCACAACACTTTGGTAAAAGGGGAAGTATATTTATAAAATGTTACTTGACATTATCCATTTTTGACTGTAGGCTGCTGAGCAAAGGAAATTACACAAGTAAAGTGTTGCTCGGTGTTTGCAACTCTCCCCCACACACTAAAGCAACAAATTAAAGCTAAATTCCAGGCAAACAGCTAAACACACAGATGAAATACATATACAGGCAGTCCCCGAGATACAAACAAGATAGGGTCTGTAAGTTTGTTCTTAAGTTGAACTCATATGCAAGTTGGAACAAGTATGTTTAACTCCAGTGTAACTCCAGCCCCAAATTTTTTTTCTTTCATTTTTTTGGGTAGCATAGGGGAGGGTTAAAACCCCTGTAACACTTGTTTTGCTGTCTTTGCCCCTTTTTGGAGATTTTACCTCACTTCCCCTGTGATAAATGGATTAACAAAATTGTGGGTTGTAGTGGAAACAGAGATTGGTGATAAAATTTCAGTGGAGACATTTTTCTCCCGTGATAACTCTTAGACCCCTTTAACACTGAGGCAGTTTTCAGGCATTTTAGCATTAGAAATAGCGCCTGTAAAGCTCCTGAAAACTGCCTCCCATGTTGCCAGAATGTGAAAGCGAAAGAGTGCTTTCACAGTGGGGTATTGCGCTTTCCAAGCAACATCTTTGGGGCAGTTCGGAAATGGAAGCGCCTGAAAAGTGCTTCTGAATTGCCACAACAAGGGCGTATTTAACACCTTCTTCGGCCGCTAGCGGAGGTTAAAAGAGCAAAAACGCCTCAGTGTTAAAGGGGTCTTAGTTGGATGTATGTAACTCGAGGACTGCGTGTATGGGGACAGTTTTACTTGCCAAAGGATTTGTAACTTTGTCTGTCCAATTCTAAGATTTACACAGAATGACAGGAGACTTGATTTTGATTTGCTGCCGTGAAAGTGGAAGAATGATTCTTGTTATCACATAAGCAATGCAGCACAATTCAGAATCAGAATCCAGTATTGGCCTCTTAGCACCGTCGCCTCCCAGCTCTTTAAGATCTTTATGATGCAGAGAGGTGGGGCACGGCTTAAGATCACGTGACCGCTGCTCATTGCGATCAGGAGCTTTTGGTTAGGCAACGGTAACTGTGGCGGGAGTGATTAGCACGCACGCTCTCGGGAACAGGTGTATTAGCAGCAATTTGTGCAAATATGCGGCCCCTCAATGCTAAGGACCAGACTCTGAGAGGCTGCATATTGGCATACGGCTGGCGCCAAGTGGTTAATACCAAAGGGAAATTATTAAGATATACTTACATTCAACATAGACAGCACAAGTCCACCAATAACGAACTGAAACAGGACACAACACAACAATAAATGTACCTATAACAGCAATTAATACCAAACAAAAATGAAATTAATACTATATTGTAAATAACCCATAACATCCTATTAATATACTACAATGAATAAATAACGCAGATTGAAAAATAACAGAAAATCAAACTACAAAATGCAAATATTACACTACTTTCTCTAATATTACTCAATAATCATAACACATAGTTAACCTAATATCAACATATTATAAAAACTACATATAAATCTGGATTATAAACCAGATTGAATCCTCACATCCAACACTCACAGAGAAGAATTATATAGTTTGATGGCCACAGGTAAAAAAAAAATTCTGCCTTGCTCTATGGTACATTGTGGTTATAACAATCTGTCACTGATGGTACTCCTCTAACTGACCACGTATTGTGGAGTTGGTGGGAGTGGTTTTTCAAGATTGAACGTACCTTGGGCAACATTCTCCTCTCTAACACAGTTGTTAAAGACTTCTACTCCAATCCTACAACATCAGTGGCCTTGCGTGCAAATCAGTTTATTGAGTATTTTGGTGTCGGCCCCTCTAAGGCCAGCAATACACGTTTCAAATCTTGTTCCTGCTGAACCGGGCCAAGATTCAAACCATTAATGGGCAGGCTGAATGTACCCAGCGGATCAATCAATCAACTTGGATACAACTAGCCTGCCAGATTCTCTTAGCCCTTGTACACACGGTCGAACATTCCGACGGAAAATGTCCGATCGGACCGTGTTGTCCGATAATCCGACCGTGTGTGGGCTCCATCGGACTGTTTCCGTCGGAATATCCGACCGACAAAGTTTTAGAGCTGGATATAAAAATTTTCCGATCGGACTTTGATCGTTTGTAGAGAATTCCGATCGGACAAAGTGCCACGCATGCTCAGATCAAATTCCTAGACCAAAGCTATTGGCTACTAGCCTGAACGTAGTCCCGTCGTAATGAAATAACGTCATCACGTTACGAACGATCGGATTTTCTGAGAACTTTGTCCGACCGTGTGTATGCAACACCAGTTTCGGACAAAATCCGATGGATTTGGTTGTAGGAATGTCCGACCGTGTGTACAAGGGCTAACGATTATCACTGCTATAGCCACTAGCGATAATTACTGCCCTCTTCTGGGAGCAGATAATTGCTTGGCAGGAGGGATTCCCCTGTCAGCACTTTCTGGGTTGGTGGGGGAATCGTGAAAATTTCTTTCCTGCAACCCGTGGTTGCAGGTAAGAAATTCACACTGTGTATGGCCTGCCTTAGTCTGCTTCCCCAGCATGCAACTGCACACAGAAGAGCACTGGCCACCAAAAACTCATAAAACATCTTTAGCATCACCCGGAAGATGTTAAAAGACCTCAGCCACCTCAAAAATTTGAGGTGGCTCTTGTCCTTGCTGTAGAGCACTTCAGTGATTCCTCTGATTACCTCTCCCTGTTTAAGTGCTGCTGTATAAGGATCTTCAAGAGGCCAAAACCAGGTCAAATTCAAGTACTAATTGCTGGTTCACACTTCTTCGCTCTGCGAGGTTGCATGTGATTTTCACCGCACTGCTGTGCAAATCACATGCGATATCCATGTAATGCGATTTCAGCCATATAGATAGTGTTAACACCCACGTGATCCGATTCATGTCCGAACTGACAGATCGCAATGCGATATGCGAGCTGAAATAGGGGTGTCATTAACAATGTATTGATACTCCCAGCAGTTTCCATTTGCAAAAGACAAATTCCATGGCATCAGAATAGCAATGGTAATATATATATATATATAGTATGAGATGAAATAACTTCATGCAAGATACAAAATCAGCAAACATAACCAAGGATATAATCTGCACAATACATGTGTGAACAATGAAAGATTAGAATTGAACATTCTGTCGATCCGTCACCTCAGGGCTGTAGAGAGTCCAGCTTATAATGAAGCATAGCAAACACCAGGAATTGGAGCGATGTTTCATTTTCCAGAGTAGAGATAAAGAGAAAGAAAAAGAAGGAAGAGACTGAAAACAAAGAAAGAGATTGGAAGAAAGAGAAAGAAGAGAATGGGGAAGGGGAGAGTGGGGGGTTAGGGAAGTGTTCAGTCAGCGGTATCATACTCAGAGTGCCTGTCCCTCTGCAGAGAAGAGAAACACATTCCATAAAGTCCAGGTTTTGGAATATCGTTCATGTTGGTGCGTAGACAATAGAATAAGGTCTTCCATTTTGTTTATTTCTTCTACTTTTTTTAGCCAAGGGCCAATGGTCGGTGGCTGTGGACTTAAAGTTGAGAGGAATGCACATTTTGGCAGCATCAAGGATATGGCGGATTACAGATTTCTTGTAGATTATTGCGGGAATATTGGAGGCCTGGCGAAGAAAAAAAGCTGGATCAACTGTTCTGGGAATTTTTGGATAATTTTTCAGACCTCCTTCCAAAATTGTCAGAGTTTGGGGCATGACCAAAATATACGCAGAAGCATCCCCCGCTCCTCATGGCATCTCCAACAGCATCTCAGAAAATAATCTATGTAACTGTGATGGAGTATGATACCGCCTTGCCAGAATTTTAAAGTTGGTTTCTTGTATCTTCGTACATATAGATGATTTATATGTGAAACTAATTATGTGATTTTGGTGCACAGAGAAAGTGCAATTTAGATCTTGTTCCCATTTAACTAGGCAAGGTGGCTGGAAATTTTCTGGGGTGATCAGTAATTTATATGTAAGAGAAGGCATGTGTAGCAATGTTCCATCCTCCAAGCAGTATTCCTCCAGCGTAGTAAGTGGTTGACGATGGTTAGTCGGAGGTGGCAAGGATTGTAAAGTGATGAAGTTGGAGGCCTCTCTAGAAGTCTAAATTAAAGTGACCTGACCTGAAGGGCTCATAATTGTAATCACCGATGGCCACCCTTCTGACGTCAGGAAATGAGAAGCTTGATATCGGCCTGAAATACATTTCGGAAAGTTCTATCCTGATACCCTGCCACAAAGTGTGGGTTCCCCAATATCGGGAATAATGGTGAGTTTGAGGAAGAAAGGGAAGCTTTCATAAAAAGCTGTGAACATATTTGTGTCATGGGGCCAATAAGGGGGTGTTGTTTCAAAGAATCTGGCCATTATTTGTAGCACCAGGGTGCCCTACAAAGAGGTATGCCACTTTGAGCTTGCTCTAATTGAGACCACAGTTTGGTGTCCTGGTGTTGACAAAAATCAACAAACCTACCAAAACGTGTTGCCTGATAGTATCTGCGTAGGTCATGAACGGCCAATCCCCCGTGATGCTTGGGTAGCGAGAGTTGTCGTCTGTGAAGTCTAGGTGGTTTTTGGGCCCATATGAAATCAGAAGAGTAGTGATTGTGTTTGTTTGAATTAATGACGTGGGATAAGTATCGGCAAAAATTTTTTGGCATTTTCTTCTACTTTCAGTTTTGATGATAAGGGGGGATGAGATAAATGGGGCACAAACAGCAATAAAAACTGGTATTCTAATCCCTCTCTACCCTATCCAAAACTAAGAAAAAAAAAGTTTTCAGTCGATTCGGTTTTCAGGTCCGATTTGCGGTGCGTTTTTATTAATTTTCATGCAGTTTTCATGCATTTTGCTATTTTTTTCCCCTCTTTAAAAAACTGTGAATAGCTAGTTGTTAAGGAGCAAGCTGGGAAGCCGGTTTCTTGTCCTTAACAACTGATGAGTCATCACCTGAATGTAAAAAAAGAATTGCCAGCGAAAAAAAAGGCGTGGGGTCCCCCCCATTAATACCAGGGAATCCTTTGCCAAAATGTTTTTAAAAAATGGTGTGGGGTCCCCCTCAAAATCCACACCAGACCCCTATCTGAGCATGCAGCCTGGTAGGTCAGGAAAGGGAGGGGATGAGCGAGCACCCCCATACTATACCAGGCCCCATGCCCTCAATATGGAGGGTGCTTAAGAGTGGGGGTGGGCTTTTCCCCCAAAGCCCCTCGTCCCCATGTTGATGTGGACAAGGGCCTCTTCCCCACAACCGTGGGTACTGGTTGTGAGGGGTTGCAGTCAGGGGGCTTATCAGAATCTGGAAGTCCCCTTTAGCAAGTATATTGAACCCCTACTCATTCACCCAAAAAAAGTGTCAAAAAATAAATAAACACACACACACAACTTTTGACAATTCCTTTATTAAATATATATAAAAAAAATGTCCCCCAATGTAGGTCCGTCATCAATTACAATGCCTGCCGCACTCTGCCAGACCCCAAAAAAAAGAAGCTCCACCTCCGATGAAGGCTAACTGCCCTCTGCCTGCTCCTCCAGCTGACAATTCTTAAATTGGTAAGGGGCAGGGCCGCCCAGTGACGTCACCTGATAAAACAAAAAACGCAGTGGAGATCAAGTACCAGAAAGCTCTATTTGTTTGGAAAATATATATATAAATTTAATTTGGGTACAGTGTTTTAACCTCTCGCCGACCGCCCCACGTACATTTATTGCGGGGCGGTGACTCCTCTGTACAAAAATCACATACAGGTACATTATTTTGCACTTCCGAGTCTGCGGTACGCATATGTGCCCCCAGAGAACCACTTTCACTGTGATTGGACACCGCAGGAAACAATCGGCAGGTTCGGCGGACATCGGAACCCACCAATGGTTCCCGACAGAGGCAGAACAGCATGTAAACAAGGCAGAATATATATTGGTACTTTTTATTTAGGTACATCACAAACAATGGGCAGGTCATTAAGAGGTTAATTCTGGAGCTCAAGTCGTTAACCACTTGACCTCTGGAAGATGTATCCCCCTTCCTGACCAGGCCACATTTTTTCGATACGGCACTGCATTACTTTAACTGATAATTGCGTAGTTGTGTGACAGTACCCAAATTAATTTACTTTTTTCCCACAAATAGAGCTTTCTTTTGGAAGTATTTGATCACCTCTGTGGTTTTTATTTTTCACACTATAAACAAAAAAATACCGTATTTATCGGCATATAACACGCACTTTTTTTCCCCTAAAATCAGGGGGAAATCGGGGGTGCGTGTTATACGCCAATCCCCCACTATTTATCCCCACTATTTTTAACCCTTTCTGCCGCTCTCTGCAGCTTCGGGGTATTTTCGGCCGCACTCGGCTGTTTTCGGCTATTTTCGGCCGTTCTCGGCTATTTTCGGCTGCACTCGGCTGAGTGTGGCCGAAAATAGCCGAGAACGGCCGAGTGCAGCCAAAAATAGCCGAAAGCCGCCGAGATACACAGGACATCCGCTCTGTATCTCGGCGGCACCATTTTTAAATGGCAAAGACACAGACAAGACTACAAATGACTGACAAGGCTAAATGCGAGGCTGCAAGTGACTGACAAGGCAAAATGCAAGGCTGAAAATGACTGACAAGGCTGCAATGGAAGGCTGCAAATGACACTGATAAGGCTGCATTGATGGGCATTTAAATGTAAGGTTTTTTCCTTAAACTTCCCTCCTAAAAGTTTTTTTCTTTTAAATTCCCTCCTAAACTTGAGGTGCGTGTTATACGCCGGCGCGTGTTATACTCCGATAAATACGATACTGACAATTTTGAAAAGAAAAAACAATATTTTTTACTTTCTGCTTTACAACATATCCAATAAAAGAATTGAAAAAAAAAAATCGAATTTCTTCATCAATTTAGGCCAATATGTATACTGCTACATAATTTTGGTGGCAAAAAATCACAATAAGCGTATATTGATTATGACACTAACTGACACTTTTTGGGGACCAGTGACACTAATACAGTGATCAGTGCTAAAAATTTTACTAATGACACTGACTGGGAAGGGGTTAACATCAGAGGCGATCAAATGGTTAACTGTGTGCCTAGCCAGCGTTTTACTACGTTGTGGGAGGTGCTTTCACTAGGAGAAGAGATGGAATTTATTCCTTGCTTTGCAGGGACACAAATTCCATTTCTTCCCTTCTGTCAAAATGGCGATCTGTCCAGCACCTGTTCAGTTTGCACTGTGTGTAATGATAGCGGAAGAGAGCCACCAGAGGCTGCATGCTCGTTCCCTACCTGGAAGTGTCGGATCACATGCCGTCCTGTAGCAATAAAACTGCTATAGGGTGGTTGGTAAGCCGTTAACCACTTGCCGACTGCTGTCGGCAAATATACATTGGCAGAATGACACGGCTGGGCTAAGTAACGTACACGTACGTTACATTGAATCGTGCCCACGGGACCAGCGGACTCGATCGCTGAGATGCCGATGTAAACAGCATCTCCCCGTTCTGCCTAATGACAGGACACTGATCGTCTGCTCCCTGTCATCGGAAGTAGCGATAAGTGTCATGTCACACAAAGCCCATCCCTCAGACAGTTAGAAACACTCCCCTAGAACACACTTAACCCCTCCCCATCCCCTAGTGGCTAACCCCTTCACTGCCATTGACATTTTTACATTAATCATTGCAATTTCATAGCATTGATCGCTGTATTAATGCCAATGGTCCCAAAAATGTGTCAAAATTGTCCGATGTGTCCGCCATAATGTCGCAGTCATGATAAAAATCGATGATCACCGTCATTACTAGTAAAAAAAAAAGAAAAAATTATTAATAAAAATGCCATAAAACTATCCCCTATTTTGTAGATGCTATAACTTTTGCGCAAACCAATCTATAAACCCCTATTGCGATTTTTTTTTTTACCAAAAAATATGAAGAAGAATACGTATAAGCCTAAACCGAGGAAAAAAAATTTTTTTTTATATATTTTTGGGGGATATTTATTATAGCAAAAAGTAAAAAATAATGCGTTTTTTTCAAAATTGTTGCCCTTTTTTTGTCAATAGAGAAAAAATAAAAACCGCAGGGGTGATCAAATACCACCAAAAGAAAGCTCTATTTGTGGGGAAAAAAAGGACGTCAATTGTGTTTGGGAGCCACGTCGCACGACCGCGCAATCGTCAGTTAAATCGATGCAGTGCCGAATTGCAAAAAGTGCTCTGGCCAGGAAGGGGGTAAATGTCTTTCATGTTTGCCTGTAATCCAGCTTTAAACAGAGATATGATAATGAGATCTTCTAGTGTCAGAAGTGCACATTATTGCACATATTTTATTCCCTTTTTGTTTCTTTTTCCTCTTTTTTTCTCAGAAATTAGCTCAGAAGTTTATGGTTGACAAAGGGTTTTCCATCCTATGCAAAACTAGAAGCTCTACAACATCTGCTATGCCAATGTGTCATGAGCCAGGTATAGACTTATTGCAATATTTAATTTGGCCCACTTATATCCTATAATCTAAATTTAAAAACAGTTTTATAGATACATCAATATTTGCCTTCCCAACTGCTGGGAACAACCCCAGGAAATCAAACGCAGCCTTTCTTTGCTGGCAACAGTTACATGAACGGCGACACAAGAAAATGACCCCTAAGGAAAATGTACTTTGTTCTTCTTACTGAATCTTATGGGTAAACAAACACCCAGGGCCAGATTTAATCTGCATGCTTCTTTTACTTGACCACAAATCTTTGAAGTCATCTGGTTCTGCGCACCTCAAATTATATACTTCCTCTATGTATGTGTATGTAGTGAGCTTAAATGTTTGTCCTTGAAGACCTACATAAAAATACATAGAAATAATAAAACAAGAGTCTGTCCATTCACACTATTGTATTGCCATAACTTGCATGTTGTTACAGCAAATAGCAATGCATGTCACATGCTTGGGTGCCATGCAGTGCCATTTATTTGGAAAAGCATCCCAACTAGGGTTGCCATGTGTCCGGGATTCACCCGGACAGTTCGGGTTTTGAATCATGTGTCCGGGTTTCAGACCACCTGAAACCCAGACACATTATTCAGACCGGACTCTGGCTTCCCAGCAGGGTTGCTGGCTGCAGTTGTCTAAGCCAAAAGTGTAATGTGCTCTCGGTGTTCCTCCTTAGATCAGGGTTCCCAGAGCATCCCTTAGGCCAGAGTCCCCAGAGTTCTCCCTTACATCAGTCTGCAGAATCTCCTTTAGGCTGGGTTCACACTGCTGCGGGGGGAGATCCGGATGTGATTCGCACAGCAAATCACATCCGATCTCCGTAGCAATGCGAGTTCAGCCATACAGATAGTATGGCTGAATTCGCAGCGCTCCCGCAGCAAACTCGCACGGGACCCTTTTTGGGTCCGCAACAGAATCAGATCGCATGGGGGTTCACACCATGCGATCCGATTCCTGTGCGAGTCGGCAGATCGCACTGCGATATGCCGACGGATCTGGGGGTGTCATTAACATAACATTGACACTCCCAGCCGTCCGCATAGGGCAGTGTGAACTGCCGGCGGGAGGTGTGCGATGCGGGAAAACGCCGCGGATTCGCGGCGTTCCCGCATCGCAGCGGTGTGAACCCGGCCTCATGGTGTAAGGAAACTCTGCAAGTTCAGTTGTAAAAGGGAAACTCTGTGGATTCAGGTTGAGTGGACTCTTCACTCATGTGATTAACTTCACATGATTATAAATGTTATTTAATCACAAAATATATGTACTGCATAGTATATGCTGTAAAAAAAAAAAAAGAATAAATTGCTGTGTGCCACTAAATTGTTTGGGTTTGACTTGAAGAAAAGGTGGCAACCCTAACCCCAATGCAACTTGCTGATTAATGTGTGTAGCGGTACCCCCGCAAGGGCTGCTGAGTATTTTGGTCCATCTGTCACCCAGCCCAGTCAGGCACACATTCACCTTCAGGCACAAATCCAGTCCTTGAACTTTGTTTATGTATTTTTATTGAGGGGTATTAAACATGGATGGGGTGATGGAGTATGGAATGCACACTTGATTGAAGAAAGTATACTGGACTCAAGCTAGATACACTTCCTATATATACCTGCTTGCAGACTATCTCTCCTTAACACCTCCAGCACATCACTTGCTTGTTCTTCCAGGACCAGCTAGCCCTGAGATTTAAGCCTGACACAGGCCTTAGCACAGAAGTCCATCTCCAGCTTCCTCCCGAACAACTCCTCCCCAGCTGGGCTGACACTGTGAACCACTTCAATACAGGGCACATACCCCCCTTCCTGCCCAAGCCAATTTTCAGCTTTCAGCGCTGTCACACTTTTAATGACAATTGCGCAGTCATGCCCAAACAAAACTTTTTATCATTTTGTTCCCACAAATAGAGCTTTCTTTTGGTGGTATTTGATCACCTCTGCACTTTTTATTTTTTGTCAAAAAGTTTGAAAAAATAAGGTTTTCTTTATTTCTGTTATAAAATTTTGTAAAAATTTGATTTTTCTCCTCCGCTGACAGGCACAGATAAGGCAGCACCAATGAGGTGGCACCAGTGAGATGACACCAATGGGCACTGCTGATGGGCACTGGCGATGGGCACTGTTATGCAACACTGATGGGCACTGAGGCGGCACTGATGGGTGGCACTGATATGCAGCACTGATAGGCATTGATAGACTGAGACTGATGAGTGCACTCATAGGTAGCACTGGTGGGCACTGATGGGCACTGATAGGCAAAACTGATGGGCACTGAAAGGCTGCACTGATGGGTACTCATGGGTGGCACTGATAGGCAGGACAGCTGGGCACTGATGGGCACAGATAGGTGGCACTGCTGGGCACTGATAGGCGGCACTGATGGCTGGCACTGATAGATTGCACTGATAGGCATCACTGATGGTACTGGCAGGCATTATTAAAAGGCCCCAATTGGCAGCTTCCTGGGCACTGCTTGGCATATCCCTGGTGGTCTAAGGTGGCATACCTGCTGGGGTTCCTTTGCAGGCATCACTGGTGGTCCTGGGCGGGCATCCGCGGGGGGGTGCTGTGCTGATAAACAATCAGCACAGACCCCCCCTGTCAGGAGAGCCTCCAATTGGCTCTCCTCTACTCATGTCTGTCAGACGCAAGTGAGGAAAAGCCAATAAACAACTCTTCCTGCTTACATCGTGATCAGACGTGATTGGACATGGCTGATCACGTGGTAAAGAGCCTCCGTCAGACGCTCTCCATCTCTAACCTGACAGAGCTTGAGCTATTTTGCACAGAAGAATGGGCAAAAAATTCACTCTCTAGATGTGCAAATCTGGTAGAGACATCCCCAAAATTGCAGCAAAAAGTGGTTCTAAAAAGTATTGCCGGGGGGGGGGGGGGGGTGGTGACTAAGGATGAGCCGAACACCCCCCTGTTCGGTTCGCACGAGAACCTGCGAACAGACCTAAACTTTGCGTGAACTTTAGAACCCTATTAAAGTCTATGGGACTCGAACGTTCACAATCTAAAGTGCTAATTTTAAAGGCTAATATGCAAGTTACTGTCCTAAAAAGTGTTTGGGGACCTGGGTCCTGCCCCAGGGGACATGTATCAATGCAAAAAAAGTTTTAAAAACGGACGTTTTTTCCAGGAGCAGTGATTTTAATAGTGATTAAAGTGAAACAATAAAAGTGTAATATTTCTTTAACCACTTACAGACCGGACCATTTTGCTGGTCAAAGACCAGACCACTTTTTGCGATTCGGTGTAATATTCCTTTAAATTACGTACCTGGGGGGTGTCTATAGTATGCCTGTGAAGGGGCGCATGTGTCCTGTGCTTAGAACTGTCCCTGCACAAAGTGTCATTTCGCAAGGAAAAAAAGTCTTTCAAAATCATTTTCCATTGTCGGCTCCCGTAATACAGAAAACACTCAATGAGTGTTCTCTGAATTAGCTGACAATTCATTCATTGATAAAAAAATAAAAATAAATAAATAAATAAAAAGCGTGGGGGTTCCCCCAAATTCAATTACCAGGCCCTTCAGGTCTGGTATGGATATTAAGGGGAACCCCGTGTCAAATTAAAAAAAAATTGACGTGGGGGTCCCCCTAAATATCCATACCAGACCCTTTATCCGAGCACGCAACCTGGCAGGCCACAGGAAAAGAGAGGGGATGAGAGAGCGCCCCCCCTCCTGAACTGTACCAGGCCACATGCCCTCAACATTGGGAGGATGCTTTGGGGGTCTGTGACCCCTCAAAGCACCATGTCCCCATGTTGATGGGGACAAGAGCCTCATCCCCACAACCCTGGCTGGTGGTTGTGGGGGCCTGCGGGCGGGGGGCTTATCAGAATCTGGAAGCCCCCTTTAACAAGGGGTCCCCCAGATCCCGAGCCCCCCCTGTTTGAAATGGTAAGGGGGTACAAAAGTACCCCTACCATTTCACAAAGAAAGTGTAAAAATAGTTAAATAAGACAAACACACTTTTGAAAAATTCCTTTATTAAAAATAAAAAAATAAAAAAAAGATTCCAGCGGTGCTAATCCACTCTTGCTATCCAGCGACGGATGATCATCTCTTCGGGGTCCAGCGATGGCTGATCTGATCCAGAGACGGGGGATCTCTCTGTCCTGCGCTGTCCATACATGCATCTATCTTCTGTCTCCACTGCAGAGACACTGCGGGGATCCCAGCGCTGATGTTTCTTATATTAGGAGGGCGGGGTCAGGTGACGGGTGGTGAGGGAAGCCATGGGGTTCCCCAGTGACATATGGGTGACCCGCCCCCTCTGATGTAACGCAGAAACCCCGTCCCCCCTCTTTTCCTGCGGCCTGCCAGGCTGCGTGCTCGGATAAAGGGTCTGGTATGGATTTTTAGGGGGACCCCCACGGCAAATTTTTTTTTACATTTGACGCGGGGTTCCCCTTAATATCCATACCAGACCTGAAGGGTCTGGTATGGATATTTAGGGGGACCCCCACGTCAATTTTTATTTTAAATTTGACACGGGGTTCCCCTTAATATCCATACCAGACCTGAAGGGCCTGGTAATTGAATTTAGGGGAACCCCCACGCTTTTTTATTTTTTATTTTTTTTATTTTTTATCAATTAATGAATTGTCGGCTAATACAGAGAACACTCATTGAGTGTTCTCTGTATTACGGGAGCCGACAATGGAAAGTGATTTTAAAAGACTTTTTTCCTTGCGAAATGACACTTTGTGCAGGGACAGTTCTAAGCACGGGAAACATGCGCCCCTTCACAGGCATACTATAGACACCCCCCAGGTACGAAATTTAACCGGTTCCCGACCAGTGCACGCCGATGTACGTCGGTAGAATGGCACGGGCAGGCATATTGGCGTACAGGTACGTCCAATCTTCAATGCCGCCCTGCCATTGCGAGCGCGCCGGCGGCGGCGCGCTCGCGTGCTGGACGGGACCCCCGTGAGTCCGGTCGCGGGTCCCGCGGACTCGATCGCCGCAGGCATACCCGCGATCGTCTCACGGGAGGGCTGAATGGAGGAAATGGCGTGTAAACATCATTTCTCCATTCTGCCTAGCAACTAGTGACGCTGATCTCTGCTCCATGTGATTGGAGCAGAGATCAGTGTTCACTAAATGAAAGCCCAACCCCCCCCACAGTTAGTAACACACCCCTAGGAACACTCAACCCCTACACTGCCACCCACTGGTTAACCCCTTCACTGCCAGTGTCATTTACACAGGAATCACTGCATTTATATAGCAATAATGTGTCAAAAATGTCCGATGTGTCCGCCACAATGTCGCAGTCACAATAAAAATCGCTGATCGCCGCCATTACTAGTAAAAAAAAAAATTATAAAAAATGATTAATAAAAATGCCATAAAACTATCCCTATTTTGTAAACGCTATAACTTTTGCGCAAACCAATCAATAATTGCTTATTGCTATTTTTTTTTTTTTTTACCAAAAATATGTAGAAGAATACGTATCGGGCCTAAACTGAGGGAAAAAATGTGTTTTTATATATTTTTGGGGGATATTTATTATAACAAAAAGTAAAAAATAATGCGTTTTTTTCAAAATTGTCGCTCTATTTTTGTTTATAGCGCAAAAAATAAAAACCACAGAGGTGATCAAATACCACCAAAAGAAAGCTCTATTTGTGGGAAAAAAAAGACGTCAATTTTGTTTGGGAGCCATGTCGCACGACCGCGCAATTGTCAGTTAAAGCGTCGCAGTGCCGAATCGCAAAAAGTGGGCTGGTCTTTGACCAGCAAAATGGTCTGGTCTGTAAATGGTTAAAGAAATAGTACACTTTTATTGTTTCACTTTAATCATTATTAAAATCACTGCTCCTGAAAAAACTGCAGTTTTTAAAACTTTTTTTTGCATTGATCCATGTCCCCCGGGGCAGGACCCGGGTCCCCAAACACTTTTTAGGACAGTAACTTGCATATTAGCCTTTAAAATGAGCACTTTAGATTTCTCTCATAGAATTGTACAGGGTGTTCCGGCTTTTCGAATTTGCCGCGAACAGCCCAAATTGTTCACTGTTCGCTGAACAGGCGAACAGACAATGTTTGAGTCGAACATGAGTTTGACTCGAACTCGAAGCTCACCCCTAGTGGTGACTACAAATGCACGCCCCATTTTTCAGATATTTATTTGTTATTTGTAAAATATTTTGAAAAGCATTTATCATTTTCCTTCCATTTCACAATTATGTGTTACTTTGTGTTGGTCTATCAATCACATAAAATCCCAATAAAATACATTTACATTTTGGTTGTTACATGACAAAATGTGGAGAATTTCAAGGTGTATGAATACTATTTCAAGTCAATGTATATCAAAATATGTTTGGATACTCTCATGAGCAGTATGCTCCAAACTCTCTTATTTTTTGTTTACAAACGGGTTTTATTATGGGTAAGGTCATATTACAGGGTATGGTCATACATAATACATACATACATTGGTATATATTCATGGTGTCATATAACGTATGGTGTATTCTTTCTGATAATTTGATGTTTGCCATACGGTTGAGAACCTGAGGCCATGGTACGTTGGATGAATGCCAATTGAAAGCGATGGTCCAGTGGATAGAGCTAAGTAGAGTATGGATTAGTCTAGAACTGGCTATAGGTATATCCTGTAAGAATAGAAGGCACATTTGGGGTGTTAATAGGATCTTTCTGCCTGAAATTCGATCAATCATTAGATTAGCATTGTGCCAAATGTCTTTTAGATGGGGCAGTCCCAAAATATGTGTAGTAGTGTCCCATGAGTGGGGCAGCCCCTGAAACAGAGTGGAGATGTTGATGGGTAGAATGAGTTGAGTTTGGCGAGGGTAAGATACCACCTATAGAGCAGTTTGATGGCAGATTCCCTAATGGTGGTAGTTTTGGTGCATTTGTGTAAGTTTTCAAATATGGTATCCCATTGTTCGGGGGAAAATTAAACGTTTAAGTCTGATTCCCATTGAAGCATTGGGTGTGATTTTTCAGGCATATTGAACTCATTAAGATTTTTATAAATTTTGGAAATTAATCCTTTATCACGTGAGGAGGAAATACAAAATTGTGAGTGGGCGGTATGTAAAGTGAGTGAGATTTCTTGGCGAGATTTCTTGACAGATTATCGGGTCAGTTAACAGGGAGCAATTTATTCGCCATTTATGCGTTGTGGATGCCTATGTGTGAGGTGTTGAAGGAAACTATGTGGTGGTCTGACCAGGGGCATGGGTGGATCTCTGCTTTTGAGGAGTTGGCTAGTAAGATTGGGGTACAAAATATATAATCCAGCCGAGCATAGCTGTCGTGTGGGTGAGAATAGAATGTGTAGGCTTTGGTACCTACATAGTGGGCTCTCCATGTATCTACTAGTTGGTGGTTGTATAATGATCGATTCAGTGATTTAGGGAAAGCTTTGGAGGATGGAACTACTCTGCTTCTAGCTAAAGCTGAATGTGCCGCTAGGTTAAAATCACCCCCTATTATTAAGTGTGTGAAGTGAAATCTATGTAAGGTTTCAAAGAATTTAGAAAAAAAGCTTGTTTGTGCGTCATCCTATAGAGCATATATTGAGGCAATGGTGACCGAGCATCCCTTAATTGAGCCTTTCAAAATAAGATATCGGCTGTCTGGGTCTTTAAAAACACTTTGGGTTTCAAAGATTGCTGTGCCCCTAGATTTAGTGTTATATGTTGTGCAATAGAATTGACTGTAACCCTTGTCAAAAAATGTAGGATGTTTATCTGTTCAAAATGAGTTTCCTGCAACAGAATAATGTCAGCCCCCAAACTCTTGTAGTGACGGAAAGCTTTTTTCCTCTTTTGAGGAGAGTTGATGCCCTGGGCATTGTGAGATATCACCCTAAGCCCCACTGAGCAGATGGGGGAAACTGTAGTAGCTATTGTGTGATAGGAAAAGCACAGGGGCCCAGGGCACAGCACACATGTATAAAGATATAGAATTGCTATTGTTGTCATCGCTGTAAATATTAGGATTTTTATAGAACCTGGGAAAGAGATCAAATATTCTTTTTTATGATAATGTGTAATTTGTCACATGTATACCACATTCTTAAAAACAAAACAAAAAAAACAACGTAACTGTAGATTTACTATGGTTGACCTTTTTATATAAGAGAACTTGTAAAAACATTTTCTATAAAGTAGGGAGTCAGGGTGTGGGTCACATCTGACAAAAAACATTTCGGTGTGGACAAAATTGTCCAAAACTCGCAAAGGGAGCCCTGTCTATAAAAATAACAGATAATATGATCAGTTGCATAAAAAACGTCTCACTGAACCATATCTTGGGAACCCATTGCAAGTAGGGGGACAAACTAACCGAGACGGAGCAGATCAGCCTAAGCGAAGAATCTGTAAAACAGAAAAAGTACATGCCGTGAAGCATATATTGAAAAAGTGAAGAACAAAATATATATATATATATATAACTTCATATAAAAGGTAATACTAGTGTCCTTCTAGATGGGTATATCAACTGTTTACTTTTCAGCTGCTATAATAACTTGCAGCTTTCTAGAATTTTAATAACCTTTCTTTTAACTTGAAAAAGTAAGTGGAAAACTTTGAATAAGACAGCTTTTTCAGGCATCAATATTTCTGAAGGATTGTCGCCATCTTCGCCATCTTCTTTGATCCCGTTGTCTTGCAGGGGTGGCCCAGATAGGTGAAGCATGGGGAGTAGCATCCAAGAGTCCCAGCTCCACCAGAAGATCTTTACCTTCGGAGACATTAAAGACGGTTTAGGTAGTGCCATTGTGGGGCACTGTTAATTTGAAGGGAAATCACCATCTGTATCTGATGTGAGCCGATTGTAACACTGAGGTTATTTCCTTCATTTTGCGCCTTCTCTCTAGGGTGGCCTGGGAAATATCAGGAAATAATTGGATTTTTGTGCATGTTTCTGGAAGCTCTTAATATGCTCTCCTTTGTGATGATGTCTTTCATGCATAGAATGATGTCCCGTGGGGGTTTGTCAGGTGGTGGTTTAGGACACAAATCCCTATGTATTCTGTCATATGCAAATGCAGACGATGGTGACTAGGGATGAGCCGAACACCCCCCAGTTCGGTTCGCACCAGAACTTTCAAACGGACCCCAAATTCGTACGAACGTTAGAACCCCATTGAAGTCTATGGGACTCGAACGTTCGAAATTAAAAGTGCTAATTTTAATGGCTAATATGCAAGATACTGTCCTAAAAAGGGTTTGGGGACCTGGCTCCTGCCCCAGGGGACATGGGTCAATGCCTAAAATGTTTTTAAAAATGGCAGTTTTGGCGGGAGCACTGATTTTAATGACGATTAAAGTGAAAAAAAAGTGAAATATTCCTTTAAATATCGTGCCTGGGGGGTGTCTATAGTATGCCTGTGAAGTGCCACGGGTTTCCCGTGTTTAGAACAGTCCCTGCACAAAATGACATTTAACGGAAATAACGTCATTTAAAACTGCTTGCGATTTTAATGTTATATCTGGTTCCTGCAATATGGTTGAAAATCATTGAGAAAAATGGCATGGATAGCCCTCCCTGCCCATTACCAGCCCCTTTGGGTCTTGTACGGATATTAAGGGGTACCCCGTACCCATATTAAAAAAAGGAAATACGTGTGGCCCCCAGGCCCTATATACTCAGAACAGCAGTATACAGGCGGTGCAAACAAGACAGGGACTGTGTAGGTTTGTTGTGTTAAGTAGAATCTGTTTGTAATTTTCAACTGGTACATTTTTAAAGTGTAGCTCCAGTCAAAAAATAAATTTTTAAGCTTTTTGGAAAACATAGGGAAGGGTTATCACCCCTGTATAATTTGTTTTGCCGTCCGTCTTTTTTCATCTCACTTGCTGTTGTCTCCTTCCGTTTGCAAGTAGGAGATGTTTGTAAGTTGGATGTTTGAAAGTAGGGGCCTGCCCTATATGCTCTGCAGAAATGGCGGAACAAGGTGTTGGTTTTGCCACAACATTGTAAGCCCTCAAAGTGACTCTTGGTGGGCGCTGGAGCGCCCTGCTGTGAACGATTATATCAAGAATTGTAATTACATGCCATTGTTGAACAGTGGTAGAAAAATTGACCTTTGGTGGTTGTGGTGCTGGTGCCACAACACTATAAGTCCTCACAGTTACTCTGGGTGGGCACAGGAACGGGCCCTCCTGTGAAATATTATATCAAGAATTGTAATTACAAGCCCCTGTTAAACAGGGGCTGAAAAATTGGGCTGCTGGCACTGGTGCTGGTGCCACAACACTGCAACCTCTCCCATATACTCTAGTTGTAGTGCAGGAATGAGCCCTGCTGCAAAGCATTGCATCAAAAATTGTAATTAAATGCCCCTGTTAAACAGGGGCAGAAAAATTGGGCTGGTGGCATCACCCAGAACCAAAAATGTTCTTCCAACATATCAGCGGAGGAGGAAGAGGATAGACAATCGACATAACAGGACAGTCACTCAGCATCAGCATAGGCAGTCTTGAAGGGATGTGATATTTCAAAAAAAATTATTCGGTTACATCAGCTTCAGGTGCTTGGTAGCTGTGGGTGATCCAAGACTGATTCATCTTGATGAAGGTCAGTCGATTAACTGATTCGGTGGACAGGCGCACCCTGTGATCGGTAACAAAGCCACCAGCAGCACTGAAGGTGCGTTCCGAAAGAACGCTGGATGCAGGACAGGCCAGTAGCTCAATTGCATACTGTGTAAGCTCTGGCCAGTGATCCATCCTCAAGACCCAGTAAGCCAGAGGATTTTCGGTGGGAAAGGTGTACAAGTCTGACCTTGCCCCCAGGTATTTCTGCACCATGTAAATCAGACGCTGGCGATGGTTGCTGGAACGATCATACCTTTGGGCTGCGGACTAAAAAATTGTCTGAAAGCATCGGCCCGTAATGGTCCCTCTCCTTGATCCGAAGAATACGAGGATCCTTCCGCAGGCTTTGCAGGATCAGGGAGGCCATGCAGTGTAAGTTAGCTGAGGCATTCGGTCCAGAGTCCTCTGGGTCACTAAGGACAACATGATCCGCAGCTACCTCCTCCCAGCCACGTACAAGTCCAGTACGTGCTTACCTCCCCTCATGTCTTCAGACTAAGAAGCCAGCCACTTCCACCTGGTGGTTTTTATAACCTCTCCTCTAAGCATGGCTCCACCCCAGGCCCTATCAGGGAGCCCTATATTAACCTGTGCACTGCAAGCCAACAGTGCTGATCAACCATTGTGTATTCCTTTGTGTGTTAGATTCCTGTTTCCTGCCGTGTGCTCTGCTACTGTTTTCCGTTACCGACTTTGGCGTGTCTTGACTATCCTTGTTTGCCTGTGATCCTGACCTTTTGGCGTGTACCCAACTATTCTTGTCTGCTTGTGGCCCCGACCTTGGCTTTGTCCCTCACCATCCCTATCCTCCTGTTGCCTACTGTGGGTGTGAGCTGGGGGACCCTGGGGGTCGCGACCTGGAGCCAGTTGCAGCCAAGTCCATCCTCACCACTCGAGGCTCTGGTGAACACCTGCTGGCTCTTAGACTCCGTGCCCCAGGGAATCTTATGCTCTAACCCCAGTGGGATCTGTCCCCCGTCTGCAGCAGTCAGCGGTAGGGTCCACAACCTTGCGGTGCACCCCTAAACTCTACGGTGTGCATCTGTCACCTGGGCTCTAGGTGACCTGACAGGGTTTCTTGGGACTGTAAATCATCCCTACATTACTGCTGCTGCTGCTGATGCTGAGTGCCAGCCTCCACCTCCATGCTGAAACAATCATCCTCCTCCTCCTCCTCCTCCTCCTCCTCATCCTCTTCCTGTGTGATGGGTGGCACAGCAGGAACACTGTCTGGATAAAGGGGGCCTTGAGAGGCAAGGGAGTCCTCCTCTTCCTGCCTCTGTTCTGCCTCAAGTGCCTTGTCCATTATTCCACGCAGCGTATGCGTGGACAAGAGGTACAGTGTCACTGATGCATGCACTGTCACTGCTCACCATCCTTGTGGCCTCCTCAAACGGTGACAGGACAGTGCATGCATCCCTGATCATGCCCCACTGGCATGGTGAGAAAAAACCGAGCTCCCCTGACCCTGTCCTGGTGCCGTAGTCACACAGGTACTCATTGATGGCCCTCTGCTGCGTGTGCAGCCGCTTCAGCATGGCCAACGTTGAGTTCCACCTGGTGGGCATGTCACATATAAGGCGGTTCAACTCCTTTTGGAGCTCAGCCAGCTGAGCACAGGCATTAAATGATCAGCGGAAATGCACACAGACTTTCCTGGCCTGCTTCAGGACATCCTGTAAGCCTGGATACCTGCCCAAGAACCGCTGCACCATCAGGTTAAGGACGTGAGCCACACAGGGCACATGGGTCAGTTGTCCCTGTCGGAGGGCGGAGAGGAGGTTGGTGCCATTGTCGCAAACCACCATTCCTGGCTTAAGCTGGCATGGCGTCAACCACCTCTCGGCCTGCCCCTGCAGAGCTGACAAAACATCTTCCCCAGTGTGGCTCCTGTCCCCCAAACAAACCAGCGCAACCACGGCATGGCATTGTTTTGCCTGCGTACTTGCGTAGCCCCTGGAACGCTTACGGAGCACCACTGGTTCTGAGGATAGAGCACTGGAAGAGGCCATGGAGGAAGAAGAAGAGGAGGGGGTGGAGGAGAGAGGTGTGTCACAACCAATAGTAGCATTTTGGAGGCGTTGTGGCGGAACAACCTCCAACACTACTGCACCTTGTCCTGCATCCTTCCCAGCTGCCAGAAGAGTGACCCAATGGGCTGTGAAAGACAGGTAACGTCCCTGTCGATGCCTGCTAGACCATGAGTCATGGGTCTTTGAGGTACGCTTGCCAACGAGCTGCATGGCAGGTCAACATATGTCTGGTCAAGCATTAGTGCCCAAGCGGCTGATGTTTTGGCCCCGTGAGATACGCTTGAGACATATGTTGCAAATAGCAGCGGTGCGATCTGATGCACTTGTCTCAAAAAAGGCCCACACCAAAGAACTTTTAGAATAACGCGCTGAGGCAGCGCCTTGCACAGGCAGAGCTCTGCGGTGTGATTCAGTCGGTGTGCTGCCCCTAAGCTGGCCCCCGTAGGGCATCTTGCCTCGTTGGACATGTGCCTCCTCCTCCTCCTCTCTCCTACCAGGCACCCACGTGGAGTCAGTGCCCTCATCATCCCCTCCCTCTTCATCGCTGGAGCAAACCTGGCAGTATGCTGCAGCTTGTGGAACATGACTGCCAGATTGCTGTCCTTCTTGAGCATCCCCTCTCTCTGCATTCACGCTACTGCCTTCCTCTAGCTGAGTATCATCATCAGAGCCTACAAAACCCTGGGCATCCTCCTGGAGCATGTACCCAACACTGTGCTCAAAGAGTTCAGGAGACTCCTCAGGAGGACGTGGTGGGTCTAGGGAAGGAGTCACCGATGATGACATTGAGAGGAGGGAAGACGATGCGTTGGCAGCTGCTTTGCTAGTACCCTGAGCCTGGGTAAGAGAGGATGAGGAGGATGAAGAGGGCTTGGTCATCCACTCTACCAAGTCATTGGCATGTTGCGGCTCAACATGTCCAGCTGCCGAAAAGAAGGACAAGCGTGTCCCATGGCCACGTGCTGATGATGACGATGTACCGCGTCCCCGACCAGCACTGTTGTCTCTAGACACAGAGCCTGCTTGCCCTCTTTTATCGGCCCACGCCTGTCTGCCTCTCCTTGCTGGCCTTCCAGACATGGTAATGGCCTGAAGGGAGATGGGAAAACCAGCAATTGGGTAGTGTATATTGTGCTGGAGGCACACACAACATCCACTAACTCCTGCAGATGGCTGATGGCTCAATTAGAGAAGAGCTATGTAGGTGGATATAACGGTGTATACTGTGGTCAGGGCACGCAGACAGCACGCACAATCTCCTACAACTGACTGCAAGCTCTATTTAAAAAGAGCAAGATAGCTAGCTATATAGATGGATATAGCGGTGTATACTGGGTTCAGGGCATGCAAAGTCTTTCCTAAGATCATTATGTGCAAGTGATAGCTCATCATGTTTGGTTTCAAGTACATCTGTGCGACCCCCGAGGGATGCTATTTCTTGTGTATGTGTGATCGTTGTTTTTTGGACCTCAAATTGTATTTTATCCACAAGTTTTTCATAGATCTTAGTTAAACTGGCATCTAAATCGGCTTTTGTATTCTGAGCGGGGTTCTCACTGTTATTTTGTGTGGAGGCAATCACCTGTGAAGGATCACTTGCTGCATTAGGTGACTGTATATTCTTTGGTGTGCCAACACCCTTTTGAGCCATTTTCCTCTGCTCCTTGTTGCGCAGAAGGTATGTGGTCAAAGAGTGTTGTGAGTGGCAACGGGGAGTCTTCTTGCCCGACGGCATGCACTGAATTGCCCTGCAGGGGAGGTAACTGAAACAGTGATGATTTGTTACAGGGTTTTTTTCTTCCTGTTATCTCCCCCTGCAGTGTGCTTTAATTCTTCGCTAATCCAATGGAGCTCCTACATACTGCAGCTGATCTGCATCTCTCCCGTATGCGCCCCCTTTTAACTAGAAGTAAGGTTTTAGTTCATCCTGTCAATTCCCCCACAGGATAAAAGGCATAAATGCTGCCCAATCAGAGTGTGGAATCAAAGTGTCTGGTTTGAAAGCTGTGGTCCCCAACTGAATGAATGAATGACTTGTATAGCGCTACCTATACGAACTGAATCGCCTCAGGGCGCTTTTTTCTTGCCACCGGTGTCCATCTGCAGCTATTTATGCGGTCCTTAACCTGTAGAGTCCCGACACACTTACAACATTGACATACACATACACATATTATGGCCAATTTTTTGGACAGGGTCTAATTAACCTACCAGCATGTCTTTTGGAGTGTGGGAGGAAACCGGAGTACCCGGAGGAAACCCACGCAGGCACAGGGAGAACATGCAAACTCCAGGCAGATAGTATCGTGGTTGGGATTTGAACCAGCAACCCTATTGCTGCTAGGTGAAAGTGCTAACCACTTCACCACTGTGCTGCCCCACTGGAGCAAGGGGCAGGCACAGAGGAACCAAAGTGAACAAATGGGGATTGCTGTGGTGTATCAATATAGCTGCTCCACTCCAGATCACCACCAGGGACTTGTTCTGTTTGCGGCGTAAAAATAGAGGGGTTCTTCTGGTGGTGATTTCAGAAATCGATTGTAGGCTAGACTATTTAAGGTTGGTTTTGGCAGGTGGTTTAACTTGCGATGCTATGGGGTCTGGACTGCCGCAGCCGCTAATTCTCCGTATAGAGGGGAAACTCCCCGGTCCTCAGCTGGAGTGCCGCCCCGTCTGGTCAGGGGGCTCTGGTGGGGGGATGGGGTCAAAATCGAACACCAAGGGGGGTGAATGGTCCCAGGTATCTGTTGAAGTGCACTAAGATGGCTGCCATATACCCACTAAGGCCAGAGAACACAGGCTAGCACTGTTATGCGGTATCACTTATGCCAAAGACAGAGATGCTACCCAAGCTGGCTGTCCCCAGTCACAGCAAGAAGGACAGGCAACCAAAGTATATAGGTAGCCCCCTTCACACAGCAGCCACACCGGCAGGGGCATAGTAGAGGTAATATATCAGGGGCTGCATATTGGAGACACCAGGCCCAGTGCAGCATAGTTCCTGACAGCACCCACCGCTGTAATAGGATCCCGAGTGGGCGATCAGGCAGATGGCCAGGGTGGGGCTACTATTCCGAAAGCGGGCCTGGACCGGCCGCAAAGCACCCCAGTGGGGTGGCAGCTCCAGGAAAGACCGGGATACACAGTCCCCACTAGGCCGCACAAGGCCGAGCCCGGCTCCACGAATGTCCCAGAAGCCTGGAACAGCCTCCGGAGTACCCGTGGCTTACGGGGGGGTTGGATGGGGATACCTTACCTCCCAAAGCCGCAACAGCACAGTCCACGAGGGAGGCCCCAGATGGTAAAGATGGCGGTGGCCGCGGGGGTCCAGAGGCCGCGATATAAGGGTGTCCAGGGACGAACTTAACACAAAATACTGGCCTGGGACTCCACAGTGTGCCAAGCTGACGTAGATGGCATGTTTATTTGAACTTTGTAGGTGGTCAAATGTATGGATGGTGATGGATTAATCCCAGGTCTCTGCAAGAACGTCCGTCGCCGTGCACGTCAGGCCACGCCCCCCAAATCCTCTTATTTTGAATTGTATTATACAGTTTGTAAAGTGCTGTGCAAACTGTTGGCACTTTATCATTCTTGAATAATAATAAAATTACTAAAAATAAGACCATGATTAAATTTTTTTTTTGCTTAAGCACTGTGTTTCATAAATAATTGTCTTTTTTCTGTAGCAATTTATTTTTCTAATTTCATTTTAGTTCTATCTTATTTTTTGTCTTTTTGCAGAAAAAAAAACAGTACTTCATGGAATAGTACAGAATATATGCTGGGTATGGACGGGTAAGCATAATACAATGTAGTATCAGTGGTTTATTCTAACATTCCTTTTTCACCAACAACATTGTCATGGAAAACATGCATATATCACACATTATTCGTTGAGACAGAGAAATAACCCAGTGTGGTTATCTTTTTTTAATTTAATTTTATGTGCACAAGAAAGTATTACATTCCTTTGTCTGGCTGGTTTATTCAGTCATAACACAAGATAATAGGAGATACAAACATTTGCACAATGTGAGTTTAGTAGGTTAAGCCAAGGGGGAGGTTTCGGGTCCAGACAAAGGTAAGATAACAATGAGTTGTTGAGTGAGTCTGAAATCTCATACTGAACAGTCAACTTTCTGGTACCATTAGGGTGTTGATTCTGAATGAACGAGAATAGTAAAGTGAAGCAAACGGCTCCCAAAGTGAGGGACATTGGTAGAGAAAGTAAAATAAAAAAGGAGGAAAGAGACACACTACTCTTGGGCAATATATTACTTCATCTCTGCCCCTGTCTACCCTCTTGAACCTAAATAAAGATTGTACATATTGTATCCAGACCTACCTGGTTTGTCCTTTAGTGTATTTGCTCATATTTCATAGAGCATGATTCAGAAGATCTTGTTTTTATTTGCTGCAGCATCAACCACAGGCAATTTCCATGCGTTGGCTATAGACATCTTCACTGCTTTTATGATATATAAGATGACACTCTGAATATGTCTGGGAATTCTCTCTGGTTCATTTAGGAGGACTGTTCAGGCATTCTAGAGAAAATTCATATTGGTAAGAGTTGGATCATTTAGTGTCCCTGCTCTGAGCTGGCAAAATTTACCATATACCTCTACTGTATTTAGCTGAGCTGTAATCATTCTTCAGATCTGATTGGGGTTTCCCCAAACCTGGTGGTTGATTGTTTCTGTCTGTTTGTGGAAGAATTTTCCAGAAATAGAATGGGGGGATCAATTACTGTAGCTATGAACAGTTGTCTGACACTATCCAATCCCTGGGAAGCTGACCCAGAATGTGTGGCTAGGAAGAAGATAAATATTTGGGAGCATCTGATCAGTCTTACTTTTACTTGGGAGGTAGTATGTGTGTGATGCAGCAGAATTACTGCTGTTAGACCTCAGCAGGTGCTATGGCTGAGGGCCTGTAGACGCTGGACTGAAGGAAATTTACTGGAGGACACTACCTGTGGAAGGAGGGTGGTAGAGGAAACCCCTTTTATTGAAAAGTGCTGCAGAGAGGAGCTGGTTGTGAGCTGTCCCCTCCACTATTAGTATTATAGGGCCCAATACCGCTAAAACAGGAATTTTCAAGGAGTCTGTCCTATAATACTTACGTGTACTTTGAGTATCCTGCATCCTCATTCCTCCTTCTGGCCTATGTTCAATATCTTCAAAAAAAATTCAAAAGAGCACACTAGCCTGAATTTTGTCTGTGTGTTTCTGGGGCTGGTATCAGGGTAGGCAGCCTCTGAACAAGTAAGGGAGGCTTGGTTTATTTCCATCAGCCCCCTTGGGGATGAGCGCTACATATATATTTGTAGCGCCGGCTCCTGAAGAGCACGCACTATGTGTTTTTTCATTTAACATTCCTGGAACCGCAGTTTGGTTTTGGGTTCAATTACACTAAATTGTGGTCTCAGTACCAGTCTAGCTGGATTGCACTGTGTTCTGCTTGGCTATAGGTGGTGCTGTCATCTCTGGCAGGTGTGAGAACGCAGTTCAGCTGGGTGCATTGAGTGCTATCTTTCTCGGAATCAACTCAGTGGGCGGGTCATCCTGCTGTGCATTCTGGGAGAGGGTACTTAAGGTACTGACATCACGTGCTTCAGGGTTTCGGCCCAGAACTTTCTGTCTGCTTTGTCCTGGTCTTCCCGACCAGCCCCCAGGGCTCTAAAGGCCTGGGGTGCGGATCCATCCAATTCCGAGTCTCGGGGCTGGCTAGCCCGGGGCAAAGTAACTGGGAGGAGGATTTGGAGGTGGTCCGGTGCTGTCTCATCTGTGGAGAGGCACAGCAACTGAAAGAGCAACCAGGAAAGGACTCTTCGGGAGAAGGCCACGTGGAAGGCTGGCTTCTCAGAAAGAGACTGGAGGCTTAGTTAAAAGACCCTCAGCGAATCTACACTTGTATGATATCGCCGGACCGGCTGCAAGATACTGGTACCATAAGAGGGTTCTCTAAGTTATCTACATCCTTCAGTTATTCAAGTGTTCTATAACAAGTCTGTGGCAGAGACTTAATTCAAGTGTTCTACAACAAGTCTGTGGTAGAGACTTTATTCAAGTGTTCTACAACAAGTCTGTGGCAGAGACTTTGTTTTATCTGAGCATTCTATCAGCTGCTAGGCCTGGGGAGAGGAGGTCTATCCGGTAAGGGTGAGGATCCAGTTGTGAATGGCTATTCTCTGGATTTCTAAAGTGAGAGACTTCCTATTTGACTAAGTTCCAAGAGCACCTGAACTTTCTACCTAAAACCCTCTAACCCTCATTGAGAGACTGTGTTTTGTCGACTCCGTTTTGCAAATAAAAATTCCTTAAGCGGATCTGGTGTCGGTCTCTGCAGTTCTTGGGCCATCAACCTTGGGAAACCCTTATGCCGCGTACACACGATCAAACAAGCGGGTGGAAAAGTCGGGCAAACTCAAGTCCGCCAAACAATCCCCCCGTGTGTAGCCTCCGGCATACTTTTTTGACCCGAAAGTACGGCGGACTTAGAATGTAGTTTTACACTCCAATCTTCCCGCCGGACTCGCATTTCGGTGGACAATCCGGCCGTGTGTATGCCAGTCCGCCGTACTTTTGAAATGAATGGACTTTTCCCGCCCGGAGAAAAGTCCGCTCATTTCAAGCGGGTCTCCAGGTAGGTGGGGCCCACGAAGGAGACGTCGCTGGCCCCGCCGCCTGGTATGGACTTAAAGGGGAACCCCAACGCCGAAAAAAATCGGCGTGGGGTCCCCCCAAAGTCCACAACAGACCCTTGTCCGAGCATGCTACCCGGCCGGCCAGGAAAGGAGGGGCGAGCGAGCGCCCCCCCCTCCTGAGCCGTACCAGGCCGCGTGCCCTCAACATGGGGGGTGCCTTGGGGAAGGGGGGGCCGCGCGGCCCCCCCACCCCAAAGCACCTTGTCCCCATGTTGATGAGGACAAGGGCCTCTTCCCGACAACCCTGGCCGTTGGTTGTCGGGGGTCTGCGGGCAGGGGGCTTATCGGAATCTGGGATCCCCCTTTAATAAGGGGGTCCCCGGATACCGGCCCCCCACCCTATGTGAATGAGTATGGGGTACAATGTACCCCTACCCATTCACCTGTAAAATAAAGTACAAAAAAAACACAACACACAAGATAAAATAATTTATTGCACAGCTCCGGGGGTTTTCGGGGGTCTTCTGCCGGACTCCTCCGCTATCTTCTTGTAGCTCTTTTACTAGCGGAGGAGCCCGGCATTCTTCTTCGTCGCTGCGGCCTCTTCTTCCGACTTCGGGGGTCTTGTCCCCCTCTTCGGTTCTTCAGTTGTTGTTGTTGTTCTTCTTCTCCTGGAGATGTTGACTCGACGTTCTCTCCGGCCGCAATGCCAGGGACGCGCTGCGCTGCGACTTATATAGGGACAAGGGGCGGTGTCACATGGGTTGATGTCACATGGGTTGGTCACATGGGTTGATGTCACATTGGGACAGTCCCAGCATCCTCCGGGACTGTGACATCATAAGGGGGCGGGGTCACCATGTGACACCAACCCATGTGACATCAACCCATGTGACACCGCCCCTTGTCCCTATATAAGTCGCAGCGCAGCGCGTCCCTGGCAGTGTGGCCGGAGAGAACCTTTGAGTCAACATCTCCAGGAGAAGAAGAAGAAGAAGAACGGAAGGCGGCGGCGGCGACAGAAGACCGGGCCACCGCCTGTAAAAGAGCTATAAGAAGGCGCGGTGGCCCGGCAGAAGAACCGAAGAGGGGGTCAAGACCCCCGAAATCGGAAGAAGAGGCCGCGGCGATGAAGAAGACTGCCGGGCTCCTCCGCTAGTAAAAGAGCTACAAGAAGATAGCGGAGGAGTCCGGCGAGAAGACTCCCGAAGACCCCCGGAGCTGTGCAATAAATTATTTTATCTTGTGTGTTGTGTTTTTTTTTGCACTTTATTTTACAGGTGAATGGGTAGGGGTACATTGTACCCCATACTCATTCACATAGGGTGGGGGGCCGGTATCCGGGGGCCCCCTTATTAAAGGGGGCTCCCGGATTCCGATAAGCCCCCCGCCCACAGACCCCGACAACCAACGGCCAGGGTTGTCGGGAAGAGGCCCTTGTCCTCATCAACATGGGGACAAGGTGCTTTGGGGTGGGGGGGCCGCGCGGCCCCCCTTCCCCAAGGCACCCCCCATGTTGAGGGCACGCGGCCTGGTACGGCTCAGGAGGGGGGCGCTTGCTCGCCCCTCCTTTCCTGGGCGGCCGGGTAGCGTGCTCGGACAAGGGTCTGTTGTGGACTTTGGGGGGACCCCCACGCCGATTTTTTTCGGCGTTGGGTTCCCCTTTAAGACCATACCAGGCGGCGGGGCCAGCGACGTCTCCTTCGCGGGCCCCGCCTACCTGGAGACGCGCTCGAAATGAGCGGACTTTCCTCCGCGTGTGTGGGCGAGTCCGTTCATTTCAAAAGTAGGGCGGATAGTACGACGGACTTAGTACGCCGTATTAGTCCGCTGGAAAAGTGCCGTGTGTGGGCAAGTAGCCCGTTCGGAAAGTCCGACTGACAGTCTGGCGGGAAGTCCGCCAGACTAAGTACGTGGGACAGACGGCTACGTGTGTACGCGGCTTTAGACATACATGAGGTGAAGAAGGTAACGGTAAGCCCAATCAAATCAGCATCTCCTTTGGGGGTCAGTGCTGCATATTCTTATCCAATATCGTTTGATTTTAGGACAAGTCCACCAGGTATGAAACAATGTTCAAACTTGTTCGCATTCACTGCAAGGAGCTTGGAAGGCATCAGGGTAGATCTTAGCAATCCCTATTTTTTTCTGATAAAATACTTTTTTTTACCTTTTCTCATCCTTTGTTGCATATTGCACTGTTGATCTTCTCTAGTCTCCTTGCAGCCACTACCTATCTACATGCATTCTAGTGATGACTACATGGCTTTTCTCAGGAAGTGTTTCCTGACAGTTATAATGGAGGAACATGACTGTGCAATGAGCATCAATGCTGATGTTTATAGTTTCTAATGTGGAAGATTGGGATGACCCAGTAAAACAATTAGGTAATAAGAACACATCATCATTGTCATGAACAATGGGTGGTGCCTGCACAACAATCTAGGACAGTGATGGGAAACCTTGGAACCCCAGATGTTTTAGAACTACAGTTCCCATTATAACTACACTGCAGATCATCATGGGAAATGTGGTTCCAAAACATCTAGGGTGCTAAGGTTCGCCATCACTGATCTGGGACATTATTACCAGGTTTTATGTTATTAAAAGCTGCAAATTTAACAGTATTGAAAATACTTTTTAAAATTAGTTCAGACTTTACACTCTTGTGCCCCCTCCACTCCCAACTAGTCACATGACCTGCAGGGTCCTCTTTTCTGGCACTACATGGTTAGCGATAATGCAGAAAACAGTGTTGAAGTGCAGCTCTCCGCATAATTGTACATGAATGCAGTTTGAGGCAGGCTCTTAGGCTGGATTCACACCTATGCATTTTTAGTGCTTTTTGCATTTTGTAGATTTGCACTACAGTCCATTTAACATGGTTTCCTATGGAACATGTTCTGTAGTACAAATCTTCAAAATGCAAAAAGCACTAAAAATGCATAAGTGTGAATCCAGCCTTAATGCCCTGCACTCACAGGATGTCCTCAATTTTCTGGGTTGAATGATGCTGAGCATCATTCAACCTGAAAGTCTGGCGATATAAAGTGACGGAAAGGAAATACTGCAGGGGACAGTGCCAACGTGGAGGTGAATGTTGTAGAGCCTCTCTTTTTTTATTCTATACCTCCTGTGGTCACATTTTTAAAAAGTGCCTGTAGTTGGGCTTTAACATGTTAAAACTAATGAGATTTTAGTGAACAAGTGTACATATACTTTAAGATTTTGTAATGATCAGCTGTACTGCTATACCTTTCAGCCCTTTGCAGCATATTGTTCCCTTTAATTTGACAAGTAAAGCAGAAATAGATGCAATTTTTACTCACTAAGTAAAATCAATAGGTCATTTGTACTTTTGACCCATCATATTAATACACAACTCTACTGACAGATCATAGGAAAACTGTCATTCCCAATAATTCTGGACAAATAAATTGATAGAAGGAAATAAATAAGTGAAGATGGACATGATTTTCCCGAAGAGGTGAGTCCAAGCAGAAACCCGATTTAAAAAGTCAATTGCACGCAATGTATTTACAGCTATATTTTTCAGCCAAGCTTGGAACATCTTGTTCTACTCTAACAAGTGCTGCTCTTCTGTTTATAGAAGACATTAATTCTCTATCATGTTCTTTACCAACGTTTGGTCGATTTACATGTATTTCAATCATTACTTTTTTCGGTTTCTGTGAGGAAGGTAATAAAACTCACTCTAAGCAGAAACAGAAAATATATTAGCCTAATAGGGGACTTTATATACTTCACTTATATATCTGTGGCTTTATTAATAAAAGAGCTGGGTTCAGCATGACTGCTGCTAAACACACACACTAAAGACCTTTCTTCTTTATTGTCAGAGAAAAGCAGAGAGATGTTGTATGTGCAGATATTACCTTGAAGTACTCAGAAAATAACATTCTACTAGATACTATATGCAATATATGATTTATATACTGTATGTAATAACATTTTAAAGAAAACGTCAACCTCAGCGAGCATTCATCTATTTTTAATGTAACCTTATTTCTTTCTCTATATTCCAAGAGGTCACACACCTTTACATGTTGTCTCTGTGTGTGGCTATTGCTTGTGTAGCCGGTGCTGCTGTACAGGTGCCCTATATAACATGGGGGGCCTATCAGGATTGCACAGAGGGATCCACATACATTACAGTACGACTGGCTTTTTTTGGATAGATTCATGAGCGATCGGAACACCTGTCAGGTTTTTATCGCTGTCTCTATCCCCCAAGAGATTCATCCTCTGTAATTGCCCTGTACCATTATCACAGAAAGTAAAAGTAAAACAAATCCCCAAATGTGTGGTTGTCTCCAGAACGGGAACAGAGTGGACACTAGTTCTGGTGGCAACCAAGGATTCCATCACTTCAAAGGGATTTCCTCTCGCTTTCTGTTTTCGTTATGAGACTGGATGTGAAAGGAAATCTCACCCAATGGGATGCAGCTAGCAAAAATAATTCTGACTGGGATTATGACCCCCCCCCTTACGCTATCTGAAATACAAAAAATGGTTTGCCTTTAGTTATATTTTAGGCAGGGAGCTCACTGCTTGTAGTCATTCATGTCCATGGTTGTGAGAAGTCATGCTGCCTTGGGCACATGTTAAAGTAGATTCAAAGCAGAACTACACTGCTTCTTAGAACTACACTGCTTCTTAGAACTACACTGCTTCTTAGAACTACACTGCTTCTTAGCACTATAAACCAACACCTATATTTAATTTATTTTTAATATTCAAAGCAAACTCATCAAACCCATCCAGTCATGTCTCCATGATTTATTGGATTGGGAAATCACTTTGAAAAACACCCCCCTAATCCTTCTGGAATATTCGACTGTTGGGTCAGATGACTTAAAGAGAGCCTATATATAGGAGAAAAAAAAAGTAGTTAGATTTGAGATCGGCGGTGACAGCTAAAGATGACACATCCTTCCTCCCAACTGTTGCAGCCTGCTGTTGTATGGTTACACTCTCTTCGACTGACAGTTTATTTGATTATTAGTATGAGCTGTGATGGCTGAATTAATTTTTGGAGTTAATAAACAATTAAGTTTAGTAAGAGTATATTGTTTAATTAATGAATGCATCAATTAATAGTTGGTATGTATAAACAATATTTATTATTATCATTAATACCAACAATAAAAGGGCTGCAGCCAGTTCATACCATTTGATATAGTTTCATAGTCTATTTAATTGCACTTATATACAATTCTGTCTCCGGTCCCATCCATCTGCATGTTAAAGGAGAGGTACAGCCAAAGCTCGTTTGACTATACCTCTCCTTCCGATCACAGGAGTGTAATTCTTTCTGCACTCCCGTAATCTGATTTCAGCAGACTGCAGGCTGAAGCCCACTGTCGGCTGACGTCACAGAGCCGGTCCAGACTTGGGAAAGATCATGACAATATGGTTGGGATCAGCCCACATGCCTGAACCAGCATCCGGCTCAAATTCTTAGCAAGTCACTGAGAGGCTGAGCCCGCCGCTTTCACCACCTCCTCAGCACAGTGATCCAGTGAGCGCTGGGAGGGGGGGGCAGAGCAGAGAAGCTCAGATAGCTGTGAGAACCGAATGATCAGTGGTGTTTGATTGCTCAGTTCTCAGCATTGGAGCCAGTGGGGGACAGATGCATCATCAAACCAATGCTGAATCCACCTAAGTATGATTCTTGAAAAAAACTAAAACATACTTCTCTTTTAAATGCAACTGCTAATGAATTGATCTCAGATGTCAAACTGAGGCCATCAACACAAGTCCAAAGGCTGTCCACACAGACCCTTAGTTTGTTAAAGCACTTTGTACAATAAACCACGTCCTTGCAACTGAATACTGCTGATCTCCCTTAGCCTCTCTCAGCCATTGTCTACAAGCACTTGCTCCAGCATCTTCTGCACATCATTTTCCCCCAGACTGGCTTTCCGATGGTGACAACAGTGTTGGCTTTTAGGTATGCATGGGAGAGGGTGACAATGCAGAAACACAACTGGGAGACAAATACCCCCCTCCCCCCATAAAAGATAACTAAATTTACAGTACATTTGTTTCTGTTCCATTTACGTCTTCTGGTTTTGCAAAATTTTGAAAAGGTTAAAAACCTGGTGAACCTTTTCAAAATTTTGCAATTACTACTATACCAGTTATAAATGTAAAAAGACCTTGGGGATTTTCTTGAGGTGGGCAGACATAGCCAATATATAAGTGGTGGTGTAAGCATATATTGGAAAGTCAGTGTGTTTTTTATAGTAATTTGCTGTGCTCATAAGTTTACACACCCTGGCAGAATGGATGATTAGTTGATCATTTTTCAGAGAATATGAATGATAACACAAAAACTTTTCTTTCACTCATGGTTAGTGTTTGGCTGAAGCATTTTATTATTAATCAACTGTGTTTACTCTTTTTCAATCTTAATGACAACAGGGACTACCCAAATGACCCTGATCAAAAGTTTACATACCCCAGTTCTTAATACCCTGTATTGCTCCCTTTAACATCAATGACAGCTTAAAGCGGAGGTCCACCCTAAAATGGACCTCCGCTCATCGGAATCCCCCCCCCTCCGGCGCCACAATCGGCACCTTTCAGGGGGGAGGGGGGTGCAGTTACCTGGATAATCCAGGTAACTGCACCCACTTCCGGGCTAGCTCTCTGCGGAAAGGGGCGTACGTTACGCCCCTTTCCGCAAGCGCCCGCCCCCTTCAGCAAGTGCCCCGCTGCCTGCTGGGAAACACACAGCTCCCAGAGGCAGCGGGGACCGTCCGGATTGCGCCGCGCGGCTCGCGCATGCGCAGTAGGGAACCAGGAAATGAAGCCGAAAGGCTCCATTTCCTGATTCCCATACCCAAGATGGCGGCGGCACGAGCGAGCGATCGGCTTCGGGTACCGACATCGCGGGCGCGCTGGACAGGTAAGTGTCACTATTTAAAAGTCAGCAGCTGCAGTATTTGTAGCTGCTGGCTTTTAAAAAAAAAAAAAACGCGGAGTCCCGGTGGACTCCTGCTTTAAAGTCTTTTGTGGCATTTGTGGATGAGGCTCTTTGTCTTCTCAGATGGTAAAAAGCCTCCAGTTCCTGTAAATGCTTGGGCTGTCTTGCATGAACTGCACGTTTGAGATCTCCCCAGAGTGGCTAAATGATATTGAGGTCAGGAGACTGAGATGGCCACTCCAGAACCCTCACTTTATTCTGCTGCAGCCAATGACAGGAGGACTTAGCCCTGTGTTTTGGATCATTGTCATGTTGGAATGTCCAAGTACGTCCCATGTGCAGCTTCCTGGCTGATGAATGCAAATGTTCCTCCAGTATTTTTTGATAACATACTGCATTCATCTTGCCATCAATTTTGACCAAATTTCCTGTGCCTTTGTAGCTCACACATCCCCAAAACATCAGCGATCCACCATTGTATTTCATAGTGGAAATGGTGTACCTTTCATCACAGGCTTTGTTGACTCCTTTCCAAATGTAGCGCTTATGGTTGTGGCCAAAAAGCTCAATTTTGGTCTCATCACTCCAAATGACTTTGAGCCAGAATGTTTAAGGCTTGTCTCTGTGCTGTTTGGTGTATTGTAAGCGGGATACTTTGTGCCATTTGCATAGTAATGGCTTTCTTCTGGCGACTCGACCATGCAGCCCATCTTTCTTCAAGTGCTTCCTTATGGTGCACTTTGAAACAGCCACATCACATGTTTTCCGAGAGTCCTGTATTTCACCTGAAGTTATTTGTGAGGTTTTTTTTGCATCCTGAACAATTTTCCTGGCAGTTGTGGCTGAAATTGTAGTTGGTCTACCTGACCGTGGTTTGGTTTCAACAGAACCCTTATTTTTCCACTTCTTGATTAGAGTTTGAACACTGCTGATTGGCATTCTCAATTCCTTGGATATCTTTTTATATCCCTTTCCTGTTTTATACAGTTAAACTACCTTTTCTTGCAGATCCTTTGACAATTCTTTTACTTTTCCCATTACTCAGAATCCGGAAATGTCAGAGCACTGGATGAAAGATGCAAGGATCTGTCAGGTGTCTAGACACTCATTGGCCTTTTATACACATACACACAAATTACAAGCAAACAGATCACAGGTGAGGATGGTTACCTTTAAAAGCCATTCAAACGCTTTTGTGTCCACTTGTGTGCATGTTATCAGGCCAAAATTAGCAAGGTATGTAAACTTGGGATCAGGGTCATTTGGGTAGTTTCTGTTGTGATTATGATTTAAAAAGATTAAACACAGTTGACTGATAATAAATGGCTTCAGCCAAACACTAACCAAGAGTGAAAGAAAGGTTTTTGTGTTATCATTCATATTCTCTGAAAAATGGCCAAGAAATCATAAATTCTGCCAGGGTATGTAAACTTATGAGCACAACTGTACATAGATATATAGATATTATCTAAAGCGACAGTAAACACATCGATTTAACATTTAAAAAAAAGAGCTGCATTTCCGGCATATGCCAGAAATGTAACTGTTACATTCTGTCAGGGCTGGGCGCAGCCCTTCCTTCTCAAAGCTGGCCGCTCAGCTGTCTGCTAATTGCCAGATCCTTTCTCTCCACACTGACTCACCTGTTGTTGATATCCTGCTCATCAGTCCTGCCTACTTAAGCTGTCCAGCGCAGATCATCTCTGCCTTCGTCTTGGTCACATCTCTAGAGGTGCTCTACTGTGTTCCTGTTAAAGAACTACTTGGTTGACATTTCTTCTGGCTCCAGAGCCTGCTTGCTGTTCTACTAAGCTCATCTCTGGCTCCCTGACGTTTTGGTGTGTCTGACTTTACCGTTTCTGAACTCTGGCTATGTTTTGACTACGTTTACTCTGTTTACCTAAGTGCCGGTTCACACAGGGGCGACTCAGATCCGACTTCAAGTTGCCCCAAGTCACCTCAGGTCGCACAACATGTAGAAATCAATGTAAGTGAATGAGAGCCGTCTTAATGCACACTACTGAAGTTGCTCCGACTTCAGAAAAGGTTCCTGTACTACTTCAATCCGACTTGTAGGCGACTGGTACCCATTGATTTCAATGAAGGTCGCCTCCAAGTCGGATCTCCGTCTATACAGAGGCGACTCTCAGAGAATTATCAGCTCTCAAAAGGAGTTCCCCCCCTGAGAGCTCATTCTCTGATTGGCCACGGCAAGTCGCCTGGCCTGGGGTGACTAAGTAGTGTTGTAAGTCGCGTCCAAGTCACGTCAAGTCACATCACATCAAGTCACGTCAAGTCACGTCCAAGTTGCCTCCAAAAGTCGTGTTGCCCCTGTGTGAACCGAGCCTCATTGTTATTATTATTATTATTATTATTAATAATAATAAACAAGTGTGATTTAACTGTACTTCTGTCTCAGTCTGATTCATGGTTTCTGACACAACCAAACTGCCAAACCATCCAATGGCTGGTGTCATAACTGATCACATGTGCAGCATCATGGCAGTTGAAGATTAAACAGAGGCCAAGATGGCAGCTTCCTTGGCTGAAAAAAAAGGAGGGTTTGCTTCGACTTCAATAGTAAATACTTAGCTATTACCTAAATAATAAGAACTTAAAGTATAACTAAATCCAAAACTTTTTTTTCTTAATTTTGGATGGCGTAGAGCAGGGTTAGGGAACCTTGGCTCTCCAGCTGTTTTGAAACTACAACTCCCATGAGACATTACAAGACCCTAGCATGACTGCTAGAGGCAGAGGCATTATGGGATTTGTAGTTTCAAAACAGCTGGAGAGCCGAGGTTCCCTACCCCTGACGTAGAGAGTAGTTAGAACACCTGTCTAGTATTTACTGCTGTCTGTATCCCCCTAAAGGGAGACTCACCCTCTCTATTTGTTTACTGTTCTCAAAAAGAATGCAAGTGAAAGAAAATCCCCAAATCTGGGTTGTCATTAGAACAGGGATTGAGGAAAAATCTCCCAAAGGGGACACTAGTTCTGGCAACCCTGTTGAAAACCAGGATTCTCTCACTTTGAACGTTTATCCTCTAACTTCCTGTTCGGGCTATGGGGCAGGATGTGAAGGGAAATCTCCCCAAAAAGACACAGATGGCAACAAAAAATCTGACCGGGGGTATGACTATTGCCTACTTAACCAAAATGAAAAGCAAAGCTTTACCTTTTGGTTCTTCTTTAGGCTGCGACATGAGACTGGATCCATTGGTGCTGGTCACACCATCACTAGAATTTATGACAGGGAAGACCCAATAGAAGCAATTAGGTGTAGTGAATGGAAACAAAAGCAGAGTGGACAAGTGTGAAGAGTGTCTGAGTTTAAGATTTTGGCCAGAGTGGTACCATGACATTAAGACATGCACGTATTCAATATAACCTCATGAACATGATTGCTCAGGGGTCCTCAGCAATTCTATCCACCAGTTGGCTTTCCAAAACATTCATTCAATAACACAAGTTGTTATATAAGGCTGCACTACAAGGGAATAGCTTGCAGAGTATTTCCATTCCCTGGTATGGTTGCAGGGGGAGCTGCAACCCAGACTATAATTGCCTAGTGCCATATTTATTCTTTTATTAGAATTAATTCATCACTTCGGGATTTTAGCTACAAATCTGGCAGCTTTGTTGAGGATGAACACTGCTCTTCTCTGCTTCCAAGTAATTGATAGTTTCATGCTGATGCGAAACACATTTCTTGTACATTTGAGTCGGTATTGAAAAAGCTGCCAGGGAAAACAAAAACTGTGGCAAGCTAAGTACATAGAATAGGTATAAGTTTGGCATTTGCAGTGTTCCGTTTCCTTGTCCTTGTGCATACACAGAACTAGAAGTGGAACATTGTGTGATTGTTTGGATAATAGCAGGGCGATCTTGTGACACTCTTAAAGGCTTTTTTTTATTTGTATGGCTTGATAAACATAATATTTAGGTTAGATAAAAAGAGGTTATAACTAAGTTACCATGCATGTAAGATAATTGATATAGGGAAAATCACAGGTCGATGTGTAATATTTAACTGTGTATGGCTCGTCTTGCTCACAGGTAATGGAGTAATTATGTATGCAAGGTGGAGATAATAAATGGGTAGACAGGTGTGTTCAGTACACTGTGTCTTATCTATATGCCATGATATTAGAGAATCATTAAGCTATAGATTATGTTGGTGTCATAAATTGCAGAAGGTGAAACAGAGATAAGAAAGGATTATAAAAGGACATTGTATAGGAAAGTACATTGCTGTACTGGATTCAACCCTATCTAAAACTAAGCCTGTCATAAAGTGAGAAATTAAAGTGTTACTAAAGTCAAAATAAAAAATGACATATATGACATATTTGTATGTAACTAGCATTAACAAAGCAGTCTTTGTTTTTTGGGTTCCCCCCCCCCCCCGTTTTATTTTATTTTTTTAATCTGTTGATCCTGCTGTTATCTTTCAACTTCCTTTAAGAGACTTTGCAGTAAAGGTGTCAGTTAGGGTGTAAAAAACTGTGAACAGGCAGCTCTTTATTGCAGAAGAGATATGCTATGTCTCTTCTGCAATAACAAACACGTGCCTGCTCGCAGTCTTCTGTTGAATGCACACTGAGCTGTACATGTACAGCTCAGTGTGCATCCCTGTCACACTCCAGCTATGTGTAAATGACCGACTCCCATGCACATGTGTGGGATAACATCAATCCCCGACCGACCAATCAAGGTGAACACCTGGCACCTGGAAGTGTCCAGGGAGAAGATGACAGCAGAAATAATAAAATGGAGCTGCGCTTAATTAGAAAATGTGTTAACCATAAATTAATACAACACAAAGATTGAAAACAATGTGCATAAATCTTGGAATTACTCCCAACACCACAAAGTAATATTATAGATTAGTTCATAAGACATAGCCACACATGTGACGTCTTGGTATAACTTGTGACACCGCCCCACAAACTCGTGCTCCTCCACCACATAGAATGTGTGCTTTCCAGAGGCAAGCTAAAACGTACTTGCGGCTGTTAACCCCCGCCAGGGCCTTGATCCAAAGAAATGGCGATGACAGCTCCCAAATGCTTGATATAATGAAGCAGGAACACACAGCAAAAAACCAAGGGGACTTGATCATTCAATGGTCTCGATTGAGGATCAGAAGATAACCCAAAATAAAGAGGAGCTCATCATAGTGTAAATCGTAATATAAACATTTATTAAAGTAAAAAATTGCACTTACACGTAGTAAAAGATAAATTTATAAAAGCCGTCCGGCAAGCAAACACCCACCTACTAGGGCGCACAGCGCGATGATGTCAGCAGGCCACTCCTCCTGACATGCTTTTTGTCAAAATCTGACTATACTATACAGACGGAACCACACCTCAATCTGAGACTTGAGTGGCGGAACCCAAACCACCATATTAGAAACTAGAAAAAACTGACCACTGCCAATATGGAAATGTATCTGTGTTAGAAATGAAATTTAAAAATGGACAACAGTCCAGAGGAAGAGAACAAGGAAAGGAGGATAACATAAAAAGTATAATCTATAAACAAACTTGACCAAATGTGTAAAAAATTATCTGAAGGATTATTCGCCGTTGGTATAAAAGAAAAAATGGCCTGATGTATTAAGACATTGCGTGCCACCAAAGGGAGCATTACCCAAACTGCCTCCCTAGCCAACCCCATCATAATGTTGCATTTAGCATTCTGAACTCACAAAAGGAGGCAGGGCACTGAGCACTATTCTCCGAATTATGGACACAAACTCCCGGATGTGGTTCAAAAGGGAGCTGAGGAGACAGGGAGCAAGACTCACGTCACCGCCCCCCAGTGGTGAAAAATGGGTATGTCAACTAGTATATCTAAACCTCCAAATCTAAAAATTAATAACAAAAATAGAAGGTACAAGAATGGTTAGATTCCAAAAATATATGAGGTCAAATTAATTATAATGCCATATATCTCAAAAAGATATATATATATATATATATATATATATATATATATATATATCAAGGAAAAGGGGGAAAAAAGTATAAAGAAAATAAATATCCCACTCAGAAGCTGACGGAAAATGTTACCAATGCCCATCTCAGAAGGTGTTGCCACTAAAGTATCACATTAAGTTCACATAATCAAGGGTAAATCTATTCACACAAACCCACATTTATGAATTATCAATAAATGCGTTCACATTTATGTTAACATTTAATCCAAATGGGACATAACTTTTAATCTTAATCTTATGTATCCATGACATCTCAAGCCCGGATATGCCTCTAACCAGAGAGCTTCCTCTCCAGTGTGGGCAATATTTGTCTATACTTAAAAATAGAGGGTCTTTGTTATGGGCCACTGAATAGAGTTTAGAAACCAAATGTTTGGAGAAGCCATTAATTATATTGGTAATATGCTCGTTTAACCTCACTGAAAGGGGTCATTTGGTCCTGCCCACATATTGAAGCTCACAAGGACGTTGGATCAGGTAGACGACCCCTTCCATCAAATATGTGATGTAAGGTCTAAATTCATACTCCATCAATGTACTAGATGAAGTAAACTTTTGAGTTCTTCTCTGTGTGCATCTTTTTAAGGAGCACACACGGCACCTAAAAACCACGGCATTTGTTAGAGTGTGTGCCTGTACTAAAAACTCTTCATTATTTGTACAGTTGCGTTTTAGCCGGATAAACTGGCTTTTTGGAACTGATCGAAGACATGACTCATGGTGGCAGCTATCGACAGGAATATGAGTGCCTATCGGTAGCTTTGAAAAAAAGTAGTAGTGGTAAACTGATCCTCCTTTACTGTAATTTTAAGGTTTAAGAAGATGACAACAGTCAGCAAAGAATTTAGTCTTCATTAAGACTTGTGGTTGCTCAAACATGCATTTTTGCCACCTGTCAATCGTGCCCCTTCCTTCAGCTGCAGTAGGCAGCAGATGGGAATATTTACATGCCATGTCTGCGATGCTTTACGGCTGGGTTTGTGGCATGTTTAAAACAGGCAGTAAGGAGCTGTTGCATCGTTTCCTCAGCACCAGTCAGTAGACTCTGGAGCACAATCTGAACACAGATCTGGCTTCAGAGGCAAGGGAGATTTAGACACATGTCTAAATCTACCCTAAATGTCTTAGCTGGAGTTTAACTTTATTATGTTATTCATTTATGTAAAGTCTGTCTTAATCTACTAGTCCATCTAACATTACTCTCTCCAGACAATGCTGCTGTCCAAAGATGTCTCCATTGCTCCTACATAGATAGAAGCACCACCCTAAATGCTAGATTACACTGGAAAGCACTTGTTCGAATGCATGTGTTCCCACACATTCTATATACAGTAGATCACTTACGTATTTATACATGTTGACCATATCCCCCCTCAATCTCCTCTTCTCAAGAGAGAATAAATTCAGTTCCTCATACTGAGTTCCTCCATGCCTCTTATCAGTTTGGTTGTCTTTCTCTGCGCTTTCTCCAGTTCCCCAGTATCCTTTTTGTTAATCAAGGCCCAAAACTGAATTGTAAATTCCAGATGAGGGCTTACTTATGATTTGTACAGGGGCAAATCATCCCTCTGGAGTCTATACCTCTCTTAATATAAGAATGGACTTCGCTGGCTTTGGAAATTACACCTTGGCATTGCATGCTGTTATTAAGCTTACCAGAACACCCAGATGCTTCTCCACCATTGACTCCCCCAGTTGTACTCCCTCTAGTATGTGTAATGCATGCATATTCTTAGCAACCAAGTACATACATTTACATTTATCAACATTAAATCCCATTTGCTACATACTTGCCCAATTAAACAGTGCATTTAGGTTGGCTTGTAAGTTGTAAGGATGTTATTCCGTTGCATAGCATGGTGTCAGCCGCAAAGACTGAAATGGTACTTTTAATCCCAGCCAATATGTAATTTATGAATATATTAAAAAGCAAGAGTCCCAACACTGAACCTTGGGCTTTTACTTTAAGGTAATATTTTTGAGGTATTGTGTTTGTACTTGGGTTTTCTGTTATCTCTGTTTTATTTGTAGATGCAGTAAATGTTACTGGGCAGACGTTACACAAGGAAAAGTTCAAGATATTCTGACCTGTCATTGGCTTCATTCTTTCAGTGGGAAGATCACATGCAAACTGGACTTCAAAGGATTTAAATCATCAAAGTTGTTTATCCAACAAATGTGTTTAATCTAGTCCCAGTATTGGGCAGTAGCCATTAAAGCTTAACTCTGGGCACAAACATGTTAATTTCAATATATTCCCTAATAGTCACAAAATATATAAACCTACTTTGTGAGCACCATGTTTTTGCAAGGCCAGAAATGACCATGTAACATTAGCAGTGACATCATTACTTTGCTGTACATGAGCATATCTGGGAGGAGTGAGCCAACAGACCCACCTACTACAGACAGCCTGCAGAAAACCATGGGAGGGGGCGGAGTGAAGACCAGTCACCCTGCACAAGGAGAGAGTGTAACAATAACCAGTTTTTAGTACAGGAAGTTCCCACACAGCAAAGTTTCACACTGGAACATTGCACAGATCTGGAAAAAATACACAAATCACATCAAGATTCAAGAAATAAATAAACATTCCCCTTACATTTAGACAATATTTTCTAAACCTGGAGTTCAGCTTTAAATTTCATTTTGTTGTAATTTTTTTTATTTATTTATCTTAATGCTGTTGTTATATTAATGTATTGTGGGGAGGTGGTGGACTGTGCATTACCATGTTGGATTAGAGTCGCAGTGGGTCCAGGAGCTGGAATGACTTGGAGAATGGGCATAAATATTTTACCTGTTTTTGTCTATTTATGGCTAGAGATGAGCAGCTCTTTATCATCTGTCTTTATTTTGTTTGTCAAAACTTTAGTAGTGCAAATAACATCTTCTTAGATATACACTTATTAGTTTGCAGTGGCGGCTGATGGTAATTTTTTTTTGGTGGGGGGGGGGCGGTGGCAAACAGTACCACCCTCCCCCCCCTCAGTCGGTTGGTGAGCAGGACTGGTGCACTTACCCCATATATGCAGCGCTTCTCTTGAGCTCTCTGCGATGGCGGCTCTCCCATTCACCTGCTCTCCACGGGCGGTGGCTTTGGCTTCTGTTTCCTCCCTCCTTCTCGGTGGCCAATTGAGAGTCTTCTCTTTTCAGCCAATCTTTTCAAAGTATGGCACCTGCTTCTGATTGGCCGGATTGAGGATCAGTGTTACAACAGGGAATATTCATTCGCTGTTGTAACACCTGGGTGGGCTCATGGCGCAATGCTTTTCGGCACAGTCCCACATATTTTGAAGTCTTATAGAGCCTATGGCTCTAATCAGGTGGTTAAAACACCCCTGCCACTGTAATTCAGGTGCTCAGCATCCTGAAAGGGGCCAGATGCCAGATGCCTAAATAGGGGGTGGCAGGGGTGGCTGTGAATAGATTCATGCTATGCATGAATCTATCTATTAGTTATATAGGGGGTTGCGTGGAAAGAGAAGAGGAGCCCGGGCGCCCCTAATGGACAGGCCGCCACTGTTAGTTTGTCCTCGGGTACAATGTATGGAAAAGGTATATTTATTTGAGGAAAAAAAGCTTTGTTTCTACTCTTTACTTTCACATATATTTTTTTCTGTTTTGTACAAATATGCTCAGTAAAGGATAAAACCTTAGAGTCAGATGAAAATAAAACAATGCACATTTCCAGAGACAAATTGCCACCACTAAGCTGCTGCACAATGGGAAACTAATTTTATTTTCGTTGGCTCTTTATGTTTAGACAGTCTGTTAAATCAAACCCCCGTATTGTGTTTATATATGGTCAACATAGCTCGCCGGAATGGTTATTTTTCCTTATACCATATTACCAATTAATATATATATTGTTAGTTAAGATGATTTTGTGCTGCACTTAGTTTCTTTCCAGTTTTAATGAAACAGAATATTTCAATCATATTCACCAGTAAAGTAATTAGAACAAAATGCATTATTAATTAAAAAAATGAGACGAAAGGATCCAAAGCTAATTTACTAAAGTTATTTGGCTCAGAGCAAAAAAGGTTGAGAACTCCTGATTGACTTTGATGCTGCTGCATAACTGTTTAATTTTTTACTTCTGGAAATATAAAATATGCTTTTTCTTAATATGGGCATGACTCTACCATTAATAAAGTCAAACTAAATGTGGATATATATATATATATATATATATATATATATATATATATATATATATATATATATATATATATATATACAGTGTAAGATTGTGGGGTGCAGAAACAGTCTTGTACTGTATTTTAGAATAAAAGCATTGTCTCAGTCTGTGTTGCTCCACAAAGACAGTTAAAATGTTTCCTTTTCTTCCAGTACAGTCTTGAATCTATTTAGTTGCTATTGGCCACTCCCGATTCCACAGTTCCTTTTACAATTAGTTAAAGGGGGGGGGCGCACTTTGGCCAGTGAGTAGGAAATGTCCTGGTGTCAGAGGGACAAAACAATGCCCCATGACTAGTATTAGGGGAGTAATAATGCCCCATCTTTGATATCATTGGGAGCAACAGTGCCCCTTCGTTGGTGTCAGTGGGAAGAATAGTGCCCCAATGTCGGTCAGTGGCAGGAACTATGCCCCACTGTTGTTGACAGTGGAGAGAATAATACCCCAAGGGCCGAATGAAAGCAAGCAAAGGGCTGAATCCAGCTCCCAGGCTTCGCACCAGAATATACCGAACAGGCAACAAAATATTCGGAAGAGCACAGGAACACTGTTAAAGTCTATGGGACACGAACATAAAAAATCAAAACTGCTCATTTTAAAGGCTTTATATGCAAGTTATTGTCATAAAAAGTGTTTGAGGACTTAGTTCTGCCCCAGGGCATATGTATCAATGCACATTTTGTAAAATTAACATTTGTTAAACAGTGTCTCGCCGTTCTGCCTAGTGACAGCACACTGATAGTCTGCTCCCTGTCATCGGGAGCAGCAATCACAGCCATGCCCCCATACAGTTAGAAACACGCCCCTAGGAACACTTAACCCCTACACTGTCACCTAGTGGTTAACCCCTTCACTGCGCTCCGTGCCCGTTTTGCCCGTTTTTTGAGAGCAGTGATTTTGTTTTATGCTTAAAGTGAAACAATAAAAATTAAATATTCCTTTAAATATCATGCCTGGGGAGTGTCTATGGTATGCCTGTAAAGTGGCGCATTTTTCCTGGGTTTAGAATAGTACCACAGCAAAATTACATTTCTAAAGGAAAAATTGTAATTTAAAACTGACCACGACTGTAATGAATTGTCAGGTCTCGGCAATATAGTTAAAACTCATTGAAAAAAGTCCATACTAGACCCTTCAGGTCTGATTGCAAATTAAGGGGAACCCTGCTCTAATTTGAAAAATATTGGCGTAGGGGTCCCCCACAAAATCCCTACCAGACCCTTATCTGAGCACGCAACCTAGCAGGCCACAGGAAAAGAGGGGGGGGGGGGCAAAAGAGCACCCCCTCCTCCTGAACTGTACCAGGCCACCTGTCTGTACAATTTTTAACATAGTTATTTGGTAATTCTATTAATTGCCAGAGCTTTGCTAGGCATTGAGTAAAAAATTCTAGGCTGCGCTATGCACAGTACAGAGTTCATGAGTATGCTATGCACAAAGTGCAGAGTTCAGGACTTTACTATGCACAGAATGCGGGGTTCAGGAGTAAGATGTACACAGAGTGCAGGTTTCTGGAGTGAGCTACACACGGAGTGCAGGGTTCAAGAGTAGTCTACGCACAGACTGCAGAGTTCAGGAGTGTGCTATGCACATCGTGTAGAGTTCAGGAGTGCGCTACACACAGAGTGCAGGATTCACGAGTGTGCTGTGCAGAGAGTGTAGAGTTCATGAGTGTGCTACACACAGAGTGCAGAGTTCACATTCCTGAAGCGTTCGGGGCTGCACTATGCATAGAGTGCAAGATTAAGGGCTGCATTCAAGAATGTGCTAAGCACGGAATACAGGGTTCATGGCTGTGTGAAGCACAGACTGCAGAGTTCAGGGCTGTGCTAAGCACAGAGTGCAGTGTTCAAGACTGCAAAGTTCAGGAATGCACTACACACAGAGTATAGAGTTCAAGAGTTTGCTAAGCACAGAATGCAGACTTTAGGGCTGTACTAAGCACAGGGTGCAGAGATCAGTGCTGTGCTATACACAGTGTGCAGAGTTCAAGGCTGTGCTATGCAGAGAGTGCAGGATTCAGGAGTGTGCTACACACAGAGTGCAGAGTTCAAGAGTGTGCTACATAAAGAGGACAGGGTTCAAAAGTGTGCTACGCACAGAGTGCAAAGTTCAGGAATGCACTACACACAGAGTGCAGTGTTCAGGGGTGCACTTCACACAGAGTGCAGAGTTCAAGGCTGCGCTATACATAAAATGCAGAGTTCAGCACATGTCGTACCTTTGCTGCCGTATAGGTTTATAAGTTGCTCCCTGAGCACTGTAGGAGCTCCGCACCTTGAACTTACAGCCAGCCACCAGGTGACATCCCCCTCCCGGCACTGCACTCAGGGCACCTGTATTTCCCTGGTCTTTGCTATGAGCACAGGACAGGGAAAGGTCTGTGCAAGCCAATTTGAGAGGTAAACTGGCACTTGTAAATACAGAAGCTGTGCTTCTGTGTTTAGAAGTGGGAGTGGTGAGTGGCGGGGAGCAGAGGGCCGAGAGCAGGAGGTGGCGGAACGGAATTCCACCATGCCCAGTCTGAAAAAAAAGCCCTGAGGAATTGTATGCATGTTATGCTTAGTGGCATTTTTATTGAATGTGTACCTACAAATGTGTGCAAAATACAGAAATATTTTTAAGCAGGTATCACTAGTTACGATTTTGGTAATTCAAAATGGTTTGAGCTACAGGTAGACACTTTTCAGAGATTTCCTCTTTCTTTATTTTGTTTCTGAGAGAGGGCATGAAGGGATAGCTCCTCAGTAGACCACAGACAGCAACCTTTCCACACTTTATCCAATTAAAAATAAATGTTTGCCTTTAAGAACTGTTTTAGTATGGTAGGTTTAGTGCTATTTGTAGCCCTGCCAAGCTTTCGAGAAACTCCAGTGTTAAAGGGTTTCCCCAAGGTCTTAGTATTTATTGCTTCTACCAGCCACTGTTGATGTGTTCCAGTAGGTTCTGCCAGATGGATTAATATTTTGAGTTACAAAAAAAATTATTAGCCAGCCAAGTCAGTGTTGGTGTGTTCCAGTGGGTTGTGCTGGTGAATTGATAAATATTTGGGATCCCCTGACATTTATGGAGTGTTCCAATATTGTAAAACGTCACTCCAATAATATGTGTCGAAAGGTAATGGCTCTGCCCACTTGGACTCAAGTGGATGCAGCTAATATACAGTGGAGAAAACAGAGAAAACGTCCTTGCCAATCTTCTCGTAAACGTAGACAAAGATTGTTACAAGAACCTTTGCTTGAGATATTGATATGCTACTGCTCTATATTTATTAGAAGGTGAGTACAGGTAAGTGACACTGTTAGCAACCTAGGGTATCCTGATCTCCTTCCATTCAAATACATTCTGAATTTTTTTTATAAAAGATATCAGAGCAAATATTAAACTGTTATTCAACCATTAAATGCTAAAAACTTGGCCTAACATTAAACATTGCTTACTAAAGTAAGAAACAAAGTGAACATGTGGCCAAGGTTTTGTTATTTAAGTTTTATGACATGGGGGATCATTAGCTCAGTGGTAGATTTTTAAAACTGAGTCCATGGCAGACAGGAACTAGTAGCCCATGTTTGTTAAAAAAAAGACAAAAACAAAACAAAAATCCAACATAAGCTTACCCACACAGGGGTTCTTCTCCAGCAAAATACAAATGAAAATGACCAAGTCATCTGTCTCTGTGGTCAACAGTACCTCTGCTTGTTTGGTCTCCCAGACCACTGGCTATTCCATGCACACAGCCTTGAGCTTTTTGGACGTGCACAGCCTTTAGCTTCTTAACGCACACAGCCTCAAGCCCTTTAACACACATAGCTTTGAACTTCTTAATGCACACAGCATCTAACTCCACACAAAGACTCTCTCTCAATGGCAGCTACTACTCAAACTCCCCACCACTCCACATGTAACTCTCGGCAGATCAACATTATAAGGGCTGTGTGCACCTGGGTCCACCCCCTGCTGGATGTCCACAAAACTCGAACATTTGGTTTGAGATTTTTTTCCCCTCCCAAGGAACTACTTTTTCAAATCAATGCGTCACGTCAATTTGAACATTTCCGACAATAGGGTGTGACTTGTCAGGCAAATCGACCTGTCAAATTGCGTGACAAGTCACTCCAATGTGAACGAGAGCTAAAGCTCATGTAATGCTTGTTAAAGCCGAGCTTCAGATGCTCTACCCTGCTCCTTGCATCCTCACCCACACCTTAATAAATGGATTGCTAATGCTCCAGATCCCAAGTTTTTTTCTCTTGTTCTTTGCGGACGAGGAGGGATCCTTCTTCAGGTGCCTATATCACTATAGGGGTTATGCAGATGATTTCTATTAGCTGGCAACAGTGACTTATGTCAAGAATACGTGACAAGATTTTCAGGTTTTTGAATTTTCATTTCATTTCTTATTTTTGGATCTTTGTTCTTTTGAATTTCGGATTTTCATTCTAAGGCCGCGTACACACGGGCGGATTGTCTGGCCAACTAAGTTCGTCAGACAATCCGACAGACAGTCCGTCCAAATTTTGAATGAACGGACTTGACCACACACGATGAACAGACAGTCCGCTGAAAACTTGCGCGATGACGTGTACAGCACGTACGACGGGACTAGAAAAACGACGTCCAATACACTGCAATGCAACCTTCGGCCGTGTAAATCCTTTCTGAGCATGCGCCATACTTAGTCCGTCCAACTTGCCTACACACGAGCGGACTGTCCGCTGAAACCAAGTTTGGACGGACAAAACCAAGTTTCAGCGGACAAAATTACGGAAATTCCGAAAGACAAAGTCCGTCAAACTGTCCGCTGAAAAAGTCAGCTGAAGCCCACACACGAGCGGATTGTCTGCTGAAACACGGTTCAGCGGACTAAGTTGGGCAGACAATCCGCCCGTGTGTACGCGGCCTTAGTTTTGGATTTCTGAATTTCCAAATTTCCAAATTTTCGAATTTCCAGACTTTCAGATTTTCGAATTTCGAATTTTCAAATTTCCAAAATTTTGAATTTTCGGATTATCGCATTTCCAAAATTTTGAATTTTCATTTCATTTCTTATTTTTGGATCTTTGTTCTTTTGAATTTCGGATTTTCATTCTAAGGCCGCGTACACACGGGCGGATTGTCTGGCCAACTAAGTTCGTCAGACAATCCGACAGACAGTCCGTCCAAATTTTGAATGAACGGACTTGACCACACACGATGAACAGACAGTCCGCTGAAAACTTGCGCGATGACGTGTACAGCACGTACGACGGGACTAGAAAAACGACGTCCAATACACTGCAATGCAACCTTCGGCCGTGTAAATCCTTTCTGAGCATGCGCCATACTTAGTCCGTCCAACTTGCCTACACACGAGCGGACTGTCTGCTGAAACCAAGTTTGGACGGACAAAACCAAGTTTCAGCGGACAAAATTACGGAAATTCCGAAAGACAAAGTCCGTCAAACTGTCCGCTGAAAAAGTCAGCTGAAGCCCACACACGAGCGGATTGTCCGCTGAAACACGGTTCAGCGGACTAAGTTGGGCAGACAATCTGCCCGTGTGTACGCGGCCTTAGTTTTGGATTTCTGAATTTCCAAATTTTCGAATTTCCAGACTTTCAGATTTTCGAATTTCGAATTTTCAAATTTCCAAAATTTTGAATTTTCGGATTATCGCATTTCCAAAATTTCGCATTTTCGGCTTTTAAATTTTTTTTATTTTGAAAATGTGGATATTTACGAAATGATGAACTTGTCTAAATTCGTTACAAAAATGAATTTGGAATTAAACGAATTGCACATGTGTAGTAAATACTTGATTGGCCATAGCTCTGCCACAAATTCACTTTAAAGAGACCCTTTTAACATCTTAAAAAAATTGTACTTGCAGGTCCCTGTAATAGAAATGTTATTATATGCACTTAGTGGGCCATGTCTCTTACCATCCCCCTGAGTCCTGTAGTGACAAAAATTTTAAAGGAGTAACCACAGCATGCACCAGAGCTGTTAGAGCTGTGGATTGGGGTGAGCAGTAGATAGGGTTGCAGAAGTGAAATGTGGAGGAGGGAATGATAAGCTGTGAAATTGGGTGCAGAGGTGATTGTGGACTGGGGGTGTAAGCTATAGATGGGGAGTTTGCAGAGGTGACATGTTGACAGAGGTTAAAAGGGGAATTGTGGATGGGGGGGGGCTGTGCATGCTAATATAAATTGTGAAATCTGGGGGTGGAGAGGGTGGCTATGGATGGGTGGGATGGGGGGTAAACTGTGGAGAGGGGGGAGGGGGTGAGCTGTAGAGGGGGAAGGGGTGAACTGTGGATGAGAGAAGAGAAGGTAACCTGTGGATGGGGGGTGAGCTGTGGAGGGGGAGAGGGTAAGCAGTGGGGGGTGAAGTATGGACGAGAGAAGAGAAGGTAACCTGTGGGTGGGGGGTGAGCTGTAGCGAGGGGGAGAGGATGAGCAGTGGGGGGTGAGCTGTAGAGAGGGGGAGAGGGTGAGCTGTGGGTGGGAGTGAGCTGTAGAGGGGGAGAGAGTGAGCTGAAGGGGTGAACTGTGGATGAGAGAAGAGGAGGTAACCTGTGGGTGGGGGGTGAGCTATGGAGGGGGAGAGGATGACCTGTAGGGGGGGTGAACTGTCAATGAGGGAATAGAAGGTAACCTGTGGGTGGGGGTTGAGCTGTGGAGGAGGAGAGGGGGAGCTGTATAGGGGAAAGTGGTGAACTGTGGAGGAGAGAAGAGATGGTAACCTGTGGGTGGGGGTGAGCTATAGAGAGGAAGGAGAGTGAGCTATGGGGGGAGGTGAGCTGTGGATGAGAGAAGAGAAGGTAACCTGTGGATGGGGGAGGGGTGAGCTGTGGGGGGGCAGGTGAACTGTGGATGAGAGAAGAGAAGGTAACCTGTGGAGGGGGAGAGGGTGAGCTGTAGGAGGGAGGAGGTGAACTGACGAGAGAAGAGAAGGTAACCTGTGTGTGGAGGGAAAGGTGAGCTGTGGACAAGGGAAGAGAAGGTGACCTGTGGATGGGAAGGTAAGCTGTGGACAGGGGTGAAGATAAAGAACACTTTACTTCTCTTTCCTGATGAATGTCAGTATTGGGGGCAGGAATAGGGGTGGGGCTGGGGGGTGTAAGCGGGTGGGGTTGGGGGCGGGGAGTTGGCTGGGGAGGGTGGGTTCCTGCACCTATTCTCTGAAAAATAAAGCCCTGAGAACATCTATCAATAGTTCTAAATAGATGAGGTTAGGGAATTTATGTGGTAATATCACTCACCTCTGTGGTCGTATTCTACTATTCTAAAATTTAGATTGTGTTCTTCTGGTTCTGTTCTTGTGGCAAAGCTGCCTTTTAGAAGCATGTCATGGAAGTCTATTGGAGGTCTTTGTGTTCATTGCAACGGGATGGTCTTTAACGGGAGATTGCTTATTATCTTTAACAGGTTCAGAATCAGGACTAATATAATAACATTATTTTTCTCTTTTAGAAATATTCAATATTTAAAGCCGAAAGGGGTGTACTAGGCTCCCTTGCACATGTTTGTCTTTAACTACTAAAAACCTGTGTTCAATAGCTCAAATTACTCAGTTGAATAAGTAACCGGAGTCATGCTATTCCCACTAGACAGTTCACCTGGACAGTTCACCTGGTTCTGTACAGACTTTTAGCTAGAGAATCTGAATGCAAACAGCTTATGCTGTCCTTTCTCTGTAACAAATATTGTAATGCTCTGTAGCCCCAAACTTTTATAGTTTACCTTGAACTACACATTCTATGAAATGTTTGCCTTGCATCCCCTGAAGGCCTTCAACAACTTGAAATAAAGATAAATTGTTGATAAAAAAGAACGTGTGAAAACTAAGCGAGAAAGGTCATCATATGTGAATGCAACATGTATTTGTCCAACCCAATACATATACTTTGATGCCATGTTATAGATTTAGAGGAAAGCAGAAAGATGTGAAATTATGTATGAAGAGGCTCCAAAAGTCTCATCTATAATAGGCTTCCTGGATATCCATCCTTAAAAACAAACTAAAATGTATTTTTATTATGTATATGTTCTCTGGCTTCTTCAAAAAACACTGCAAGGAGCACTTTACTAAATTAAGAAAATGTAGATTCTGTCTGATAGCAGTTTAGTAAATAAGCATGAGTTATTATAAAGCATTTAGATGGAATTGATATTTGGTCAAATAACTGTTTAGAAAAAAATATTCAGAATTTTAAAAGAAATCGAGTAACATTCCATATTATTAAACGGTGTAGAACATTACAATATCATCTAGCTAAATGATAGGGAGAACAAATACAGGCTGCTCAAATTATTTTTGTTGTGTCTTTTAAATGCTTGCTGCTTCACATTTCCATAGGGTATAAGGGTAATCATATACAGATTTGAGATTCTTCATCTAAACTCTTTGCGAGTCAAGTGCAATCATTATACTGCTTTACAGGTGCCCTAGTTAATATGTAGAATATATGTACTAAGGGTACATATGAATATAAAACAAATGAATATATTCTTTTTTTTTCTACAGACTATAGAAATTACAAAGGAACATCATCTGTATGTTAAGTGAGGACAGTTTTATTTAATCATATTGGAAGGGTTTATTATGCTGGGAATAAATATCATGCCCTGGTTCATTAAAGTGGTTGCAAAGGCAATATATTTTGACCTTAGGCCGCGTACACACGCGGGGACTGTCTGCCGAAACTAAGTTCGTCAAACAGTCCGCTCAAACTTTTGAATGAACGAACACGCACACACACGGCACTTTTTGAGCGGACAAATACGGCAAACTTTGTTCGTCGTACTAAGTCCGCGCAACTTTTGAAATGAACGGACTCGCCCACACACGAGGCAACAGTCTGCTCATTTCGAGCGCGTGTGCAGGTAGGCGGGGCCCGCGACGGAGACGTCGCAGGCTCCGCCGCCTGGAATGTACTTAAAGGGGAACCCCAACGCCGAAAAAAATCGGCGTGGGGGTCCCCCCAAAGTCCACAACAGACCCTTGTCCGAGCACGCTACCCGGCCGGCCAGGAAAGGGGGGCGAGCGAGCGTGCCCCCCCTCCCGAGCCGTACCAGGCCGTGTGCCCTCAACATGGGGGGTGCCTTGGGGAAGGGGGGGCCGCGCGGCCCCCCCACCCCAAAGCACCTTGTCCCCATGTTGATGAGGACAAGGGCCTCTCCCCGACAACCCTGGCCGTTGGTTGTCGGGGTCTGCGGGCGGGGGGCTTATCGGAATCCGGGAGCCCCCTTTAATAAGGGGGCCCCCGGATACCGGCCCCCCACCCTATGTGAATGAGTATGGGGTACAATGTACCCCTACCCATTCACCTGTAAAATAAAAGTACCCAAAAAAAAAACACAACACACGAGATAAAATATTTTATTGCACAGCTCCGGGGGTCTTCCGGGGTCTTCTCGCCGGACTCCTCCGCTATCTTCTTGTAGCTCTTTTGCTAGCGGAGGAGTCCGGCTTTCTTCCTCCCCGCCGCCGGCCTCTTCTCCCGACTTCGGGGGTCTTGTCCCCCTCTTCGGTTCTTCTGCCGGGCCACCGCGCCTTCTTATAGCTCTTTTACAGGCGGTGGCCCGGTCTTCTGTCGCCGCCGCCTTCCGTTCTTCTGCCGAGCCACCGCGCCTTCTTATAGCTCTTTTAGAGGCGGTGGCCCGGTCTTCTGTCGCCGCTGTCGCCTTCCGGTCGCCTTCCGGTCGCCTTCCGTTCTTCTTCTTGTTCTTCTTCTTCTCCAGGAGATGTTGACACGTCGCTCTCTCCGGCCGGAATGCCAGAGCCGCGCTGTGTGGCCACTTATATAGTGACAATGGGGCGGTGTCACATGGTATATGTCACATGGGTTGGTCACATGGTGACCCCGCCCCCTTACGATGTCATAGTCAACCCATGTGACATATACCACGTGACACCGCCCCATTGTCACTATATAAGTGGCCGCGCAGCGCGGCTCTGGCATTCCGGCCGGAGAGAGCGACGTGTCAACATCTCCTGGAGAAGAAGAAGAAGAACAAGAAGAAGAACGGAAGGCGACCGGAAGGCGACAGCGGCGACAGCGGCGACAGAAGACCGGGCCACCGCCTGTAAAAGAGCTATAAGAAGGCGCGGTGGCCCGGCAGAAGAACCGAAGAGGGGGACAAGACCCCCGAAGTCGGGAGAAGAGGCCGGCGGCGGGGAGGAAGAAAGCCGGACTCCTCCGCTAGCAAAAGAGCTACAAGAAGATAGCGGAGGAGTCCGGCGAGAAGACCCCGGAACACCCCCGGAGCTGTGCAATAAAATATTTTATCTCGTGTGTTGTGTTTTTTTTTTGGGTACTTTTATTTTACAGGTGAATGGGTAGGGGTACATTGTACCCCATACTCATTCACATAGGGTGGGGGGCCGGTATCCGGGGGCCCCCTTATTAAAGGGGGCTCCCGGATTCCGATAAGCCCCCCGCCCGCAGACCCCGACAACCAACGGCCAGGGTTGTCGGGAAGAGGCCCTTGTCCTCATCAACATGGGGACAAGGTGCTTTGGGGTGGGGGGGCCGTGCATGTTGAGGGCACGCGGCCTGGTACGGCTCGGGAGGGGGGGCGCGCTCGCTCGCCCCCCTTTCCTGGCCGGCCGGGTAGCGTGCTCGGACAAGGGTCTGTTGTGGACTTTGGGGGGACCCCCACGCCGATTTTTTTCGGCGTTGGGGTTCCCCTTTAAGTCCATACCAGGCGGCGGGGCCCGCGACGTCTCCTTCGCGGGCCCCGCCTACCTGGAGACGCGCTCGAAATAAGCAGACTTTCCTCCGAGCGGGAACAGTTTGCTCATTTCCTAAGTGGCCTACACACGGGCGGACTGTCCGCTCAAACCAAGTTTCAGCGGACAGTTTTTCGGAATTTCCGAAAAACTTTGTTCGTCAAACTGTCCGCCGAAACTGTCCGCTGAAGCCCCACACACGAGCGGACTGTCCGCTGAAACACTGTTCAGCGGACAAAGTTGAGCGAGCAGTCCGCCCGTGTGTACGCGGCCTCAATGTATTCCCTGCATTAAGGTAAAAAAAAGTCCAAGTATTTGTATTGTCTTCTCACCTCCCTATATACTTACCTGAGTCCTATATCAATCCAACGCTGTGCCCGTTTGCAAAGGTGCTTGTCTGTGTTTCTTTCTTCATAGCACACAGAGGCAGTAGCGGTAGCCATTGGCTCTTGCTGTAGTCAATCAAATCCTGTGAGGAGGAATCAGGAGGTGGGGCCAAGCCACTCTATGTGTGTCTATTGAAGAATACAGCCCAGCTTCGGAGCAAGCCCACAGTTGTACCACTATAACAAGTGGTTTGCTATGGTGGCACATGGAAGGAGCGAAGAGTGCCAGTGGAGGATCCCAGAACAGGAGGTTGGGGGGCACTCTGTGCAATACCATTCCCTGATCCACACAACTCACCACATGCTTAAAACCTGCTCTTGTGAAAATACCATAATTGCATGTGGACGACTCAGTGTCTGCTACCCCTCTCTGCCAATCCCTCCTTTTGCTGCCACTTGCCCAAGGGATTAAATTCAAAATGTACACTTAGTTCCTCCTGCACAAACTTGTAGTTACTGTATTGAAATATGACACATCCTCTTCTATTGAATAGTAGGGGCCCACTCTGAATAAGCCTTCTCTTATGGCTCTGGTTGCTCGCTGCCACTAGGCCAGAGGCCTGCAGAATCTCTCCCTGAAGACCCAGTGGGTTAAAAGCATACCTTTTAGGAAATATGGACTACTGTTGCCAGTCAGCCTAACTTGCAAATCATGTGCCCGCAGACAGCATCGACTTGACACAGAGCCCCACAGAGAGGGTGAAGCCCGGGCGCAGCCCATCCACAGCTCTCTTGCAAGGATCACTATCCTTCATGGCCAATCCATCCCCCTCTGTCACACTGACATTAAGGGCAAAACATGTTCAAAACATTTACCAGTATCATTCTTGAGGTGATTGTAGCCGTATTAGTGCACTTACATCATTTAGAATGCTGGCAGTGAGCCGTGAGGTGAGAAAAATAAGTAAGTAAGTATTGAAATCCTCCAGGATGGCTATGGCCAGAGTTTCAGTCAGTTAAGGGTGACAAGAGGCAACGTTGCCTAGTTCCCCTATAGTTCTAAATAGGCCAAGAATGACATCCATGCAACTTAACTTTAGCAATAAGTTTGGGAATATAACATCTGAAGCACATTAAGGATGTTGGGTCCAAACCTCCAGGAGTCTATGAGCATTAACAAATAAGGCAAAGAGACAGAACCAAATGCTTCTGATGGTCACTGGAGAGCAAGAATCCCTCTTGAGAGCAAAGTTTTAATGTTCACTGCATGCCTTACTTGGTCAGGCCTCTGCCTACCAGGAATAAATCAAGCAAGGAATATTCTTGAGGAGCAGATGTAATTAACCTCCTTAGCGGTAATCCCGAGTCTGGCTCGGGTTGGAATTTTAATTACAATAGCGGTAACCCCGAGCCAGACTCGGGCTTGCACCGCTCGATGCAGGGGAGGACACAGGTAACGTTACTTACCTTGTCCCCTGGATCCAGCGATGTCCGCCGCGCTGTGTGATCGAGCCGTCCTGCGCTCGATTCACAGTGCCGAATGCCGCCGAGCTCCGTTCCCTGCGACGTTACGACGCATGGGAGCGGAGAACGGCGGCAAATTCAAAAATGTAAAAAGACACAAAACACACACAGCACTGTAATCTTACAGATTACAGTGCTGTAGTAAAAAATACACACCCCCTTTGTCCCTAGTGGTTTGTGCAATGCCCTGCATGCACTTTTATATTATAAATACTGTTTTTTACTGCTTGGAATTTGGAGATTGTCCATAGCAACCAAAACATGTCCCTTTTTCATTTTTTTTTGGATTTGATTACATTATTGAATAATTTTTATTATTCTTTATTATATTATAAACTTTATCATACCCGGGATGTCCGCTAGACTCTGGTTTGAAGAGATTTCAGAGCGTTATTCCTAAGAATTACAGGACTACAAAATAAAAGCCAGATTTCCATGCAAAATAATTGTACCGCTTTCAGCACCTTATTCCAGACTGAATCATACCGCCAGGGAGGTTAACTGGGAGCGGCTGGCTTGCTCTCTTGGAGAGCGGGACTCTCTGTAGGACAGTTTGGGTGGTCTTCTTCAAGTTAACACAGTGGGCCTCTGCGGCCTAGTCGACCACCATGAAATTCCGCTCAGCAAATCTGCATTGCTGTAATGCAGATCACTGGATTGGGATCCTATCCGCTCCCCAAACACCCTATGAGCATTTGACATACATTAAAGGCATATTAAAAATGTATCCCAAGTGCCTATTTTTTAGGCCTGACACACCGGAAATGCTCCTAAAACTCCTGCTTTTAATGCCAATGGCCAATGGCTGACAGTGCTGATCAATGTGCTCTGGGGGGGGGGGGGGGTGTTATCCTCCTGTCAGAACAGAAAGGTGCAGCGGCAGATATAGCGCTACTAACATAATTTGTATTAGTACAGCATCCTCTGTCTTTTTTTGTTCAGACCATTGGGCTGAATGAAGACAAAACTGATGCAGCCACTACATCTAATGATTGAAGTTGCAACTTATTACATTTTTGGTTTTTGGTACAATAACACTTTAAAATGTAACTAACCCTCCCCCCCCCAAAAAAATATATATAGTATATTGCATCTCACTAGTCCTCAATCGGCCCGAATCTGCAAGAAACTGTCACGTGATAGCAGGCTGTCTGCCCAATCAGCTGCAGCAATGGAATTTCCCACCCCACAGCCTCACATAACAAAGAAGTGAGGATGCTGGTAACATCATTGACCTACTATGTCCATATTAGTGACAGTTTTGTGTGTGTTCAACTGAAACCTTAGCTCATCCATAGTCCTTGGGTGTGGAGCCCGCATATTCTTTTTCTATACAATTTTGCTAAAAGAATTAAAGTAATTGCTATTTTTTTTTAAATAAAATAATTTAGAAACATATCATACTTACCTGCTCTGTGCAGTGGTTTTGCACAGAGCAGCTCTGATCTTCCTCTTTTTGGGTCTCCTGTCGGTGCTCTGGGCCCCTCCCCCTTGCCAAGTGCCCCCATAGCAAGCCACTTGCTGTGGGGTCAATTGTGCAAGCACACTCTCTGCGTCCATAAGACACAGAGAGCATGGCTCAGTCCCGCCCCCTGCTCCCTTACTGGCTGCGATTAGCAGCAGCGGGAGCCAATGGCTCCCGCTGCTGCATCTCAGCCACTCAGGAGGAAGAGACATGTGAGAGCCTAGGGTCTTGTGCACATCGCTGGATCAAGATCGGGCTTAGGTAAGTATTTGGGGATGCAGAGGTGGAGCTGCACACCGAACGCATGGGGCACTTGCTGTGGGGGCAATTGTGCATGCTCGCTCCCAAGCACACTCTCTGCGTCCATAAGACACAGAGAGCTTGGCTCAGTCCCGCCCCCAGTTCCCTTACTGGCTGCGATTAGCAGCAGCGGGAGCCAATGGCTCCCACTGCTGAATCACAGCCAATCAGGAGGAGGAGACCTGTGAGAGCCTAGGGTCTCGTGCACATCGCTGGATCGAGAACAGGCTTAGGTAAGTATTTGGGGATGCAGAGGGGGAGCTGCACACTGAACGCATGAAGGTAAAAAAAGTGTTCAACCACTTACATTTTTTTTTTTACAATAGAAAAATATTTGTCATCCCTACTTTTTTATACCTTTTCTATCTTTATTGCTCTGTAAAAGTCCTCCATGGTTGGGGTACTTCTTGAGGAACATTTTTACGTTTTCTTTGAGAAGGTATAGCAGTAAATACAGGTGTGCAAAAAAATGCAAGAACAAAGGCTGCATGTATTCACCAAGTACATGACTCTGTTCATTAAGTAAATATAACCCACTGTGAGCTACTCTGTACCGGATGAAAAAATGTGCAATCTAGAAATAGCATCAAAGCTAGGCCAGACTGGAAAAAGAGAGGTAAGACCTGCCGAATAAAAGCACAGCTCTGTATAAAGAAGGGAAGTTAGTTTAGAGAAATAACATCAGGGTTTACATACTTTAGCGGTGATGAGACAACAAGGTTAGAGGACTTGTTGGCAATGAGGATTGATGTGTTAGCTGAACAAGGAAGTGATTTTTGGAGCAGAAAGTCAAGCAGTGTGTGATTCTGCACAGAGACATTATTCCTCCAGCGTAGGGAACACTTTGGAGAAAAGCCAAAACTGCTGATGAGAAGTCAGAAAAAGACTTTATAACTCAAGGGAACAGGCCTTTTGATGGAGAAGGTGACATAACATTTCTAAAAAATCTTTTTTTAATTCCCCAGATGGAGGCACATAAATTTATGTTTGCCCAGAGGAAAATAGTTCAGAAACAGAACATTGTTTAATTCTGATTCTTAATCGCCAGTTCAAATCTAGGGCAAGAAAATGAAGTTTTTCGGAAAAGCTATCAGTGTAGAAAACACCAATAAGTCAACCAGACGTTCTGTTAATCGGTCAGAAGTATAGTCAAAGGAAATCTATGGTCACAGCGTCCACTTTTATTTTTATAACATCAACTTTGTAATAACAATACAAACAATAGTTATTTTTAACAAATCCAATATAGGCTTACTTGAAAAATCTCCTTTGTTGTATATTCTGCCTGTCTATTGGCTAACTCTTTTCACAACTTCCTGGATTCCCTGCATGCTTTGCAGTATCTCTTATGATGTTTGCTTTCCATTTGTAAGGACTACATATCCCATGGTACCTTGCTGCCCTCAATCAGTGATTCCTGTACTGACACCATCTCCCAAAACTCCTCCTCTTAGCACCTCTGCAAGTCAGAAGACAGGCTCTGTGAAATGTGTGACACAGCTGTGCCTACTCACAGGGCATAGTGATTACATGTCACAGAATCTAAAGCAGAATTACACTGAAAAGCGGCCATATTTGGAATATATATATTTTTTTGGGGGGGTTACCTAGTTTTAACCACTTCAGCCCTGGACCAATTGTCAGCCTAAGGACCAGAGGTCTTATTACAATTTCTCACTGCACTGCTTTAACTGGTAATTGTGCAGTCATGCAATGTTGTACCCAAACTAATTTTGCGTCCTTTTCTTCCCACAAATAGAGCTTTCTTTTGATGGTATTTGATTGCCTCTGCGATTTTTATTTTTTGCGATATAAATGGAAAAAGACCGAAAATTTTGAGAAAAAAATATATTTTCTACTTTTTGTTATAAGAAAAATCGAATAAATTCAATTTTAGTCATACATTTAGGGCAAAATGTATTCAGCCACATGTCTTTAGTAAAAAAAATGTCAATAATAGTATATTTATTGGTTTGCGCAAAAGTTATAGCGTCTACAAACTAGAGTACATTTTCTGGAATTTACACAGCTTTTAATTTATGACTGCCTATCTCATTTCTTGAGGTGCTAAAATGGCAGGGCAGTACAAACCCCCCCCCCCAAATGACCCCATTTTGGAAAGTAGACACCCCAAGGAAATTGCTAAGGGGCATGTTGAGCCCGTTGAATATTTTTTTTTGTCCCAAGTGATTGAATAATGACACAAAAAAAAAGTTTACAAAAAGTTGTCACTAAATGATATATTGCTCACACATGCCATAGTTATATGTGGAATTGCACCCCAAAATTTATTCTGCTGCTTCTCCTGAGTACAGGGATACCACATATGTGGGACTTTTTGGGAGTCTAGTAGCATACGGCACCCCGAAAACTAATCACTGCCTTCAGGATTTCTAAGGGTGCAAATTTTTGATTTCACTCCTCACTACCTATCACAAATGGCAAAATAACACAAACCCCCCCCCCCCCAAATGCCCCTATTTTGGAAAGTAGACACCCCAAGGAAATTGCTGAGGGGCATGTTGAGCCCATTGAATATTTTTTTTTTTGTCCCAAGTGATTGAATAATGACACAAAAAAAAAAAAAGTTTACAAAAAGTTGTCTCTAAATGATATATTGCTCACACATGCCATAGTTATATGTGGAATTGCACCCCAAAATATATTCTGCTGCTTCTCCTGAGTACAGGGATACCACATATGTGGGACTTTTTGGGAGTCTAGCCGTGTACGGGACCCCGAAAACCAATCACTGCCTTCAGGATTTCTAATGCCGCGTACACAGGACCGGACTTTTCAAAGGGACTAGGTCCGACAGACTTTCGACGGAGTTCTGACGGAGTTCTGACAGAGTTCTGACGGACTTTCCGAATGAACGGACTTGGCCACACACAATCACACCAAAGTCCGACGGATTCGAACGTGATGACGTAAGACCGGACTAGAATAAGGAAGTTCATAGCCAGTAGCCAATAGCTGCCCTCGCGTCGGTTTTTATCGGTCAGACTAGCATACACACGAGCGGATTTCTCGGTAGGAACTGGGTCCGGCGGAGTTCTGGCAGAAAAATTTGAAACATGTTCCATTTCTAAAGTCTGTCAGACTTTTGCAAATCAAAAATCTGCTGCAGCCCACACACGATTGAATGGTCTGCCGGAATCGTTCCGTCGGATCTTTGATGTTGAAAAGTCCGGTCGTGTGTACGCGGCATTAGGGTGCAAATTTTTGATATCACTCCTCACTACCTATCACAGTTTCGAAGGCCAAAAAATGTCAAAATAGCACAAAACCCCCCCAAATGACCCCATTTTGGAAAGTAGACACCCCAAGCTATTTACTGAGAGGCATGTTGAGTCCATGAAATATTTTATATTTTGCCACAAGTTGCAGGAATATTACAATTTATTTTTTATTTTTTGCACAAAGTTGTCACTAAATGATATATTGCTCACACATGCTATGGGCATAAGTGAAATTACACCCCAAAATAAATTCCGCTGCTTCCCCTGAGTACGGGGATACCACATGTGGGGGACTTTTTGGGAGCCTAGCCACGTACGGGACCCCGAAAACCAAGCACCGCCTTCAGGATTTAAATATAAAACGCTACCAAAAAAACCTGTTAGCGATCGTAGGGATCAGGCCTGACTCTGCGAAACGCTGCAGTTATGTGTTTAGTGTTTTGTAAGTGACAGTGATCGATTGATACTGCACTTGGGTGGGCTGGGCGGAGGGGCAAAACGCAGGTGACAGCAGGTATCTGGGCTGATCCTGCTAACAATGCATTTTTTTGGAACCCTAAACTGCTGGGGACGCTAGTATAGATCTGATCAGATCAGATATTGATCTGTTCAGATTCTATATCACTACGGGAGGTTTATGCTTTGCGCGTGGGTGTTAGCGGTACTGCTGCCTGGGGCGACGCAGACCCTGACCCTAAAACCTAATTGATATCACCCGCCGGGTGATCAGGGGGTTAAACCTTTATTGGGTAATAAATGGTGGGTGCCCTGATGCTATAAAAAGCAAACTAACTAACCAGAGTCGCCTGTATTTTCCGCATTTACGCATTCAAACTGCAGAGAATGTAGTTTGAGAACATTTCAATTTTGTTAAATATATATACACCCCTATATATTCTATTTCTAGGGGGTTTTATCTCAATTTGCACAATGAAAGGTTTTCATCTGATGCAAATAATTCCGGTACCTAAAGAGTGTGACATAACAAAAAACTTTGGCTCAACTGACAATCAGCCATTGTTCTTCATTGTGAGTGCACAGTTATTACAGCGCCAATCCAGTTGTATAATGTACTAGACAGCAATTGTTTATGTTGGGTGAAAACAGTTATCTTCAAAGGTAGACAGACTTCTAAAACAGTCATGTGGCTAATTTCACAATAATTTAAGTCTGTTCTAATTTGGACATACATCAAATCAAATATCAACATTGGTTCACCTTGTGCAGAGAGAGATAAAACAACCCGTCACTATGTATCGGTGTGTATAAAGAATTGGGGTCCTCTCTGTACTTGTCACTCTTCTGGGAAAACAGCTGGAAATTAGAATGTTCTGTATGTTATTAGTGTGACTCTAATCCATGTTTCATCTTACACTGATTTGCCTCATTAGTGCGTGTAATGAAAAATCTGATTGTAATTCAATGCGTAACACAGGAATGGAACACTTGATATTATGCAATAAGTAAATACATCAGATCCACTTTCATTTGCCCTGGAGCCATTAGTTATACAAGCACCTTCTTTTCACATTTGCTAGTCTTTATTTATTGTTTCTAGAATCAATTGAACATTGAGATTGTTAAAACGTATTAAAACCTCAAAACAGACATGTAATATATTTAAGCTCACCAGTCCTTAAATGTTGTGGCTGCATTAGGTTTCTTTTTTTAAGCTTTTTTATCCCTTTTTTTCCACCAGGCAGTTCTGCTAGTAACAAACTTCCCGTCCCTGGGTGGCTACACTCTCTCTTCCACAGTATCTATGGAGAGGGCTTTAATAATTCTACTTAAATCTTAAAGTTACTCTACTTTTCTAGAGAAAAAAAATGCCCTCTGGGTGATCTAGGTAAATTTCAGGGATTTTAGCAAACATTGTTGCAGATTCCTACCTTTTTCTGCTCTGAAAAATTAGCTTTTTGTTTCACCCTTATCTTTGGAGACTGAATCAGAATGGGAGGATCTGGTTCACAATAATCATCTACTGCACTTTTAGTGTTTTCATGAAGCAAGTTGCAGTGACCTGCATCCTAGTGCAATTTATGAAAATGCCTTTGAAAATAAAAGCCTTAGCTATACACTTCTTCCCTGGTCTTCGGGGCAGAATTTCAAAAGTGCATAACACGTTTATACACTTTATGACAGCACATATTAAGTTGGGAGGTAAGCTTTTGTCACCTCTCCAGGTGGAGCGGGGTATGAGACAGGGCTGACCGCTATCCCCAGCATTGTTTGTCCTGATGATGGAGCTATTGGCTGTGACTCTCAGACATGCTCCAGCAGTAGCTGGTATTCGGGTAGGAGCTTTGGTTGAACATTTCACCATATATGCAGGTGACCTTATTTTATTCCTTAATGATCCAAGGCTCTCCCTTTAGGATGCTTTACATGTTCTTTCAGGTTTATCTGAATATTCTGGTTTAAAAGTCAGTTGGGAGAAATCAGAAACCATGCCCATAGACCAAGATGCACACTGTCTAGCTGATTCCACTCTCCCCTGCTCCATCCAACTACTGCACTCTAAACCTAGCTTGTTTCAAAATATGAAAAAAAATTGAAAGCTTGGGTCAATCTCCTTTTATCCCTAGTGGGACAGATTAATCATTAAAAAATTAAACTGTTGCCAGCTTTCTTTGAAAAACTGACAGTTTTATTAATTTTCAACAATAAAAACAAAAAGCTACAAAACAATATACATGACAGAAACTAGTGATGAGCTTTATGTTCAGGTCAAGCAGTTTTAAATTACTTTTATTCCTTTAGAAATGTCATTTTGTGCAGAAACTGTTCTAAACACAGGAAAAATGCGCCACTTTTCAAGCATATTATAGAAACCCCCCAGGCAGATATTTAAAGGAATATTTCACTTTTATTGTTTCACTTTAAGCATTATTAAAATCACTGCTCCCAGAAAACTGTAGTTTTTAAAACTTTTTTTTGCATTGATACATCATCCGCAGCCTTTAAAATTAGCATGTGTCCCATAGACTTTAACGGGGTTCACGTGTTCGCATACATTTTTTGCCTGTTCGCATGTTCTGCCGCAAACCAAAACCGGGGGCTGTTCGGCTCACCCCTAACAGAAACCAATAAGTGCCCACTGACATTGCAATCACTCGAAAAACTGGAATAAGACATCCTGCAGATAGAAATAATATATAAAGATATCAGGTCTATACCGCGTACACACGACTGGATTTTCAGGCAGACTAGGTCCGTCAGGATCCGTCGGACAATCCGATCATGTGAGGGCTAGTCCGATCGTTTTTCGAAAACAAATATCAGATGGGCCTAGAAATAGAACATGTTTCGAATCTATCCGACGGACTCAATTCCGATGGACTAAAAATTGGGGAAAAACGTTTGTCTGTGTGCTAGTTCGATGGACCAAATACAATGCAAGGGCAGCTATTGGCTATTGGCTACTGGCTATTGAACTTCCTTGTTTAGTCCCGTTTACATCATCACGTTCAAAACAAACGTACTTTCGAACAGACTTAGTCCGTTCACGTGTGGCCAAGTCCGTTCGTTCAGAAAGACCGTCAGAACTCCGCCAAAAGTCTGTCGGGAAGACCGTCAGACCTAGTCTGCCGGAAAGTCCGGTCGTGTGTACGCGACATAATGATCACAACCACAGCAGTAGTAATACTACAACATCACTAATGGCGTATAGCCGAGTGGGAAAAAGCACTGAAATGAGCACAATGGTAAAAATTGAGACAATACAATCAAGCAAGGAAAAGATAGAATGAAAAGGAAAGAAGAGAGGAAATAGTGAAAGCAACCATCTATACCAGGACCCCTCCAAAGTCTGAAGTCACAATCTGCACAGGGCGTCTCCAATTTAGGGAGACTTCAGGTTGAAGGGGATTCTACCAGATCCCACAGTTCCCAGACCCAGTTATAGGCATTGAGAGAGTCGTTCAGCAAAGCAGTCAGGTTTTCCATCTGTTTTACATCCTGGATCCTGGAGTGCAAATCAGAGAGGATGGTTCCTGGTACTTCCACTTAAGGGCAACCAAGCATCATGCGGCAGTTAATACATGCACATGGAGCTTCTAGTCAATTTAGAGAAAGAGGGGGCAGAAGGCGCAAAAGGAAGGTTTTAAGATTGAAAGGCACCCAGGAGCCAAAGATGGAAGGGAGTAGGGAGTGACCCATCTACCAGTAGGGGATAATTAGAGGACATGTCCAGAAAAAATGATATAAGGTACCCACATCTGCATTACAATGCCAGCATCGGCGATCGGCAGAGGGATATATGGAATGGAGCAGGTCCAGGGTTTGATACCAATGAGTATCTTGTATTGGTTAACTTTGTATAAGGTACAAATAGAGTGTCATGGTTATGCAATAGTTTGTCTGCTTACCTGTTCCCTGTGTTTATCTAGAGACCAGCCGACCCTCACCTGTCTGCTTTTGTAATCCATCCTCTGGCATGGCTCCACCCTAGCTCCTATCAGGGAGCTCTATATTAACCTGTGCACTGCAGGCCAACGCTGCTGATCAACCTTTGTGTGTTAGCTTCCTGTTACCTGCTGTGTGCTATTCTGTTGTTTTCCGTTACCGACTTTGGCATGTCCTTGACTATCCCTGTTTGCCTGTGATCCTGACCCTTTGGCGTGTCCCTGACTATTCCTGTCTGCTTGTGGCCCCGACCTTGGCTTTGTCCCTCACCATCCCTATCCTCCTGTTGCCTACTGTGGGTGTGAGCTGGGGGACCCTGGGGGTCGCGACCTGGAGCCAGTTGCAGCCAAGTCCATCCTCACCACTAGAGGCGCTGGTGAACACCTACTGGCTCTTAGACTCCGCGCCCCAGGGAATCTTACGCTCTAACCCCAGTGGGATCTGTCCCCCGTCTGCAGCAGTTAGCCGTAGGGTCCACAACCTTGCGGTGCACTCCTGATCCCTACGGTGTGCATCTGTCACCTCGCCTCAAGGTGACCTGACATAGAGCTCTTGGAGGCCTGTGACCAAATAAGTTTCCACGTTTTCAAGGGTAACTGTCATGAAGATCCTGCCAGTAAGTAACAGGCAGATTAGCACAATTGCGGGCATCTATGCGCACACACACCCGTTAGTGTCTGGCGGGTTATTTAACCCTGTCTGACATTTGCATCATTGCTGTTTGGTCTGCAGCTCTGTGTATGTGTTCCCTGAAAACCTGATATCTGCTCCTGTTTTGACCCAGCTTGCTTTGAGACTGTTCCTATTATCCGCCTGTACCTGACTCTTGGCTTGTTTGACAATTCCTCTGCCTACTCCTTTTTTACCTCTGATGCCAGCCTGATTTCCGACCCAGCCTGTCTGATGTTCCTGGACTTCCCTCCTGTCTGCTGAGCCATCCAGGCTGCTCATCTGTTTGCTGATCCATTCAGTCTGCTAAGCTTGTCTGCTGAGCCATCTAATCTGCTGGGCTTGTCTGCTGAGCCATCCAGGCTGCTCACCTGTTCGCTGATCCATCCAGTCTGCTGAGCTTGTCTGCTGATCCATCCAGTCTGCTGAGCTTGTCTGCTGAACCATCTAGTCTGCTGGGTCTGTCTGCTGAGCCTGTCTGCTGAGCCATCCAGACTGCTCACCTGTCTGCTGATCCATCCTGTCTGCTTTCCTGTCTGCTGAGTTGTCCAGTCTGCAGTTCCTGTCTACTGATCCATCCTGTCAGCTGTGCCGGACATCTGATCCTTCTGCTGTTGGTCCTGCCGGCACTCGTACCACTCCGCACTCCTGCATTCCTGTCACCACTACCAGGGGCCCTCGAGCCAGAGGCGTAAGAGAGGCCATCCTCTGCAGTTTGGGCTCACCCTTTAGGTATGTAACAGTAACTCTTCGCCCAAGGTCGGCTCCCATTTATATAGGCATGCCGAAGCCCGGACGTGGGCTAGGTCCGTAATTAGGAGTTAGTAAGTACGTGAGGTCATACCCCTATGGGATGGGCCCTCTAAGCAGGTTTTATTGAATTCCATCAGAGGGGAGAACTGGAGGTTTGTTACTAGGAACTGTGCAAAGTGTTGTATTTGTAAGTAACTATAAAAGGCCTGTCTAGGCAGGCTATAAGGTTCCTGCAAATCTTGAAAGGTCCATAATAGGGACGAGCTGGGTGTTCGAGTCAAACGCATGTTCGACTCGAACACTGGCTGTTTGCCCGTTCAGCAAAGCCAGAACTTTGTGGGCCATTCGTGCCATATTCGTGTTCATGCTTGGCCAATCACAGTGCCGGCAGCTAGGAGAGCCATAATTTGCCGTTCGCACCATATTCGTGTTCATGCTTGGCCAATCACAGCACCGGCAGTGAGGAGAGCCTTAATTGGCCACAGGCAGGATGCCTGTGCCAAATTATAACTCAGTGGGTTTAGTACACACCCCACACTATATAAGGCTGCCTGCGCGGTGGCCTTGTGTAGTGTGTTGCGCCGTTCAGAGAGATAGGATAGGCAGGGACAGTGTCTTCTTTTCTTGTGATTGAACCTAGCACAGTTAGAGTTGGTGTATTGTGCCTCCTGCACAGTATACACCTGAAGCTACCCCCAATTGCTGGTGTTGTTCTGTTTCTATACCACAGGCATTTGCAGCTGTTACAGTGGGTGTATTGTGCCTCCTGCACAGTATACACCTGAAGCTACCCCTAATTGCTAGTGTTGTTCTCTTCCTATACCACAGGCAGCTGCAGCAGTTAGAGTTGGTGTATTGTGCCTCCTGCACAGTATACACTTGAAGCTACCCCCAATTGCTGGTGTTATTCTGTTTCTATACCACAGGCATCTGCAGCAGTTACAGTGGGTGTATTGTGCCACCTACACAGTATACACCTGAAGTTACCCCAATTGCTTGTGTTCTTCAGATCCTATACCACAGGCAGGCAGCTGCAGTAATTACAGTCGTGTACTGTCATCTGCTCAGTGTGCACCTAAAGCTACCCCAATTGCTGGTGTTCTCATCTCCCTGCAGGCCATACTGCCAGGTTTGCTCCAGTGATGAAGAGGGAGGGGTTGATGAGGTCACTGACTCCATGTGGGTGCCTGATAGGAGAGAGGAGGAGGAGACACATCTCCAATGAGGCAGGATGCCCTCTGGGGGCAAGCTTAAGGGCAGCACACCGACTGTATCACACCACAGAGCTCTGCCTGTGCAGGGCACTGCCTCTGCGCGTTATTCCAAAAGTTCTTTGGTGTGGGCCTTTTTTGAGACAAGTGCATCAGATCGCTATTTGCAACATATGTCTCAAGCGTATCTCGCGTTGCCAAAGCATCAGCCGCTTGGGCCCCACATGCTTGACCAGACATACTGTATGTTGACTTGCCATGCAGCTCGTTGGCAAGCGTACCTTAAAGACCCACACCAAAGAACAAAGTGGACCTCTCCTTGCTCCTCATCAGCTGGGATCTCCAACCCCACTATACCTTCAGTCCTCTCTGAAACCTGCACTGAGAGGAATGAAGGTGTAGAATTAGGTGTGTCACAGCCAAGTACTTGCGGGCACTCTGCTAGCAGTACACCAATGCCCGATTGTACCAGGCAAATTTCCCTGCCCCAGCTGCTGGACCATCAAAAGAAGTTCACTCCCAGCCATCCACATGCCCAGCGGTTGAATGCTAGCTTGGCTAAATTCTTCAACTGCTGCCTTTTCAGTTGGTAGACTCGGCCCCCTTCCGTGAGTTTGTGCAATGTGCGGTTCCTCAGTGGCAGGTTCCCAAACGCCACTTTTTTTCACGGAAGGCGATTCCAGCTCTCTACCGGCATGTGGAAGGCAATGTCCATGCCTCGCATATTACCGCTGACTCATGGTCCAGCAGGCATGGACAGGGACATTACCTATCTTTCACGGCGCATTCGGTCACTCTTCTGGCAGCTGGGAAGGATCAGTATCTGTTTAGCTGCATTGTCAATACTGAAAATAATATAATTGTAAAAAGCTAAGTAAGCTGCATTCCTTATAGTTTCATTTATTATTATAATTCAGCTCAATCTTTGCATTTCTATACTGTAAGTTATAGATATAATAAGTAATACAGGGGATTCCTAAGATGTGAGCATTATTTCATAGACATGTGCTTTCATTTTCGTTCGAATGCATTTTCGTCCGAATTTCTGGTATTTTCGTTATCGTCTTAACAAACAATAACAAAGTGCAGAATCCGAAAAACTAAAGATCCGACATAAACAAATGCTTTATTTTCGTTTTCGTCTTCCTCCTTGGTCTCTTCCTGCGCTTTTTCCTCGGAACCAGCGGTGCTCCGTAGGCGTTCAAGGGGCTACGCAAGTACACAGGCAAAAAGATGCCATGCCGTGCTGCGCTGGTGTACTTGGGGGACAGGAGCCACACTGGGGCAGATATTTTGTCAGCTCTGCAGGGGCAGGCTGAGAGGTGGTTGACACCACGCCAGCTTAAGCCAGGAATGGTGGTTTGCGACAATGGCACCAACCTCCTCTCCGCCCTCCGACAGGGACAACTGACCCATGTGCCCTGTGTGGCTCACGTCCTTAACTTGGTGGTGCAGCGGTTCTTGGGCAGGTACCCGGGCTTACAGGATGTCCTGAGGAAGGCCAGGAAAATCTGTGTGCATTTCCGCTGATCATATAATGCCAGTGCTCGGCTGGCTGAGCTCCAAAAGGAGTTGAACCTGCCCAAGAACCGCCTTATCTGTGACATGCCCACCAGGTGGAACTCAACGTTGGCCATGCTGCAGTGGCTGCACACACAGCAGAGGACCATCAATGAGTACCTGTGAGACCACGGCACCAGGACAGAGTCAGGGTAGCTCATTTTTTTCACCACACCAATGGGGCATGATCAGGGATGCATGGACTCTCTTGTCACCATTTGAGAAGGCCACGAGGATGGTGAGCAGTGACAGTGCATGCATCAGTGACACTGTACCTCTTGTCCACCTGTTGGAGCATACGCTGCGTGGAATAATGGACAGGGCACTTGAGGCAGAACAGAGGCAGAAAGAGGAGGACTTCCATGCCTCTCAAGGCCCCCTTTATCCAGACAGTGTTCCTGCTGTCCCACCGATCACATAGGAAGAGGAGGAGGAGGAGGATTGTGTCAGCATGGAGGTGAAGCCTGGCACTCAGCATCAGCAGCAGCAGTCTTTTAGGGATGATTTACAGTCCCAAGAAACCCGTGGACTTGTACGGGGCTGGGAGGAGGTGGCTGCGGATCATTTCGTCCTTAGTAACCCAGAGGACTCCGGACCGAATGCCTCAGCTAATCTACGCTGCATGGCCTCCCTGATCCTGCAAAGCCTGCGGAAGGATCCTCGTATTCTTCGGATCAAGGAGAGGGATCATTACTGGCTGGCAACTCTCCTTGGTCCAACTCTCCACGGTGCAAAGGTAAGGTTGTGGACCTTATCTTGCCATTGCAGAGGGAGCAGAGGATGAGACATCTCCGGGAGGCCTTGCAGAAAGGTCTGTGCAACGTGTTCCCAGAGACTAGGAGGTTACAAACTCTTGGTCCTGGACAACATGTTGCTGAGTCACAGAAGGAGCGGTGGAGAAGGTGGCCGTCTGACCAATGTGTTCAGACAATTTTTAGTCCACAGCCCCAAGGTATGATCGGTTCCAGCAACCATCGCCAGCGTCTCATGGTCAGACTTGGACACCTTTCCCACCGAAAATCCTCTAGGTTACTGGGTCTTGAGGCTGGATCACTGGCCAGAGCTTGCACTGTATGCAATTGAGCTACTGGCCTGTCCTGCATCCAGCTTTCTTTCGGAACGCACATTCAGTGCTGCTGGTGTCTTTGTAACCGATCACAGGGTGCGCCTGTCCACCAACTCGGTTGAGCGGCTGACCTTCATAAAGATGAATCAGTCTCGGATCACCACCAGCTACCAAGCACCTGAAGCTGATGTAACCGAATAATTTTTTTTGAAATGTCACATCCCTTCAAGACTGCCTATGCTGATGCTGAGTGACTATCCTGTTATGTTGACTGACTATCCTCTTCCTCTTCTATGATCCTGCTGATAGCTTGGAAGAACATTTTTGGTTCTGGGCGCCGCCACCAGTGGCTAAGGCCCAATTTTTCAGCCCCTGTTTAACAGGGGCATGTAATTACAATTTTTGATGCAATGCTTTGCAGCAGGGCTCATTCCTGCTCTCCAACTAGAGTTTCTTTGAGGTGTTGCAGTGTTGTGGCACCAGTGCCTAAGGCCCAATTTTTCAGCCCCTGTTTAACAGGTGCATGTAATTAAAATTCTTGATATAATATTTCACAGCAGGGCCCATTCCAGCGGCCACCGAGAGTAACTGCGAGGGCTTACAGTGTTGTGGCACCAGCACCACCACCACTACAACCACCAAAGGCCCAATTTTTCTACCATTGTTCAACAATGGCATGTAATTACAATTATTCATATAATAGTTCACAGCAGGGTGCTCCAGCTCCCACCAAGAGTCACTTTGAGGACTTACAGTGTTAACTTGTGGCAACACCAACACCTTAGGGCCAAATTTCTGCAGAGCATATAGGGCAGGCCCCTACTTTCAAGCATCCAACTTACAAACGTCTCCTACTTGCAAACGAAAGGAGACAACAGGAAGTGAGCTAAAAAAGACGGACTGCCAAAAAAATTATACAGGGGTGATAACCTTTCCCTATGTTTTCCAAAATGCTTAAAAATATATTTTTTGACTGGAGCTACACTTTAAAAATGTACCACTTCAAAATTACAAACAGATTCTACTTAACACAACAAACCTACACAGTCCCTGTCTTGTTTGCACCGCCTGTATACTGCTGTTCTGAGTATATAGGGCCTGGGGGCCCCACGCCTTTCCTTTTTTTTGGGGTACAGGGTTCCCCTTAATATCCATACAAGACCCAAAGGGGTTGGTAATGGGTAGGGGGGGGCTACCCATGCCATTTTTCTCACAGATTTTTATCCATATTGCCGGAACCAGACATTGCATTAAAACTGCAAGCAGTTTTAAATGACTTTTTTTTCTGTTAAATGTAATTTTGTGCAGGGACTGTTCTAAACATGGGAAACACATGCCACTTCACAGGCATACTATAGACACCCCCCAGGCACGATATTTAAAGGAATATTTCATTTTTTTTCACTTTAAGCTTCATTAAAATCAGTGCTCCCGAAAAAAAATTACATTTAAAAAAAAAAAATGCATTGATCCATGTCCCCTGGGACAGGAGCCAGGTCCCCAAACACTTTTTAGGGCAATAACTTGCATATTAGCCATTAAAATTAGCACTTTTGATTTTGAATGTTCGAGTCCCATAGACTTTAATGGGGTTCTAAAGTTTGTACAAGTTTTCGGTCTGTTCGAAGGTTCTGGTGCGAACCAAACAGGGGGGGGGGGGGTGTTCGGCTCATCCCTAGTCCATAATGTTCTGGTTCTAGGATCCACTAATTGACCAACATGAAATAGGACCCTTTCCATCCAAAAATGAGACATTTTCAAGGTCAAACTGTCTGGGACATTAGGTTTGAACAAAAATGAGGTTGCCAGTGAGGCAGGAGAGGTAAGGTACACTGATTTGACACAATGCTGTTGCCTGCTTTATTATATGTACTTAGATCCCTAAGTATAGATCCCTAAGAAGTACTTTCAGCTAACCTCAATTCTAGTCTGAATTACTTTCTCTGGGGCTCGCAGCCACCAAAGTTTAAACTAGTGTTACTGTAGCGGACCTGGCAACGGGGTGGCCTTGCCTGCCCTGATTTCTACAAATATTTTTTGGCAGCCATGCTAACACATGCTCATAACTTGCTTATTGCAGATGAATCTAATGCAGCAGTGGTGTTGGAGATATCTGGCCTGGACTCCTACAAGGCTTTGAGGAAACTCTTATATCAAGGTCCCGCTTCTCCTCTCCCCTTAACATTAGCTGTTTCGAGAGTTTAGTCGATGGCTCGAGTAGGACAGCCTGTTATCCCTGTGCATGTCTCCCAATATAGTCCTTTATGGTCTTACCCAGCGTTGCCGGAATTTGTCTTGATAACTGATCCACATATCTGAGCAGCAAGGTGCATCAAATACCAAGAACAGATTTGTAAATGGGGGAGCTGAGGACCTTTGATAGCTTTAGGCAGCAGTATGACCTCCCTAACTCGTATCTATTTAGATACTTACAGCTTAACATGCCTTTCGTTCCCAGTTTGGCATGCAACTACTTTCCCTCTATGCCGTAGCCATTGAGACTCTACTCAGAGATGACACTTTAGTTATACATTAGTTAAACCCCTATTCAATAAATACAAAAAAAACGACCTCCTTTCATCCATGCGAGACACGAGGCTCTCTGGACCAAATGGCTATGGGACTTTCCAGAGCTGGATGATAAAGACTGGGAAGAAATGTGGGAATGTTTCTTTTTGCAATTGGTCTCTGCCAGAGACAGGCTAATAGAGTTTTAGATTCTCCACAGAATATACCTTAACCCTGTACGCTTACACAGAATATACTTTTCTGTCCCTGCTGATTGCTGATTGAGGTGTGTGGCAGCCTCAGCGGACTTCATCCACATTTTTTGGCTGTGTCCCCATAGCCAAACCTTCTGGACGACCATAGCCTTCCTCATTCTTTCAGTGACCACTATTCAGATGCCCCTGAGGGTGGATGTGTGTCTGCTGGGGCTGGTGGACCCTCTGACTTATCATAGAGCCTCTAGAACCCTCCTGGAGCTATTATTGTTTTATGCCAGGAAAGCGATTGTGCTCAGTTGGAAATCCCTCGACTGCCCTACTCTCGACTTTTGAAAAAGGCTAGTCAATTTGACTGTACCATTATTTAAAACCACTTACATATAAAGGGGTTGTCCAAAAAATGTCATAGAGTGTGGCATATTTGTTATACACTCCTTCCACTAATGCAGTCCCCAAATCTTCTACTTGATTTGAATTATAATAGGATTTATTGTGACCCTTGTGACTTTACTGATATTACATTACTCTGGTTTATGGGATGAATCTCGGAGAGCGCCTCTCCTATCCTATCCTTTTATAAGTTTCATCCTGGGTTTCTCTGTTTCCTTAGTATACTGTGATTGAGCCTATTTGGTAGATGAGCATACTTTTGTTTAGTTGGTTTGAGTAATACACTTTGTGTATTTTTGGTACAGTTTTGAGCCTGGTAATCCCCAACAGGCTCTATATTATACTCTAAACTTAAACTGAATAAAAAGAATTTTCCAAAGAATTAAAATAAAAGCCTTGAGTCCTTGGGTAGTCATATTAGTCATATAATTAAGTCAACTTAAAGCAAATTTTGTACTAACAAGTAGGGTCTGATTAATACATCAACGCCCTCCCAGCAAATATTAACTTTAGCATTAAAGTTAAAGTAAAGGCACAACGTTTTTTTAGTTTTGGATAGAGTGGCGAGGAGTTAGAATACTTGTCAGTATTTATTATTGTCTGACCCCTGTTTAGGAGATTTACCGTCTCTATTTGCCCTGTTTAGCATTATCATTGAAAATGAAAATCTAAAAATTTGGACTGCCCGCAGATAAGTAATAAAGGGGAAATCTTCCAATAGTGGGGACACAAGTTCTGGTGATCTGGGATGGGGGGGGGGTCCTTTAATTTGCAGGGATTTCCTTTCATTTCCTGTTTTGGCTATGGGACAGAAATTTAAGATAAATCTCCCCAATGAGACACGGATGAAAAAGGAAATCACAGCACTGTCATTTGTAAACACAGGAGCCAGCAGTGGAAGTCTTTTGCTATTCACTTCCCCTGGGACTTTGACAAAGGACTTGATCTAATGCAGAGTGCAGCAGAAGAAAGGAGTGGTGGAAGACTTCCTCTGCTAGCATCTGTGCTTACAAATGATGGGGTGAGCTGTCATATCCCATGCCACACAGCCCCATGTTGTATGCCATAATGTACGTTACCTATTCCACAATACCTCGTATGCTGCACAGTACATTTTCTTTTCTTCACTGCCTTTTTCTACATGCCATGCTAAACATTTACTATTCCACTCCACCTCATACCGCTTACTGTGCTGTACATTCCCTATTTTACACCACCTCATATTGCATGCTGTACATTTCCTATTCCACACCATATCATTCCAAGGGCCTTGCTGTTCATTCCCTATTCTGCACTGCCTCTTTCAGTATGGTGTACTGCACATTATGTATTCTGCACCACCTCACTCTGTATGCTATTCTGCATATTCCTTTTTCCATAGTGCATCATTCAATATACCATGCTGTACATTTCTTATGACCACCAACTCATTCTGTATGCAATGCTATTTGTTCCATATTGAGCAAGGCCTCATTTCATATACCATGAAGCACATTCCCTATTTGCATCTTTCATATACCATGAAGCACATTCCCTATTTGCACTCTATTTGCATTTCGTACTCCATGCTATTCCACACCAGCTCATTCTGTACACCATGCTGTAGACTTCTTATTCTGCACTACCTCATGCCATATGACATGTACTGTACATAAAGTTACTGCAGCTAAAGGGCGGTATAATAATAATGCTGTAGAATGGTCTGGACATCTGGGCATCAATGACCTCAGGTCATGAAAAGGTTGGAGTAAAGATGCTCTGTAGCCAATAAAGGCAACATAGAGAAGAGAAGAAGAAATATAATCAATCAAACATGATACACCAGGTATTAAAAAAAAATAACCCCATTAGGAGCTAATTAAAAAAAATAAGATAAATTTTGCAACAATGACTCATAGGGAGGATTTAAAAATATGGTGGTTTCTTAATATGGCACTTGCTTCGTGTGAATTACGTATGCCATAAAATTAAAACCAAACTAATCATCCAAACATATTAACACAGTGAACGCAACCTGCTCTTTTTATCTTTTCACTGTCCACATTGGGACCAGATGGCTTGCACCCAAGGGTACTTAGGGAACTCAGTCAAGTAACTGCCAGACCATTGTTCCTAATTTTTACTGACAGTCTACTGACTGAAATGGTACCAGCTGATTGGAGAAAAGCCAATGTACCATGAATATTTAAAAAGGGCCCAAAATACATCCCTGGGAATTACAGACCAGTTAGCTTAACATCAATAGTATGCAAGTTCTTGGAGGGGATGATACGGGACTATATATATGATTTTAGTAATGAGAACAGTATCATTAGCAGTAATCCGCATGGATTTATGAAGAATCATTCTTGCCAAAACAATCTATTAACCTTCTATGAGGAGGTGAATTGCCATCTAGATAAAGGAAAGCCTGTAGACGTGGTGTATCTGGATTTTGCAAAAGCATTTTACACAGTTCCCAATAAACGTTTACTGTACAAAATAAGGTCCGTTGGCTTGAACCATAGGGTGAGTACATGGATTGAAAACTGGCTACAGGGGCGAGTTCAGAGGGTAGTGATAAATATGGTGTACTTGGAATGGTCAGGGGTGGGTAGTGGGGTCCCCCAGGGTTCTGTGCTGGGACCAATCCTATTTAATTTGTTCATAAACGACCTGGAGGATGGGGTAAACAGTTCAATCTCTGTATTTGCGCACGATACTAAGCCAAGCAGAGCAATAATTTGTCAGGGCTGCCTTAGCCCTTCCTTCTCTGGGCTGGCTGCTCAGTTGTCGGCTAATTGCCTGCTCTCTTCTCTCTCCACAGTTACCAGCTGTTGCTGATGATGCTCGTCTGACCTGCCGACTTAAAGCCTTCCAGCTCACTTCATGTCTGCCTTCGCATTGGTCACATCACTGAAACCATCTCCTGCGGTTTGTTTAAGGACTGGCTTGCTGACATCCCTTCTGGCTCCTCATCCTGCTTGCTGTTGCTCTACTTGGATTCCTGACTTCTGGCCTGGCTGACTACCCGATCTGGTTACTGGACTCTGGCTTGCTTGACTACGCTTTTTTTATTTACCTATTTATTTTTATTAATAAACAAGTGTGATTTGATTGTACTTTTGTCTCAGTCTGATTCATGGTTTCTGACATCATTTCTCCGCAGGATGTAGAAACCTTGCAAAAAGATCTGAACAAATTAATGAGGTGGGCAACTTCATGGCAAATGAGATTTAATGTAGAAAAATGTAAAATAATGCATTTGGGCGGCAAAAATATGAATGCAATCTATACACTGGGGGGAGAACCTCTGGGGGAATCTAGGATGGAAAAGGACCTGGTTGTCCTAGTAGTTGATAGGCTCATCAATGGCATACAATGCCAAGCTGCTGCTAACAAAGCAAACAGAATAGTTACATAGTTACAGAATATTGGCATGCATTAAAAAAGGGAATTAATTCCAGAGATAAAACGATAATTTTCCCGCTCTACAAGACTCTTGTCCGGCTGCACCTAGAGTATGCTGTCCAGTTCTGGGCACCAGTCCTCAGGAAGGATGTACTGGAAATGGAGCGAGTACAAAGAAGGGCAACAAAGCTGATAAAGGGTCTGGAGAATGTTATTTATGGGGAAAGGTTGTGAGCACTGAACGTATTCTCTCTGGAGAAGAGATGCTTGAGAGGGGATACGATTTAAATTTACAAATACTGTACTGGTGACCCCACAATAGGGAGTTTAACAAGACACGTGGCCACTCATTAAAATTAGAAGAAAAGAGGTTCAACGTTAAACTATGTAGAGGGTCCTTTACTGTAAGCCCTTGTACACACGGTCGGAGAATCCGTCGAAATGTGTCCTATCGGACTGTGTCGTCGGATAATCCGATTGTGTGTGGTATGCATCGGACTGATTCTGTCGGAATATCCGTCGGACCCAATTTTCCAACATGTTGGAAATATTTACCAACCAACTGGGCCGATCGGACATACTCCGATCATGTGTAGAGAATTTTGATCGGACCAAGTGCCACGCATGCTCAGATCAAATTCCTACATCAAAGCTATTGGCTACTAGCCTGAATGTAGTCCCATCGTAACGAAATTACGTCATCACGTTCTGAAAGATCGGATTTTTCGCCAACTTTGTCCGACCGTGTGTATGCAACAGTTTCGGACAAGATCCGACGGACAAAATCCGACGGGCAAAATCCGATGGGCAAAATCCGATGGGCAAAATCCGACGCGCAAAATCCGACGGATTTGGTTGTGGAAATCTCCGACCGTGTGTACAGGGGCTAAGAGCGGCAAGGATGTGGAATTCCCTTCCACAGGTGGTGGTATCGATAGTTTCAAAAAACTATTAGATAAGCACCTGAACAACCACAACATAAAGGGATATACAATGTAATACTGACATAAAATCACACGCATAGACAGGACTTGATAGACTTGTGTCTTTTTTCAACCTCACCTACTATGTAACTATGTAACATTGGGGCTCTGTAATGTCATTAAAATGCCAAAATCAAGTTTATTTTTTCTAATCATTTCGCTCTTAAGAAAGTTCTGTGGAGCATGTTCTTGCTTTATGATTTCACTATGTAAAACTGTAAATAAACCTCCCTCACTGCACTGGAATGTCACATACGTATCTTGCCTGGGTGAATGTGGAACTCATAGTTAACATACTAACGTGGGCCTAATTGTCTAACTCTGTGTGTGTTTCTTAAAGTCTATACTGTAAAGCCTATCAATAAAGACTTCATCTTAAATCTGGTATGAAATGCTTTTGTTCTTGGAAGGATGGCGATGTAAAATTCTTTTTTTTTTCACCAAACAGATTAAAAAATGCTATGCAAAAATTCTTAGATTTCTGAATATAATAAACAGTGCATGACCCCAGCATCCAGCCTGGCTCTGCGGAGGCCTCTTTTTTCCTCTTGAATGGATTTCTTTGCTCTCAAGTTAACTCATGTACTGGATGTCATCCAAGAACATTTTGTTCCTTGGTAGCGAGCCAAGATTCTCTCAGCGGTGGAGCTGCTTGCTTTCCAGCTCCCTCCTCTCACCATCGCCGTTATTATACACGTCTCTCTCTCTGCGGATTTCTCTTGGAATGATAGAGTGCAAAATCCAGCACATGATTCCGATAAGCGCAACACTGGCTTGCATACATCTGTTCGTGCTTCCATACCTTCTAGTGTCCTCTACCTAATAGTAGTGTGAGCAGCTTTTAGGGAAGGAGAACTATTTGCAAATAATATGTTCCAGATGTGAAAGGCTGAGCCTCGTTTTCTGAAATTACTGAGTCGCTGCCAGTTTGCATCTGCAAATATCTTGTGAGTGGGGAACGTGAAAGATGATCTATTGAAACATCTGCTAGATTTTCCCAATCTGCTATGTCCAGCATGTCTCCCTCCATTCACCATTATTAATTGAAATAGATGGCATTTCATCATGTAGGTTCTGGATTAAGAGTACTAACTAAAAAAAAAATTAGACATTTGCTTTGGTGGGGGTGGAGGGATTGGGGTCGGGGGCTTGGGGGCTGTATAGGGCCAAAACATGGCTTTGGTTACTGTGTATGTCATTAACTTGTTGCATTCGCAAGGCTTTAATGTCTTGTTTTATGAATGTGTAAAGGTGTAAATTTGTCCGAAGTCGTATGTATAAAATTGCCCTGAAGAATTACTCTGAATGTACACTCCCAGCAGAGTCCTTCCAGACTCCCTAAATCCTAGCAGAAAGGCAGGACTTGGAGATACCTAACTGGGAGTATTTCGGCCAAGCTTCCAAGTGGGGCCAAATAGCCTCCAGGTATGACAATAAAATTAAGCAATCAGTGGCTATTTTTGACTCTGATCGCTGTATAAATGGCAATGGTCATAAAATAGTGTCAAAAATGCCCGATCTGTCCGCCACAATGTCGCAGTCCTGATAAAAAACAGAGATCATCGCCGTTACTAATAAAAAAAAATTAATAATAAAAATGCCATAAATCTATCCCCTATTTTGTAGATGCTATTACTTGTGCACAAACCAATCAATATACGCTTATTGTGATTTATTTATTTTTTTTACCAAAAATATGTAGAAGAATACACATTGGCCTAACCTGAGGAAGAAATTCGTTTTTTATATATATTTTTGGGGGATATTTTTATAGCAAAAAGTAAAAAACATTGCCTTTTTTTCAAAATTGTCAATCTTTTTTGTTTATAGCACAAAAAATAAAAACCCGAAGAGGCAATAAAATACCACCAAAAGAAAGCTCTCTTTGTGGGAAAAAAAGGACGTAAATTTTGAAAAAAAACGCATTATTTTTTACATTTTGCTATAATAAATATTCCCCAAAAATATATAAAAAAACGTTTTTTTTTCCCTCAGTTTAGGCCGATACATATTCTTCTACATATTTTTGGTAAAAAGAAATCGCAATAAGCGTTTATTGATTGGTTTGCACAAAACTTATAGTGTTTATCAAATAGGGGATAGTTTTATGGCATTTTTATTTATTTTATGATTTTTTTTTTTACTAGTAATTATGACATTATGGCGGACACATCGTACATTTTTGACACATTTTTGGGACCATTGTCATTTATACAGCAATCAGTGCTATACAAATGCACTGATTCCTGTGTAAATGACACTGGCAGTGAAGGGGTTAACCACTAGGGGGCAGTGTATAGGTTAAGTGTGCCCTGGGGGGTGTTTCTAACTGTGGGGGTGCATGGCTACGTGTGACATGTCACTGATCTCTGCTCCTAAACACAGGGAGCAGAGATCAGTGACACTGTCACTAGGCAGAACGGGAGATGCTGGTTTACATTGCCCATTCTTCCTCCCTGTGAGGCGATTGCGGGTATCCCCACGACGACCTGACTCACGGAGCTTGCCATGGGTGCGCCCGCTGGCCGCCTCTTAAAGGGCCACGTACAGGTACGTTATTTTGCCTGTACGTGCCCTTCTGCCAACGTATATCGGCATGAGGCGGTAAGCAAATGGTTAAGGGACTAAATTCTTCAGGGGTTAAATAGAGTGAAGTAGTTCAGGACCATTGTCATGTCCATTCTAATATTTTTTTCCAGTTTTTAATAGAGTAGGTATGGGTTATAAGCCATATTAGAATTTTTTCTTTCTGTGTTCTGTTGGAGAAATTTCATAATCTTTTTCAAATGCTGTTGTATACACTGACATATCTGCTTAGACCCAGTGGATTTGATATAATAAAGCTGTAGAGTGCAAAATCTAGAGCAGCACTGTATAGAAACCAATCACCTTCCATTTTTTTTTGTGAAAGCTTAATTGAACAAGCTGGAGTTAGAAGCTGTTTGGCTATCATACACAGCTGAACCAGATTTTGCACTCTTCATCTTTAGTAAATCAACCCCAGTCTGCCCTGATAGTATTTTTACCTGCCGACTAGGTGTCAGGTCTGGGCTCAGCCCTTCCTTCTCTGAGCTGCCGCTCAGCTGTCAGCTAATTGCCAGCTCTTATCTCTCCACAGTGACTCACCTGTTGATGATACCCTGCTCGTCAGTCCTGCCTACTTAAGCCGTCCAGCTCTAGAGACGCTCTCCTGTGTTCCTGTTAAAAACTTGCTTGTCTGCCATTCCTTCTGGCTCCAGATCCTGCTTGCTGTTCTACTACGCTCATCTTTGGCTCCCTGCCATTTTTTTGGCTTGTCTGACTATCCATTCCGGTTCCTGAATTCTGGCTATGTTTTGACAACATTTACTCTGTTTACCTTTTTTGATTATTATTAAAGAACAGAGATTTAACTGTACTTTTTCCAGGCTTTTTAAGTGTAAAAAGACAATGATTTTCCTAAGCCCATCCCATCATTCCTGCTTCCTCTTGAAGCATACCAGGCAAAATGCCCTTAGCATGGGGGGGGGGGGGGGGGGGAGTGTTACCTTCTTCCCATGTTGATGAGAACAAGTGCCTCTTTCCCAAAACTATGGCTCAGTGTTTGTGAGGGTATGCAGGCAGGAGGTTTATCAAAATTTGGAAGCTCCTTTTTAATAAAAAAATAAAAATGAAAGTGTAAATATACACAGAGACACTGTTTTTGACAAGGTTTTAAGTAAAACATAAATAAATAATAATGTTCCATGGTATACCCCTTACTTGCTTGCACATAACAGTTTGAGGACAGTCTTTTCCCTGACAGCTGAAGACCATGAGGTGACTTTCTGAGCAGGCTAAAATCTCATGGCTGGGGACTATATGGCATTTTTTTTTGGTATATGTGATATTCTTCTTCTTAGCACTTGTTAAAAAAGGGGACAGTCTAAGGCCTTACAGATGAAGTCCATAGGAAAAATCACAGAGCAGTCCAAATCCCCACAGCTGAAGACCATGAGGCCAGTCTCTTTAACAGGCTATCTTCTCTCATTTATTTATTTATTTCAGGTACTTATATAGCGCCATTATTTTACGCAGCATTTTACATCTACATTGTACAGTCACATCAGTCCCTGCCCTCAAGTTCTCTTTAGCAGTTGTGGATACTGAATGGTTTAAGACTTCACAGCCGGGGACCATGAGGGAAGTCTATTTGGCACCTGGTTATCCTGTAATATTGCAACCACTCTTCACTAAGCTCATAGTCCAGGACATTGCCGAGGACAGGAGAATGGTCAGTATCTGACCCTATGCAAGCAGCCTCAGACCAATCTAATTCTGGCAATTACATCCCAAAAGAACACAGTCACAATAAATCAGCACTGGGTTATTACTCACAAGTGTCCAAGGCAGCTGCCACCTTCCATACTGCCTTCCAGTTTCCAACAGACACCTTTCAGTGAGTGAGAAAATTATTTTCAAATCCCTTTGGTGATGTCCTGCAGCCAGTTACAGGTCTCTTCAGGTCTCCCCAAAGAACAGCAGCACAATCCAAGGCTTGCCTTAGAGGTGCAACAGCCTCCTCTAAGGCCGCGTACACACGGGCGGACTGTTCGCCCAACTTTGTCCGCTGAACAGTGTTTGGGCGGACAGTCCGCTCGTGTGTGGGCTTTCAGCGGACAGTTTCAGTGGACAGTTGGACGGACAAGGTTTTTCGGAATTTCCGAAAAACTGTCCGCTGAAACCTTGTTTCAGCGAACAGCCCGCTCGTGTGTAGGCTTGTTCGTCAAACAAAGTTGCGCGCATGCTCAGAAAGGATTTTCACGCCGAAAGCTATAATGCAGTGTATAGGACGTCGTATTTTTCGTCCCGTCGTACGTGCCGTTCACGTCATCGCGCACGGTTTCAGCAAACTGTTCATTCGTCGTGTGTGGCCATGTCCGTCCATGCTAATTTTGAGCGGACTGTTTGCCGAAACTGTTGGACGGACAAAGTTGGGCGAACAGTCCGCCCGTGTGTACGCGGCCTAAGGCTGGGAACTTCTCCTTGCTGGGCAAGATGACCTCTCCTGAGATTCAGACTATTTATCTTCCCTAGGAATTTGCTAGGCTTTGTTCAATATTAAGGCCTGTTATCTGAATCCACCTTCCCTAAACTCTAGAAGCTTTTTCTAGAGGCAGGGGGAAGCAATCAAATTCCCAGCCTGAAATCCTAAACAGACTAGAACAAACAATCACTGTTCCCTTGACTACAGAAGAAGCCAAAAATGTAATTTGTCTAGTAGGCTAATTAGGAGGGTGCTACATCTCATTGATGGATTAGGTTTCTCTTTTGAGTTCCCATAGCATCAATTTTGAGAGATGAAAGGAATGTTGTAGATTCTCTCAATGATAATTTTTGAAGTGTGCACACTGATTGAACTCTCATTAGAGTGTGTTAATGACCAATATTAGGATCAATAGGAAGGTCACCTGTAGGCTGTTCTTGTACCATATGTAGCCTTTTAAAACTTTAAAGTCATAGATGTATGCATTTAGGAGTAGGGATTTCCTCTCTGCCATTAGATATTTGATTGCACCCGATTAGTGTAGGAAGATGAATTTCGTCTCTTTTAGTTCTGAAATAATGCCTTCTCCATCAGTGGCAATTCCTTCTGTGTTTTTTATTGTGTCAGCATGTGTGTGCAGGGTGTAGGACTTTAACTATATCTAAGAACTCTGAAGTGACAAACAAATGACTTCTTTGGTCATCTAAAACAGCATATATCCTGACAGCTTTCCCTGGTTGTCTCTGAGGAAACACTTTCACCAGACACATTTAAAGCGGATGGCCGTTAAAAAAAAAAAAAAAAAAGTCAGCAGCTGCAAACACTGCAGCTGCTGACTTAATCAGCCCACTTACCTGTCCAGGGCGCCCGTGATGTCGGCCGCCCGAGGCCGACCCGTCCCTCGGCTCTCGGGTCCCGGCGTCGCCATTCCTTGTAAGGGAAACAGGCAGTGGAGCCTTACGGCTTCACTGCCCGTTTCCTACTGCGCATGCGCGAGTCACGCAGCGCTTTGTGAATGGGACGCGCTGTGTTCTGGAACACACAGTTCCCAGAACACAGCGCGACCCATTACCCAGAAGACGCCACACGGAGGAGAGAAGACAGAAGATCTCCGTGGAGGAGGAAGAGGAAGATTAGGATTATGTGCCTAGCAACAGGCACTTCTGGTAAGTAAGAAAAACATTTTTTTTTATTTATTTTTTTTAGATTTTTTTGTAATTTTTAATATTTTTTTTTTTCAGGGTGGCCCTCCACTTTAAGCACCAGTTTCAATTGAATGTGATATACTTCACAATATTTAGGTATAATCATTGTGACTACTTGTTGTTCTCCCTGCCCATGATCTGACCTGGGTGTAAACTCTTCAGTGGATTTAGAGTTTAAGAGCCTAACTTAATCCTAAAGCGCAACACCTGAAGAACATTGCATGGTTCCTTAGCAACTCTGTTAATTAAAGGGCTTACCTTGTTTGTTGATTTGTTGTGAATGAGACAGTAGGAGTTTGAATTGTTTCACCTGTATTCACCATGGACCTGAAACTGTACCTTAGTCTAGGGGTATCCAAACTTTCTAAATACATGTTCAGTGTGACAGACCTTATGGCGCCCCTCCTGGGGTGCCTTTGTCAAACAGTGCTTCCTGTCCTCCAAACCCTTCCAGCAGACTGATAGCTAATACCAGCCCTTTACCCCAAGCTTCGAACACAGACAAGAGGTTAATGTGAAAAACAAAGGAATGTCTTTATTGAACAGAAATACAAGTTTTTCTACACTTCAAAATTAGGGGCAGTGAACACATGAACAATAAAAGCAAACATTATACATTGGGGTAAACATCCCACAATGGCTAAGTAATGAGGTAAAGTTGAAATAAGATTATCAGACAGACAGAAACCATAGGTGACTCAATTAACTATGGGAATTCCCCTATAGGAGAAAGATACCCCACACCTAGACAGGATGGCCAAACACAGGTACATATTATAACAGTAATCACATAACACTTTAATAAACAGATTATACATAATAGCAGGAGACCCCAGCATCAGGTTGTTTTGAGACAATTATAATTTTCTGCTTTGAGTCTCTGAGTCTAGGAGGAGGTTGAAGCAGTCAACACTGGTTTGGGCTGTTGACTCTATACCTCAACAAAACACAGAGGGCAATCTGTGTCCTCCAGCTTTCAAGGCATGTGTATTTGAGGGAGACATGGACCCGAATCTGAAGCAAAATCACTCCAAAGGTCCCCCAGGCACACACATCCAAAAGAATAAAGCCCCCTCAAATGCCAGGGCCCATTGTCAGTAGGCTAGAGGCTAGCATGTAGTCCCTCAAAAAGCCCCTGTCCTGGTTGGGTTTGTCACAGCCAGGGTTACTGTCCTTCAGACATTAGGGGGGCGACATGTGGCTAGTGGGAGTAGAAAATGCATTGGCATTAATGGGAGTAAATAATACTCCATCTTTGGTATTAGTGAAGGAATAGTTCCCTATCATTGGTGTCAATGGCAGGAATAGCCCCCCATCATTGGTGTCAGTGGATGGAATAGTGCCTCATTGTTGATGTCAGTGACAGGAATAGTGCCCCATTGTTGGTGTTTGTGGGAAGGATAGTGCCCCATCTTTGGAATCACTGAAAGGAATAGTGCCCATCGTTGGCGTCAGTAGGAGGAAAAGTACCCCATCACTGATGTTATTGGAAGGAATAGTGCCCCTATGTTGGTGTTAATTGGAGAAATAGTGACTCAGTGTTTGTTTTAGTGGAAGGAACAGTTCCTCATTGTTGGTGTCAGTGAGAGGAACAGTGCCCCATTGTTGGTGTCAGTGGAAGGAATAGTGCACTATCATTGGTGCCATTTGGAGACATAGTGCCCTGTACTTGGTGTCAGTGAGAGGAATAGTATTGTTGGTTTATCCCATATATAGTATCCCGTATTGTTGGTTTCAGTGGGAGGAATAGTCTCCAAGGGCTGGAGAAAAAGCAAGGAAAGGCTGCATCCTGCCCCTGGGCCACAGTTTGGGGACCACTGCCTTAGCTAATATTAACCAAATTAGTAAATATTACTGTTTTCCTTGTACTAAAAGTGCTATTACATAATTGTTTTGTCCTGAAGCGGACATAACCAGGGAACAATGATATAGGCACCTGCAAAACACACCATTTTGTTGTGCTCCAAAATTACTCTTCGGTTGGCTCAGAAGTACTGAATGATTTTCAAAACAGATGTTATTTCTAGGCAAAACAAGATCATTGTAGTAGCTGGTCAGATGTCACTGTGCGCACTCAGAAAAAGGACTAAATAGAGTTCCAATGACAATAACTGCACTGACGACATTAATCAGGGTAATCCTCTGTTGGTTCAATCACCTACAAAAGTGATGAGCAGCTTTATAAAATATTAGAAAAACACTTGGGTTAGGCAGGTTAACAATGCGTTGCAATATGTTTAGAGCAAATATAAAGATTTTGCAAATAGCTGTATTTCCGGAACTGTACAACTAACAAGGAGTCGTTGACTTTATAAACAATATAAAAAGAGGTGAATGTATGGCATATATAAATATTTATATGATTTATAGGTTTGGATTCTATGCAACCATATGTTTGCAGTGATTTCCTGGGTTTACTCAGTTGGAGAATTGAAAAGTTTTGGCCAAGAAATTTGCAAGTTCACTGCTAGAAATAAGGAGCAACCCAAAAAGCAGTGCATTGCCTTTGCCCTGGTCAGCTGAAAATAATCAAATGCCCGCTCACTGTAAAAGTTGGGTTCACAAATTGTGATTGTTTGTTGGAGCTGTTAAAGAATGAGAACAATTCTGTATAGGAGGAGATATTAAACCACACTGTATTATTTCTTAAAGGTTTTTATTTGGGCATCAGTACATGCTCCCCTTGGCAATGCCGAGCTTCCCATTAGACTTGTGCACAATGGAAAATTTAGTTTAGTTTCAGTTCGTTGTCATTCGTAAAATACATAATTTAGTTCTGTTATATTCGTTATGTTACGTTAATACGTTTTCGGATGATTCGTTATTATTCATAGAGTGTCGAATTCATTCGTTAGTATTCATTGAAATTCGCTATTTATGTATGTATAGACATTCGTGATAATGATTCGTAGTTTGGAAAGTCGCTTGTTTATTGAATCTTTTAACACACACAATGACAACGTCTCTTCTCCTCGGCTCAAATACAATACAACACCCTTCTAACTCAGTTCTCAGGAATGCACTTTGCCAGTAATCCATCCTCCGGCACAAAATGAATTAGCTGATTGGACTATAAGATTTACTTTGAGCTGACCTTTTGTTTCATTAGATCTTTAAAGAATTACCGAATCATGTCGAATTCATTCGAATTCATTCGTTATAGTTCTTTCGTATTCGTTGTAATTCGTTATTTTTTTATTCGGATGCATTCGAATGTCCAAAAGATGCAAAATTCGGCCGAATTTCGATTCATTACGAAACGAATTGCACAAGCCTACTTCCCATGACTTTTGCTTATAAGCTCCACAAATGGCAAAACATTAACCAAGTTGTATAAGAAGATTTTTCCCCCATAGACTTATTGAGGTTTGTTACAAATTTTGGGTTTCATACCTAGGCAGATTTTCTCCGACCAGGGCTGGATTTTCCACTAGACACTGTAGGCATGTGCTTACAGGTGCCCTTCCGAGAGGGGTGCCCATCATAATAAGTTTTTTCTTCCTTTTTTTTAACCATTTTTCTGCCAGGTCCGTACATCACCTATCTGGAGGCCCAGGACTGACATGGCAGGTGCCAGAGGGTGGAGGGGAGAGAGAACAACGGACACGCGTCCGCTCTCCTCCCCTTCCTGTTGGTGACCCGGAAAGCAATGTGTATGACTTCACTTCCGAGCCACCCTGTCACTTTCCCTGGCTAGCTGGGTGAGGGATGTATTGCAATGTGATGTGCATTACAATACATCCAGTGGAGCCCAGAGGAGACCCTGTTTCACTACAGAGAACCTGGCACCTAAAAATCATCACATAGGGGACTTTTGTGAGCAGCCTAGTCTGGGCATGTGCACAGTATGTGCAGCCATGGGACGGGAAATGCCTCACTGCCTATGATTGGTGGTATGCAGTGACAGCTTCCTAGCAGGATTTCTCACGTGGGTTGGCATTATGATCCAAACACTCCTGAGCCCATAACGTTGGCAGGACCTCAACTCAGGACTCTGTCACAGATGGGATTCTCTTCCTTGGCAATTAATCATAGCTCCCATTTGTCCCTGATTTGGAGGGACTGTCCCTGATTTGGAGCAATGTCCCTCTGTCCCTACATTTTAAGAGCCAATATAAAGGAATAGTAGTGGTAAAAAAAAGTCCTTGTGGGTTTAATTAACCTATTTTTTTTGGTTGATTTCCCTTGAAGAAGGTGTGGCAGAGGGTGTGTCCTATGCCTACATACGTTTGTTAGTAGGTGTCCCTCATTCTCATCTGAAAATGTTGGGAGGTATGAATTAACCAGTAATCTAATCAATGTAAATGAGAGCTGAAGAACGACTACAGCCGGCATATAACATTTAGGCTACTTTCACATCTAGACGTCCTGGATCATAGGAGGAACCACTTTGATTCTGCCCGCGATCCCAAATCATGGAAAATCGCAGGACACCCTTGCAATCCCATCACTTCCAATGGCACCCCAATCGCGGCACAATTTTGCAGTGATTGTCGCCAGAATCACTGTAAATTCAAGCAAACAGAATTGCAAAACGTCTTTTGCGCAACAGGCATACCGCAATTATGTTTGTGTGATTTTACCGTGATTCGTCGGGTGACAATCGTGGCAAAATCGCACCATGATTGGGGTACCATTGGAAGTGACGGGGATCGTAAGGGCGTCCCGCGATTTGCCATGATTCAGGATAGTACATACATCCAAGGTACAAACAGGTAATATCAGCAAGGAACTCAACAGGAGTCCTGGTGTAATTGTGCACATATAAAATACTATATATATTGGTGTATAAGGATACCTCCAGATGAATGTGGCAGCAAAGTTCACTTGCAGAGCCCCTGAGGTTGATCGTAATGTGGCATCCGAAGTGAGAGAGCTGGAGGAAATGTGACATGTCAATAGACTATGAATGCAGAAATTGCCGCAGTTGTACTCAATTGATCAGTACAAGTCTGTCTGTCGCAATGGCAGATGGATCCTGTAGTTTAGTCATACACAGATCTCTGGAAATGAATGATGCAACTGTGCAACAAGAAGCACAACCGTACAAGACTTAAAATGACAGCTGTTGCCGGGGAAAGAACACACCGTCTTTTGGGATTTGACTTGGCTTGGCAGCATTTTACATAACTTTCAGGAGGTCAGCAATGCCAGTCTATGTATTTCTTTCAGTACAGATGTAATTTACAGGGAAATATCAAATGAATATCCGGTGCAATGTAGACAATAGGGGCAAGGTAAGCTGGACATATGTAAATGCTAACACAAATATTTTACATGTACACACATGCAAACTACACAGAAATTCTGACACTGGATGCAGCTTTGTTCAGTTTTTTATTTTATTTTTTATGTCGCTGAATAAAATATTGTGCAGCCAGGAGGAGCTCTGTGAATGGGTCCATAGGTCTTTTAGGGCTAAAAAGAGATGCGTTCATATATGACGTTATGATATATGGATTCCCTAACCTGTAAAGGATTCCCCTCTGACCAAAGCAAAACTTCAGCCAAAAGTAAACAGATAAAAATAAAGGTCCCATTAAAAGATACACTATATTGTGAAAGGTATTGTGACAGACACCTGCCTTTACATGAACTTTAATGGCATGCTAGTCTAAAACCCCATACACACTATCAGATTTTCTGATGATTTTTGTCTTCAGATTTACCAAACTCATGTAGTGCAAGGGCCTGCCTGATTGCATACAAATTGAAACTCCTAAGGTTTGACCTTATATTACATGGTTTTGGTAAATTTGAAGACAACAATCAGCAGAAAATCTGATAGTGTGTATGGGACTTTAGTCCATAGGGTTCAATATTGATGTAGCGGCCATAACCCGTTGCAGGGCGGCCTTGACTTAATGGGCTTACCGGTTACCTTCTCCTGGCCTGCTCTTCTGCGTCTAGGGGTTTCCAGGGTTGGTACCCAACGACTAGTAGACTGACACAGATAAAGTCCTTTCAAAAGGTTTTATTTTGCAGTAGAACTTTCACAAAACACAGTCTCTTTGGAAACAGAGGGCGCGGGTGAAGAACTCAGGTACCTTAAACTGCTGGTTTAACAAAGTCTCTACTTCCACCCAGAGAGTAGCCACTCGCAGCTGGGTACTTCAAGGCTGAATAGACCTCTAGCCAGAGGCCATGGCAGTCAGCACGTTGACTCAAAACATGAACAATCAACTGAAGATAAACAGGAACCTTTTTCCAACCGTACCTGGAACGTTTCCCGCTTCCTTTGAGGTACTGGAAAAGTGTGGACTCGTCAATGTCCTTCCCAACTCAGTAACCAGGCAATTCTTAGGATGCCACTTGTTGCCCTCCCCTGGTCACTTACATGAGCTGTGGTGTCCCTCCAAGCCGAGAGCACACCCGGGCACTCTGAATCCTCCCTCAGTTACAGCGCCTTGGACCAGCCGGTTCCGATCCCTACCCCAGACCAGGTGGATCTATCAGGGGCCACTGACAGGAACATGCTGCAGGATGTCAAACACCCAGTGACCGGGACCCCTCACGGAGCTACCCCAGTCCTGGAACCAGAACAGACCACACGGGTCTCTCGAACAACTCCGGAACCCTGAACACGTGACCCAAACCTGCTTAAGTACCCCCTCCCAGACTCCTCAGCGAGCCCGGCACTCCCGCTGATTGGCTCCGAGAGGGCAGATACCCAAACATCCAACCAGGCCTAGTTCTAACCTGTCATGTGCACCTCACTGCCCGAATGACCAGGCAGAACATCAATCATGGCCTGGCCAGACTGGTGTTAAGGCTTACCTACACAATTAACCATCAGTACTGTAAGGTCCTGAGGCAAAAACTAAATTTACAATGCGTGTGACATTTGATCCCAAATGTCATCTGCTACATTGAGTTGGTCCACTCTTTGCAGCTATAACAGCTTCAACTCTTTAGGGAAGGCTGTCCACAATGTATAGGAGTGTGTCTATGGGACTCACTTGGCTCGCAGTCTCCACTCTAATTCATCCTAAAGGTGTTTTATCAGGGTGTGATCAGGACTCTGTGCAGGCCAGTCAAGTTCCTCCACCCCATTACTTGAATGGTGTGCTGTATTGGATTTCTGCCAGACATATTGTTTGGTATTATTGAGGCCAAGCAATTACATTTTAGTCTCATTTGACCACCTTTAATGCACCTTCAAGATTCTGAGGCCACATGTTAAAAAGGTGTTTTAGTCAGATAAGACTAAAATTTTATTATTTGGCCAAATCCAATACAGCTCACCATCCAAATAACATCATCCCTACAGTAAAACTTGGATGGGATAATATCCTGGTATGGAGGTGTTTCTCTGCAGCAGGAACTGGAACACATGTCAGGACAGAAGGAAAAATAGATGGGGCAAAATACCATCAAATTCTTGAGAAAAATCCGCTGCCCTCTGCCAGAAAGTTGTCAATGGGAAGAAGGTTTATCTTCCTACATGACAATGACCCAAAGCACACAGCAAAAATGACCACACAGTGGTTGAAGGAGGTGAATGGCCTAGTCAGAGCCCAGATATGGAAAATCTGTGGAATGACTTGAAGACTGCAGTCCACAAACGGTCACCATCAAATTTAACTGAACTTGAGCAGTTCTGCAAAGAAGAGTGGGCAAATATTGCCAAGTCTAGATGTTCAAAGTTAGTAGAGACGTATACCAGCAGACTAAAGGCTGTAATTAAAGCAAAATAAGGTCCAACAAAATACAGACATAAGAGGGGTGATTCTTTTTTTCAACTCAGTGATTCTTTTATTTATTTATTTTTATTTTTTTCTGATATGTTGGTGTTATATCTTTCACTTGGATGTTATAAGTTGCACTAGTAAATACAGCTGGATAAAATAACAACTGTGTATGTCTTCTTTTGAGGCTGCAAAGCAATAAAATGTGATCACTTTAACCTCCCTGGCAGTATGATTATTTCAGATTTTAGGTGCTGAATGCGCTACCATTATTTAGCATAGAAATTTGGAGTTTTATATTGTAGTTCTGTAATTCTTAGGAATAACTCACTTAAATCTGTCCAAACCAGAGTCTAGCAGACATCCCGGGTATGATAAAGTTTAAAAAATGTAATCATAAATTATAATATAATAAATAACTATAAATAATTATACCAAATAATAATATAATAATAATTAAAAATTATTCAATAATGTAATCAAATCAAAAACACTGACATTTGCTCAGTTACAGAATTGTCACTGTCATTACTTTTCAATATTTGATGACGAATCTCCCCACAAATTATTATCGCTCAATTCTGCAAGTGATTCTAATTTATTATCGCTGTTTTCTAGCTGGTCTAAAACCATTTTTGATGTAAAGGGACAGTTTTGGTTGCTATGGACAATCTCCAGTTTCCAGGCAGAAAGAAGTTTTTATAATGTAAAACTGCATGCAGTACACTGGAGAAACCACTAGGGACAAAGGGGATGTGTAATAATTACATACAGGAATGCAATCTGTAAGATTACATTACACTGTATGTAATGTGTGTGTTTTACTTTTTGAATTTGGAGCTGTTCTCCATCCCCGTGCGTCACAACACTCGCTGGGAACGGAGCCCGGCTCCATGATACATCGAGCGGAGGACGAGCCGCTCACACCGCGGGTGGACATTGCTGGATCCAGAGAATAAGGTAAGTAAACTCATCCTCTATCCAGCGATGCGATCCCGAGTCTGGCTCGGGGTTACCGCTAATGGTATTGAATTTTCACCCTGAGCCAGACTCGGGAATACCGCCAGGGAGGTTAAAGGGTGATTATTTTATATATCCAGTGTATCAATCATTACAGAGCGGCATTAATTTCTTGTCTTTTATATCTGCTTAACCACCTCAATCAGGGTTGTGCCCTGTCTTAGCAACACAGCATGGCCATGATCGCCGAGCTCCCCGGTGCGCCATCACATGACTTCCACTCAGAACGAGAGCCGCACCATCCCTCTGTGATTTTTTGAAGGTATACGGGTGGCAACTGGTTAAAGTTCTGTTTTAAAGTGATTGTAAAGTCGTATATTTTTTTTATGTAAAAAATAACAAACATGTTATACTTACCTGCTCTGTGCAGTGGATTTGCACAGAGCAGCCTAGATCCTCTTCTTCTCAGGTCCATCGTCAGCACACTTGGCCATTCCCTCCTGTTTAATGCCCCCACAGCAAGCAGTTTGGGAGCACCTAAGTTGAACCGCAGCTCCGTGCATCCATTAAAACACAGAGCCACGGCCTGACTTTGACTGACAGCAGTGGGAGCCAATGGCACTGCTGCTGTGTCTCAGCCAATCAGGAGGGAGAGTCCTGGACAGTGAAGGTATCACTGGATCGAGATGGGGCTCAGGTAAGTATTAGAAGGGCTGAGGGGAGCTACACACAGAAGGCTTTTTATCTTAATGCATAGAATGCATTAAGACAAAAAAACCTTCTGCTTTTACAACCACTTTAAGGCCTGTCTTAGGACAAATGATTATTCTAAAACAATATAGTTGTCTTAAATGGTTTCAATGGTCCACAATAGTACTCAATGAATGATCAGAATACAAATTGAAATGAAATAGGCTTCATGTTCTTTCAGTCTATATTACTACTCTTTATGGCAGTATATGGTGAATATGGATATACATTATATGGTAAATGTGGCGTTACATTTAGCTTAGAGTTGCAACATTTCATTGAATATTTAAATTGGTGACATAATACTACATAAAGGATATTTGCAGATCCAAATATCAAAAAAATGCTTCTCTACTTGGAGGAATGTAAATAGAAGTTACTGACCACATAAAACAAATGATCTTGTAGCATGTTCTGCCCAGTCTTATCTCAAGATTACATCATCTGACATCTTTCATCATCCTGGAAACAGCAGTTATAATTCCGCCCTTATTATATTTACCAATTCTAAATACTGGCAACTTTACAGACATTTAAAACATTCTAAGAAAAACAATAAAACTGAACTCTAGGCAGATACAGGCAGATATGCATTCCACAAAATACATATTTTTAAAAGCAGAAACTGTAGGTGCTTTTATATAACTTGTTTTAGCTTATTCTAATACATTAGCGCTCAGATTGGGGAAAAGAGGGGTAGTACTAGCCAATCAGGGAGATGCAATCTCATGTGTTGGGGAGATACATGGAGAGAGGGATGGGTGACCATGAGATGAGCTCACCAGTCTGCTGCTTCTCCTTTCACTGTCAAATCGCAGGCTGGATGCTTGAAGAGGTAGATTACTGACACTGGAACCTTAGCTAGATATACTTCAGTACTACTGATATACAGTATATGACAAAAATGTTCTAGCGGTGTCCAAATGAGGCATCTAGGTAATAAGTGGGCTAAGTGTACCAAATGACTATAAGGCAACAACCTTGAACTGGGGAAGCATTAACAGAGTCTGAAAATCAAAGTGCCACACCAAGCTGTTAGAGACAGAGTCCAAAAAGAGATTTTATTCCAAACGTATAACTGGTGCAACAGATACAATATCTGCTAATACGGACTCAAGACAGTTTAAACTGTCAACAGGCAATAATCAGCAGCTGGTGGAAACCGAACGGCTTTCAATGGAGCCAGTTCACATATGTCCAGGATGGCCATGGTCCATATATAAAAAGGTTCAGGTGCAGTTTCAAGTAAAAATGTGCACCTGAATTACACCTGAACCGATGAGCAACATCGCTCCAGACTCCTTTTAAAAAACCGCGCTGACACCACGGCTGGATATATGTGAACCGAGTTTTGTAATGCCAATCATGTCCCTCAAATGGCAGCACTGCCTTCATCACCTTCCACTAATGCTGTGGAGGGGTAAAACATTTACAAATGTGAAAGCAAGTATTATCATTAATTTGCAATCTTTAAATGTGTGCATTAAAAAAAATGAAATACGTTGGTTCTAAAAGGACATTTTCAAAGCTAGTATAGTTAGCCACATTCTGCTGAACATGTTCACAAATGTTGAGGATGTTCCAGTACCCATCCAAGTGGTTTCTGCAGTTTCAATGAGTGTCTAAAACAGTCATGGCGAACCTTTGCACCCCAGATGTTTTGAAGCTACATTTCCCATGATACTCATGCACTCTGCAGTGTAGTTGAGCATCATGGGAAATGTAGTTCCAAAACATCTGGAGTGCCACGGTTCGTCATCACTGATCTAGAAAATACTTCAGCATTTATATCCATACCAGCATGATGACACTGATACCACCATTGCATGATGACACTGGTACCATCATCGCATGATGACACTGATACCACCATCGCATGATGACACTGATACCACCATCGCATGATGACACTGATACCACCATCGCATGATGACACTGATACCACCATCGCATGATGACACTGGTACCACCATTAAATGTAATGCAAATGTTGATTGTCCAAGAACATGAGGGAGGTTGTAAATATTTGTGAAAATGTTCTCATTATTTAAAGTGATATTAAACCTACAATTTTTATTTTATTTTCAATAAGAAACATGTTATACTTACCTGCTTTGCACAGAGCTGCCCTGATTCTCCTCTTCTTGGGTCCCCTTTCGGTGCTCTGAGCTCCTCCCCCCTGCCCAGGGGCAGCCCCCATAGCAAGCCACTTGCTCTGGAGGCACATGAGAGTGTGCTCACTCCTAAGCTGCCTCTGTGTATCTATAGCCCTCACTACTATGTCAATGAGGAGGTAGAGACCTGGGAGAGCAGTGGATCTTGTGCACATCGCTGGATCACGATCAACTCGGGTAAGTATTTAGTTGGAAGCTGCATGCAGAAGTTTTTTTTACCAACATACATAGAATGCATGAAGATACAAAAACATTCTGCCTTTAGAACCACTTTGATCCAGCCACCACAATGTCATAAAATATGAGACAGGTGTTAATTTTTAAGTTTTGAAGATGTTAAAATGCCATTATAATTGAAAGACAGATGAAGTTGAAGGCCCTGACTTCTGATTTTGGAATGGTTGTTTCAATTTGACATAGATGGCTTTTCACTACTCTTGCAAATTTGTTATTATATCTCTCTCTCTCTCCAAAATGTGCACCTCATTGTCCGTTTTTATTGAAGTGTTGTATATCTAAAGGCAAAATAAGTGGCGTTGGATGGAGTAAGGAAAGTTTACAAATTTCCCCCACCGTTTGTTTTTTCCCATTAGGGAGATTTCCCTTCACTTCCTGCCCCATAGACACCACATGAATTAAGAAGAAACTCCTTCAGAATGACAGAGGGATTTGATTCCAATATAGGAATGTTCCATCCAAATAAGGAACAATTGTGCACCAGCATGGACCCTTGTAGTCATCATTAGCAGAGAATGTGATACCGCTGGTGTACAACTAGGAAACAGGGATGTCTATCAGAAGGGACAGGGGGATTTGGTTCCAAAAGAGGGACATTCCACCCATATGAGGGGCATTTGTGGATTGTGCATTGGCATGGACTCTTGTAGTCTTCATTAGGAAAGAATGTGACAACACTGGTGTACAATTGAGAAACAGAGACAGAACATCCCAACAACACCTTCATGGCAAGATTGATAGAATTTATTTTTCTGAAAGCACAGGCTTAAATATATTGAAATTGACTTATGAAAGTTAAATGAAAAGAAAAGTATGTTTTTTTTTTGTTTTTTTGCAGAATCATACTTACCTAGGTGGATGCAGCATCGCTCTGAGGTTGCATCTGTTCCCCACCCGCTCTAAGGCTGGGAACTAATTGATCAAATACTGCTGAACAGAATGTTGGTGACTGTCAGTCATCTCTGTCTGCCCCTCCCCAGCTCACTGGAGCGCTGGGCTGTGGAGGGGGATGGGATCGGCCAGGTCAGGCTCTCACCGGCTTGCTGAGAGGCTGAGCCAGGTGCCGGTCCAGGCATGTGGGCAGATCCCGACTTCATTTTCACAATCTTGCCTAAGCCTGGACCAGCTCTGTGACATCAGCCGACAGCGGGCTTCAGCCCATTGTCTGCTGAACACGGGTCACAGGAGTGCAGAATGAATTTTGGCTGTACTCCTTTAAAATGATAAAACTAATAGATTTTGGTGGCTGGGTTTACAGATATGATTTGTACCACCCACAAAAGGTACAAATTGCAGATCACATGATGTTATATGATAAGAAACAAAAAAAATAAAAAACTGAAGCCATTTTAAAATAAGTTGTACATTTAAATAAAGTAAATGTAATAGCACATAGGAAGCATCTGATGTATTTTTTCAGCCTCTAGTGTGCCGATAAGGATTCAGTAGGCCCCTTTCTTTAATACCCAATCAGTTTGCCTGAAAGGTACCAACTAGAGAAAAGTTTGCTGGGACACTTTGCACTGTTTCTGCACCCTGACCTACATTGGGTATTTGGAACACAAACAATCCTCGTGATCCCGTTTGGTTTGCTCAGAGCGCACACACCCCAAGACAAAACGAATATATTCCACATGACATGACTGCCAGCACATTGGAGTTGTTGGAACAATCTCTCTACAAAAACCACAAATCAAACAGATCAACATTACCAAGCCAGGGACTTTGCTAAATGAAATCTCCAAATCTAAACAATAAGACTTTCTCTTGGCTGCACTGTACGAGTTATTGCATACACAAACTAAGGCTGGATTGTGATTAGTGAGGGTGATATATTTATTTTATCTCGTTTCGTGGATATAGCAACGACCAGAATGATTTCTCTGCAAGATCTCAAGCAAACCAATATACTTGTAAAAATAATATTCCTATTTTTCATTTTTCCCATGATGATGCAAAATTCATACAGTGTGGCGTGAGCACAGCTGTGTGCATAGAATTGCTAATGTTATTCCTTGCTTAGACATTTCCCCTAAAGGAAAAAAAATGTATTTTTTCCCCCTCTTAGAGCAATTAGACTGAGCTTAATGAGGATTTTTAGCCATCCTCTGAATCATCCGCAGGTTTATGTTTCAGACCATGTAACGTTTTTCTTTTTTATGTTATGTTTTTTCTTTTCTCCCTTTTTGGTTAAACTCAACGGACTTGTATTTTTTCAACTCAACTATATAATTATTTTTCTGTTTAATCAAAACGTTGCATCGAAAAATTAAAGCGGAGGTCCACCCTAAAGTGGAACCCTCCCCCCCTCCGGCGCCACAATTGGCACCTTTCAGGGGGGAGGGGGGTGTAGGTACCTGTACAGTACAGGTATCTGCACCCACCTCTCGGGATAGCTCTCTGCGGAAAGGGGCGTAGATTACGCCCCTTTCCGAAAGTGCCCCACTGCCTGCTGGGAAACACACAGATCCCAGAGGCAGCGGGTCCATTCTTATTGCGCAGCGCGACTCGCGCATGCGCAATAGGGACCCGGGAAATGAAGCCGAAAGGCTCCACTTCCTGATTCCCATACCCAAGATGGCGGCGGCAGCACCCGAGAGACGATCGAGAGATCGGCTTTGGGTGCCGACATCGCAGGCGCGCTGGACAGGTAAGTGTCACTATTTTAAAAGTCAGCAGCTGCAGTATTTGTAGCTGCTGGCTTTAAAAAAAAAAAAAAAACGCGGAGTCCCAGCGGACTCCCGCTTTAAGAGCAGACACTGTATAATAGCTACTGACTTTCCACATATCCCAGATAGCAAGTAATTGTGCTGCAAGTTTGACAATGACTTGCTAAGCTATTGCTAGACTTGCCAGTCTTCACAAGTTTACATTGCATGACTCCAGATCAACTTTCTTTGCAAACATTCTGCAAGTCTGCTGCCAGTTATGTTGTGCAATAGTCATCCCACCACTGGGGTCTCTGTGACCTGCAGAGCCATTGCTGTAGGCTCACCGCTGCAACTTTACTCTTGCTAGAGACTTGCCACGCAAATTGCTACAAATTGTAAATGTGCCAACTAGAACCAAATGGACCTTTACTACTACTTTCACTAAATCCAATACCCCACCATCTGTAAGCTAAACTGTGCTACTTCTCCTCCCCATCATCAGCTACTTTCTTGCCTTCGCTATAGTGCCACAGGCTGAGCTCCATTGACTTGAATAGGGTCATATATCAAGACAGGCAAGCTGCTGTTGGGTGGAGGGTAGTGAATTGGTGCAGTCTAGCTTAGGTGTGTGTGTGGAGGGGTATTAGCAAACATCAGTAGAGATGCTAGGGTTCTGAAATACCTGGAGGAGAGCAATGAAGCTGTGGTTAATGGTGGGTGTGGGCAAATTACATTAACAGTGGGAGTGGCTTAAATGCAGGAGTCAAGAGTGTGTAATGCATAGAGTATGGGGATCAGGAATGCATAATGCACACCGTGCAGAAGTCAGTCATATGTAATGCAAAAGTGCATAAGGCACAGAGTGTATGTGCTAGGAGTGTGCAATGTACAGAGTGTAGGTGTCAGGAATGTATAATGCACAGAGTGCAAGGGTTGAACTTCATAATGCATAGAGTGTAGGGGTCAGGAGTGTATAATGCACAGAGTGCAGGAGCTAGGAGTGTGTAACACACACAGTGCATGGGCTAGGAATCAGTAACACAGAGAGAGCAGTGTCAGGGGTGTGTAATGAACAAAGTGCAAAGGTCAGAGGTGTATAACACACAGAGTGCAGGGGTAAGAAGTGTGTAACACACAGAATGCAGGGTCAGGATTGCATAAAGCACAGTTGCCAGGAGTGTACAGGGACCAGGAGCATAAAACTGACAGAGTACAGAGGTAAAAAAATGTGTAACACACAAAGTGCATGGGTGAGGAGTCCATAGACCGCAGAGTGCAGGCATCAGGAGTGCATAATGTGCAGAGCGCAGGGGTCAGAAGTAAGTAATGCTTGTGAAGACCTTGAAGCTGAGCTGCAGCATGGTGGCCAAGACCATACAACGGTTTAACAGGACAGATTCCACTCAGAACAGACCTCACCATGGTCGACCAAAGAAGTTGAGTGCGCCTGCTCAGCGTCCTATCCAGAGGTTGTTTTTGGTAAATAGATGTATAAGTGCTGCCACCATTGCTGCAGTGGTTGAAGAGGCAGGGGGTCAGCCTGTCAGTGCTCAGACCATATGTCACACACTTCATCAAATTGGTCTGCATGGCTGTCGTCACAAGATGATCACTGCCAACTGGCAACCTGTGAAGCTCTGGTGAACTGGGTTAAGGCAGCGCTGGAAAATCATGGTGGCCACACAAAATATTGACACTTTGGGCCCAATTTGGACATTTTCACTTAGGGGTGTACTCACTTTTGTTGCCAGCGGTTTAGACATTAATGGCTGTGTGTTGAGTTATTTTGAGGGGACAGAAAATGTACACTGTTATACAAGCCGTGCACTCACTATGGTATGTGGTAGCAAAGTGTCATTATTTCAGGGTTGTCACGTGGAAAGATATAATAAAATATTTACAAAAATGTGAGGGGTGTACTTACTTTTGTCAGATACTGTATAATATATATTCACCAGCAATTATATATATATATATATATATATATATATATATATATATATATGTAGTTTTTATATCTCGCAGTGACAATGTGAGGCCTGGTAGCCCATGGAAAATCTACACCCCACCTTAAGGTGAGGTGGAGTTTTCCCACAGGCTCCATGGCCTCACATTGTCCCGCCGAGCCGCTGTGCTCTGATTACAATTTTTGGGTGAGTGGGATATACACCTTCATGAAACACTATCGTCTCTATATGTGTGTGTATATATATATTTTTACATAATTCCATAGTTGAGCATCACATATCTGGATAATTAACAACACGTAATTGACTCCCTTTGTGAAAAGCATCGCTATATACCACCAATTAGTTGAAAATGTAACTGTATTTGTTTTTTTAATGCTTTACAAATATTTTAATTTTATTGATAAATATTTATGATGACATATCATATATCTATGTAAGGATTCATGCATTAACATCTGTATACAGTGTGTATTCTGTTCTTATCTATGTAATTATATCATCTATACCAGTGATGGTGAACCTTGGCACCCCAGATATTTTGGAACTACATTTCCCATGATGCTCAACTACACTGCAGAGTGCATGAGCATCATGGGAAATGTAGTTCCAAAACATCTGGGGTGCCAAAGTTTGCCATCACTGATCTATACAGTACTAATTGATGTTTCATCTGTAGAGTTCACACAGCGTCATACTATGCTATCTTCAAGGCCCTGACGAAGTGGCACTGTCTGCAAAACGTGTAGGCTATATTTCTATTAATTGCTGGGGATCTGCAAACCCTGAATTCAAACCTAATCATACAAACTGTAATGTACTTTTTTCAACTGTTTTTATAGTAAATAAAATTGTCTATTTTTTTCATAAGTTTGTTATTGTATTTAATTTGTTTACACTTCTCAGAGGCACAATTAAAATCCCATCCAGTTCCATATATTTTTTAAAACATAGTTGTATATCTTGCCTCTGTAGATGTATTAGTATTCCACGTTCACCCCACCCCTACATAAAAACGACCCAAGCTTCTCAATGATCAGCTCAAGCATTCCTGATCTTTCACCTTCATGAAGAGAAAAACTTACCCCTAAATACAAGACTCTAGGAATGTTGAAATGACCAAAACTCCTACTGTCTATTTCATGACAAACCACATGGTCTTAGAAAGTGTCATACATGCAAAGGGTGTAAAGAATTTCTAAAGAACCATTACTTAGCACATGGATTGGGGGGGGGGGGGGGGGCTGCGCCCTGTTTGGATGGACCAATGGACCACCACTGGTACTAGGCATTAGTTCTGATCCCAACCTGGACGTTATCATGTTCTCCCTGTGCTTGTGTGGGTTACCTCCTACACTCCAAAGACACACAGGTAAGTTAATTAGACCCTGTCTAAACTGGTCCCGGTATATGTATGCATATGAGACAGAAATCTTAGCCCTTGTACACACGGTCGGACATCCCAACGGAAAATGTGTTGGACTGTGTGTGGGCTCCATCGGACTTTTTCAGTCGGAATGTCCGACCAACAAAGTTTGAGAGCTGGGTATAAAATTTTCCGACAACAAGATCCGATTGCACTTTGTCCGATCGTTTGTAGAGAATTCTGATCGGACAAAGTGCCACACATGCTCAGATCAAATTATGAGACCAAAGCTATTGGCTACTAGGCTGAACGTGGTCCAGTCGGAACGAACGAATGTCATTACGTTTTTTTTTCCCGACAACTTTGTCCGACAGTGTGTATGCAACACCAGTTTCGGACAAAATCCGTTGGATTTTGTGGTCGGAATGTCCGACTGTGTGTACAAGGGCTTAGAGTGAAAGTTCCATATGGGCAGGGACCAATGTGAATGTACAATATTTAAATGTGGTGTGTAAATTGTCAATGCTATCTAAATGTTGATGCTTGCACAACTAAAGGCCAATGGGGTATTTATTAATATAAAGTACAACCCTTTCATATGTTGTACACAGTATGTTCTCTTAACTACATGCGCATAGTGTGTTCCACACTGCAGGAGACACACCACATGCATGGATTAACATGAAACAAATGTTTTAATAGTGTATCCTTTTTGTATAAACTAGACAGAAACATAGTTTTCTTCCCGCAATTACACATTAAGTTTATAAGCCATGCATTTCTTCCAAGGATTTCTTTTTGTCAAACTAAAAATACATTTGTGGGGCTGTTTTTTACATTAGAAGATAAAATATTTCTGAGTGACCGCACTTTTTAAAAAAAAAAAACACTGAAGAATTCAAAGGGATGTGAGTGAATCTAAATGTAAAAATGTTTTCAAATGACAGAAAGAGATGCAGAATTTGGATACTAATGCCGCGTACACACGAGCGGACTGTATGGCGTACTTAGTCCGTCATACAATCCGACGGACAGTCCGTCATACTTTCGACTGAACGGACTTGACCACACACGGATGCACAAACAGTCCGTCGAAAGCTTGCGCGATGACGTGTACAGCACAAACGACGGGACTAGAAATAGGAAGTCCAATACACAGCAAAGCACCCTTCCGCCGTGTAAATCCTTTCTGAGCATGCGCCATTCTTAGTCCGTCGAACTAGCCTACTCACGAGCGGATTGTCTGCTGAAACCAAAGTACGACGGACAGAATTTAGAAAAATCCGAAATACTTAGTACGCCAGACTGCACACTGAAAAAGTCCGCTGAAGCCCACACACGAGCGGACTGTCCGCTGAAATGTGTTTCGACGGACTAAGTACGCCATACAGTCCGCCCGTGTGTATGCGGCATAAGGGTGAGTGATTCTTTGTGAAAATGGTTTGGTGAATCCTGCTTGGATTTTGTTAAAAAAAGCCATACCAACACAAATGAAAAATCAAGAGACCCCCAAAATAAATGGAAACCCCTAAAATAAATGCCTACTTTTTTCTTTAATGGAAGCCTTGCTGTAATAAAAGGCACTTTGACCTAATGAAGGTAAAAAAAAGGCCTATTGACACAAAATAAAAACAATATACCCCCAAAATAAATGGGAAAACCCCAAAATACCCCACTTTCCCAAAACAAAAGCCATTTTTTAAGGAAAGCCTTGCAGCAAAGTTAGAAAATAAAACAAACAAAATAAGCTTTGACCATACTTTTCTTTTAATCTAAATTTGTTTTACAATTAACGCTATAAAACATGTAAACTAACTAAAACAAACTAAAAATGCCTGGTTCACATTGGTGCAATGAGTTTTGAAAGCGATTTCAGGTCCAATAATGCAGTGTAGGCGCTGTGTGATTTTTATTTGAAAATGCTTTGCAATTTTATTGGTGTGCGTTTTTGTCCGCGATCTTCTGACTTAAAAAAAAAAAAAAAAGACCTAAAATTTTGAAAAAAAATGTGTTTCTTAGTTTCTGTCAGTAAATTTAGTAAATAAATAATTTTTCTCCTTCACTGATGGGCGCTGATGAGGCAGCACTTATGGGCACTGATGAGGCGGCACTTATGGGCACTGATGAGGAGGCACGAATATGCCGCACTTATGAGCACTGATATGTGGCACTGATGAGCACTGGTAGGTGGCACTGGGCACAGATGGGCGGCACTGGTGGGCACAGATAGGCAGCACTAATGGGCGGTACTGATGGGCACTGATGGGCATTGATGGGTGGCATTGATGGGCAGCAGTGATGAGCATTGATGGGCAGCACTGATAGCTAGCACTGACTGGCATCACTAATGGCCACTGATTGCTGGTACTTGTGGGCACTGATTGCTGGCACTTGTGGGCACTGATTGGTGGCAATTGTGGGCACTGGTTGGCACTTATTGCTGGCAGTGGTGGTCAATCATTGCTGGCACTGGTGGGCACTTAATTGTAATCAGGGCACTGATGATCAGTGCCCTAATTACATACCTAGCTGTCCGCTGTGAGGAGATGCCGCTGATCGGCTCTCTGCTCCACACACTCTGTCAGTGTGAGTTGAGGAGCGTCGATTACCGGCATCTCCGTATTTACATGTGACCATCTGTGATTGGACACATGGTTAAAGAGCCTAGCAACATCATGATCACAATTGGGAGGCGCGTGAGATCGGTCGTTCTGGGAGGCCATCATATGACGTCCACCCAGAACCAGAGCCACACCACCCAGCCGTCATTTGACGGTAGGTGGGTGGGTGGCAAGTGGTTAAACCTTTTTTTTTAACTGCATAAATACAAGCTTTGTTTAACAAAAAAAATATTAAATACATCACCAAAGATTCTCAAAGCACAAAAGATAAGCAACGAGAGCACAACAAAAGTTTTTCATTTTTATTTTTGTTGCCAGTGACCAAAATAAATCAAAGTATGTACAAACCCACTAAACATTCTCTTTATTCTTCATGTTGATTCTAGCAAACTAAGCCTAACATCCATTTACAATTATCCAACACCCTAAGGGCCCAATTACACTAGAAACTGCATGTGAATTGCAAAAATGTAAATGTACATGTAAAATTAATATTAATAATGTGAGAAAAGTTTTGAGGTGGTTAATGTCTAAAAGAAGGATTGTCCCTTTTTAAATAGAAATACTGTGCACTTAGAGGTCTTTAAGGTCCTCATATTTTTTTTTTAGCTCAACAATTTTTAGGGGGCTTAGGGTTAGGGTTAGGAGTTAGGGTTAGGGTTTCCCCTTGAAGAACAAGGTTGGGACTCAGGGATTGGAATAGGGACCTCCTCCAAAGGTCAAAGGTCAGCAGGTGAGTTAGGGTTTAGGGTTAGGGTAACATTCAAAAGCTCAAAAGCATACATTGTTAAACCAGTGCCCAGTATATTAATACAAACCACAATTATTCTTCAGAACATCATTTTCAGTCATGCGTCTTGTATTTCAAAATATGCTGTGTATACCTAGAAGACACATGGAATCAGCGCATGCATTGTGTGGCACTGAAGCATCTAGAGATATTCAGTTTACTGATAAAAGCATTCCTGGTGAATGACTCTTCTGTATTATGTTTCACAAGTGCCACCTTGAATCAGTGAACCACCACTGAGTCTTTAGAACTCAACACTTTCATGTGTAAGGCGTTTTATCGAGGTGTGTCTCATTTACATTTATCTCTATGTTGTGGCCTCAGTTGAATACATTCATACTGTGCTGTGATGCTCTTGAATTTATTTTGGAAATAGGAATTTATTTTACTTGTTTTTTCTTTTTGGATATTAAAATAAGGTGACCAGATATTTAAAATGAAATCCAGGGACATATTTTTTTTATTGGCAAATGGTAAACTATTTTATAAGCATATTTTCCTCAAATTATATATGCAGTGTATGTGATATGTGTTTATGGAAATTATATATACATAATTTTGCATATTTCATCCATAAATAAAGATTAAAAAAAAAAGATACTTAGAATCTTTTGAGATATGACTACCAAATGTTATGAAGATAAGATCAGGAGTGCGTTACATAAAGAATGCAGGGCTCAGGACTGGGTTACATAAAGAATGCCGGGCTCAGCTGTGCCCAGCAATGCAGCCTGACCAGTGCCCAGCAATGCAGCCTGACCAGTGCCCATCTATGCAGCCTCACCAGTGCCCAGCAATGCAACCTCACCGGTGCACATCTATGTAGCCTCACCAGTGCCCAGTAATTCAGCTTCACCTGTGCCCATCTATGCAGCCTCACCAGTGCCCAGCAATGCAGCCTTACCAGTGCCCTTCTATGCAGCCTCACCTGTGCCAGGAATGCAGCCTCACCAGTGCCCAGCAATGCAGCCTCACCAGTGCCCATCTCTGTAGCCTCACCAGTGCCCAGTTATGCAGCCTCACCAGTGCCCATCTGTGCAACCTCACCAGTGCCCAGCAATGCAGTCTTACCAGTGCCCTTCTATGCAGCCTCACCAGTGCCCATCTATGCAGCCTCGCCAGTGCCCAGCAATGCAGCCTCACCAGTGCCCAGCAATGCAGCCTTAGAAGCAGCCTCACCAGTGCCCAGGAATTCAGCCTCACCTGTGCCCAGCAATGCAGCCTTATCAGTGCCTATTAATGCAGCGTTACCCGTGCCCAGCAATACAGCCTCACCTGTGCCCAGGAATGCAGCCTTAACAGTGCCCAGGAATACAGCATCACCTGTTCCCAGCAATGCAGCCTCATCTGTGCCCAGGAATGCAGCCTCACCTGTGCCCAGAAATGCAGCCTCGTCAGTGCCCAGGAATGCAGCTTCATGCATTCCTGGGCATGCCAGTCATGCCACCAGCTGCCATGACTAAATCTCAAAAAACATATTCCCAACTGTAGACCACATGCCATGGAACACAATAAGGGCAAGAGGATGGGCTGTTGTCCCAAGCCGGGCTCTTCTCTGACTGATAACTTTCCAAAACTCTGCTACAGATCCCCTTACAGCAGCCCCACCTTCTACAGCCTTATGCCAACCCCTTTTAACCCTGTCATGCCAACCCTCCCTTCATGCTTTTTTCTTTCAACTCTGGGATTATATGAACTAGAGATGCTTCTGTTTATATTGGCCATCAGTAACATATGCCTGTACCAGAAGTGCATGTTTGGCTTAGCCATGGAATAAGAGGACAAAGTAAAGTTTTTGAAAGTTAGGGACTGATGCTGCATTACTCCCTCCATGAGTGGGTTTCCATACCATTGAAGCTTTTGGCCCCCAGACTGCTGGTGTAAATATTGCTATATTTTAATTGACGCTGCCTACAAGCTCCTTTAGGGCAGAGACTGCAAAACATATGAATGTACAATATGTAAAGTGCTGCATAAATTGTTTGTGCTATATAAATCCCTGTAATAAGTAAAGATACTGTACATTTTCACTTACAGTTAATTCCTCAATACAATTTTTGTGTGCCTACCCCTTTTCTTGATCCAATCAATTCTGATACATTTTGTTAAACCTTTGTCTATCAGTAATTAAATATGGTAGAAAACACCTGTAATAATTCCCCGAGGTGGTCAGTGCACTGGCTTGTATTGTCCTCTTAGCACCCGAGCAAAAATGTAGACAAAAGAAAGCTGGCAACTCAGTCTTCCATAAAGAATACATTTATTAATCCAGGTGTGGTACAAAATAATACAGGGCTTACACGTTTCAGTATGTAGCCCTAATCATAGCGTTGATTCTTCTACCCCTTTTCTTGATCCAATAAATCCTGATCCATTTTGTTGTTTGTGTATCAGCACTGCTTGAACTAAGAAGAGGGGGATAGACCACTGAAAGCTTGTGTCTTGAAAAAGTAACTGGTTTTGCAAGTAATAAAACGTAGCCTAGACAGTACTCAACTGTGTTAATGTTAACTTTTGAAGCCTAACTTCAATTTAGTTTTAGAAAAACATATAAGATACTCACGTTAAGAAATGCCAATTACCAGCATGTTGTTTAAGACCAGTTAGGACACCAAAATGGCACCAAGAAGCTTTCTCTGGTCTATTGGATGTCTATACAGGGGAGACTTTTACAGGTACAGTAAATAACATGTATAAAATAAAAATAAATGTACATACAATCTTATGGGAAGGTTGTTGTTAAAATGAACGGAGAGCAGGGTGCCATAGGAATACTTGTAGCAACCCGAATTTCCTGAACTATGATCATTTATTTATGAGCACATGTACTGAAAAGTTAAAATGCTATCCAGTCATTACTTCTCAAATATTAATTTGACCCATGAGTCTTTTTGACCCCATACACTAGTAGAATAATGTCAAAACTGTTTACACTCCAAAACATTCAGTAGGGTTGATTTACTAAAATTGGAGAGTGCAAAATCTGGTGCAACTGTGCATAGAAACCAATCAGCTTCTAACTTCAGCTTGTTCAGCTTAAGCTTCAGCAATTAAGCTTTGGTAAAAAAAAAAAAAGGAAGCCAATTGGTTTCTATGCAGAGCTGCACCAGATTCTGCACTCTCCAGTTTTAGTAAATCAGCAGAGTGGCAATGTTACTTCTGACATGCAGTATGTCACAGTGGAAAGTCGATGTTTGGGGTATTTATTAGACATGTGCATTCGTTTTCGTCCGAATGCATTTTCGTCCGAATTTCAGCTATTTTCGTTCTCGTTTTGACAAACGATAACGAAAGCACAGAATCTGAAAAACAAAAGATCCGACATAAATAAATGCTTTATTTTCATTTTCATTGTTACAACAGTTCGATATAGAATAGGAGATTCGACGTGACTCTGACAATAACAATCTGTGTCTATAGAACCTGTGGTCGAATGTGCCTAACCTTACCTCTATTAGTCCAAGATTATATAGAGAAAATATTCGACAGAGAAAAAAGATTTGACAGAACGAAAAGATTCTGCAAGTTACTGTCCTAAAAAGTGTTTGGGGACATGTATCAATGCAAAAAAAAAGTTTTAAAAACGGCCATTTTTTCGGAAGCAGTGATTTTAATAATGATTAAAGTGAAACAATAAAAGTGTAATATTCCTTTAAAATTCGTAGGGGGGGGGGGGGTGTCTATAGTATGCCTGTGAAGGGGCGCATGTTTCTGGGGCTTAGAACTGTCCCTGCACAAAGTGTAATTTATGCAGGAAAAAAAGTCCTTTAAAATCACTCGCAGCTATTATGAATTGTCGGCTCCATAATACAGAGAAAACTCATTGAAGGTCATTGATAAAATAAATAAATAAATAAATAAAAGCGTGGGGGTCCCCCAAATTCAATTACCAGGCCCTTCAGGTCTGGTATGGATATTAAGGGGAACCCTGCGTCAAATTAAAAAAAAATTGACATGGGGTTCCCCCTAAATATCCATACCAGACCCTTCAGGTCTGGTATGGATATTAAGGGGAACCTCGCATCAAATTAAAAAAAAAATGGACGTGGGGGTCCCCCTAAAAATCCATACCAGACCTTTTATCCGAGCACGCAACCTGGCAGGCCACAGGAAAAGAGGGGGGACGAGAGAGCGCCCCCCCTCCCTCCTGAACCGTACCAGGCCACATGCCCTCAACATTGGGAGGATGCTTTGGGGGTCTGTGACCCCTCAAAGCACCTTGTCCCCATGTTGATGCGGAGAAGGGCCTCATCCTCATAACCCTGGCCGTTGGTTGTGGGGGTCTGTGGGTGGGGGGCTTATTAGAATCTGGAAGCCCCCTTTAACAAGGGGACCCCCAGATCCTGCCCCCCCTGTTTGAAATGGTAAGGGGGTACAAAAGTACCCCTACCATTTCACAAAGAAAGTGTAAAAAATAGTTAAATAAGACAAACACACTTTTGAAAAATTCCTTTATTAAAAATAAAAAAAAATAAAAAAAAGATTCCAGCGGTGGTAATCCACTCTTGCTATCCAGCGACGGACGATCATCTCTCCGGGGTCCAGCGATGGCTCATCTGAATCAGCGCAGCGAATCCATCCATCTTCTGTCTCCACGGAGGAGACACTGCGGGGATTCCGGCGGCCTGACGTTTGTTGCATGCGGAGGGCTGGGCCACCCGTCACCTGACCCCACCCCCCTCTGACGCAAGGGGAAACCTGGGGTTCCCCGTGACGTATGGGTGACCCCGCACCCCTCTGATGTAACGGAAACCTGCCTGTGTTACATCACAGACATTCGACAGACACCATAAGCCTTCAAAGACAGATTCGACCGTAATTCATGTGGATTTTCGGACAAATGCAATTTTTGAACGAAAAACTAAATAAATAAAAACGAATTTCGGGAGTAACTAAATTAATTAATTTTTCGGACGAAAAATAAATTCCGAAACAAAATATTTTACTCTGCACATGTCTAGTATTTATACTTTTCTTACTTATACGTTACATGGAAAGATAGAAGGGGGAGAGCAAAAAAAAGACCAAGTGGTCCATCAAGTCTGACCACTATTTTCCTTTCATGCTATTTAAAAAATATATATATATCCTTTTTTTATGAGTATAGATCTATGGTTGTCCCAGGCATGTTTAAAGTGATTGTAAAGTCTTGTCTTTTTTTTTTTTATTAACTAACATGATATACTCCTCCTCTGTTGCAGAGCAGCCCAAATTCGAGGGGGCCCTCTTAAGGCTCTCCTGGCCCCTCCCTCCTGTTGGGTGCCCCCACAGCAAGCTGATTGCTATAGGGGCACCTGAGCCGAGTCACAGCTCCCTGTGTCCATTCAGACAAGGAGCTGTGGCCCACCCCCGTCCCTTTTCTATTCCCATTGGTTGGCTGACTTTGACAGCAGCAGGAACTAATGGCGCCGTGCTGCTGTCTCAGCCAATGAGGAGGGGAGTCACAGACAGTCGAGATTTTCCTACAACATAACTAGAGCCAGAGGGACTTCAGGTAAGTATTAGGGGAGCTGCTGCACACAGAAGACTTTTCATCTTAATGCATAGAATGCATTAAGATAAAAACCTTCTTACTTTACAATCTTTAAGTTCACTTATTGTCAATTGACTCCCTGCAGCTGCACAACATTATGATAATTTTAACATCTGCTTTAATGTTTAAATCTGTTCTGAAAAGCTTGTTGTTTACAGCTCAGTGTGATCAAGAATATATGGTTGTATTAACAAACAGGAGTCAGTAGTAATGAATCTACTGGATTTACATTGGAATCTGCAATACAAAATATGTTTTGTAATGTATGCATTATTGAAACTTGGAATGAGGTAACAATAATTATTGAAGGATTGCAAAAGATTTTCTTTTTGTTTATTCATTGTACCATTTTGCATTATAATTATTGCAAAGCTGGCAGAACCCTTGCATTTCTGTTTATACAGACCTAGTGGTCTTGATTGAACTTACAGGCTAAAAGCATGGACAAGCACAGGTATCTTTCACTGTCCCCGGCAGTGCCTACTTACCTTTTCTTCACACCTATGCTGCTCCATTCCGCTACCAGGAGCCCTGTTCAAGTACCCATTACTTCCAGATATGGGGAAAGAAACATTTGACCCACTTTCCTTCTTCCCACATGACAGTATTGATACTTGGTGATTGACCCAGTGCTGTCATATGTGGGTGAGGATGGAGTTCTCAACCATGCATAAGCTGCAGTTTATGACCTGCAGGTGCAGGATCATAGTCTCTTGTCATTGGTGTGAAAAGAGCATGTCATGCTTTTCACTACACCTTTGCTCTTGATGGATTGTAAACAAACTTCTTGTAAAACAACCCGTTCATTTTAAAATAGAAATGAAAGACAAAGATAAAAAAATATAAATAGCTTTTCTTCCTTCTGTTCTCAGCTGTATAAGAGAAGCAGCAGCACACTGAGCTTCCCGGTGAATGGCTGTACAGTGGGGGCGTGTCAGGACAAGTCTGATCAATGGAGGAGAGTACACTGAGTTTCCAGCATAGCTAAAGAACTGAGCACTCTGTGCTCTCCTGCTTAGTGTGGTCAGTTTTTTTATAGGACAGCAAGAGAACTGGCAGGGACACCAGGGATTCCACACAGAGGAAGCAATACAAAGAAAACAGGATACTTTCTCATACAAGTACATGGTAAAGCAGGCACATATCAAGAATATGAAGTTACATAGTTACATATTGGATGATAATAATGGGCTGATGGCGCTACCTCACTCAGTCAGAGACCCAAAGGGGTAAAGGTAGATAAATATATTAGACCCTGAGCTATACCCACAACCACATGTAGCATCCCAGACAATATTCAAATTATTTTTGTGGTATTAATTTTGGTGATCTCAAAAACATATATTGATATACTACACAGCCGACTATCTCTCAATGGTGTACAAAAACCCCTATTCGGGGGAGAAGTTACACTTATAATCGCACTGTATTTGTGCAATTCCTGTGCAGTTGCTATACCTGTGCGCAATTTGTATTACCGCTATAGTACCCTATAGGTGAAAAAATATATTATATTACAGTGAAAACCACCAAGACCATGAAAAATGCAAAGCAAAAGAAATAAAATCAAAATCAAAAAGTTGAAAAAGTCAAACGCCAGAAAAAATATAATAAAAAAGGTAAATAGATAAGTGTGCGGAGTGGTTCTCAACACCCCTTTTGCAAATGTGAAAGAAGAAAAAACCTAAAAAAAAAGTATAAATAGTATCCAAAAAATCAATAGGTTTATGTGTCTATCTATATAAAGTCCACAAAGAGTCTCTTATCAAGTGCTTTCAACCATGCGATTATTCTTTTTCAAATAACAGGAAGGTGACTTTTGTGATTAAGCCTGCTTATTGGTGACTTCCGTGCTCGTTCCCCCTCAAGGGTCCCCACTCACCGAATCCACGCACCCCCTAGGGGGTATGTTGCCCGTAATCTGTGCTCCACTGGGTTGAGGATTCTTCTGATTGTCTCTGTCTTCAGTTTCCCCAAGGTTTATTGGAAACGATGAAAGAAGGAGGCTTTATTATCCGCCAATAGGTCCTCAAGAGAGAAAAAATCTATTCATGGTGTAGTATTCTCAATGACTGACCACTTGAGAAAAAAGGGGGGGGGGGGGGGGGGGGACGGGCTGCAAAAAGGGTTTTTCAAAAACAGGATTTTTACAAAGAATATGGCTTCTGCAATATTTTATATACCTTCTAAATATGTATATAGCAGAGGGCTGATGATCATTCAAAAAATATGCTTTATTACAAAAATATTTTATAATTACAAAAAAAAAATTTTTTATAATTACAAAAAAAAAAAAGGTAGGAATAAAGAGTTTTTGCATATACTAAAACATTACAGTGCTCGGTGCAAAAGACCACTTTTTTACAGATGTCCCTTTAAGCCACGACGTGCGGTCTGCAGCAATTGCACTGTACGCCTGTATATTCAATGTATATGCATATACCAATACTACATCTCAGAAAAAACACAAAAATAAAAATAGGAATAAACTAACAACTAATTTTACTTTTATTCCTATTTTTATTTTTGTGTTTTTTCTGAGATGTAGTATTGGTATATGCATATACATTGAATATACAGGCGTACAGTGCAATTGCTGCAGACCGCACGTCGTGGCTTAAAGGGACATCTGTAAAAAAGTGGTCTTTTGCACCGAGCACTGTAATGTTTTAGTATATGCAAAAACTCTTTATTCCTACCTTTTTTTTGTAATTATAAAATATTTTTGTAATAAAGCATATTTTTTGAATGATCATCAGCCCTCTGCTATATACATATTTAGAAGGTATATAAAATATTGCAGAAGCCATATTCTTTGTAAAAATCCTGTTTTTGAAAAACCCTTTTTGCAGCCCGTCCCCCCCCCCCCCCCCTTTTTTCTCAAGTGGTCAGTCATTGAGAATACTACACCATGAATAGATTTTTTCTCTCTTGAGGACCTATTGGCGGATAATAAAGCCTCCTTCTTTCATCGTTTCCAATAAACCTTGGGGAAACTGAAGACAGAGACAATCAGAAGAATCCTCAACCCAGTGGAGCACAGATTACGGGCAACATACCCCCTAGGGGGTGCGTGGATTCGGTGAGTGGGGACCCTTGAGGGGGAACGAGCACGGAAGTCACCAATAAGCAGGCTTAATCACAAAAGTCACCTTCCTGTTATTTGAAAAAGAATAATCGCATGGTTGAAAGCACTTGATAAGAGACTCTTTGTGGACTTTATATAGATAGACACATAAACCTATTGATTTTTTGGATACTATTTATACTTTTTTTTTTAGGTTTTTTCTTCTTTCACATTTGCAAAAGGGGTGTTGAGAACCACTCCGCACACTTATCTATTTACCTTTTTTATTATATTTTTTCTGGCGTTTGACTTTTTCAACTTTTTGATTTTGATTTTATTTCTTTTGCTTTGCATTTTTCATGGTCTTGGTGGTTTTCACTGTAATATAATATATTTTTTCACCTATAGGGTACTATAGCGGTAATACAAATTGCGCACAGGTATAGCAACTGCACAGGAATTGCACAAATACAGTGCGATTATAAGTGTAACTTCTCCCCCGAATAGGGGTTTTTGTACACCATTGAGAGATAGTCGGCTGTGTAGTATATCAATATATGTTTTTGAGATCACCAAAATTAATACCACAAAAATAATTTGAATATTGTCTGGGATGCTACATGTGGCTGTGGGTATAGCTCAGGGTCTAATATATTTATCTACCTTTACCCCTTTGGGTCTCTGACTGAGTGAGGTAGCGCCATCAGCCCATTATTATCATCCAACTTTTAAACACAACCTGGACTTCAGATTGTGTTCTTAGGGAGGCAGCAACCTCAGAGTGACTAATACAAATAGGTCTAAATTTTATATATATATTGGTTATAAAGTTATACCTCAAAAAAACTACAACCAGTGAAACATTATCAAATAAAGTTAGGGGGCGATATAGGCATTCTCATACACTCCTGTTTGATTGTGACCTGATCCATAAGCGCGGCCTCTTGTGTATAGTTTGACATAGTTACATATAGCTACATAGTTTTACATAGTTAGTCAGGTATGTACGTCATACAATCCCATATGCACAATCCTTCACCCACAGTTGATCCAGAAGAAGCTGAAAAACTCCAGCAAAGCATGGTCCAATTTGCTACATCAGGGGAAAAAAATTCCTTGCTGATCCCCTGAGAGGCAATCATCTTTTTCCTGGATCAACGTTACCTATAAATGTCAGTATCCAGTTGTATTATGAACATTTAGGAAATAATCCAGGCCTTTTTTAAAGCAATCCACTGAGCTGGCCAGAACCACCTCTGGAGGGCGTCTATTCCACATTTTCAAAGCTCTTACTGTGAAGAAATCTTTCCGTATTTGGAGATGACAACTTTTTTCCTCTAGATGTAAAGAGTGCCCCCTTGTCCTCTGTGATGACCTTAAAGTGAATAACTCAATACCAAGTTCACTATATGGACCACTTATGTATTTGTACATGTCGATCATACCCCCACTTAACCCCCTCTTCTCAAGAGACAATAAATTCAGTTCCTCTAATCTTTCCTCATAGCTGAGCTCCTCCATGCCTCTTATCAGTTTGGTTGCCCTGCACTTTCTCCAGTTCCCCAATATCCCTTTTGAGAACTGGTGCCCAAAACTGAACTGCATATTTCAAATGAGGTCTTACTAAAGATTTGTGCAGTTTGGGATGTTGGAAGTGCTGGGGTAATAAACACTTTAACCACTTCCCACCCGGCCAATGCACATATACGGCCGGGTGGGAGCCGTCTACTCCTGATAGGACGTTCAGGAATGTCCATCAGGAGGAGCGGGATCGCGCGCGCGCGTGCCCGCGCAGCGGCGCGATCCCGATGCGCCCGTGTCACTGGGACACGGCGCATCTCAGATCGGCAGGAGGGCTCTGTGATTGGCCCTCCTGATCACATGACGGCCGTGTCCAATCACGGCCGTCATGTGATGTAAACAAACAGCCGGTTGCTAGGCAATCGGCTCCTCCTCTCCTCACACAGAAGTCATCGCTGAGGAGAGGAGAGCAGATTGCTGCAGCCGGCTGATGATCAGTGAGTATGAGCTGTTTTTTACAGCTTTTTACTCACTGATCTTCAGTCTAGTGTAAACACACAACACACCACACAGTGTAAACACAGTCCCCACATATGTCCCCATAACACACATGTCCCCAAAACATACATGTCCCCAAAAAATAAAAACACATGTCCCCAATAATAAAAACATGTCCCCCACATATGTCCCACTAAAATCACATGTCCCAATGATTATGTGCACACATATGTACGTGATCACCTGCACACATATGTACATGATCATTTGCGTACATATGTCCGTGATCACACAAACCAATTATTATACACTTAACGGAATTTTTTTTACCAAAAACATGTAGCAGAATACATCTTGGCTTAAATTTATGACAACATTTGATTTTATTGGATTTCTTTTAAAATAGAAAAAAGAAAATATTGTTTTTTTTCCAAATTTCCGCTTTTTTGCGCTTATATCGCAAAAAATAAAAAACGGAGTCGTGAATAAATACCACCAAAATAAAGCTCTATTTGTGCGAACAAAATGATAAAAATTTAATTTGGGTACAGTGTAGCATGACCGCGCAATTGTCACTGAAAGCGCGAGAGCGATGAAAGCTGAAAATTGGGCTGGGAAGGAAGGGGGCGAAAGTGCCCTGTATTGTAGTGGTTAAGCTGTCAATCATTGCTTAGCAAGCAGGTCTCCTCACATATAACTAATTTACTAACAGACATATCAGCCTGGATGTCACACCACTTCCTTAAACGCAGTCTTTCCAAAACCAAGCTCATAATATTTCCTCCCCCATGTGCCTCTGCCCCCAATCTCTCTGTCAAGATCAATGGCACAACTATCAGCCCGTCTCTGCATGTCAAGGTTCCAGGTGTAATCCTGAACTCTGATTTATCCTTTAGGCCCCACATCCAATCACTGTCCAAATCTTGCCGCCTCAACCTCCGCAACATCTCCAAAATACACCCTTTCTAACCAATGACACCACAAAGCTCCTAGTTCACTCCCTGGTGATCTCTCACCGCAACCATTGCAACTCCCTTCTCATTGGCTTACCTTTACATACGCTATCCCCCCTTCAACCTATCATGAATGCTGCTGCTGACTCATCCACCTTACCAACCGATCCACGTCTGCTACTGCTCTCTGTCAATCCCTCCATTGGCTTCCACTCACCCAACAAATTTAATTCAAAATACTAACAACAACTTACAAAGCCCTTCACAACTCACCCCCCAGTCATATTCTTAACCTAGTCTCAAAATACCAACCTAATCGTTCTCTTTGTTCCTCCCAAGATCTCCTGCTTTCTAGCTTTCTTGTCCCCTCCTCCCATGCTCGCCTCCAGGACTTTTCCAGAGTCTCTCTATGGAACTCCCTACCCCAATCTGTCCAAGTGTCTCCTACTCTGCTTTTAGACGATCCCTGAAAACCCTCCTCTTAAGAGAAGCTTATTCTGCTCACACCTAACAACTGTACATATATTTTCTCCATCAACTCACCAGTTATCACCTTTGGTATCATTTGACCCTCCCTCCTAGATTGTAAGCTCTAACGAGCATGGCCCTCTGATTCCTCCCATATTGAATTGTAATGTAACTGTACTGTCTTCCCTCATGTTGTAAAGCACTGTGCAAACTGTCGGCACTATATAAATCCTGTATTATAATAATAATAATAATAATAATAATTGCATTGTTTAGCAAGCAGGCCTTCCCAGAGGTTGGGATTCATTAAAGACTTGCAGAGTCATTACTAAATCCTGTTGCTTGCAAACTGGAGTCTTTTTATTCTGGTAGAAAGTTGTTTTGAATTCCCCTGTTTGATTACTAAGCTGTGGTGAGCAGCTTTACCCAAAGTAGAAAATCCCTTGAACTTTCAGCCCTTTTGACATAGCCATCAGTTGTCTTGTGGGCAATTTGGAACTTTTAGCAACCAAAAATCCCAGTGTTCTTAAATTCTTTTTGGCTTTACTATTTTCTTTCTTTGCAAAATGAATATTATTCATTTACGTAACTGCCAAATGTCCTGTAAAGATTTTTTTCTTGCACAAAGATTTTAAATAGCAAAGATGATTCATGTGAAGGAACCATATCATTATACTAATGGTAAGTCAGAGACATACAGGGTCTAATTGTAGACCTAAAGCAGGAAACCTCAAAAAAACAAAGACAACCACAGAGTGAGCAAAGCAAACCAACTTTATGGAGAATGTCAGATAATATCACAATGCATCATGTTGAATATGGTTCACATTTATGACCATGGTCAGAAGGAAACAACAAAATGGAAACCGATGGATTAAGTTACTCCTGTTCTTGTCCTGCCACAGTTGGGCGCACCAATATATGAGGATTGGACTCCAACACTTGAGCAATGTTTTACAAATTATACCGATTAACTCCAATACTATATGCTATGTTGGACTAGGGCTGCACAGTTCCCAGTTCTAATAAATATACTTATTATTTTCTGATGCTACATAAATTATTAAAATGTGCAAGGTTAAAAATGTTGGAATGAAAAAAAAGGGTGAAAAAAAGGTAAGGAAAGAATTGAGTTTACAGTGGACCTGAGCTCAAAATTTTATATTTGCTATGTTATAGGTTCAGGGGAAAAACAGACACTGGTTGAGATGCAGGAGCCTATGACATGTTCAGGCCAAACATTTTACTGCTGGGCCTTATTAGAAGTCCTTTGAGGCTTACAGATCCTCTGTGTATTGTTTATTCAACTTGATCTGCTAGTGTTGGTTATTCTGGTGTGGGGTGTTATATGTGTAGCACTAACCCCCGAAGGAGCTACTGGTTATTTCTGGGCTTACCGTTACCTTCCGTCCTCCTTTGTTGCACGTCTAGGGGATGTCCCGTGGTAGATGGCCCAGTAACTTGAGAGTGACAATAGATCCACTTGAATGGATTTTATTTGAAAACTCAGACAATTGAACAGTCTTTCAACTTGGGATCAGAGGGTTGGAAAGGAGGTTCAGGTACTCTTATGTCAAAGTCCAAAAAAAAACGCTAAAGAACTTGCTTGCTTTGACTGCATCCAGAGAATAGCCATTCGCAGCTGGATGAACACTCAGGTTGGACAGTCCCTCTCTCACAAGGCCTAGCAGCCAACATGGTGCTTACTCCGGAACAAAGTCTTTGTCACATACGTTGTTGCAGAACATGTAGGAAAACTAAGCTTTAGAACACTTGTGGGCTACCTGGATCTTTCAGCCTGCTTGGCGATATCCACAAGACCGGATTCTCTTGGTTACTTCAGCCCTTCCAGGCTCTTGTTAAGAAAACCAACCTGTACGTGGTGTTCTTCTAAAGAGTCCTCCCCTGGAATGCTCGAAGTACACTGGGTCTCTCCTAAACCGGAGACAGCACCCAACCACCTCGGAATCCTCCTTTAGTTTCCTTGCCTCGGGCTATCCAGCCCGGAGACATTAAAGTCGGGTGGATCCGCACCCCAGGCCATAGCCTTTCTGGGGGCTGGTCAGGAGGACCAGGACCATGTAATCAGCACTTCATACTGGACCCCAAACCGGAACCCCGAACCACGTGATGTCCGCATCTTAAATACCCTCTCCCAGAGGGCACAGCGAGAGGGCCACTCCTACTGACTTGGCTCTGAAAGAGAGTAATTTAAGCACCTGACCAGACCATAGTTCCACGCCTGCCAGAAGAGACAGTGTCCCCTGTGGCCAGGCTGAACATCTCACAGTCCAGTCAGACTGATGCAGAAGTCCAATTTAGACAAATAAACCCAAACCAAACTGCAGTTTAGGTAAAGTTTAACTTTGAAAAAAGCATAGCGAGTGCTCTTCAGGAGCCCGCCGCTACATATGGAACGTGTTAGCGATGACCCTAGGATACATAATTCAGTGGTTGAAGGGTTTATCGCAGACTTGCAAATTTTCAGTACAGCATATAAGTCTCAGTTTGGGGCTATCAGGGAATTATTAGACCAGACTGTGTGGACTGCACAGAGGAAACCCAAAACGCATGTAGGTGAAATAACAATAGTGTTTATTATAAATGACAAGAAAGTGAAAACAAACAGTGCACTACCAACCACAAACAACAAGTAATATATACAATAAATGGGAAATACCAGAGTCGTCAACAAAAGCCAGGCTGAGGTCATACACCGGGGAATCAGTAGATGGGTAAGGAAGGGGGACCAGCAGGAGAGGGAGAGGACGGATGGATGGGCTGCAGAGCAGGGATCTTTAGGTAACAGGAGACAAGAGGGACAGGTCCAGGATGGGCTCAGGATCAGGAAGGATCAGGTCGGGTATACAGGCTCAAGGTCCAAATACAGGCAACAAGGTCAGGGCACATGGAGAGAGCGATACCAAGGCAAGCATGTGAGGGCGTTTGCCGGGTATTTATAAGCCTACCAAGGATTAACCTCACGTAACAGCTGAGTGCAGAAGGTGCTGTCTGCTCCACACTACCGGAGTACACCTGCTGGTGGGCACCAGAACTACAGCCCAAGGATCCAACAGTGCCACCAGGAGGTAGGTCCTCTTATTACAGCCCCTGGGTGTTAGAAGACACCCGCTGGTGGACACTGGTACTGCAATCCAAGAGACCAACAGCGCCACCAACGGGTGGACCTTTTCATGACAGGGGCTCATTGGACCTCATTATTGTCACAATAGGGAATATCTAGAAATGTTAAGCCTAGAAAGCACCCCAAAAGAGTTACTTTTAGATTTGATGTTCTCCTAAAAATAGTGCTTAAGCACTCTTATGCCTACAACCTTGTAGCTTTATATCTGCAATGTGAATCTAAGACATTGATGCTTCTGACTGCTAATCTCACTGGATTTGGAATGAGTTTTAGTTATGTCACTACTGTACTACACAATGTTCTCCTTCCTGGAGAGGAAGCTGTACCTGACAACCTGCAATGCAAGGATCTATCTGCTTCATTGATTCTGTGTATGTGTCTACTTCTGGAATATCTCTTAATTTTTGTCTTAGATCTCCAGTAATTAGAGGGGCAGCAATGACATGAGAAAGCAAAGCCCTGCCTCTACCAAGATGACCACTTCCACACAGGAACACAGTGTTGAACAAGGCATGGTAAGTCAGTAATGAAAAAAAGATCAGCTGCGGTGAGACTATAGAAAATAGTGGTAACTAGTCTCTTCTTTTTTGAGCACAGCTTTAACAGTCCAGATCCTCTTTAAATGGGAACACATTTTACTAATGTAGCGGGTACCCCTTATCTCCCGCAGGCATGCCAAGCTGACCAAAGCTTGCATCTCCCTTACCATGTCAAGCTAACTAAGGATCTCACTGAAGGGAGAGAGTGCCTGTCAGCCCCTGCAGTGGAATTTTCCCCCTCCCTATCCTCTTCACTGTGGAGAGACACACACACAGACACACAGAGTTGCTCACTCAGCATCCCCCCCTGCTTCCTCATTGCCAGGGAGGAGGGAGCCAATATACAGCCACCTGGATTGCACCAAGGCATTCTGGGACATGTAGTCCCCACCAAAATTGGCCACATAGCCATGTAATGGGGACAGAACTACACAATTCAGCATGTTCTGGGGGAGAAAAGAACCAAGGACACCATCTTCTTTGTTTGAGAGAATAGTTAAAACGAGGCAGGAGAAGAGACAGGACACAGAGGAGAGGTGTAGCCTCCCAGGTCAGTCCACACCGTTGTTCCAGGTATCCATGGCCAGTTGGGGGGCATCCTGTCTGAGTGCAGGTGTATTGCAGGTGTATATCCATGTACACCTGTACCAATGGTGTTAAGCGTTCCAGTGTGAGGTGGCCAGTCAGGTGACCAGAAGAACCTGCCTGTTCCAGGACATTAGTTTGGGCCTGACCGCAGGAGAGGAGGGGGCACTTGTCCATCCGCAGGAAACAAGGACACTGCGCACAGACAGTATTACCTCACTTTTGCCCATACTCACTATAACCTGGGTCTTGTTAATGGCCTGTTAAGCAGTCAGTGTCCATCTTGCTATCTACATACTGTCAGCATACCACAGTTACACTTTGTCAAGCAGGAATTTAAGTGCACCAACTAAAGTGGCTAGCCGAAGATACAAGGCCTCATCCTTCTTCCAAGGGACTGAAGTTACTGGTGCCATACAGGCACGCACACACATATTCAGAGCTCTGTATATGCAGTGTATGAGCGTGATAGTCTGACTTGGGAGCTAAGCCACTAAACACTGAATTAGGTGCGATGTTTGTAAATGAGCTTGTGGTGTCAGATGACAGAAGAGAGAGGTCTGACATATTAAGGGGGTCTTTCTTCGACTCTGGACTCAGAGAGCCAATTTGAATAGGTAACGAACCTGGTATAGATTGCCATATTGTGATTTATTGCCATTGAAGTGCTTGCCTCTGCTCTTGCGGTTATTCACCGTTGTGGAATCCCCTGAAAGCAGCTTGATATAATATATTGAGTTATGTTGCTCGTGATCTCAGTTATTGCTCTTCAGTTAATTAATTTTGAAAATATACTGTTACTGTGTGTTACTTTGCCACAGAAACCTTACAGTAAAGATAATTTTGTGTTTTGCCATAACGTGTGTGTCTTCCATTAGTCCTCATACTTACACTATTGCCAAGTGGGCCAGAGGGGCGTAGACTATTCTTGGGGTTGAGAGGCAGAGTACGGAACCACTCATACTTAAGCGGCTCCTTCGGGGGTAGCGCTACATAAAAAAAGTGGCATCCAGTTGTGATTTGTACCCTATCTGTATATGACCTGGAAGCAGCAACTTTACTACTTTACTACATTGGTTCTCTGTCCATCGTTGCTGTGCTATACAAGGATTGTGCCTTTTACTCCTTTTCATATGCAACTCTATACTGTAAGTCAGTCGATTCAATAAAATGAATACACTCCATGTGTGGCTAATACGTAGTCTCAAGAGTTGTTACTAGAGAGTAATTGTACTGAATCCAGTGAGGGATCTTTTTAGTTACTGTTTTATTTTACTGTAATGCAATATCAAAAATACAATGCACAAGCTTGTGCACTGCAAGAAGAACTCATAATACCATAACTAAAAATACACTGGAGAGTGCAAAATCTGGTGCAACTGTACGTGTTAGCCAATCACCTCCTAACTTCAATAAAGCTTTGACAAAAAAACTGGAAGCTGATTGGTTTCTTTGCACTCTCCAGTTTTAGTAAATCAACCACACTGTCCCTTTTAAAAGCTTTTAAAATCTTTTGTATTACAATTTTAAGATATACTGTCTAAAAGAGTTCAAAGGGTCTTTGAGAACATAAAATCATATTGTTCTCTGATGTCCTACTTTCTGTTACCCTCCAGGAATGTCCTGATTAGCACATGTAAAATTGGAGACCATTTCACTGAACATAAAGTATTCAAAACCTGAACAAATGCATCTACAAATTAAGTTTATTCAAAACTGGGCTACGTTTGTTGCTGACTACGTTGTTGTAATCTGTGTTCTGGCAGATTCATTTGGATCTGTCACGATAAATTACTATTTTATGATTCAACAGAGCATCAAATCTTGTGCCAAGATTATATCTCACTCACTGGTACTAAAATCCACTTTTTAATCGGTTTTATCAATCTCCTTTCCTGGCATTTCCCTTTAATAGTCCTGGTATTCTGTGCTAATGTAAGGGGGTTTATTCAGTAGACTTTGTAATAGAGAAAGGCGTAATAGCCTGATTTTATAATTTTTCCAAGATCAATCATTTACCAGAATAAATAACTGTATTTACATTTAAATTCAGAAAATGCCTTTGTAATTTGTTAACAAGATTATTTACCAAAGTAGCTGTTTAATAGGTAGGATGTGTACCAATGGTGGTACAAGTCTTCATTTCAGGAGAATAATAATAATAATAAACTTTATTTTATATAGCATCTTAAAAGATGGCTTCTCAAAGTGCTTTACAAGGAAAACACATGAAATACACAGGATAATATAAAGGAAAAAGGGACAATTAAATGAAAGCTTGTCTAAAGAAAAATGGAAAATTGTATCAAATACTTACTGTAATTTTCCTTTGCTGGCGCCAATACATGGCAGCATATATATGATATAGCTCCGCTCCTATATCCACCCAAAGGACCTGTTTCGCTCTATAAAAGTCTGACTGAGAGCTACCTCTCCCATTCTCTGTATAAAGCACAAAGATCAGAGGTAGGGTTTATATACTGCCATGTATTGGCATCAGGAAAGGAAAATTACGGTAAGTATTTGATACAATTTTCCATTTTCCTGATGCCAAACAAGGCAGCATACACATGATACATAATGCGCTATTGAGAGGGAGGGTTTAATGCTACAAACTTAGTCTTTATTTGACAATAAACATAAAAGCTTGGGTGGTTTTTCTCTCAAACCAGGGGTGGACTGACCATTGGGCCACCCGGGCACTGCCCGAGGGCCCCATGCCACTAGGGGGCCCCATCAGGGTTGCCAGCCTCAGTAAAACCAGGGACAGTATGTAAAAATTTGTGGTTTTTTTTTACATCTGTCTCTGAAATGTCCCTTACCGACATTCTTTTGGTCTAAAAATCCTGAGATTATAGCTGCCCCACCTCTCCAGTACCTTCTCAGCCAATAGAAACATGTCTGCGTATACTGTGTGATTGTATATGTGTGTGTGTGTATTTGTGTGTACTGTGTGGCCCCATAATCTCTGATTGCCCGGGGGCCCTATAATCTCCTATTGCCCGGGGGCCCCATGAGTTGTCAGTCCACCCCTGTCTCAAACTCTACTGTAGTAAGAGCTGCTAGATCCACCCTGTAGTGTTTTAAGAACGTATGATGTGATGACCAGCTAGCCTCTTTGCAGACTGTCTACTGAGACAATGCACTGGGATGCTGAGATCACTGGTGCAGCCAATGCCTGTTGGAACTTCTCCCAGATTTTTGGGAGTTTCTGAGGTGGCAAAGAAATTGTAGCCACCTGAGTATTGAATTGGGCTCCTAGGTAGACCATATTCTGTGTAGGCTCCAGCTGGCTCTAGTAATGCCTGTCCCTTTAATGCAAATCTGAGGAACTACTGGTATGGCTGAAGGATCGGGTAGGCAAGTTCACTGAAATCCTCCAGTCTCCTGGTTGAATAACCTGGATTATGGTATGGAGAGACTCCATCTTGAGTCTATCCGGATAAATTGATTCAACCTCTTGAGGTATTTCTGGAGGCTTCAGTTTTAACAGCCAATAATGGCCTTGCACCACTGTGGACTGTATGTGCCATTTTTTGGCAGTGTTCTTGCCGGAACTGGGTCACTTTGAACCACCTGGCTCCAACTGCCTCCTGGGCGGCCCTGCCGTTAAAAGGAATTCTGAGGGAGCTCTCTGCGATCTTATGAAGATTGACTGTGTACCCCTCCAATGCCTTCTTGAGTCCTTGAATGGGCAAAAACTTCTGAAATCCCAGTACCTGTTTGGCGCTCCTCTGGATGGTTGCTCCCTGACATCTGGACCTTCAATCTTGGGGCAGAAGACCTGATTTTCCTCGTATAACCCTGGGGGTGGCAGTCTCCATTTTTTGGCCAAACAGCGCCTTCCAATTAAAAGACACTTTACAGCAATTCTGCCTTGATGGGTCAGCTGCCCAGGGTTTTAGCCACAGCACTCTTTTGGCTGTGACTGAGCTGATCATGGCTTTGGAGGACCATCGAATGATGTCTATAGCTGCCTCACCGGGAGTTTTATCTCATCAAGAGCCTTGATGATTTTTTCTTTTGGGAGCTGTTTTTTTATCGCATACCCCAAGTTCTGCGCCCACACTCACATAGTACTTGCTACAGATGTTAAAGCAACAGCAGGTTTACAAGCACCACATGCCGCAAGGTAAAACTTTCTTAAGTCCATGTCAATCAAGGATATCGTGAAAGGAGGAAGAGTCTTCCATCGGAAGTGTCACATTCTTGGCCAGTCTGGTGACTGCTGCATCCCCCATTGGTGGGTTAGATAAAGGAGTTTCACTCTCTTCCGTTTGTGGATACAACTTCTGCAACCTATTGGTTGAGGAGGATTTTCTCTCCCCCTTTTCCCATTCCTCCTGAATCAGGCCTCTTATGTCTTTCTGTCTTTAGGTTCCTCCTATGGAATCCAAAGGCTTGTTCACACCTGCAGCAGGCTTGGCTATTGCAGTGAAAAGAGATCTGTGCTTAGGTCACTTTTCAGAGGCATTTGATATTATCACATAGAGGGGACAGGTGTTTCTGCTATGCGATTTTCAAAGAGCGATTTGTACACAATGTTGCAACTCGCATGGGGAGGACCATTCCCTTGGCTGCCCTATGTGTGCAAAAAGAAGCCCCTGCTCCTAATTAGCGGCAACCAGCTTTGCACAATGTTTTTAAAGGCACGTTTTCCCATGTAACAATCACAGCAGAATTGCAACGCATTTGGGGTGCCCTGAAAGCGTGTTGTGCAGCGATTGCCACACAATTTAAAATCAGATTGTATGGTGTGTGATTATAGGTTTTCACTTTCTTTGGAGGAGGTTCCGGATCCTCTCATTTCAGTGCAGCTTATACTGCTTTATTGTATGGCGGCATTAGTGCAAAATCAAAGCCTGAACCTTCAGGATCCTCTGCCGAGAAGGAGGCAATATCTTTGACCTCTGCCTGAAAGGTTGACTGTAATACTGGGTCTGGGGAATCAGCCTGCCTAATCTGCTGGGCTAGAGTCACCCCTGAAGTGCCTGGTACCCCTCTAATTATAGAGAGTTGATTGGCTTGGTTTAGACCTGGTGCAGGGCTCACACTCTGTTCATCTACTTCTGGCCTTGGGTGCCCGAGATGACCGGAAAATTCTGCCAGGAAGTTGGGGACTACTTTCTTGAGCAAGATTGACACTTGCTGACTCTCATACTCCTGGTCTCTGGCAAACCGCCTGAAGCAGTTGCTGAAAGTAGCTTTCCAGGCATAGGCATAGGGTAATCTCCACATGACCAACATTTTCCTTTCGGATGCAGAGCCCTTGAAGGAGAAGCTGTGTGCATTCTGTTAAGCGTACATTTGCTCCCTTTGTACTGGGATCTGCCAGGACTGGAGGAGTCACTTTCTACCTCGGAAAAAATCCTGACGATCCAGAGGGCCTCTAGACCTCCTATAGTGGGAGTGTGAGCGGCCAGGACCACAATAGACAGGAAGACATGCTCGTCAGGACAGAACACACTCTTTTCCTGCATCTTCTTACTTACCCAAAGTTGGCACTTACCTGGTATTGCAGTGGTCTTTGTTATGTGGTGTTAGGCTCATGCTGGCGGAAGAACTGAAAGGTGCAAGGGGTCTGCATGGCAACAGAGAGAAACTAGGGAAACGAGAGGGAGAAAAAAAATACATACATACCCCCCCTTTTTTCTTGGCAAAGAATAAAACATTTAAATAAAATAAATCTGGGCAAACCCCCGAATCCCCTAGTAATACATTGCTCCTTAAACCCCCCCCCCCTTCTATCCCCATTACTAGGATAGCAAGACTTACCTATCATTGACTGTTCCTCAGAATGACATGCTGCCTCTCTGGATGCCTGAATAGCAAAGGCATCCATTACCTGGCCATTTGTGCTTTGTAAATAGAGCACCTGAGAGAGAGAGAGAGAGAGAGAGAGAGAGAGAGAGAGAGAGAGACTCAGCCCTCTCTCACCTCTGTTCTAATCAAAAAGCGGCTAGTACAATTGGAGGGAAGCCCATCCACACAAAAGGACACTTCTAAGCTGGCTGCACATCATACAATCCTCTGCAGATTTTTCCCTCGGATTTATAAAAACCACACAACATGAGGCCAAACCTTAAGAGCCTCTATTTGTATGCAATCAGGCAGGCCCCTGCACCACATGGTCCCGGAAAATCTAAAGGAAATCAGACAACAAAAGCTGCACATTGTGCATGGGGTCTTTAGAAATATGAGGGCAAGAAAAAGAATAAAAAGTTTTATAGAAATTGTCAGACCTGGAAAGAGTTTCATAGGAGAGAAGACATCATGCAGTCCCCGCTGCTGGATCTGGACCCCAAAACAGGCATGCCACAAGAGGATTGTCATCACTTTTTTTTTAAAGGTTAACTTTTTTATTTTTATTTTTTGTAAAACACAACAAACTACAGTTTCACAGGTGTACAATCAGAGCAAACATCTCTTCAATTATAGTACAATACAATTGTCAGGTATTCAGGTATAAACTGCAAAGTAACTCATACAAGGCGTGTCGTTAATTAGCATAATCTATTCCATTCATGGTTCAGTGACAGATAACCCACATATTATAGTAGTCACATTTTATTCTGTTTCTCAAGGGGTGGGTGGTATGGTGCTATCTGAGTTAACCCAGGAGTTCAAATGATGCCGCGTACACACGAGCGGATTGTATGGCGTACTTAGTCCGTCGAAACACATTTCAGCGGACAATCCGCTCGTGTGTGGGCTTCAGCTGACTTTTTCAGCGTGCAGTCCGGAGTACTAAGTATTTCGGTTTTTTCGAAATTCTGTCCGTCGTACTTTGGTTTCAGCGGACAATACGGTCGTCAGTATGCTAGTTCGACGGACTAAGAATGGCGCATGCCCAGAAAGGATTTACACGGCGGAAGGGTGCTTTGCTGTGTCTTGGACTTCCTATTTCTAGTCCCGTCATACGTGCTGTACACGTCATCGTGCAAGCTTTCGACGGACTGTTTGTGTATCCGTGTGTGGTCAAGTGGAAAGTACGACGGACTGTCCGTCGGATTGTGTGACGGACTAAGTACGCCATACAATCTGCTCGTGTGTATGCGGCATTAGAGACATTTTTTCGGGCATCCTCTAGCTTCATATATCAATTTGTATAGTGGTATGGCTTGATTAACAATGGTGAGCCAGAACTCTATAGAGGGTAAGAATTGGGATTTCCATTGCATAGTTTTTTTTTTTTTTGCGTAAAACATCACTATACGTATAAAGGATTGTATGGTTTTGGTAAGTCTTCGTCATCAATGTATCCCAGCAGACATCTAAGAAGATTGCAAATGTTAGGTATCTTAGCTACAGAGCTGATAAAGGCCATGACTTTTGACCAGAACTTCCTTATAGGGACATACTCCCATAGTAGGTGAAAGAATGTACCATCAGCTATTCCGCATCGAGAGCATAAGGGAGAGGGAAATCTCTGCAATCTATATAGTAAGCATGGTGTGAAATAGGATCTATATAGTAATTTGGTCTGGATCACCTTGTCCCTTGAAGAAATGACAAGAGGATACCTGTGTAGAGGAAGAACCTCCTTCCAGACATCCTCCATCAACCCAGGTATGTCAGAACACTATCTATGCTCAATGGTGGTAAGCCTGCTAGTTGTGGAGTGGAGTAAAGTCTTGTAGTATGTAGAAACAAGTTTAGTGTGAGAGGGGTCGGTCAGTAAGCGCTCAAGTCAGGAAAATTGCATCTCTACATTGTGAAGGCCGAATTGTGCAGCAGCAGTGTGTCGTATCTGTAGATATTGGAAGTAAGCCGTTGGAGGGAGACCAAAGTCTCTTTGAAATTCTGTGAAAGAGTGGAATGTGTTATCCATAAACAAGTGCAAGATTTTTTCACAACTTTTGAACCAGTAACCCCTGTCAGTTCTTTGGAAAAATTCTGGCAGACATGGATTTCCCCATAACAGGGCGTTGAGTGAGTATATGGTATGGGTAGTGGGCGGTAGCAGCTTAGAAATTCTAAAGATCCGTAAAGTCATGGCCAGGATGTTTACTCCTTCCCTCCCCCTAAGCGACATCCGGTGTATGAGATTCTGGAGAGATTCATATGACGTAAGGATGGCTGCCTCCAAGGAAGTGGCTGCATTGTTGGCCTCAGGATATTGCAGCATGTGCCAATTGAGAGGCAACATAATAATTGGAGACAGGGAAGTTCCAGGCCCCTCTCCAAAGTGGATATCTTTAAAGTGTGTTTAGCAATCCTCACCACACCTCCTCTCCAGATAAAGTTAGCGATTATGGAGTCTATATCCTTAAATTTAGCTTTGGTGATGTATCTTGGTGAAATTCTCAGGATGTATAGGAAGCGTGGGAGATAGATCATTTTGAAAATATTTATCCTTCCTAGTAGTGTTAGGGGGAGATTGTTCCATGTAGTCAGGGTATTCCTTAATCTACTAATAAGGGGGTCTAAATTAATCTTGGCATATGAGGAGATGGGGTGTTGTATCAAGACCCCTAGATAGCGAAACGTGTGTACGATTTTTAGTGGACATGACGGAGGCAACACTAGTGATGTTTCTTGGTCAATCTGAAACAGGAGGGATTTGACCTGGAACCCCAAAAAGCAGCCAAATTGCCAGATAATATCCAGCAGGGCAGGGAGAAATGACTGGGGGTCCACCAAGTATATCAGCATGTCATCCGCATATAGGGATACCTTTTCCTCCAGACCCCCAATCTCAGTTCCCTAATTTCCCCACTGGACCTTATCAGAACTGCAAGTTGTTCTATCTACAGTGCAAATAGCAGTGGCAACAGAGGGCACTCCTGTCTGGTAATAATTTTCCAAAAAGCTGCGCTATAGTGAACAAAAATAACAGAATGCATATGAATACAAAAACAAAAGATCAATTAATACCATTTGCACATATATAAAGTGAGATGCCAATCATGCAAAGTTAATTGCAACTGTAAATTAATGTGAAATAAACTCGTGCACCGCTGAGATTCAAAACTTTAACCCTTGGTGCAAACAATTAATTAGTCCGTTTCCAAAAGGGAACACTTTTCCATGTGATCTCCACCATGATAAAACACACAACACTGATGAGAAAGTGTCACCAAAGGGAGAGAAAGGATCCTTCACCACCAACAATACTGCCGCTTACCAGCTGCTTAGATCCCTTAAGTGAGATCAAGTATCACCACTGACTTGTCACCCAGTCAAGGTTTAAACTGCTTGGAGGATGTATCCTTTAAAGATGCTTCACTCTGGCAATACTATATTCCTACGGCCACATCGCTCATTTCCCACCATATGAATAAAAAGGAAGGAACCACCATAGTGTAATATTGTCAAAATAATTTAATAAACGAATAAAAGTTGCACTTACATGTCTCTTGTAAATAAAAAGTATCAATAGTAAAAACTTTCAGCCGGCCGGCTGCTATATCGCTGCCCGTTTTTGCCTGGTAGAATAGCATAAGTGTCTTTATCATCTACTATATTATGCATTTCCAAAAAGTAATCCTTACGATCAAGGACCACTATCCCCCCCCCCCTTTATCCGCGGGACATATTACCAGATTCTTATTATTACATAATGAATCCAAACCTTCCTCTCCATTTTTCTCCATCTTACAATTCGTATTTTTAATGGATTCCAAATCCCGCAAGAGAACATCCCTAAAAACCCTCAATGATGGGGTCAAAACACCCGGGGGGTTAAATGTTGATGCATTTGACAGACCCGTGTGCAAATACTCCTGTTGTACAGTATCACACTGCTTAGCAGGAATGGTTGCAAAATGCCTCTTTATGTTAATCCTACGGACAAACTTGTGGATGTCCATATAGGTTTGGAATTTATTCAATTTCTTTGGGGGTGCATACTTCAAGCCCTTATTAAGAAGTGCAGTCTCAGATTTTGTGAGAGTCTGGGAACTTAAATTAAAGATACCTTCACCGCTTACTTTTTTTAGATTGTGCTCTCCTCCCCCCTCTGGTTCCTCTTTGTTTTCTATTCCACTCTTTACGCCCTGATTGGCCCTGGGAAAACTGCAGCTTTGTTGAGCCTGACTATTTGTTATGGATCTAGGGGGGTCCACTCTAGAGTCGCCCTGTTCCTTCTCACTTTTTACATAATTATTTGGACCTTGATTGACTGGGCCATCTCTATCTTGCAAGGGAAAGAATCGGTTCTGTGTCTCACCCCATATTCAAAATCCTGGTCCCCTCTCCAATCATCATAATAAGGTCGGGAACCACCATATGGGCCCGGATTAGGTAGTATATTGGGCCCATAATAATTATAAGGTCTCTCTGGTCCTCCTCCATTAGCATAAGGGTCCCTATTAAAATAATATTGCTGACCTGGATTGGAGGGTTGTCGATAACGCCTATAGTTATAGCCCATCTGTCTCTGTGGAGGCGGATGGTTCCACCCGGGGTTTCGTGCCTGTTGTCCCATTCTCCCTGAATTTGAGGTTCTCTGTGGTGATTGGTAAGGCACCCTTCTGTCCTTTTTAATAAATTTGTTTACTTTTTTTTGGTGTTTTCTGAAAGTGATTCCCAATTGGTACATGCTGTACTTTAAGGGGATTCTGTTCCAAGGTGTCCCTCCCCTGGGCCATCATTTCTATTTGTGACTCAGACTGGACCATCTGTTCTGCTGCTAATTTCTTTTGCCATTCAAAAATGCTATTAGACTGGTAATCTTCAAAATCTCTATTATATTTTTACCTCTTTTTAATTTTCTGCTCCTTCTCCTCCTTGTCTAGCACCTTTAGTAGACTGGTGGTTCTTTCCTTATATTCTTTCTTAGCCTTATGTGGTAATAAATTATCTTTCAGAGCTTTAATCTCTCCATCTAATCTTACCAATTTACTGTTCTTTCTAGAGACCAAGAAGGGAGGAAATTGACCCCAGCCTCATTGAAGTATCAGAACCACTCCTCCAATTCTGTTTCCCCTTTTTGGGGGCATACCTCCCAACATAAACTTCTGGGGACCATACTCATTTTAATATAAGTTTCCAGAAAAGCAATATCCCATTGCGTATGTATTTCTGAAATGGTTAAATTTTTAAGTCTCATAAATAACCCACTAAGGTCTCCTTATACTTTTCAAACACACCTTCCATGTTAACTTTCTTGGATGCTCTATATTCAAAAATATCCATATTTAAAGAATACAGAGCAAATGCACAATGAACATGTCAGACTGCTGCTATATATGTGTATCTATGTGTAGAAAAAAAGAATATGGTAATACAGCGCTGTATGAAAAATAGTAAAAAAATTTACGACAAAGTGCTGAATGAAAACCATGAATAAATTAAGAGCTGCTACTCAAATGTGACATACCCACAATAATAGTAACAAGTTTCCAAAAAGCTGCGCTATAGTGAACAAAAATAACAGAATACATATGAATACAAATACAAAAGATCAATTAATACCATTTGCAAAGTTAATTGCAACTGTGAATTAATGTGAAATAAACTCGTGCACAGCTGAGATTCAAAACTTTAACCCTTGGTGCAAACAATTAATTAGTCCGTTTCCAAAAGGGAACACTTTTCCATGTGATCTCCACCATGATAAAACACACAACACTGACGAGAAAGTGTCACCAAAGGGAGAGAAAGGATCCTTCACCACCAACAATACTGACACTTACCAGCTGCTTAAATCCCTTAAGTGAGATCAAGTATCGCCACTGACTTGTCACCCAGTCAAGGTTTAAACTGCTTGGAGGATGTATCCTTTAAAGACGCTCCACTAGCAATACTATATTCCTACAGCCACACCGCTCATTTCCCACCATATGGATAAAAAGGAAGGAACCACCATAGTGTAATATTGTCAAAATAATTTAATAAACAAATAAAAGTTGCACTTACATGTCTCTTGTAAATAAAAAGCATCAATAGTAAAAACTTTTGGCCGACCGGCTGCTATATCACTGCCCGTTGCTTCTGGGATCAGTGCAGATTCGCAGTGACGTCAGCACACTGCTCCTCCCTTCGCCGTTTCGTTAAAGGTAACGTCTTCCAGAGGCACGGGCGGCGTGCTGACTCACCGCCATAAATACCATACAATACAATACCAGACTGTGCTATATAGCCTCCATGAACCAAGGGATGGCTCTGCAGGGCCTGTAGCTGTATTAGCAGCATGTGATGAAGCTGCATCAGTGTCCTCTCGGGGGTGATAAGAGGGGGTCTTCAAGGCTGCAAGCAGGGGTATTTTGTGACTCACCCTCCCATGGAGCTGCTGTGTTGGTAAGGCGCCATTTTGCTGCTGCTGACGTGATGGCGGTGGCGGAGAGAATCCTGGGGCATCCTCAATGGCTGGGCCATACTTGACCATCACCTAGTGTGCTCAGGGGTGCCGGGGATCTGGTGAGGCAGGAGAGACCCTCGGATGGTGGTCGGGCTAGGATTGCTGCAGGGTCTCAGCGGTACAGACAGAGCTCAGGCACCTCACATCCTCACATCCTGGTCGTTGGCCACGTCCCGGATTGTCATCTCTGATTAGAGAACACCTCAACCCCAAAAGACCACCAGAAGAGATTCCCCACCTTGTTTGTGCGTTTAGCAGTCTAAAATGTGAGACTGTGTACTGGGAGAGGGTGAACCCAGATGCACTCCGACGTAGTTGGCAGGTAAGAGCTTTATCCTGAGTGTAACGGTTTGTAGGTGTTGATGTTTTGTGGACAAAATGGAGAATGGGGGAGGTGGCTCTCATCCAGACTTTTATAGAACTAAATGGGGTATATGGATATAGGGGCGGAGCTATATCATATGTATGCTGCCATGTTTGGCGCTAGGGAAAACGTTTTTAGATTTCATTTGAATGAGTTTAGAGAAGATGACTCTCTGATATTTTCAGGAAGTGAATTCCAGAGTTTTGAAGCGTAACAGGAGAAGACTATGTCTCCCATTGAGAGTAGGGGGGATTCACAGTAAACCAGAATTTTGAGGATGGGGGAGTAATTTGATAAAAGTTCAGAGAGATAATGGGGTGCCAAGCCATGAAGAGCCTTATAGGTGAGCAAGAGGATCTTAAAGTCTATAAGAAACCTGACGACTAGCCAGTGCAAGGACTCCAGGGGTGTAATATGATTACTTGTATCAGACCAAGGGCAATGGTGTCTATTTTGGAGACTGCAGTTGTTTATAGAGGCTACAGACATTCTTTCGAGCTGTTATTGTAGCAGGATTACAGTAATGTGGCAGTGATAAACCATCAACCAGGGTTTCAAACACAAAAATCTAGCAAAATCTGTAGGAAATTCATATTGAAACATTAAAGACAAACAGATGTCTCCCCAAGAATGTTTGCCAGTCCAAAGTAGTGAAAGAATGGTGGGATCTAAATTTGTGAAAACAATGTATTCCCTATCTGGCTCATATCTCAACAGTTGGTAAGCAGGAGGCAGAGTGATAACACTGAGCAAATGCACTGGAAGAAATGTCAAACACATTTTTTTACTAAAAGAGAGGAGTATGTCAGTTTTATAAAGTGTTTAGTAAATGTCCACTTAGCTTAGTGAATAAGGTGATGTTGTATTACCTTCCTTCACCCAATCACGTGCAAGAATAGTCCTGTTTTTGTAATTTCCCTTTTATATTTTTAGGCATTCAAGAAAAGCCAGCTTCATCTTATTTACTAATAATAATAACTAATAATGTGTAGAACAGAATTTTTTTTTGTTTCATTTAGTTTCGGATAGATTTGTAATGTTACTACTTTTGTTTTGTTGATTCGTTTCGGAATTAGTTTAGTTTAGTTTCATTTTTAATTTAGTTTTGTTTTTATATTTTCTAATCTTTTCCCAATTTTCATAACAATTCGATTTTGGATCGGCTGAAGAATTATCGACCAGTTCAAATTCTGTGAAAAGAATAGTTGGTCGTTAAGGAGTGGGCCGGGAAGCCGGCCGCCACGTCTTTAACAACCAATGACTCATCAGCTGTCAGCGGACTTCCCCACTGACAACTGAATGTAAACAAAAGAATGCTGGCAATAGAAAAGTCAGAAAAAAAACTCCCCACCCCAAAGCACCTTGTCCCTATGTTGATGGGGACAAGGACCTCTTCCCCAAAACCCTGGGCTGTGCTTGGGGAATCTGCGGGTGGGGGCTTATCAGAATCTGGAAGCCCCCTTTAAAAAGGGGGCCCCCAGATCCTGGCCCCCCATGTGAATAAATATGGGGTACATACATAGTACCCCTACCCATTCACCAAAAAAAAGTGTAAACAGTGAATAAAGACAATACATAAGTATTTGACAATTCCTTTGTTAAAAAATAAATAAAAATGTCCACCTGTCATCATCAATCTCATCGCCTGCCACACAGCCAAATTCAAAAAATAAAAAATCTCCGGACTTGTCGAAGGCTCCCCGCCGACTGCCTGCTTCCCCGTTTGACATTTCTTAAAAAGGCAGGGGGTGGAGTCAGCTGATGATGTCAGCTGATGACCCCACACTCTTGTGACATCACCGAACCCCGCTCCAGTTTTTTTTTACATTTTTGTCAGGAGGTTCCCCTTAGAATACATACCAGAACCAAAGGGCCTGGTATGGATTGGGGGAGGGGGGCACACTGTTTTTTTCAGAATGTTTTATTGCCAGAATTCTTTTGTTTAAAGTTCAGCTGACAGCTTATGACTCATCGGTTGTTAAGGAAGCGGCGGCCAGCTTCCTGGCCCACTCCTTTACAACCAGCTATTCTTCGCACAGAATTTGAATCGGTTGATCAGTTTTTGACCAATCCAAATTTGAATCGTTAGAATGTAAAATTTGTCAGAAAACTAATAAACAAAAACAAATTTCAATGAATTTGAACTAAATTTGTTACTATTTCATTCAGAGATTCTGATGTACTAAAAATTTGTCCAAATTTGCATTTGGACCAAAACTAATTACACATTTCTATTTACTAAGCTAATTGAACATACACTTTGCTAAATGAATAGTCTTTATGCATTCAGTCTTTTTAATCCTTATTTCAGGATGTTTCATTTAGCCGAACCGCAGTCTACCAAAAGAACTATTGTCTCCGTTATAGTTTCTGGGTTATGCGGCAAACACCACCTTTCATTTATTAATTTTGAGAAGAACAAGTGGAAATAATAGAATGGAGCCAACACTAAAGAACGTTGTGGTACATTTGTAACACATAAAATGTATTAGTAAGAAATGAATTACAGACTTTAAATAAATTAGTCTATAGAAAATTAAATATTTCTGAAAGAACCGAGAAAATGTACTGAATATAGGGCAATGTGTTTTTAAGCTACATAAGAATGCAACAGAAAAGCCTTTTGTTTCCTATGAAATGTCATTCTATTTCAGTTGCTTTTGGCTCTGTTCTGATCTAATAGTCAATTCTGTGGCAAGGCGAAGATACTCAATATTTTATGTTGAGGGCCAGATATCAGTTTGCTACTACTCATACTCATGCAAGTTAAATTTTATCTAAAGCAAAAACAAAACAGCTGCTACAAGTATCAGAATTAAAGCAAAACTTAACTGTATCAGAACAAAGCAAACTGAAAACGTTATTTAATTCATTTTTAATATCCAAAGCAAACTCTCCCTTCCTGTCTCAATGCTTTATTTTATTGATAAATCATGCTTCCCTAGCATTTCTAGCCATGGCCATTTTGAGAGCAGGTGATTAATGAAGCATTTAATTCCTGAAATCCATATGCCCTTAGCTCAGGCATTCAGGCTGGAGGCTGTGCTTAGCTGAGAAAGCCCCTCCTCCAAATGAAAGGAAAAAATTCCCTTGAAGAGTCCCGGGATGTATGACATAATTTTGGCCTAGTCCGGAAACTGAAGAAAAAATGATGTAAAAGAAAAAACAAGTAAATATAATATACATTCCTATCTATGGTTAATGTTGTTGGAGAGAGTTTAGTTCCGCTTTAAGATTTAATCTTACCTCCTGTTCTAGTAACAACTGTAACATTTTGCAGAACTTTCTGTCCCAGAAACAGTGGTCAACAGGACAAATAGAGAGTGTAAATCTCACCAGTAGGGACAAAGGCAGCAATAAAACCTTAAAGCGGGATTCCACCCTAAAGTGGAACTTCCGCTGATCGGAACCCTCCCCCCCCTCCGGTGTCACAATTGGCACCTTTCAGGGGGGAGGGGGGTGAAGATACCTGTCAAAGACAGGTATTTACACCCACTTCCGGGCATAGACTCCCGTGGGAGTCTATGCCTCTTCCTGTCCTGCCGCTCTGTCTGCTGGGAGACACACGGGTCCCAGAGACTGCGCGGACAATTCCTATTGCGCCACGCGACTCGCACGTGCGCAGTAGGGAACCGGGAAGTGAAGCCGATTCGCTTTACTTCCTGATTCCCTCACCTAGAATGGTGGCGGCAGCAGCCGAGAGCCGAGCGATCGATCGGCCTCGGCTGCCGGCATCGCTGGACCCCGGGACAGGTGAGTGTCCATTTATTAAAAGTCAGCAGCTGTAGTATTTATAGCTGCTGGCTTTTAATATTTTTTCCCCAGTACAGTCCCGCTTTAACAGAGATTCTAGCCCTTCCCTACTCTATTCAAAACAGTTTTTGTATTTAGATACACTAAAATGGCATGCTTCCAAAAGAATCAGAAATGTGCCTACAGTATAGTCAAAAAGCTCATGTGACCACCATAGGTCTCATCAGTATGACGCGGTCCCCAGAGGTTAAAGAACAAGGGAATCCATAAAAGTGGGGGCTGGGGAAACAAGCTTGGGGGAAGGGGGGGCTGGTGGTCTTAATGACCCGCTTTTGTTCTTGGAACTTCCAAAAAGATTGAAAGACCCCAACTGGGATGCAGAAAGTCATGCCTAGAATTACTCTATGAACATTAAACAACCTTAAAACACACGTGCCTCAATAAATGCATGGACCGGAAATCAACAATGGAAAGTTCTGGCCATTTACCAGCAACACTATGCAACTCATAGCATTGCTCAACTCCCTTGTGCTATCAATGTCTTTAACAGCATCAGGGCATAGAGGAGACATTTCTCAGTTAGGCTTTGCAATCATTGCACATAGAAAGCATGGAGTGACCGAGCGAAATCATGGTGTCACTGGTAAGTGGCCAACAGTTTCCAATGCTGATTGCTGGACTATGGGAACACAGACAGAAGTCAAACAAGGTTCTATGCATTTAAGATACACATGCTATTTGGCTATTTAATGTTGACCCTAATTTATGATGAATTTCCCCTTTAAAGTACTGTATATCAAATGCCGAAACATTTCAAATATTGGTCACACCAGAAAACAGGAGGAAATCTATGGATTAAGGACAGCTTTTTAATAATAAATGGTGACACTCTTTTGAAAATGATACTCTTGCTGTATATTGCAACAGGTCACTTTTGTATTTTGATCAACACAGCAATTACAATATCACATACAGGACACAGTAAGGGAAGGTATATATAAATGAATACAAACTGAGATAGGTAGCTGTTCACTGTTTCTTGGTGTTGCATATATTCCACACATCTGTGTATGTGAATACTTGCTGCTCTCTCCATACAGAGTGGTTCCTCCTATCAGCTAGTACATCACTTGAGGAACTACAAGGCAATGGGAGGAACCACTGCGTTAAGCAGGAGGGACAGATATTCCTGAAGAGTTGAATACTTGCAGCAGCCAGAGAGCAGTGGAACACTGGTGTTACAAGACAAAAATAAGAATAGATGGGATTCTTTTACAGGGCTAATCTTCTTTTAGGATTGACCAACCATGTGGTGACAGGATCTCTTTAGGGCTATGTATGTACACATAATAATAATAAAAAAAAAAAACATATTTCTGTCGATAATTTAGATGTATGCATAAGTGGGCTTATGCCAGAAGAGAACGAAGGCAAGGTCTCATTGGCAAACAAAGAGCAATCACTAAAAATATACTGAAGAGGCTCCAAAAAAGGGATGTACTAGAACTTTGTGTTTCCTGAACTTAGGGGAATACTTTGCGTTTCAAATTTACAGATATACAGCACAGGTTCACGTCAACTCCGTGAGCAGAAATGAGCTTCAAAGTTTAGGTATTTAATACAGTGCCTTAAAAATGTATTCAAACCCCCTGAAATGTTCCACATTTTGTCATGTTACAACCAAAAACATAAATGTCTTTTATTGGGATTTTATGTAATAGACCAACACAAAGTGGCACATAATTGTGAAGTGGAAGGAACATTATAAATGTTTTTTTTTTTTTTTACAAATAAATATGAGAAAAGTATGCTGTGCATTTGTATTCAGTCCCCCTGAGTCAATACTTTGTAGAACCAACTTTCGCTGCAATTACAGCTGTAAGTCTTTTTGGGGATGTCTCTACCAGCTTTGCTCATCTAAAGAGTGACATTTTTGCCCATTCCTCTTTGCAAAATAGCTCAAGCTCTGTCAGATTGGATGAAGAGTGTCTGTAAACAGAAATTTTCAAGTCTTGCCACAGATTCTCAATTGGATTTAGGTTGAGACTTTGACTGGGCCATTCGAACACATGAATATGCTTTGATCCAAACCATTCCATTGTAGCTCTGGCTGTATGTTTAGGGTCGTTGCCCTGCTGGAAGGTGAACCTCCGCCCCAGTCTCAAGTCTTTTGCAGACTCTAACAGATTTTCTTCTAAGATTGCCCTGTATTTGGATCCATACATCTTCCCATCAACTCTGATCAGCTTCCATGTCCCTGCTAAAAAAAACATCCCCACAATATGATGCTGCCACCACCATGTTTTACAGTGAGAATTGTGCATTCAGGGTAATGTGCGGTGTTAGTTTTCTGCCACACATAGCATTTTGCTTTTAGGCCAAAAATTCAATTTTAGTCTCATTTGACTAGAGCAACTTCTTTCACATGTTTGCTGTGCCCCCACATGGCTTCTTACAAATTGCAAATGGGACTTCTTATGGCTTTCTTTCAACAATGGCTTGCTTCTTGGCACTCTTCCTTAAAGGCCAGATTTGTGGAGTGCATGACTAATAGTTGTCCTGTGGACAGATTCTCCCACCTGAGCTGTGGATTTCTGCAGCTCCTCCAGAGTTACCATAGGCATCTTGGCTGCTTCTCTGATGAATGCTCTCCTTACCTGGCCTGTCAGTTTAGGTGGACGGCCATGTCTTGGTAGGTTTGCAATTGTGCCATACTCTTTCCATTTTCGAATGATGGATTGAACAGTGCTCTGTAAGATGTTCAAAGCTTGGTATATTTTTTTTAGAACCTAACCCTGCATTAAACTTCCCCACAACTTTATCTCTGACCTGTCTGGTGTTTTGCTTGGCTTTCATGATGCTGTTTGTTCACTAAGGTTCTCCAACAAACCTCTGAGGGCTTCACAGAACAGCTGTATTTATCCTGAGATTAAATTACACACAGGTGGACTCTGTTTAATAATTAGGTGACTTCTGAAGGGAATTGGTTCCAATAGATTTTAGTTAGAGGTATCAGAGTAAAGGGGGCTGAATACAAATGCACGCCACACATATTTCAGATATTTATTTGTAAAAAATTTGGAAAACCATTTATCATTTTTCTTTCACTTCACAATGATGTGCCACTTTGTGTTGATCTATCAAATAAAATCCCAATAAAATACATTTATGTTTTTGGTTGTAACATACCAAAATGTGGACAATTTCAAGGGGTATTAATACTTTTTCAAGACACTGTAAATGTGCTAGAAGCTGCTGTGTGGAAAGATTTATTCACAGTACTTTATTAATAGTTTTTAAGTCACTAACAATTGATTGACCTGGAGTGTTTTATGCTATTTACTTTTTATTATTTAATGGAATTACACTATTAGAACTTATTTTAGCTCAACTTAGTCAGCTACTGAGACTGGCTTTACACTGCTGGGCTTTGGCTGTAGAACAGGTGTATTCATGTTTTCCGCACGCTTTACACACTGTTATAGCTGTGGTCCCTTAAACTTTCTACTAGGTTGCACATTTTTGGTGCATTTTCTGAAAGCACACCAAAGATGCAGGACTTTTGGCCAGTCTGCGGGTAATATTTGAGGATTGATGAAGATGAGTACATTCAATCTGGATGAAGGAGCAACAGAGACACCTTTGGACAGCAGTACTGTCAGCCTGGGGGGAGGGAAGTTATGAATGTACTAGCAGATTTAGATAAGCTAACAAATCCATACAGCGATATTTGAACAAAAAATAACTGCATGGTCGAGTTGCCAGAAAGAAGCCTTTAAAGCACCAATGCTACAAAAAAGCCCAGTTACAATATGCCCAACAACACCTTGACACGCCTCACAGCTTCTGGCACACTGTAATCCATACTGACGAGACCAAAATAGAGTTTTATGGTCACAACTATAAATGCTATGTTTGGAGAGGGACCAAAAAGGCCTAAAGCAACGAGAATACCATCCCCACTATGAAGCATTGTGGTGGCGCACTGATGTTGTAAGCTCTAAAGACATGGGGGAATCTTCTGAAAATTTATGGCAAGATGAATGCAGCATGGCAGACAATTTCCTTTCTTAAGCATTAAAGCTGAGCATGGGACGCTCTTGCACTTTCCAACACTACAATGACCCTAAGCACAAGGCCAAGTTGACCCTCCAGTGGTTACAGCAGAAAAAAGTTAAGGTTTTGAACTGGCCATCTTAGTCTCCTGACCTTAATTTCATTGAACCACTCTGGGGAGATCGTAAATGTGCGGTTCATGCAAGGCAAGCAAAGACTTTGCATGACCTGGAGGCATTTTGTCAAGATGAATGGGCAGCTATACCACCTGCAAGAGTTCAGGGCCTCATAGACAACTATTACAAAAAGACTGCATGCTATCATTGATGCTAAAGGGGGCAACACACAATCTTAGTCTTAAGAACTAAGGTTATGCAGAATTTAGGACAGGGGTCATTTATTTGTTTACTTGTTGCCATGTTTTGTATGTCGGATTGTTTTCTATTTTGATCTATAGTTGAATATGAATCCCATAACAAATAAAAGAAATGTGTTTTGCCTGCTCACTCAAGTTTTCTTTAGAAATGGTACATACGTTTACCAATTCTCCAAGAGTAAAAGAGCTCTCCTCTTACTTCTTGTCTTGGTGACCATTATTACCTTGATTGGTAGTGAAGGAAACTTGACATGGGGTTCTAATCCTTCCCCATGCTATTAAAAAATAAAAAAACATTTTGGCTGGAGTTCTACCTGAGGGTGACTTGTTCTCAGTGATACAGTAGTCATGTCATGACTAGAAGGTGAAATCATAATGTGCAGACTCCTGAGACAACAAAAAGAATCGTTAAACGCTGAAGATTCTTTGGCTGGTATAGTTTGGGAAGAAAGTGAAGATAAGAGGCTCAGGCCACAGGATAGGTATCGATACCCTTCCTTTACATGGTCATGTTTTGTTTTGTTTTTTAAACAGAGTCAAATTAAATAAATGCTTTCAGTCAGAATGCCTACAAAAAACCCCAGGAAATATAAAATTTACATACAGACACAATAAAAATTTCTGGAAATAGGCTTTCCTTTTTTACCAGGAAAGGTGACATCACCATAATTTCAGTGCCAAGACTTTACTATGCTGACTATAAATAATTAGTTTTAGGCATCTTGCCACTCAAATACCGTTGTTGGAGAAAAAAAGTATGTGTATATGTTTTGCTACAGTAGTAGAATTTCTAGGGAATGAATTAAAAAAGAACCCCATAGGCACAGCTGCCAAAGAACAAAGAAAAATCAATTATCAAGCTCATGATCTCACATCCATAACCTCGGGCAGATATTGCAAAGCAGAGGCCTTTTCAATGCTTCTAAGGAGGTTGGCAATGTACTAAACCATGCTATCTATAAACACCTATATATAAACACTATGAAAAGATCGATATGTTCTAATCTAGAGGTATGCTTCATACCTCTGCCATCTGTACTGTATTAGTAAATACCATTCTTACAAAGCTGACCTTGGTGTGACAATGTCCATCAGTGAGCATGCTCACTGGTGGCTCACTGATCAGTGGTTTACTGAGCATATTTGGCTTATGTGGCAGGACATTTATTTTTAACCCCCCACATCCATCAAAATTCAATATCAACCATAAAACTAAATACTTTACATGTGGGGGGGGGGGGGGAGGGGGTGATGTGGTAGGAGAATTGTCTCTTAAAGGCAGACACAGCCACTGTAAGTATAAATGCAATTTAGTGCACATCAATCCACCTAACATGCAGAAGCTTCCCTGCATAGTTGCAAAACATTTGAAAAGAAAAGGGTTAGGAGGAATGCCTTCACAAAAAAAAGTCAGGAAAAAGGAAAAGGTGAACTATCACCCAATACCCTCCCCACCTCCCTGCTCCCAGCTCTCTTTTTCTCCATGGGTAATTAACTGTTACTGTCCATGTAGCTTGTGTAGTGGTCTGGGGATTTGTAATCCCTTGTACTTCTTCCCCGCCTTTCTGTAGGGCTTCCAGGATGGATCAGAGCGATTCCAAATGGCCAAAGCCATCAAGTGCCTTTGCTGACCTATCAGAATGTCTCTGCCTCACCCTGAGAAACCCTAAAGAAAGAAGGGGAGGAAAAGTGGGGATTTCAAATACCCAAACCATTGCATCGGCTGCGTGGGCACAGACAAGTTATCGCCCATGGAGGCGAGTACAGTGGGGAGCAGATTGGTGGGGAGGGTCTAGGATGTTAGTTCAACTTTTATTTTTTTTTCTGGAAAGGTAAACTAACCCTTTAACAAGAATACCTGGAAGTGTGCCTGATAAAGTATGTGTTGCTTCATGGTGTATGACTTATAGTTTAGGATTAAAATGATCTTCAAATAAGTGGCAGTAATGTTACCCCCCCCCCCCCCAATATTGGTGGTCAGTGGCAGGTGGTTCAGGCTCTAAAAGTATACCATCTTCCCAACATTGGTGGTCAATAGCAGGCTGTAAAAATGCATCTAGTCCTCCCCTTGCATTGATGTTCATTGTTTACACACATGCTTCCTCTCTCCCCATTGGCTCTGACTATACTTCTACTGTTGGCTGGAGATTTGAGAGTTATGGCTTCTTTTAGTGCAGGTACTGAAATACAAAGAGCCTTCCAGCACTCCGCTCACTGCTGTCCTGCATTTCGCAGGTGGTCACACCCTCTGTGCAAAAGTACCTGGTGTGGAGCACCCTTTCCCCTAGGAATGCTACTACTTACTAATAAGCATTGCCATATAACATGTGGAAAGTATATCCTCAGCACAGGCAGATAGGTTAACTGAAAATTGAGGCCAAAGAACAATTTCTTTGTGAATGGGTATGTGATCTTTAGAATGGGGACAGTGTCAGAAACCATGAATCAGACCGAGACAGAAGTACAATTAATTCACACTTGTTTATTAAATAAAAATAAAAAGGTAAATAGAGAAAGTGTAGTCAAAGCATAGCCAGAGTCCAGTAACCGGATTGAGTAGTCAGCCAGGCCAGAGTTCAATAACCAGATCAGGTAATCAGCCAGGCCAGAAGTCAGGGATCCAAGTGGAGCAACAGCAAGCAGGATAAGGAGCCAGAAGGGATGTCAGCAAGCCAGTCTTTAAACAGAACTGCAGGAGATGGTTTCTTGGGATGTGACCAAGGCGAAGGCAGAGATGAAGTGAGCTGGACAGCTTTAAGTAGGCAGGTCAGACGAGCATGATCAGGAACAGCTGGTAACTGTGGAGAGAGATGAGAGCTGGCAATTAGCCGACAGTTGAGAAGCCAGCCCAGAGAAGGAAGGGCTAAGCCAGCCCTGACAGACAGGAATGGGGTTAAACTGTTGTCATTCTTGGTAATGCAGCACTAAAATTCAATAACTCCACACAAAACCCATTCCTTTATTTTAAGCAATGTGGGACAGGATTTACCTTCCCACAAGGTCTTTACTTTTACTGTTGTGTAAAGCTACGTTTAGCTGAAACAACAAAATCAGCTGTAACAGTTCAGGGCTAGATGGTTATGTTTCTGATGCCCCCTCCCCTCAGTAAAGTATACTCTACTGGACTGCAAAGTGTAAGGGTCCTACTTTGGGTGGGTATGTTGCTTCCTGGTGACATGGACACTTCCTATTGACTGTCCATCAGTGGGATCCATACAGGTATTGAACACTCCAAAGGTGATGTGGTGATGTCATGGCAAGGCGCAATAGCATGACTGTTCAGTGGTAGGATTGTGCTGAAGAGCTGAATTGAATTATCAGCCTGTGCTAGCAGAAGAAGTGCCATGGAGTGTCATGTGATGCCAAAATCTGGTAACAAAAAATGGAGTTTGGAAGGGTTAAAGAAATTGGTGAATGGTTGGGGGGATGTTGTGCATTTTATATTGACCTGGGTTGACTTTTAAAAATAAGTAAAACTCACTCAGTAGTTACAATTAGGGAAATCTAGACAATAATTCAAGGTCAGTGATTTACTAAAGCTGGCTAACTTGGGTCCAATTCCGAAATAATTTTCATTTGAAAATTGTAACTCAGAATTTTTGTTCAAATTTTGCATCATTAGTGGGCAGCAGCAACAGTCGATTTTCATGTGGCCATTGAATTTGAGTGATCGGGCATGTTGGAATTTTTTTTTAAAAATGAATAAATTTTCTAATAAATGATGGGAAAATAATGCGAGAAATATAATCAAAATGCGCATAAGCGCAGGAAAAGAAAATTCCCAGAAAGAAAAGAAAATTCCCAGCCACAAAAATTATTTTCTGCAGCAACATGACATGAAATTGAAGGCTTAGTTGGTCGAATTTTGAAATCAATGGTGGCACCATCAGATCACAAAATTTCTGATTTTCAAAAGACAATTTGCTTGGTAATCAACCCATGTATGGCCTGCATAAGAAGTAAATTCAGGATCAGACAGTCCGAGTCTAACCACCTGAAAACAATTCAGCAAAATCAGTTCCCATATTTATGTTCTTACATGTTCACTTTACAGCTGACATCCAGGCATATAATAAACGTAAAATTGTTTTGCGTTAAGCGAAAAAAATTGAAACATTGTTTACTTTTAAATAATGCAAGTACCCAAACTTATTTTTGCTAGGAATGTCTTGAATTTCCTGCGCAGCAGCACTCTAGAGCGTCCACGGAGCAGCAGCAGCAGGCGGTGGCGTAGGGACGGCATGACAGCTGCTTTGAATGCACTGTCGCCGTTTTAAGGGGCAAGGATAGTGGCCGCTTTAAGGATCGGAGTAGGCGGGGCGGTGGGCAGAGCCTGTCGTTTTCAGTCACGAGGCAGAGGAAGCCAGGGGCAGTCGGAGAGCGGAGGAGGAAGTGATTCCCACCCACCCTCCCTTTTTGTTTTTCGGGGATTGTTAATCGGGGTAGGATTAGGTGGGTTGGCAGTGTTTTGGGGTCAGTTGAGAAGGTCAAGTGGTGCAGGTGGAGAATAGGTGGTATCCATCCATGGTTATGGGGGTGGTTGGATTTGTACTTCATGGTTACATGGGGTTAACCGGGAAGAGTAAAAGGGGTAGGTCACTGCATTGGTTGGGTATAGCCTCCGAGACAGGGGATTCCGTCTGGAGGTCAAGAGGTTAAAGGTAATGTGCAGTGACCAGTAGGGTCTATTATACGCTATGACCCAGGATACAGTTTTAAAGGAAAGTTGTTTACATGTTAATTATGGTTATTTATTGAACGTTTATATTTTGTTATATATATATATATATATATATATATATATATATATATTTATTTATTTTTTTGGTTAAATAAATCAAGGCCTGTCGGCCATTTACTCCAAACATAGTCTGGTCTGGTTTATGGGGGTGTTGGGTTTGGAGAGAGGTGGAGGTATCTTTCGGGTAAGAATGATATTGAGGGGTGGTGTCAGACAATACAGAGGTCAAGCAGACTGAGAATGTCACCATTCTAAGACAATCAGACTCAGTTGTGCTACGCATGTACTGACCAGGAATATGCTGACAGTAGTGGAAATCAAAGTGACAATGACTGTTGCCCAATTGACCAGCTAGGGGTATGTTCTTGACCAAGTTATGTTACTTTGCTCCAGAACCTGGCTTTATTGTCTAGGAGGAGTGCTGATATTGCAAAACTTGCTGCACAGAAATGGCAAATATATTTTCTAAGTCAATGACCTGGAATGAAAATACTGCAGGTGAAATCTAAACTTCTGATTTGCATTCTTGATTCAGATTGTGACTTAAAAAGCATTGAAACAAGAAGATAAAATAAAGGGGGGAATTTGGGACTTTAAATGAAGCACATATGTAACATGCCTCCATACCTGGTTCAAGTACATAAAGAAAGAGTTTGGGATTTTAAATTAAACTAATGGCGTTGTGGAGGTAGGTTGATAGAGAAACATATTTAATAACATGCAAAGATGTAAAAATACATATAAACAAGTAAAAAGTATTGATCATGTGTGTAGACACATGCATCTGCTAGTGTATTAAACATCAAGGATATATGAAACAAGATCAGCATGACAGACAGATGACTAGTCTACATCTTTCTGAAATGCCAGAGTGATGTTCACAAAGAAAAAGGACTTTTCATTGAAAAAATAGCAGTAAAGGTTTGTGAAGCTGAAAAAGTGTAATTCACTTTACAGGAAATCAAAAAGTAATAGGGAACAATTGAATTCAATGAAGTGAATGCCCTCCATAGATGGAATGTGGAATTGTCCCCATTCACCAAACTCAGCTTATCTTTTGACATGAGTCTTTAAACTTGCTTTAATGCATCTTAAAACTGAGTGACTGTATCTGCTGGCAGGCTGTTAATATTTCATTTAGGTCAGATAGAGACATCCCAGATGAAACTGCAATTCCTATAATAGATTGGCTATACAGGATGATGGATTGGATACTTAGGCACTCCATCACTGCATTACTTACAAGAAAAGTGTCAGAAAGCGATGCGTGCCCTTAAACCTTTCTGCAAAAAAGCACGCACGCTGCATGAATTGATTGGGAAAGATGCAGTATTAAAAAAGGAGGACAAGTAATATCATTATTAATAACATTAACCTTATACTTGCTGTATAGATTTCAATACTAAAAGGATATGTTTTTCATATGTTGCGTTTGTTGAATATATTCAGGACCAAATAATTTAACATTTTTTTTCATTGTATTTTTTTCTAGTCAGCTTACTTTAAAAGGGTGTATATGACTACGGTATTTCATATTTACTCCTTGCTACCAGCCAGTGCCACTCTTGAAGCTGACATTTCTGGCTTTCTGCACACTGATATAATGCTGTGACATATTGCAAATAGCCAGCTATATCCTGTGCAGTTGACTTTAATATATCATTGTAAGAAAATCTACAGTCAAGGCATTCACTTTTGATTTAGAACATTTGCACTGTTATAACAATACAAACAATAGTTTGTTTGTTTTTTGACAATGCAATATAACCACTTAACCTTTGGAAGATTTACCCCCTTCATGACCAGGCTATTTTTACATTACTTTAACTGACAATTGTATGGTCATGCAATGCTGTGCATACATGAAATGTATATCTTTTTTTCACCACAAATAGAGTTTTCTTTTGGTGATATTTGATCACCAATGTTTTTTTTTTTTTTTGCGCTATAAATAAAAAAATACTGACGATTTAAAAAATAAATAAATATATATTATATATAGCAGGGATGTGCTGGGCTTTGTTTCCCTGCTTTGCAGCACATCCCTGCTGACAGGACAGAGCTCTGCCTTGTTTAGATAGGCAGAGCTATGTTCTGTCGTTCTCCTCATCAATCAGTGGGTGCCGGCAAACATCCTTTGGATGGCACCCGCTCATCGGCTTTTGCTGTAGTTAATCACAGCAGAAGCAGAGCGCTCCCTACCCAGAAATGCCGGACGACATACTAGGTACATGATCCAGCACAGGAGAGCCACCTTGTGGCCATATAACAGCAAGTGAATAAACTTACTTGAAAAATATCCTTTCATGTTGTGAGTGCTGCCTATCTGTTGTTTGTCTCTTTCCACAACTTATTGGATTCCCTGCATGCTTTGCAGCTTCTCCTTTGATATTTTGTTTTCGATTTCTAAAGACTACATATCCCATGGTACCTTGCTGCCTGCAAGAAGTGATTCCTGTCCTGACTCCTTTCATCACCTCTGTAGTTCAGAAGGCAGGCTCTGTGAAATGTGTGACACAGCAGTGCCAACCAACAGGACCTAATGAATATGTGTCACAGAATTTAAGGAAGCAAATGCATGGGATCTTCACAAAGTAAGTTTACAAACTTCTCTAGTTCAGATTAATAGGTTAGGCTAGAAATAAATTGATGTACAGTGTAGAAATGAAAATATGATTTTACATTTGTGGAGGTATAAAATTGTAAAATTAACAGCAGCAGGCGGCCGACAGTCTGAACTGACTCCAAATACGTAGCAGACAGTTCCATCTCCTAGATGCATAGACCCTCCTAAAGTTTTCTCACTTCCTATTGGTTAAGATAAATCACCCCCCTAACCCGTTGACTTTTGGAAACAAGCTATTTGAATATCAAAGTTTGGAATTCTCTGTAAGGTACTGATGGGAGAACTCATTTTTGTTATCTCACCTTTACCAAAAAAATGCTTATGTAAGTAAAGTGTGGCTGTAGATGAAAACAGAACTAATTATATATTCCCACTTACCTGAGGTCCCTCTCTGTCCAGCGATATCCACAAGTGTCTTAGCTGTCCGAGAATCTCCTTCCTAATTAGCTGAGACACAGCAGGGCGCCATTGGCTCCTACTGCTGTCAATCAAAGTCAGCTAGCCAATCAGGGGAAGGGGCTGAGGCCAGGTAGGGGCTCCATGTCTGAATGGACACAGGAAGCTGTGACTCAGCTCGGGTGCCCCCATAACAAGTTGCTTGCTGTGGGTGCTCTGAGCAGGAGGGAGGGGCCAGGATCACAGAAGAAGGAGCCGAGAAGAGGAGGATTCAGGCTGCTTTGTGCAAAACCAACTGTACAGAGGAGGTACGTATAACATGTTTGTTATTTCTTATTTAAGAAAAAAAAAACAAGACTTTACAATCACTTTAAAAAAATCGGTGTCTCTTTAAATAAAGTGCAAATCGCGCTCCCCTTCAGTGTCCCCACTCACCCACAAACTGGTGTGGATCCCTTTATATTGTCCTGGATATGCTGGAAATTGTAGTCCTATAACCAGCAAGGAGGACTACACCAGTCAGTAAGTGAGTGGGGACACTGAAGGGGAGCACAATTTGCACTTTATTTAAAGAGACAGCACTTGGCACACTCTGCATATATTAAGATACAAGGATATGAACTAATTTATTAATAAAACATCTTTATTTATGTATTTCCCATTCTTTATTTCACTTTTTTTTTCAATTGTTTATTGCAAAATTGTTTTAATTGCTTATTGCAAATGCATTTATCATGAGTACACAAGTGGGGATTTGTTTTTGTGTAACCAGGCAGCGCTCAAAACACCTATGTATGTAGTTCAGCCTTTCTCAACCAAGGTGCCCAGGCGCCCTGGGGGTGTCTTCAGGTTTCTTTAGGGGTGCCTTGGCAAAATGTCTAAAAATTGCTCAAAAATTGTATACAAGTCCGCTGGTTGATCAAGCCTGCCTTTTAGTTATGCAAAGCCACAGGCGTCCTTCTATCTGCTGGTGTCCTAACAACCAGACATTGGTTCATAAGGGAGATTTCAGGTGCTGGCACAACATCCATGTTTGCCCTTCCATGTGAGCACTGGAGTCACATTAGCTGAGCGTGAGAGAGAAACTGAGGGAGAAGAGAAACATTGCAATACTAGTTAGTACCCGTATACAAAGGTGTATTTGCTTTGAAAGTATAAATCATCTCAAACATTGGGTGTCCTATGAATGTGGATGTTGCTGCATTATGTAAAACTATTAGTTTAGTTTTTACATTTTAGAATGGGATGCCTCAAGATTGGCCATAATTTTAAAGGATGCCTTGACTGAAAAAAGGTTGAGAAACACTGGTGTAGATGAAAACAAATTGTGTAGTTTTGACTAAAGTTGGCTAATGCTCATGCTATAAGTGTAGGCTATTTACACACCTCCCATAACCTGACAAAAAAAAAAAAAAATGACAGAAATGGCATCATCCATCCTGTCTTGTTGTTAGAACATTGTAAAATACAGAACAGGGTGTGTGTGTGTGCAGGGGCGGATCCAGAGTCTAGTCTCGGGAGGGGCACTTCTATAAAATATGTTTTTTGGGGGGCAATTTATATGGGAAATGGCTGGTATTGGCGCTTCAATCATTACGGCACCATGGTTGTTATGGTGTCAGGATGTTTGAAGCACATAATTTCTATTAATACATTGTAATATAAAATTAAATGGTTCAACTCACCATAATGCAGAATCAATGGGAGCCCTGAGGGTGTCTTTCGCCATGTCGCCTGCCACCAAATGCGGATTGTCACTTGCCAAGTCACTTGTCACCAAATACGGATTGCTACTTGCCACGTAGCCTGCCACGCATTGCGGATTGTCACTTGCCACATAGCCTGCCACACATTGCGGATTGTCACTTGCCACGTCGCCTGCCACACATTGCAGATTGTCACTTGCCACGTAGTCTGCCACACATTGCGGATTGTCACTTGCCACGTCACCTGCCACACATTGCGGATTGTCACTTGCCACGTAGCCTGCCACACATTGCGGATTGTCACTTGCCACGTCGCCTGCCACACATTGCGGATTGTCACTTGCCACGTCACCTGCCACACATTGCGGATTGACACGTAGCCTGCCACACATTGCGGATTTTCACTTGCCACGTCACCTGCCACACATTGCTGATTGTCACTTGCCATGTAGCCTGCCACACATTGCGGATTGTCACTTGCCACGTCGCCTGCCACACATTGCGGATTGTCACTTGCCACGTCGCCTGCCACACATTGCGGATTGACACGTAGCCTGCCACACATTGCGGATTGTCACTTGCCACGTAGCCTGCCACACATTGTGGATTGTCACTTGCCACATCACCTGCCACACATTTCGGATTGACACGTAGCCTGCCACACATTGCGGATTGCCACTTGCCACATAGCCTGCCACACATTGCAGATTGTCACTTGCCACGTCATCTGCCACACATTGCGGATTGTCACTTGCCACATAGCCTGCCACACATTGCGGATTGTCACTTGCCACAGCGCCTGCCACACATTGCGGATTGCCATATGCCACGTAGTCTGCCACACATTGCGGATTGTCACTTGCCACGTCACCTGCCACACATTGCTGATTGTCACTTGCCACGTCGCCTGCCACACATTGCGGATTGCCACTTGCCACGTCACCTACCACACATTGCGGATTGCCACGTAGCCTGCTACACATTGCGGATTGCCACTTGCCACGTAGCCTGCCACACATTGCGGATTGTCACCTACTGTGTCCCTTTTCTGCTAAGGTGTTCTTTTGTTGAGTTTAGAGTGAAGATAGGCAGCAGAGAGATGATGTAATCTCTCTGCTGCACACAGCTTCCTGCACAGTGAGGGTGGAACTGGAGGGATGCAGGGCAGTGACAGATGATGTCATCTCTCTGCTCCCCTGCCCGCTGGCTTCCTGATTGGCCAGCAGCCCTCCTAAGCCGCCCAGCTGCCCCCCCTCACCCGTCCACTCTGCACAGTCACCCGCGGAAGCGGGCGCGCTGGCACCCGCAGAACCGGCCGCGCTGGCACCCGCTGAACCGGCCGCGATTGTACCCGCGGAACTGGCCGCGCTGGCACCCGCTGGGCATATTCTCGGAGGGGGCAATTGCCCCGTTGCCCCCCCCCCCTGGATCCGCCGCTGTGTGTGTGTGTGTGTGTGGGGGAGGGGGGGGGGCTGGTTCTGTTGTCCTGATACAAATTGGCAAGTGGACATTGTCCTCCAGCATGTTACTGACAGAATCACTAGGTGAAATAAAGGATACAATCTAGAAAAAAGGCTAATGAAGCTACCACATCTGAGCACTGGTAAGTTGCAATATATATATATATATATATATATATATATATATATATATATATATATATATATATATATATATATATATATATATATATATATATTTATTATGTTCAGATTTAGATATACTTTAATCTGGCTTCGGCTTAAACCAAGTGCCATTTTAAGAAGCCATATTATGGGAAGATAAATGTACCTGTTTTTTTGGTTAGACGTAAATCAGGGATTGTCCCTGAAAATGTCCCTGGTATTCAGCAATGGCTGACTATAACATATATACCACATATATGCATGGTGAATTCAGTTCTTCTCATCTAGTACTAGTTTAAATTATTTTTAAATGAGCAGCATTAAACTGTGTCTTCAAATTGAATAATTACATTGGGAGTATAGAGATAGTATTATATGTGATATTATTTCTTTATCATATATCACAGGACACAGAGCCGGTTATTATAATAATAACTACTTGGGTTATACACCACCTATAGGTGAATGGACACTGGTAGATCAATCAAACAGGAAGTCCCTCCCTATATAACCCCTCCCACACAGGAAGCACATCTTTTTTGCCAGTGTCTGTAAGGTGGTAGTCACTGATGTGATACATGTGATCTTGGAGCATACTTAGAGGTCTGGACAGTTCTATTAAGAATCATGGACTTCAATCGGATCCATTCGAAAAAGCTGTCAGAACCAAAAATGGATGGTACCTAAGCCTCATTGGAAGGAGAAAAGATTCCTCGAGGTTTGCCTGTAATGGAGCCTTATGGCACTGGACCCTGCATAATGGAACCCTGTGCAGTGTTTGCTCCGACCAAGGTGCTTTCCTACAGGGTGCTATACAGGTCCAGGGGAGTGGAGCCCAGATAAAGGGGGACTCAGTCTCTGAAGGTCTTTTTATGACAAAGCTCACAGTGATAGGTGAAGCTTGGACTCCAGTTATGTTCAGAGTCCTGCAGCAGGAATGGTAAGTCTTAATTTTTGCAGTTTCTCTTTTTTTTTAAAAAGGAAAGAAAGAAAGAGAGATCTGAATGCCTGTTCTCCCAGTGGCCACTGTGGTCAGTGTGCTGTTGAATCATGCCATTTACTTCCTAGTTGTGTGGACTGCAGTTTCTCCTCCAGCCACTAAAAGGAGCAGGCTCACTCAGTATAGCCAATTTTTATATAAGCAAGAAGTGGAAGGGGGGCCATGATGCCATGTGGTTGACAGATCAGCAGCGCCTCTGGAGACTATTTTTTCACTGTTCCGCAAAACGGCATAGAGGCTGCATTGGATGCATATGTGCTTGGCTAAATCCTGCAGGACTAATATGGGGCCAACTGCAGTTAAGCAGGCGCATGCTTGCAAACTAGCTAAAACACACTGTTGCTGAAACACATGGTTGTTGAAATGCACAGCTGCTGAAATGCACGGTTGCTAAATATACATGTTTTTACATATTCGCATAAACATACAAGGTTATACATTTTTGCATAAAGATACATGATACATGGTTGCATAAAGATACTTGGTTGCACAAAGATACGTGGTTGCACTAAGATGCATGCTTATACATGTTTTCATAAATATACATGCTTATACATGTTTGCATTAAGATACATGATTGCATAAAGATACATGATTGCATGAAGATACATGGTCGCATAAAGATACATGTTTCATAAAGATACATGGTTGCATAAAGATGCACGTTCATACATGTCTTCATAGATACATGTTGCATAATGTTGCATAAACACGTTTCTTAAACGCATGCTTGCTTATTGCATAAATGCATGTTTCCATGGGCACGTATTGCATGAATGCGTGTTTACAGGGACACACACTTTCATATTTTGCCTAAATGCAACGTTGCATAAGCATACAAGGTTATACATTTTTGCATAAAGATACATGATACATGATAAATGCATGCTTCCATAAATGCATATTGCTTAAACACATGCTGCCATGTTTTCATTTGTACTGCATACATATGTTTATTTACATTAAGCTGTATATATATGTACTTGTTTTCCTGGGACTACATAAATATGCGCTTATTTGCCTAGGACTACATAAATATGTACTTATTTGCCTAGGACTACATGTGTATGTGGTTATTTGCCTAGGACTACATGCATATGTGCTTATTTGCCTAGGACTACATACATATTTGCTTATTTACCTAGGACTACATGCATATGTGATTATTTACCTGGGACTACATGCATATGTGCTTGTTTGCCCGGGGTACATGGGTGTGTGCTTATTGGCCTTGAACTGCATACATAAATGCACAAATGGCAAGAATACTTGTATACCTGTATCTTTGCATACCTAGGTACTTGCATACAGAGGTATAGAGGTAAATCAACATTATTTTAGGCCTGCATTTTAGGAGGACTGTATATTAGGTTGGCTAATATAGTTACTGCTTTATATACCTGTTATACCAGTTAGATGGTTTCAGAAAAGAGAGGCAGCAGGGGGGAGGCTGAGGCACCACACTCAGGTTCAGGGATCTGGTGGTGTCCACATCTCACGGTGGACAGTGGTGTCGGGTTCATCAGAGCCACTGTGATGTTTGACATTGCAGTGTTTTCTTACGCATTTATTTTTTCGTCAGACTGCGGCCGCATCACCTTGATCATGTCTGATCTCGCTTTATGGAAGCCCAAGCAGGATTAAACCTGGTTTGTATATAGATGGGAGACTGCTCGGGAATAGGGATGAGCCGAACACCCCCCGGTTCGGTTCGCACCAGAACTTGCGAACGACCCCCGCGTTCGGTACGAACGTTAGAACCCCATTGAAGTCTATGGGACTCGAACGTTCGAATTGGAAAGTGCTAATTTTAACGGCTAATATGCAAGATAGTATGCTAAAAAGGGTTTGGCGATCTGCCTCCTGCCTCAGGGGACATGGGTCACTGCAAAAAAAAGTTTTAAAAACTACCGTTTTGGCGGGAGCACTGATTTTAATGACGATTAAAGTGAAAAAAAAAGTGAAATATTCCTTTAAATATGGTGCCTGGGGGGTGTCTATAGTATGCCTGTGAAGTGCCACGTGTTTCCCGTGTTTAGAACAGTCCCTGCACAAAATGACATTAAACGGAAATAACACCATTTAAAACTGCTTGCGGTTTTAATGTTATATCTGGTTCCTGCAATATGGTTGAAAATCATTCAGAAAAATGGCATGGGTAGCCCTCCCTGCCCATTACCAGCCTATTTGGGTCTTGTACGCACATTAAGGGGAACCCTGTACCCATATTAAAAAAAAGGAAATGCGTGTGGCCCCCAGGCCCTATATACTCAGAACAGCAGTATACAGGCGGTGCAAACAAGACAGGGACTGTGTAGGTTTGTTGTGTTAAGTTGAATCTGTTTGTCATTTTCAACCGGTACATTTTTAAAGTGTAGCTCCAGTCAAAAAAAATATCTTTAAGCTTTTTGGAAAACATAGGGAAGGGTTATCACCCCTGTATAATTTGTTTTGTCGTCCATCTTTTTTCATCTCACTTGCTGTTGTCTCCTTCCATTTGCAAGTAGGAGATGTTTGTAAATTGGATGTTTGAAAGTAGGGACCTGCCCTATATGCTCTGCAGAAATGGCGGAACAAGGTGTTGGTTTTGCAACAACATTGTAAGCCCTCAAAGTGACTCTTGGTGGCCGCTGGAGCGCCCTGCTGTGAACGATTATATCAAGAATTGTAATTACATGCCATTGTTGAACAGTGGTAGAAAAATTGACCTTTGGTGGTTGTGGTGCTGGTGCCACAACACTATAAGTCCTCACAGTTACTCTGGGTGGGCACAGGAAGGGGCCCTCCTGTGAAATATTATATCAAGAATTGTAATTACATGTCCCTGTTAAACAGGGGCAGAAAAATTGGGCCTTAGGCACTGGTGCCATCACACTGCAACCTCTGCCATACACTCTAGTTTTATTGCAGGAATTAGCCCTGCTGCAAAGCATTGCATCAAAAATTGTACTTAAACGCCCCTGTTAAACAGGGGCAGAAAAATTGGGCCTTAGGCACTGGTGCCATCACACTGCAACCTCTGCCATACACTCTAGTTTTTTTGCAGGAATTAGCCCTGCTGCAAAGCATTGCATCAAAAATTTTACTTAAACGCCCCTGTTAAACAGGGGCAGAAAAATTGGGCCTTAGGCACTGGTGCCATCACACTGCAACCTCTGCCATACACTCTAGTTTTATTGCAGGAATTAGCCCTGCTGCAAAGCATTGCATCAAAAATTGTACTTAAACGCCCCTGTTAAACAGGGGCAGAAAAATTGGGCCTTAGGCACTGGTGCCATCACACTGCAACCTCTGCCATACACTCTAGTTTTTTTGCAGGAATTAGCCCTGCTGCAAAGCATTGCATCAAAAATTTTACTTAAACGCCCCTGTTAAACAGGGGCAGAAAAATTGGGCCTTAGGCACTGGTGCCATCACACTGCAACCTCTGCCATATACTCTAGTTTTTTTGCAGGAATTAGCCCTGCTGCAAAGCATTGCATCAAAAATTTTACTTAAACGCCCCTGTTAAACAGGGGCAGAAAAATTGGGCCTTAGGCACTGGTGCCATCACACTGCAACCTCTGCCATATACTCTAGTTTTTTTGCAGGAATTAGCCCTGCTGCAAAGCATTGCATCAAAAATTGTACTTAAACGCCCCTGTTAAACAGGGGCAGAAAAATTGGGCTGCTGGCATCACCCAGAACCAAAAATGTTCTTCCAACATATCAGCGGAGGAGGAAGAGGATAGACAATCAACATAACAGGACAGTCACTCAGCATCAGCATAGGCAGTCTTGAAGGGATGTGGTATTTCAAAAAAAATTATTCGGTTACATCAGCTTCAGGTGCTTGGTAGCTGTGGGTGATCCAAGACTGATTCATCTTGATGAAGGTCAGTCGATCAACTGATTCGGTGGACAGGCGCACCCTGTGATCGGTAACGAAGCCACCAGCAGCACTGAAGGTGCGTTCCGAAAGAACGCTGGATGCAGGACAGGCCAGTAGCTCAATTGCATACTGTGCAAGCTCTGGCCAGTGATCCATCCTCAAGACCCAGTAAGCCAGAGGATTTTCAGTGGGAAAGGTGTCCAAGTCTGACCTTGCCCCTAGGTATTCCTGCACCATGTAAATTAGACGCTGGCGATGGGTGCTGGAACCAATCATACCTTGGGGCTGCGGACTAAAAAATTGTCTGAAAGCATCAGTCAGACGACCACCTTCTCCACCGCTCCTTCTGACTGATGCCTCAGCAACACGTTGTCCAGGACCAGGAGTTTGTGACCTCCCAGTCTCTGGGAATGCGTTGCACAGAGCTTTCTGCAAGGCCTCCCGGAGATGTCTCATCCTCTGCTCCCTCTGCGATGGCAAGATAAGGTCGGCAACCTTACCCTTGTACCGTGGATCAAGGAAAGTGGCCAGCCAGTAATGGTCCCTCTCCTTGATCCGAAGAATACGAGGATCCTTCCGCAGGCTTTGCAGGATCAGGGAGGCCATGCAGCGTAGGTTAGCTGAGGCATTCGGTCCGGAGTCCTGTGGGTCACTAAGGACAACATGATCCGCAGCTACCTCCTCCCAGCCACGTACAAGTCCACGTGTTTCTTGGGACTGTAAATCATCCCTATAAGACTGCTGCTGCTGATGCTGAGTGCCAGCCTCCACCTCCATGCTGACACAATCATCCTCCTCCTCCTCTTCCTCCTCCTCACCCTCTTCCTGTGTGATGGGTGGCACAGCAGGAACACTGTCTGGATAAAGGGGGCCTTGAGAAGCAAGGAAGTCCTCCTCTTCCTGCCTCTGTTCTGCCTCAAGTGCCCTGTCCATTATTCCACGCAGCGTATGCTCCAAGAGGTGGACAAGAGGTATAGTGTCACTGATGCATGCACTGTCACTGCTCACCATCCTTGTGGCCTCCTCAAACGGTGACAGGACAGTGCATGCATCCCTGATCATGCCCCACTGGCGTGGTGAGAAAAAACCAAGCTCTCCTGACCCTGTCCTGGTGCCGTAGTCGCACAGGTACTCATTGATGGCCCTCTGCTGCGTGTGCAGCCGCTGCAGCATGGCCAATGTTGAGTTCCATCTGGTGGGCATGTCACATATAAGGCGGTTCTTGGGCAGGTTCAACTCCTTTTGGAGCTCAGCCAGCCGAGCACAGGCATTAAATGATCGGCGGAAATGCACACATACTCTCCTGGCCTGTTTCAGGACATCCTGTAAGCCGGGGTACCTGCCCAAGAACCGCTGCACCACCAGGTTAAGGACGTGAGCTACACAGGGCACATGGGTCAGTTGTCCCTGTCGGAGGGCGGAGAGGAGGTTGGTGCCATTGTCGCAAACCACCATTCCTGGCTTAAGCTGGCGTGGCGTCAACCACCTCTCGGCCTGCCCCTGCAGAGCTGACAAAACATCCGCCCCAGTGTGGCTCCTGTCCCCCAAACAAACCAGCGCAAGCACGGCATGGCATAGTTTTGCCTGCGTACTTGCGTAGCCCCTGCAACGCCTACGGAGCACCGCTGGTTCTGAGGACAGAGCACTGGAAGAGGCCATGGAGGAAGAAGAAGAGGAGGGGGTGGAGGAGAGAGGTGTGTCACAACCAATAGTAGCATTTTGGAGGCGTGGTGGCGGAACAACCTCCAATACTACTGCACCTTGTCCTGCATCCTTCCCAGCAGCCAGAAGAGTGACCCAATGGGCCGTGAAAGACAGGTAACGTCCCTGTCCATGCCTGCTGGACCATGAGTCAGCGGTAATATGCACCTTACCGCTGACCGCCCTGTCCAGCGAGGCAAGGACATTGCCTTCCACATGCCGGTAGAGAGCCGGAATTGCCTTCCGTGAGAAAAAGTGGCGTTTGGGGACCTGCCACTGAGGAACCGCACATTGTACAAACTCACGGAAGGGGGCCGAGTCTACCAACTGAAAAGGCAGCAGTTGAAGTGCTAGCAATTTAGCCAAGCTAGCATTCAACCGCTGGGCATGTGGATGGCTGGGAGTAAATTTCTTCCGCCGGTCCAGCAGCTGGGGCAGGGACATTTGTCTGCTATAATCGGACGTGGATGTACCACTAGCAGAGTTCCCGGAAGCACTTGGCTGTGACACACCTAATTCTACACCTTCATTCCTCTCAGAGCAGGTTTCAGAGAGGACTGAAGGTCTAGTGCGGTTGGAGATGCCAGCTGATGAGGAGCAAGGAGAGGTCCGCTTTGTTCTTTGATGTGGGTCTTTGAGGTATGCTTGCCAACGAGCTGCATGGCAGGTCAACATATGTCTGGTCAAGCATGTGGTGCCCAAGCGGCTGATGTTTTGGCCACGTGAGATACGCTTGAGACATATGTTGCAAATAGCAGCGGTGCGATCTGATGCACTCGCCTCAAAAAAGGCCCACACCAAAGAACTTTTAGAATAACGCGCAGAGGAAGCGCTCTGCGCAGAGGAAGCGCTCTGCGCAGGCGGAGCTCTGCGGTGTGATTCAGTCGGTGTGCTGCCCCTAAGCTGGCCCCCGGAGGGCATCCTGCCTCGTTGGACATGTGCCTCCTCCTCCTCCTCCTCCTCCTCCCTCCTTCCAGGCACCCACGTGGAGTCAGTGCCCTCATCATCCCCTCCCTCTTCATCGCTGTAGCAAACCTGGCAGTATGCTGCAGCTTGTGGAACATGACTGCCAGATTGCTGTCCTTCTTGAGCATCCCCTCTCTCTGTGCTCACGCTACTGCCTTCCTCTAGCTGAGTGTCATCATCAGAGCCCACCAAACACTGGGCATCCTCCTGGAGCATGTACCCAACACTGTGCTCAAAGAGTTCAGGAGACTCCTCAGGAGGACGTGGTGGGTCTAGGGAAGGAGTCACTGATGATGACATTGAGAGGAGGGACGACGATGTGTTGGCAGCTGCTTTTCTACTACCCTGAGACTGGGTGAGAGAGGATGAGGAGGATGAAGAGGGCTTGGTCATCCACTCTACCAAGTCGTTGGCATGTTGCGGTTCAACATGTCCAGCTGCAGAAAAGAAGGACAAGCATGTCCCATGGCCACGTGCTGATGACAATGCACCGCGTCCCCGACCAGCACTGTTGTCTCTAGACACAGAGCCTGCTTGCCCTCTTTTATCGGCTTGCGCCTGTCTGCCTCTCCTTGCTGGCCTTCCAGACATGGTAATGGCCTGAAGGGAGTTGGGTAAAACAGTAGTTGGGTAGTTTATATTGTGCTGGAGGCACACAACACCCACTAACTCCTGCAGATGCCTTTTTTATAGAACAGCAGAGTTAAAGGGGTATATACAGATGTATACTGTGCTGTGCTGGAAGCACACACAACTTCCAATAACTCCAGCAGATGTCAATCGGGCCCAAATAGAGAACAGCTATGTAGGTGGATAATAGCGGTATGTACTGGGTACAGAGCAGGCACACAGCACGCACTATCTCCTGAGTGACACTACTGACTGCAAGCTCTATTGTTAAAGATGGACCACTAGCTATATAGGTGAGGTGAATATCACGGTGTATACTGCGGTCAGGGCACGCAGACAATAACAAGAAAACAGCAGAGTTAAAGGGGTATATACAGATGTATACTGTGCTGTGCTGGAAGCACACACAACTTCCAATAACTCCAGCAGATGTCAATCGGGCCCAAATAGAGAACAGCTATGTAGGTGGATAATAGCGGTATGTACTGGGTACAGAGCAGGCACACAGCACGCACTATCTCCTGAGTGACACTGCTGACTGCAAGCTCTATTGTTAAAGATGGACCACTAGCTATATAGGTGAGGTGAATATCACGGTGTATACTGCGGTCAGGGCACGCAGACAATAACCAGAAAACAGCAGAGTTAAAGGGGTATATACAGATGTATACTGTGCTGTGCTGGAAGCACACACAACTTCCAATAACTCCAGCAGATGTCAATCGGGCCCAAATAGAGAACAGCTATGTAGGTGGATAATAGCGGTATGTACTGGGTACAGAGCAGGCACACAGCACGCACTATCTCCTGAGTGACACTGCTGACTGCAAGCTCTATTGTTAAAGATGGACCACTAGCTATATAGGTGAGGTGAATATCACGGTGTATACTGCGGTCAGGGCACGCAGACAATAACAAGAAAACAGCAGAGTTAAAGGGGTATATACAGATGTATACTGTGCTGTGCTGGAAGCACACACAACTTCCAATAACTCCAGCAGATGTCAATCGGGCCCAAATAGAGAACAGCTATGTAGGTGGATAATAGCGGTATGTACTGGGTACAGAGCAGGCACACAGCACGCACTATCTCCTGAGTGACACTGCTGACTGCAAGCTCTATTGTTAAAGATGGACCACTAGCTATATAGGTGAGGTGAATATCACGGTGTATACTGCGGTCAGGGCACGCAGACAATAACCAGAAAACAGCAGAGTTAAAGGGGTATATACAGATGTATACTGTGCTGTGCTGGAAGCACACACAACTTCCAATAACTCCAGCAGATGTCAATCGGGCCCAAATAGAGAACAGCTATGTAGGTGGATAATAGCGGTATGTACTGGGTACAGAGCAGGCACACAGCACGCACTATCTCCTGAGTGACACTACTGACTGCAAGCTCTATTGTTAAAGATGGACCACTAGCTATATAGGTGAGGTGAATATCACGGTGTATACTGCGGTCAGGGCACGCAGACAATAACCAGAAAACAGCAGAGTTAAAGGGGTATATACAGATGTATACTGTGCTGTGCTGGAAGCACACACAACTTCCAATAACTCCAGCAGATGTCAATCGGGCCCAAATAGAGAACAGCTATGTAGGTGGATAATAGCGGTATGTACTGGGTACAGAGCAGGCACACAGCACGCACTATCTCCTGAGTGACACTGCTGACTGCAAGCTCTATTGTTAAAGATGGACCACTAGCTATATAGGTGAGGTGAATATCACGGTGTATACTGCGGTCAGGGCACGCAGACAATAACAAGAAAACAGCAGAGTTAAAGGGGTATATACAGATGTATACTGTGCTGTGCTGGAAGCACACACAACTTCCAATAACTCCAGCAGATGTCAATCGGGCCCAAATAGAGAACAGCTATGTAGGTGGATAATAGCGGTATGTACTGGGTACAGAGCAGGCACACAGCACGCACTATCTCCTGAGTGACACTGCTGACTGCAAGCTCTATTGTTAAAGATGGACCACTAGCTATATAGGTGAGGTGAATATCACGGTGTATACTGCGGTCAGGGCACGCAGACAATAACCAGAAAACAGCAGAGTTAAAGGGGTATATACAGATGTATACTGTGCTGTGCTGGAAGCACACACAACTTCCAATAACTCCAGCAGATGTCAATCGGGCCCAAATAGAGAACAGCTATGTAGGTGGATAATAGCGGTATGTACTGGGTACAGAGCAGGCACACAGCACGCACTATCTCCTGAGTGACACTGCTGACTGCAAGCTCTATTGTTAAAGATGGACCACTAGCTATATAGGTGAGGTGAATATCACGGTGTATACTGCGGTCAGGGCACGCAGACAATAACCAGAAAACAGCAGAGTTAAAGGGGTATATACAGATGTATACTGTGCTGTGCTGGAAGCACACACAACTTCCAATAACTCCAGCAGATGTCAATCGGGCCCAAATAGAGAACAGCTATGTAGGTGGACAATAGCGATATGTACTGGGTACAGAGCAGGCACACAGCACGCACTATCTCCTGAGTGACACTGCTGACTGCAAGCTCTATTGTTAAAGATGGACCACTAGCTATATAGGTGAGGTGAATATCACGGTGTATACTGCGGTCAGGGCACGCAGACAATAACCAGAAAACAGCAGAGTTAAAGGGGTATATACAGATGTATACTGTGCTGTGCTGGAAGCACACACAACTTCCAATAACTCCAGCAGATGTCAATCGGGCCCAAATAGAGAACAGCTATGTAGGTGGATAATAGCGGTATGTACTGGGTACAGAGCAGGCACACAGCACGCACTATCTCCTGAGTGACACTACTGACTGCAAGCTCTATTGTTAAAGATGGACCACTAGCTATATAGGTGAGGTGAATATCACGGTGTATACTGCGGTCAGGGCACGCAGACAATAACAAGAAAACAGCAGAGTTAAAGGGGTATATACAGATGTATACTGTGCTGTGCTGGAGGCACACACAACTTCCAATAACTCCAGCAAATGACAATCGGGCTCAAATAGAGAACAGCTATGTAGGTGTATATAGTGGTATGTACTGGGTACAGAGCACGCAGACAGCACGCACTAACACTACTGACTGCAAGCTCTATTATTAAAGCTAGATCACTAGCTATATAGGTGAGGTGAATATAGTGGTGTATACTGCGGTCAGGGCACAGACAGTAACCACTACACAAGAGCAAAATAGTAAATCAGCCAAAAACGATTGGTGTGTAACTGTGTTGAAGGTACACAGAACACCCACTGCTTCAGATGCTAACAAACACTACACGAGGCCGCCTGAAAGGCAGCTTTATATAGTGTGGGGCGTGCACTACACAGTCTGAGCTATGATTGGCCACAGGCAGGATGCCTGTGGCCAACCATTGCTCTTCCCGCTACTGGCGCTGCGATTGGCCAAGCATGCGGGGTCACAGTGCATGCTTGGCCAATCGTGAGACAGCAATGCATTGCGCCATCGCAGTGCATTGTGGGCCACACGAATTTTGCCGCGAACGGCCCAAACGTTCGGAATTCGGCGAACGCACGAACGACCGATGTTCGAGTCGAACATGCGTTCGACTCGAACACGAAGCTCATCCCTACTCGGGAATACCAGATCCTGTAAGCTTTTCCCACCTGGGTGAGGGAGGCATCTGAGGAGGCTGTGTTTTGTGAGTATGTCAGGCCAGAAGCGTCTAGCCCCAGTGCTGGGCTTGCATGAAGACCACTCAATACTCATTACCTCAATAATCTTTGCTCAGGAAGCAGTCGATTCCAGGGGTTCCTCTGATATATTTCTACAAGAGGAAGCTGTGTTTAGGTCAAAGCATGTTCCCTACATACATCTTAGTAGAGGATCATTCTCTTTGTCTGGAACTTGAAGATCCAGGCTTTGGATTACAGGAAGGCTCTGTTCCCAGGGTGTTGCAGAGCACAAATTGATGGTTGATATTCTTCCTTTTCAGGAATTTGGAAAATAATAACCACTAATGCAAGTCTCTCCAAGTTGATTTGAAGCTGGCTACAGTTCAGTGGGCTTGGCCTCCACAGGAGAGAATACTGTCCATCAATATCTTGGAATTTTTGGCCAGTACGCCTTGCTCTGCATTATGAGACAAACCAGTTGAAGGTTCAATCCAGAAATGCCTCTGCAGGCATACAGAATCTAATAAAAGTGAGTACACCCCTCACATTTTTGTAAATATTTTATTATATCTTTTCATGTGACAACATTGAACAAATTACACTTTGCTACAATGTAATGTAGTGAGTGTACAGCTTGTATAACAGTGTAAATTTGCTGTCCCTTCAAAATAATTCAACACACAACCACTTTTTTTTAACCAATCTGGGGATTCCATTGGTCCTTTTATCTTCTTTGGTTGCTATCACTTCACCAAGTGGAGTGTCAGAGTTGAAGGCTCTTTCATGCAAGGCGCCATTCTTGGTCTCGCATCATAAGGTGATGTTGCGTCCTCATCCATTTTTATTGCCTAAAGTGGTTTCTAGTTTTCCCTTGAATCAGGACAGTGTTTTGCCTTTTATTTTTCTCCTAATCCACAATCGGCAGGAGAAAGATCACTACATACTCTAGAGGTTGTTCAGGTGCTCGGGATCTACTTGTGTTGGATGCACAAGTCAGGAAATCTGGCTTGTGCTGCCAGAAGAGCCCAGGAAGGGCAGGCAGCTTCCAGGTCGAATATTTAGCAGTGGATCTGCCAGTTTATCAATGATGCCTATGGTTTCAAGGGCAAAATCCCTTTTTTTTTTCTGGGGAGAGATTCTCTACCAGGTGAGGGGGAGTATCGTGGGCCATCCATCATCAGGTGTCAGTGGCCCAGGTGTGGAAGACCACTATTTGGTCTTTGGTTTATACATCTACAGGATTTTTACCAGGTGGATGCCAGTAATGTAGAAGATACTGCCTTTGGCTTCAGCATATTACAAATTGCAGAGTAGGTCCTTCTTCTGGTGGCAGTTTCTATGATAGTGTCTCCCTCCCCTCAAGGATATTGCTCTTTTTGGGAATTTATTGCTTGCTACAAAACTGATGTGCTTCCTGTATAGGAGTGGTTATATAGGGGAGGTCTTCCTGTTTGATTGATCTACCAGTGTCCATTCACCTATAGGTAACGTATAACATAAGTAGTTATTATAATAATAACAACCGGCTCTGTGTCCTGTGATGTACTCCAAGAAAAGGATTTTACAGGTAAGCTGTAAAAAAAATCCTATTTTTACAATGTTGTCAACCATGGGAATACATCTTTTTTATACAGTTTATATGTGTGATACAATATTAATATCCTTTAAGTGCAATGCTTTGCTTTTCTCCCTGTCCGTAAAAAATCTTACTAAAATGAAAATACAACTCATTTCATAGTTCAGAAATTTAATTAGTTATAAAAAAAGATTACTTTTAAGACTCCTCCTGGTATAGAAACTAAACGTATAAAAACCTATAAAGATAATTTTTGTATATTGCAGTTTATATTTTGAGCATATATTGGTATTATGGGGCTTTTAAATGATAATTGATTTTCAGACTGTCTACTAGACTACATTAAACAGTAACTGAATTTAGAAAATATAATTTTCAGATACAACAGCAATTGTACTAATTTAAATGAAACCTGGACTGAGAGAATTAAGGAGGCAAGCATTGTGTAATTTCTTCTGAAAGGGCTAGATGCCTGGAAGTGTGCAGCAAATAAGTCAGAACTCCTGATCTGCATAACTTGTGTGACACCCAGGCAACTAGCATTTTCAGAAGGAGAAGCATATAACCTGTAATGGTTATTGTTAATGTTATCTTTTCATTACTAGAAAATCTCTATTATCTCTCTATAAAAAATCTCTATTTTTCAAAAATAATTCCCTACAGGATACATCCATGATACTCAGTTTGCAGAGCATACTTATAAGCATAACAGGTTCTCTTTGCATCAGGATGTCATGACAATGCCGCTTGAAGTCTTCAGGCCTGTGTAAAGACCAGCCCACAAAAGGTAAAGGGTAATGGGGAGCAGCTAGCTATGACTTTATATGATAAATGTGCAACAGTGTCCAAAGTTTCTCCAGAATCCTCATCCAGCTGTTCCTATAATTGGTCTCACTGCTTTTTCTAAATGTAGCCAGGTGCTTGACTAGAGGCATAGAGCGATTCAGGACAATGTACTGCAGTACTCTCTATGCTGTAAATGGGCTTCAGCTAAATGGGTTAACACTACCTCCCCCCCATCCACCAGCGGGAGCTGACAAGCAGAAGTAGCTCAAGAGACTTGATGGTTGGCAGCAATAAATCATGGGAGATGAACATTGCTGCTCCTGTGTGCATATCAACCTAGTACAAGCCTGTGGCCCCATGCTGGCTACTAGAGGCAATGCAGGCAGATCCTGAAGTGAGCTGACATCTGAACAGCAGGAGACCTGTTGCTGTATCAATAGGACTGACTGTACTGGGATTGTACTACTGCACCACTGTAAAGATTGGGTCCCAATGCTAGCAGGCTGAAGAACTAGGGCTAAATATTGCTCACTCAGATAGCTGCTTAACAAGAACTTTGTCTGTTGTCCATAGTAAGAGGTACCTTTTTAGGGAGCCCTAAATTGCATTGCTGCCAGTCATATAGAGTGCACTCTAAAATGAATATAGCCTGCTGTTTACGGAAGTTATTGTAGTATTGATTAACACTGCTGTAACTGTTTTCTAATGTCATTACTTATTGCTAATTTTGTGGATTACCGGGTTTACTCTAATTTAGCTGCATAGAACTTCATTCTATGCTGCTACAGCCTAGTGAACATATTATTGTTTAGTGAATTTCTCATGTATGTGCATACTGCTAGTTACTTTAACCTGAACATTGGACAATAAATTGGGTTAATTTACCACTAACCGGTCTGGTGTTTGCTTCTTGATACAGAGATTACTTGTGCAGGGCATCTATATGTGTGCTCCCAATAACAGTATCCATTTGCTTAAACTGCTGTGTCTGAGGGGCTGAGGTTGTTCTCAAAGTAAAGCAGAAGAACAGAGATCTACCAAGCGGCTCCTGCGGGGGTATTGCTACATACATTTTTGCACAGAACCTAAAAACCATTACAGACAGCATGTTGCTGAAATGTGTTCTTTCGTTTACTGTGCTGTTTTCATCCTTTGTAAAATAGTTCCTCAGAGTGCTATGCACCTGTGCTGGGATACTAAGGGAGTTTCTTATTAAAAAACTTGGGTTGATTATGTATTTCGTACAAATACAGAACCTGCAGTGATAATGTCAGGTCTGTTAAACTCCAATCCTTATTGGATTACAGTCTCCAGAAAGCTAATAAATGCATTAGACCTCCCTTCAGAAATATGCATAATATCTATGTCATAATTGGTGTCTAACAAATCATAGGTGTGGTTTATCCTCCCACTCTATGTTCTGGAAGCTTCTTCCAGAAGCAGACAGGATCAATCATCCACTGACCTCAGGAAAACCTGACCAGACCAAAAAACAGATCACTCTATTGAGTACAGTGAAGCCAAAAACGAACTTTAGCTTTTTGTTTGGCAAGGCGCTACATCCACCCCCCAAACATCTCCACTCTGCACTTATTATAAGCATCACTCAGCTGCAGCCTCTCAGCTCTCTCTAGAATTTGGCATGTGTGCTCCTTTTCTGCTGTTTCAGGGTCTGGTCCATGAGTGTTCTTGGCCTCTTGACGCTCTACTTTATCTCTGCATTCCAACCGGACTGATACCCCTCTGATCCCACTCTTCTATGCCCCCCCCCCCTCCTGACTTCTCTGCATCAAATATCAGTGACCCTGGATCAGGCCCTTAATCGCAGATTTTTCAGGCAGGCTCTCATTTCTCTGCTGCAACTTTAAGTTCCTCTGCAACACGGCTCACTGGAATAACAGCAGCTGCTGGCTTCTCCGTTACAGTCCCTGACACAGCATCTTTGTTACAGGCAGGTACAGGCAATTTCGGCTTCTCTGTAGTAAACTTTTGCCCACAGTCACAGGTGTAAATCATAGTCTTCAGTCTCAGCCCCGAAGACACATTAGATTCTTCCTGTTTGACAGTGGTAGTGGAGGCATCTTAAGTCTCATGTCTCACCTCAGTGAACTGGGTGAATTCCCATGCCTCCCATGTAATAGACAATTCTCCAATCTACCTGAAAGGAACTTGGTGATAAGTTTCTGGGTATCAGATCTAGAAGAACTTCCCTGCAATGTTCCCAGGAGATCTAAGCCTTGATTACAGCGGTCAGACTCTGTGGCATTCCCCACACACAAGCCCCAGGTGCTCTATCCCCATGACAAAACTTAATGCTAACTATCCTAAACAAATCAATAATTACATCTAACTTAGCTTCACAATCCAACAACCAACATATTATTTAGCAGGATATCCCTGTGGCACATCCTGCTATCGGCCATATCAACCATACCGGGCTGTAATGATGGTGGAAAGTGATGCCTCCCTGGGATGTCCTGACCAGCTATGGGGCTCTCCCTTCATCTACCGAGGCAGAGGTGATGGTAGACAAGTCCTATAGAAGTCTATGGGGTCAATTCAGTAAGAGTTAAATACAACATCTAGTTTTGTATTAAAATAACTCCTGTAGTATTTATTTCTAAAGTAGTCCATTCACTAAAAACAAAACAAAAGATCTCAAAGCGCTTCCCTGCAATGTTCCCATCAGCTCCAAGCCTTTATTACAGCAGTCAGTTTCTGGCATCTCCCAAACACAAAACCCAGGTGCTCTGCTCTTCTCACTGTGCACATGGACAGACATCAGTTGTATGCCAGAGGCACACCCATGTCTGTCAGCAGTTCTCCTTCATGCTCTGCCAACTGGTCAGGACATCCCAGGGAGGCATCACTCTCCGCCATCATTACAGTCCAGTATGGGTGCTATGGCCAACAGCAACATGTACCACAGGGGTATCCTCCTAAATAATATGCTAGTTTTTGGATTGTGAAGCTTAGTCAGATGGAAATATTGATATATTTAGGATAGTTGGCATTGAGTGTGTGTCTGCTGAGCATAATAAAACAAACACTGACACACCTCTACCACATCCCTTGGACCCTTTGTTTTTTTGTTTTGGGTAGAATTAGTTCTGTGACATCCTCTCCATCGACAACAAAATGCTGCTGCAATTACCAGCCTAAGTTCTTGTTATTACTGTCAAAACTACCATTAAGAATCCTAAGAGTCCCATTGAGAGGGCTAGTGACTCTTGCTTATCAGATTGGACTTGCTTTGCAGGTGATCTTTACTCTGCACTGAAAAATAATCTACTTTTTTCTTACTCTTTTTTTTCACTGTTAAGTGTTAAAACCTTTTTTTACCGTTGCTTATGAATGTTTTGAAATATATTTTCTGTAAACCTTTCCTGCACTATTCTTCTTTATCTTTTTTTTAACCACTTGTCGATTGTATAACTTACATACACGGTAGCAAGGTGGCACTGCTGCGTCAGATCACGTACCTAGTGCATGATCTGACACTTCCAGCATGGGGCACACACAAATGTGCTGCCGCCAACCTGCCGCCAACCTGCTCTCTCTGTGATTATAAACAGCAGGAGCTGATCTGTGGGTACCTTGGACTTGTTGATGTCCACTGGCAACCACCCATCATTCGGCACAGAATGGCAGCATTAACCGCTTGACATCCATGCTATAGCGGAATGACGGCCACAGCTTGGACTTGAATTCCCGGGAGGCCATTATATGACGCCTCCCCTGTGCACGCTCCCTGAAGGGTGCGCACGGAGTGTGCTGTGATCACCAAGTCACTGAGACTCAGTTGATCACCGATCAGAGTAAGGGGCCGCTCCCGACCCCTTACCATGTGATCAGCTGTCAGCCAATGACAGCGTGAGGAGAAAAAAAAGCTGATCACAGCTCATCTGCAAAGGACATTGGTCCCAAAGAGGAAGAGGAAGAGGTCCCGACATTGGTCCTGAAGAGGCAATTATGCCTCATCTTTGCACACCAGTACCCCCTGCCAGTGCCACCTGCCATTGCCACCTGCGAGTGCCCACCAGTGGCACCTATCAATGCTTGTGAGTGCCACCTATCAATGTCCACCAGTGGTGCCAATCATGCCGCGTACACACGATCAGACTATCCGGCGGACTTAGTCTGGCAGATAAACCACCGGAAAGTCTACTGGACTTTCCAAACGAGCGGACCTGCCCACACACAACCAGACTTTTCCGGCGGACTAGGTCCACTGGACTATGGCGGGAGTCCGCCGTACTTTTGAAAATGAATGGACTTGCCCACACACGGAGGAAAATCTGTTCATTTTGAACGCGGCTCCAGGTAGCCAGGACTAGGGAAGGAAGTCAATGTCGCTGCCTTCTGCGGCGAGATTGATACGTCGCTGGCCCCGTCACCTGGTATGGACTTAAATGGGAAGCCCTACGCCGAAAAAACGGCATGGGGGTCCCCCCCAAGGTCCATATAAGACCTTTATCCAAGCACGCAGCCCGGCCGGTCAGGAAAGGGTGTGGGAACGAGCGAGCGCCTCCCCTCCTGAGCCGTACCAGGCCATGTGCCCTCAACATGGGGGGGTGCTTTGGGGAAGGGGGGCCTTTCTCTTCATCTCTTCTCTTCTTCTTCCTTGAGATGTTGACTCGTCGCATCAGTGCCACCTAGCGGTGCTGCCTATAAGTGTAACCGATCAGTGCCCATTATTGCCACCCATCAGTGCCCATCACTGCCACCCATCAGTGCCCATCAGTACTACCTCAACAGCGTACATCAATGAAGGAGAAAAATTACCCGTTTTAAAATTTTATAACAAAATATAAAAAAATTAATAAAAATGCAGAGATGATCAAATACCACCAAAAGAAAGCTCTATTTGTGGGGAAAAATGATAAAAATTTAATTTTGGTACGGTGTTATATGACCGCGCAATTGCCACTCAAAGTGCGACAGCGCTGAAAGCTGAAAATTGGTTTGGACAGGAGGGGAGTTTAAGTGCTCAGTAAGCAAGTTGATTAAACAAGGCAGATTGCTGTTCTTTCAGTAGAGAAGGCATGGATCCAGTGTCTCTGCAAAGCAGGGACAAGGATCCTTGTCTTCCCCTAGTAAAAGCACCTCCACGCTGTACAATAACACTGGCTAGGCATACAGTTAACCCTTTGATCACCCCTGATGTAAACCCCTTCCCAGACAGTGTCATTAGTACAGTGACAGTGCATATTTTTAACACTGATCACTCTATTAGTGCCACTGGTTACTAAAAAAAGTGTCAGTTAGTGTCCAATTTGTCCGCCTCAATGTCGCAGTCTTGCTATAAGTCGCTGATCACTGCCATTACTAGTAAGAAATTAATAAAAAGTTCATGAATACATCCCATAGTTTGTAGACGCTATAACTTTTGCGCAAAACCAACCAATATATACACTTATTAAGAATTTGTTTTACCGAAAATATGTAGCAGAATACATATTGGCCTAAATTGATGAATAAATTCGATTTTTTTCAATGTTTATTGGATATATTTTATAGCAGAAAGTAAGAAATATTGTTTTTTTCAAAATTGACGGTCTTTTTTGTTTATAGCGCAAAAAAAAAAAAAAAGTATGCAGTGCATACTAGATCATTATGCCTTTTGCCTTACAGGTTAAAAAAAAAAAAATCTGTGGGTTTACTACTGCTTTAAGATAGTGTGAGGGGGGGGGGGGGGTTTGAATCGAGATCGCATTTTTTAAACGATTAATGGTGCAGCTCTACTAGACACCGATTTAAGAAATCTACCGCTCCATAACCGTAATTGTGGGTGGATTGGACCGTACGGAGAAATAGTCGACCAAAAGCAGAAAAGATGTTACAAATGTACATAATTAAAACTTCTACGCACTTTTTCTCATAATACGGCTTTATATTATATTTGATATATCGGCTGTTTATTATCTATGGCCTTGAATGTCAGTCTTTCAAAAAGGAAAACAATACAAAAACATACTTATGCCTAGAGACTCTTTCAATAAGTCAGACTCTGCTAAAAGTCTGGGAGAAAATCTAATGTGCCAGAGAAAGAAAAAAAGATTTATTGCTATTAATCCTTGGTGATAAATCATTCAAGGAATTTAATAAAAGCCCCCCATACTTTCACAAACATTCAGAGTTCCGCAACAAAGAAAGCATTATGTTTCTGAATCTGATTTTACCATGCACTTCACTTGACCTCTCTCTGCTGCTTCTGTCAGACAAAGTTGGCGGTGACAACAAGAACACAATATTCCCCGAGCCTTTATAATGCCACAACATGTGTAAAGTGTAGCTTTTGTTTTACTCCTTTTGCTATTAAATCCACTTTCCCGAACTAGGCAGAAAAAATTTATGATTGTCATTTTATTTTGTGTTGCAGAAAGAGAAGACAGTGGCATAACAGGCAAAGTTTTTTTTTTTTTTGCTAAGCCACTTAAAAGATAAGTACACTCTCAAAATGCACTTATTCTTTTTGCTGTTGCCTTGACCTAAACATTGCCACCCTCCCCACATAAGTATACTTACCAACATCTGTCAGACACGGTCTCCATGTTTTTTCTTTTACTTCCAGCATCTCAATTAGTATCTCTCTTAGCTGTGCCTGTGCATGACTGGTGTATAGCTGATGTCCCGTATGATCCACCTAAAACCATGAACCCCCAAACTATTTACCTTACCTTACTTGGATTAAATGGCCATCCAGCCCCTTTATTAACAAATAACAAATTTTATAAAATTAACTCCGTAAAAAAAAAAAAAAAAAATAAAAAAAAAATATATATATATATATATATATATATATATATATATATATATATATATATATATATATATATATATATATAATTTTTTTTAAACTGAAATATATATATACCACATATATAAAACCCCACATTTTTAAACTACTGCTCTGTTTGAGGTTCGTGAAGGAAGGTATTCTACCATAGCGGCTGCACCACCACCACCTCAGCATCCTGGACCCTAGCCATGATCCCACCAGCTCAGGGACGAACTATTGCCACCTTCTTGCCACTGCAGCACGATGACCGACAGCCCATTATTTCCAGATAGGGAAGGTACCCATACTGAGATAGGTCCAACCCATCCCCACACCATATCCTGTTTACCTTCCACCATTCCAACCTTCATGAACCAGAGACCCATGCCCACACAACCCCAAATACACACAACCGTACACCCCATACAGCCAAACAACAGGGAGGGTGGGTGGGAAAGATTCCCATGCCCACATAACCCAAAATACACACAACCGTACACCCCATACAGCCAAACAGCAGGAAGGGTGGGTGGGAAAAATTCCCTACCTATGTCCTATCCCTTCCTCTGCTCCCCATAAGTGAGTTGACCCTTCCCTCTGCAGGGGTAAAAATTAACTATGGCCACTCCACCCCATCACCAATGACCATAACCCCCCTTTTAAACTATCCCACTTCCTACAGTCATGCTGGCCCTTCAGTCATGCGGAAGTATTCTACCGCATCAGTTTCACCATGATCCCACCAGCTCAGGGATGAACTATTGCCACCTTCTTGCCACTGCAGCCCGATGACTAATAGCTCATTATTTCCAGATAGGGAGGGTACCCATACCGAGATAGGTCCAACCCGTCCCCACACTATATCCTGTTTACCTTCCACCATTCCAACCTTCACAAACCAGAGACCCATGCCCACATAACCCCAAATACACACAACCGTACACCCCATACAGCCAAACAACAGGGAGGGTGGGTGGGAAAAATTTCCATGCCCACATAACCCCAAATACACACAACCATACACCCCATACAGCCAAACAGCAGGGAGTGTGGGTGGGAAAAATTCCCTACCTATGTCCTATCACTTCCTCTGCTGCCCATAAGTGAGTTGACCCTTCCCTCTGCAGGGGTCAAAATTAACTACGGCCACTCCACCCCATCACCAATGACCATAACCCCCCTTTTAAACTATCCCACTTCCTACAGGAGCTTCCCTGTACTCACCCCACAGCTGTCCCAGCAGTCATGCTGGCCCTTCACCCAGGTTCTCTTTAGTTACCGGCCTGTTCTTTACTGAGGCAGAGATGATGGTAGACAAGTCCCATAGAAGGCTATGGGGTAAATTCAGTAAGAACTAAATACATCATAAAGTTTTGCATTAAAATAAATGTAGGGGGAACAAAATAGTGCCCCCTACATATGGGAATAGGGACAAAAATGTTACTAGTAAATTTAAAAATGTTATTCCTGCAAATTAATTGGTTACTTACCTGTCAGCTGATTTTGACATTTCTAGAATATTCTTCAGTTAAGTCGGGTGATCCAACGAACCTATAAAAACAAACAAGAGATTATAAAAAGAATTTAACCAACAAATTTCCTCAGAACAATGGTTGCAGCAGAAGAAAAAAGGCACCCTCTCCCCCCAATTTGTCACAGTCCTTTTCCCCTCCTTTCTGTTCTTTAATATTCCCTTTTGTCATAAGGGATAGTGTTTTGTCATTATTTGGTTGGTTCAAGCTTTCAAAGCTGAACCATTGGTATTTATTATCCATGTATGATTATAAATGTTATATGGTCAATATAATTGTATTCTTTATTATTATTGGTTATGTATATCGTCATATCCATAATAAAGGGCCGCGGGCCATTCATACCACATATTAAAGTCTAATAGTTTTTATTATATCTAAAGTTTAAGTTAAAAAATTTGAATGTGTCCTCTAGTCCCATAACACATTTATCTCTAAAGTAGTCAATTCAGTGAAAACAAAACTAATCACAATTTTTTTTTTTGTTAATTTAACCACAAAGTCTTTTGTTTGATTTACTCCCTTCATGACCAGTCCATTTTTTTTTTGAAGCGGCGCTGGGTTACCTTAACTGATAATTGCACAGTTGTGCGACGCTGTAACCAAATAAAATGTATGTCCTTTTTTTCCCCACAAATAGAGCTTTCTTTTGGTGGTATTTAATCAGCGCTGTGTTTTTTTCTAGTGCTATAAACAAAAAAATACAGACATTTTGAAAAAAAAACAAAAAAACAATATGGTTTACTTTCTGCTATAAAACATATACAATAAAAAAAAATGAAAAAATCGAATTACTTCATCAATTTAGGCCAATATGTATTCTACTACATTTTCTTTGTAAAAAAAAAACAATACAAAAGTGCAATAAGCATATATTAGTTGGTTTACGTAAAAGTTATAGCATCTACAAACTATGGGATGTTTTTTTTTTTTTTTATATTAACTAGTTGCTGACCGCCGGCCGTCAAATGACGGCCAGGCGGCGCAGCTATTGTGGCGGGAGGCCGTCATATGACGGCCTCCCGTTTAAACAGGGATGCGCGCGATCGTGCGCGCGCATCCCTGTTTCTTCGGTGGCGGCGTGTCACGGAGACACCGCTCGCCACCGAAGGGGGTGAACAGCCATTCGTTATGGCTGTTTACCACGTGATCGGCCGTGATGAAGTCACGGCCGATCACAGATGGTCACACCCCCTACGTGCACGGCGCATGCGCGCGATCGCGAGCGCGCTGCGCATGCACGTCGGTGGCGGCGTGTTCCCCGGGAACACTGCTCGTCACCGACACTGGTAAACAGCCATTGGCTGGCTGTTTACCCACGTGATCGGCTGTGATCCTTTCACAGCCGATCACTAAAATGTAAACAAACCGCGGTAACGGGATGTTACCGGGTTCTCCTCCTCACACACCGATCGTGTGTGAGGAGGAGATTGCGGTAACATCTCGTTACCGCATACAGTGTACACCAAACATACTGATTGCCCCCCCCCAATAAAGAGGACCTGTCACCACCCCTCATAGTACCTGTCAATCACAGTCCATCAGAGTACCTGTCACAGTCCATCAGAGTATTTGAGTACCTGTCCCAGCCCATCAGAGTACCCGAGTACCTGTCCCAGCCCATCAGAGTACCCGAGTACCTGTCCCAGCCCATCAGAGTACCCGAGTACCTGTCCCAGCCCATCAGAGTACCTGTCCCAGCCCATCAGAGTACCCGAGTACCTGTCCCAGCCCATCAGAGTACCCGAGTACCTGTCCCAGCCCATCAGAGTACCCGAGTACCTGTCCCAGCCCATTAGAGTACCCGAGTACCTGTCCCAGCCCATCAGAGTACCCGAGTACCTGTCCCAGCCCATCAGAGTACCCGAGTACCTGTCCCAGCCCATCTGAGTACCCGAGTACCTGTCCCAGCCCATCTGAGTACCCGAGTACCTGTCCCGGCCCATCAGAGTACCCGAGTACCTGTCACGGCACATCAGAGTACCCGAGTACCTGTCACCGCCCTTCAGAGTACCCAAATACCAGTCACCAAACCATCAGAGTACCTGTCACCAGGCCATCAGAGTACCCGAGTACCTGTCACCAGGCCATCAGAGTACCCGAGTACCTGTCACCAGGCCATCAGAGTACCCGAGTACCTGTCACCAGGCCATCAGAGTACCCGAGTACCTGTCACCAGGCCATCAGAGTACCCGAGTACCTGTCACCAGGCCATCAGAGTACCCGAGTACCTGTCACCAGGCCATCAGAGTACTCGAGTACCTGTCACCAGGCCATCAGAGTACCCGAGTACCTGTCACCAGGCAATCAGAGTACCCGAGTACCTGTTCCAGTCCATCTGAGTACCCGAGTACCTGTCACAGTCCACCTGAGTACCCGAGTACCTATCTCCAGCCCATCAGAGTACCCGAGTACCTATTTGCAGCCCATGTCTCATAGAATATACGTTGGGGTGTTTACTTTCCAAAATGGGGTCATTTTGTGGGTAATTTCACTGTCCTGGTGGTCCAGGGCCTTCAAAAGTGTGATGGGTAGGAATGAAATAAGATGTGTCATTTATGCTCCTAGAACGCCTGAACGTACTACTTCAATGTTTGGCCCATCTATGTGGCCAGGCTGTGTAAAAGTCCTACACATGTGGTATCGCCATACTCGGGAGGAGTAGCAGAATGTATTTTGGGGTGTAATTTTTGCTATATACATGTTATGTGTTAGAAATATCTTATAAATTGACAATTTTGTGTAAAAAAAAAATGCGTTTTAATTTTTTTCCACATATTCCAAAAACTTCTGGAAAAAAATGAACCGTTCAAAAGACTCATTATGCCTCACAGATTATACGTTGGGGTGTTTGCTTTCCAAAATGGGGTAATTTTATGGGAAATTCCATTGTGCTGGTACTCCAGGGCCTTCAAAAGTGTAATAGGTGGTTGAGAAATGAGATGCGTAATTTTTGCTCATAGAACGTCTGAAGGTACTACATCAATGTTAGTGCTCTGTATGTGGCCAGGCTGTGTAAAAGTCTCACACACGTGGTATCGCCGTACTCGGGAAGAGTAGCAGAATGTATTTTGGGGTGTAATTTTTGCTATATACATGCTATGTGTTAGAAATATCTTATAAATTGACAATTTTGTGTAAAAAAAAATGCGTTTTAATTTTTTTCCACATATTCCAAAAACTTCTGGAAAAAAATTAACCATTCAAAAGACTCAATATGCCTCACAGATTATACGTTGGGGTGTTAGCTTTCCAAAATGGGGTGATTTTATGGGAAATTCCATTGTCCTGGTACTCCAGGGCCTTCAAAAGTGTAATAGGTGGTTGAGAAATGAGATGCGTCATTTTTGCTCGTAGAACGTCTGAAGGTACTACATCGATGTTGGTGCTCTGTATGTGGCCAGGCTGTGTAAAAGTCTCACACATGTGGTATCGCCGTACTCAGGAAGAGTAGCAGAATGTATTTTGGGGTGTAATTTGTTGTATACATATGCTGTGTGTGAGAAATAACCTGATAATATGACAATTTAGTAAAAAAAAATAAAAAAAAATAAAAAATCTTCATTTTGCAAAGAATTGTGGGAAAAAATGACAACTTAAAAAACTCACCATGCTACTTACTTAATACCTTGGGATGTCTACTTTGTAAAAAGGGGTCATTTGGGGGGTATTTGTACTTTCCTGACTAGTTAGAGTCTCAAGAAATGAGATACACCTGATGTACTGAAGGCCTGATCAGAAGTGATGAATTTTCAGTGATTGGCACCATAGATTGTAGACTCTATAACTTTCACAAAGACCAAATAATATATACTAATGTGGGTTATTTTTACCAAAGATATGTAGCAGTATAAATTTTGGCCAAAATTTATGAAGAAAAATTACTAATTAGCAAAAATTTATGACAGAAACGAAGAAAAAGGCATTTTTTTCACAAAATTTACGTTTTATTTTATTTATAGCACAAAAAATAAAAAACCCACTAGTGATTAAATACCACTAAAAGAAAGCTCTATTTGTGTGGAAAAAAGGACGCAAGTTTCATATGGATACTGTGTTGGATGACTGAGTAATTGTCATTCAAAGTGTGAGAGCGCTGAAAGCTGAAAATTGGTCTGGTCAGGAAGGGGGTGTAACTGCACTGTACTGAGGTGGTTAATCATGGCGATCAGCAACTTATAGCAGGACTGCAATATTGCGGCGGACAGACGGACATTAACTGACACTTTTGACACTTTTTGGGGACCAGTGAAACTAATGCAGTGATTAGTGCTAAAACTATGCACTGTCACTGTACTACTGATACTGGCTGGGAAGGGTATAAACATCAGGGGTGATCAAAGGGTTATCTGTGTGCCTGACTAGTGTTTTACTGTACTGTGGAAGGTGATTTTACTAGGAAGGCATGAATATATGTCCATGCTTTGCAGGAACACAGGATCCATGCCTTCCCTACTGACAGAACAGCGATCTGCCTTGTTTACATAGGCAGATCTCTGTTCTGCCTCTCTGGCTGATGATCGGTGGGTGCAGGCAGACATTGAGTCCACAGCACTCGCAGATCAGCTCCCGCTGTGTATAATCACAGTGGGAGCAGGCCGGCAGTGGCACATGTGTGCACCCAATACCCAGAAGTGTCGGGTAACGTACTGAGTACATGATCTGGCACAGCAGAGCCACCTTGCCACCGTATAAGTAAGTTATATGGTAGGAAAGTGGTTAATTAAAGCTTTAGTCTATCACCCTGTATATTATCAGAGACTGAACCTCCGGCTGCAGCATGAAGCATTTAGCAGCGTTGTTACTACAGCTTATAAATGTGACCCTTCCCATTTAGGGCATATGTCATCCCCACCTAGGCCATTCAACTGTCAGATGGAGATGATAGGTAAATGAAAACAAATGGTCCTGCATTATGTTTTAACAAAAAAAAAAGCTGCCAGCTTCCCCCCAAGTTTCATACCTGGTATGAATTTTAGGGGGGAACCCCAAGCAAAAAAACAAAAAAATTGTGTATTCCACCACAAAAATCCATACCATACCCTTTTTGATCATTGAATCTGGCAAGCCAGGACAAGGGGGACAAGTGGTTGACCTTCTTCTGAATCATAAAAGGCCAGATGCCCTCAATGCTGAGGGTTAGCTTTCCAGGGGACCCGCCGGCAAAGCACCTTGTTTCTATATTGATGAGGACAAGAGCCTCTTCCCCACAACCCTGGCCTGATGGTTGAGGTGAACTGCAGGCAGGCTGGATTGGAATCTGAAATCTGACAAATATCGCCCCCCCATGTGAATGAGTAAAGCGTGAATATAAATGAACACACAGCTTTTGACAAGCCCTTGAATCATATTGTCATCAATCATGATGAATGATGCCCACCAACCTGCCAAAAGAAGAAAAAACCCACTAAGCACCAACACGATCTTGACTGTTTGCATTGGTTAACATGATCCTTGGTGCCAAATGTTAACAAATGGCAGGGTCTCCTGGTAACCTCATTAATAAAATATGGATGTGTACATACTTGGTCAATGACATCACCCAGGAAACCCTACACTTTTGTTTACATTTAGTACTGAGGACCTGGACATGTCATTCGGCGCGAACAGTTGTTGGGATGATGACTGTACTCAGCGGGTTTTTTCAGTAGGTCATCGTGTTTGATGAGTACCTGCATTGCTGGTTGGCATAATTGATGGTGGACTTGCATTATGGGACATTTATTTTTTTTGAGAGATTTTAACCATTTGCTGCCTGCCTGCTCGCCCACATTTTACTGAAGGTAGGCAACTCATGCAGGCACAATCACATACTTGTACGTCGGCAGTAACTTCCGGGTTAAAAATTGTCAACAGGTTTCAGCTGATGATGCATGGTTGAGACCTGCTGATCGGCTGTGTTCAATCACAGCCCTGAGCCCTGTGTTGTCAAACAACACAGGGTTCTGTACAGAGAGAACTACTGTATTGGTTTGTTTCTTCAACAAACAGACATTTAGTAAAAAGCAGCACACATTATACATTGTTAGGCACACTATTAACCCTTTGGTAACTTCTAGATGTTAACCTTTTCCTAGCCAGTGTCATTAGTACAGTGACGCTGTATAGTAATATCACTGATCACTATATTAGTGTCACTGTTAATGTCAGTGGCAGTTAGTGTTCCACCCAGCCATCATCAGTTAGTGTCAGACTATCACAGTCCCTCTATAAGTTGCTGATCACCGCCTTTACAAGTATAAAAAAACAACTAACATTCAAGTATATACCATATTTTGCAGATGCTATAACCTTCATACAAACCAATCAATATACACGTTGTGGGATTTTTTATTTTTTTATTTTTTACCAAAGACATGTAGCAGAATACATTTTGGCCTAAGTTTATGAAGAAATTTTATTTTTTTTATTTTTTATTATTGAATATGTTTTATAGCAGAAAGTAAAAAACATTGGATTTTTTCTAACTTTTTGGCATTTTTTCATTTATATAATAAAAACTAAAAAACCCAGTGATGATCAAATACCACTAAAAAAAGCTCTATGTGTGTGAAAAAAATGATGGGTACAGTGCTAAATAGCAAAAAAATGGCCTGGTCATGAAGGGGGTAAAACCTTCCGGAGCTCAAGTAATTAGTAGAGGACTTGTCAAAAACTGTTTATTTCCATTTTTTGCATGTGAATAAACAGGTGTGGATGAAGCAGAAGAAACCTGGATGAAGTTTTTATTTAACCTCTTATGGGCCCCTGGAGATTTTGCACATGGTTTTAATTTTTGTGATAAGGAGTAGAGAGCATATATATATATATATATATATATACAGTGCCTTGCGAAAGTATTCGGGCCCCCTTGAACTTTTCAACCTTTTGCCACATTTCAGGCTTCAAACATAAAGATATAAAATTTTTATTTTTTGTGAAGAATCACCAACAAGTGGGACACAATTGTAAAGTGGAACGAAATCTATTGGATATTTTAAACTTTTTTAGCAAATAAAAAACTGAAAAGTGGTGCGTGCAAAATTATTCGGCCCCTTTACTTTCAGTGCAGCAAACTCACTCCAGAAGTTCAGCGAGGATCTCTGAATGATCCAATGTTGTCCTAAATGACTGATGGTGATAAATAGAATCCACCTGTGTGTAATCAAGTCTCTGTATAAATGCACCTGCTCTGTGATAGTCTCAGGGTTCTGTTGAAAGCGCAGAGAGCATCATGAAGACCAAGGAACACACCAGGCAGGTCCGTAATACTGTTGTGGAGAAGTTTAAAGCCGGATTTGGATACAAAAAGATTTCCCAAGCTTTAAACATCCCAAGGAGCACTGTGCAAGCGATCATTTTGAAATGGAAGGAGTATCAGACCCCTGCAAATCTACCAAGACCTGGCCCTCCCTCTAAACTTTCAGCTCAGACAAGGAGAAGACTGATCAGAGATGCAGCCAAGAGGCCCATGATCACTCTGGATGAACTGCAGAGAACTACAGCTGAGGAGGGAGAGTCTGTCCATAGGACAACAATCAGTCATACACTGCACAAATCTGTCCTTTATGGAAGAGTGGCAAGAAGAAAGCCATTTCTCAAAGATATCCATAAAAAGTCTTGTCTAAAGTTTGCCACAAGCCACCTGGGAGACAACCAAACATGTGGAAGAAGGTGCTCTGGTCAGATGAAACCAAAATCCAACTTTTTGTCCACAATGCAAAACGATATGTTTGGCGTAAAAGCAACACAGATCATCACCCTCAACACACCAACCCCACTGTCAAACATGGTGGTGGCAGCATCATGGTTTGGGCCTGCTTTTCTTTAGCAGGGACAGGGAAGATGGTTAAAATTGAGGGGAAGATGGATGCAGCCAAATACAGGACCATTCTGGATGAAAACCTGTCTGCAAAAGACCTGAAACTGGGACGGAGATTTATCTTCCAGCAAGACAATGATCCCAAACATACAGCAAAATCTACAAAGGAATGGTTCACAAATAAACGTATCCAGGTGTTAGAATGGCCAAGTCAAAGTCCAGACCTGAATCCAATCGAGAATCTGTGGAAAGAGCTGAAAACTGCTGTTCACAAACGCTCTCCATCCAACCTCACTGAGCTCGAGCTGTTTTGCAAGGAAGAATGGGCAAGAATTTCAGTCTCTCGATGTTCAAAACTGATAGAGACATACCCCAAGCGACTTGCAGCTGTAATCGCAGCAAAAGGTGGCTCTACAAAGTATTAACGCAAGGGGGCCGAATAATTTTGCACGCCCCACTTTTCATTTTTTTATAAAAGTTTCAAAAATCCAATAGATTTTGTTCCACTTCACAATTGTGTCCCACTTGTTGGTGATTCTTCACAAAAAATAAAAATTGTATATCTTTATGTTTGAAGCCTGAAATGTGGCAAAAGGTTGAAAATTTCAAGGGGGCCGAATACATTCGCAAGGCACTATATATATATATATATATATATATATATATATATATATGTATATGTAAGAAGGCCAGTATGGTGGCCTGAATTTATGGGAGGAGCCCGGGGGGTATTTAACCAGCCCACTCGCCTGTGGTCTTTGTCGGTTTCCTGTGCGCAATACTACGTCACTAGGCCGACTGCTCGAGTTTCGTTGCCATTCGGATAACTTCTCTCTACTAGAAGTCTCGTGGTTTTCGTTCCCGTTCGTGTTTTGTACAACGTCTCTGGCTCGACTGCCGCAGGTAAGGGTCTCGATTGACCTTCCTTTACTAAAAACATTTCTATTTTTTGAGTATCGTTAAACCCTGAAATCTCGAGTCATTCGTTACGAAACCGGGTTGTTATCACTCAAACGCACCATTTTTCGCAGCGCCCTTCATTTCACGGGCCTCATTTCAGTAGAAATTACTTGAACAAAAAACTGCACTATTTTCATAACTTGTTATGTTGTCTGCCTCATCACCGTGTTCCACAGACAAATCGTTGCCAGTCGCATCACACGGCACAACGATTCATACCTCTGCCACGGCTGGCTCACGTAGGTCATTTCATCATTTCACTCATTTCTGTCACACACTGCGCCCCGATTCGAATCCAGTCGCATCCACTAAATGCGCCGATTCGTTCCGGTGTGCCCCTAGTTGCTCCTCATTTCGGTACATGCTCTAGAGCCCACTCGTTGCTAATCGATCCGGGTCTCTGTTATGGGAATCATTTCACTGTCACCTATTACGTTCCGAATCGAAACCAGTCGCATTCTCAATGCACAGGTTCGATCGACGTGTCCCAGTTGCGTTGGCCTCATTTCAGTACATGCTCTAGAGCCTGCTCGTTGACGGTCGCAGGCTGCGTCCTCTCCGAGTCGCATCTCTATCATGGGAAACATTTCATTGTCACGTAGTGCGTTCAGTTAGAATCCGGTTGCATCCCTGTGCATCGATTCGTCCGGACGGCCCTAGGTATTTTTTCAGCCTCATTTTAGTGCATGCTCCAGAGACCAATTCGGTTCCAGTCTCAGTTCGCGGCAGGCCGATCCAGGCCTCTGTAATGACAGAAGTTGTTCGTTTCATTTCACTGTCACGCTCCGCGCTCCGGTTCGAATCCAGTCGCACCTACACATGCACCGATTCGTTCCGGTTCGCCCCAGGTTTTTTCCCACATTTCAGTACATGCTCCAGAGTCCGCTTTGTTGTCAGTCGCACTTGCGACACGACCATTTCCTGCCTCTGTCATGGCAATCATACTTCATTTCACTGTCACTTACAGCGCTCCGACTCGAATCCAGTAGCATCCATGATGCATCGATTCGGTTCGGCGTGCCCCAGATGGAACGGCCACATTTCACTTTTTCCACAGGTTGCCTCATTGTACGGTCACAATTACAGCACTTATTTGCGCTCCCGCATTGGACACGGGTCATCCCACACTTTATCCTGTACGCAAATGATACGTCGGATTGGGACAGCAGAATACAAAAAAAAAAAAAAAAGAATGATAATGAATAAATGGTGGTGATAATGAAAGAAATTATGACGAAAACTATCTACTCACTGGTGCACCTCGCTCGTATTAGCCAGCCGTTTACGTCACTCTTCAGTTTACTTGTTAGGCTCCTCACCAGTTGTCATCTGTTATTTCTATCTCCAGGTCAGTCAAGTTCAGTAGGTCCACCCTGCACCAGCTTGGATGTTATCTTCCCAGGTAAAAAAAAAAGAGAAAGGGGAAGGCGTGGAAAATGTGACAGCAACCATGCTGGCATACATATATATGTATGTGAAGGCACGTGACAATATATATATATGTATACAAGTTCGCTCTCGCCTTGGCACTCAGCAACAGGTGGATTTGCTTGGTAAAATAGAAAAACAGTCTTGACTTATGTCACCCTCTATAGGTTCCGGTCGTCCATCCTTCATCCCCAGAGAGATAGGACATCACTCCTAGGGCACGATTCACCTGGAGCCATGTCCCAAGTCGGCAGCGAAGACCTTACCGCCCCCTTGTCTCCTCGCCCACCTTCAGTGAGCGACAGCATACAGTCCTACAGGGGTTGGACTATCCCCAGGCTGACAGCAGAGCTGAGACGCAAGGGCATTCCTTTCCCCGCTACCGCTAGGAAGGCAGAGCTTTTCAGGCTCCTCTCTACCCCGCCAGCTACAGCCGGGCCCAGTACCCCACCTCAGGCTTCTCTCCAGTCCATCTCAGTGGCTATTTCTCAACTGCACTCAATGGTGTCGTCCTTAACCAACACAGTCACGGACGTCCAGGCCAGAGTGACGCTTCTAGAGGCTCACCCAGCCACATCCACCCCTGTTCCAGTTTCAGTCCCGCCACCACTGCCGACAGGTAACGCAGGGACATGTCCTGTTGTCCACCCAGCACATCTGGTGCCGGCCGGCATAAGGAAGGACATCTTGGACGGCAAGGATGTCAACCTTGCCTCCCTGCTTATTTCAGTCCACGACCTTGCAGAAAACAAGGCCTACACATGGGGAGACATCTCCGTAGTCCTCAAAGCCAAGGATCCCAGGCTGAACCGCAAACTCTCCATCCCAGAGTTTGCCCTAGCCTTTGGGATGCTTAGAGACGTCATTTGTTCAGCATCCCCCGCCAGAAGGGAAGAGCTGGACTTGTACACAGTGGTGGACCTAGGTTACAAATACGGAGGCTTCGCCTTTTACGATTACCATCGTTCCTTCTCCGCCAAAGTAGCCGCTAAACTGGCACAGTTCCAATCACCCACAGACTGGAGCCTTATGGACACCGAATTGTTCTGCCGGCATTTTGCCGGCCTTCGTTCAACTCTGTGTGCCATCTGCCAGTCCTCCACCCATACCGCCTCCTGGTGCGCCAACATGACGGTTAGCCGCCCAGTAGAGTTCCCCTCCACCTCCGGTACAGGCCAAGGCTTATCAGGCCCTACACCAAAGATTCAAGTTGACAAGTTTGGACGTTCGGTCCGAACCAGGCGGGGTGCGGCCATTTGCAATAATTACAACCATGGCTCATGTCATTTTAGCCAGTGCCGCCTATTGCACATCTGTGTCATATGTCACAGAGCGCACCCCAGGAATCTGTGTGAGGTTAAAGCTCGCAAGGGCTCATGACTGAGCCGCATAGACGTCCTATGCTTGGGCTTCTACCTCACCATGCACCCCACTCCTTCACTAGCCACCTTCCTCATCGGTGGCTTCACAACAGGCTTCCATACCGGCCTCATCTCCCTGCCCCACACAACCTACGAGTGCGGAAATCTCCGCTCAGCAGCTTCCGATGAGCAGGCCATTGACCAGTTGCTGCAAACCGAGGTGGAACGAGGCTTCGTCATAGGCCCCTTCACACAGCCCCCCTTCAATATGTGGAGAGTTAGCCCTATTGGGCTTGTCAAGGGCAAATTTTCGAATAAAAATCGTTTGGTGTACGACCTGTCTGCGCCTCATTCTTCCTACATTCCCAGCCTAAATTCCCTGATTCCTTCAGAAGAATTTTCATTAAAATATGCCTCTGTGGACATGGCGATTCAGGCCATCCTTAAAGTAGGCACAGGTGCGTGGCTGTCCAAAGCCGACATATCCGATGCCTTTAAGCTGTTGCCTATTCACCCATCCCTCTGGTGCTGGCACGGCATTAAATGGAGAGACCAATATTATTTCGCCACTAAATTAACATTTGGCTCCAAAAGCAGCCCCTGGCTGTTCGACACGTTCACACAGTCTCTTGGATCCTTCGGCACAAGGCTTGTTGTCAGCAAGTTATCCATTACCTGGATAACTTTCTATTGATTGAACAGCCGGGCATACCTCCAAGGGACCTTGGTAAATTAAGGACCGTCTTTGGGAATCTCAACGTCCTCATCGCCGAACATAAGGTTGACGGGCCCGAACAATTTATCACCTTCCTCGGAGTCAATCTCGACACCAGCGCCATGCAGGCCAGCCTGCCCCTCGACAAACTTATCTAGCCTACTATGGCTTTCTACGGCCCAGCGAGTTCACCCATAACAGCACACACACTCCAGTCCTTCGCAGACGTCATCTGCTCCGTCACCAGGACCACTTCATTCTCCACCTCTCGGTAACCAAGACTCAGCAGGCAGGCACCGGCGTAGATATCAACCTCTACAAAACCAACAACGCCTGGTGCCCGGTTGCTGTGCTTTCGCAGTTACTCTCTCTACTACCCGAGCTCCCGGACTCTAGTCCTCTGTTGCCCTTCCCGGTCAAACCATTAACGAAACCGCCAGTTCATTAAGCATGTAAGGATTCTCCTCCGCAATTTGCTCCTCAATCCCAGTGAGTACTCCGGCCATTCCTTCCGCATCGGAGCAGCTTCATCCGCATCCCGGCATGGGGTCCCGGACCACGTCATCAAAAGATTGGGCAGGTCGAAATCGGCCTGCTTCGCTTGATACATCCCTAACCCACAGGTAGAAATGTCTCGGGCATTCACCCAACTGGCTCAATAAAGATAAAGCTGAAAACAATAAAACTCTCTTACCCCTACCTAAGTGTTTTTGCCCCCTTATTTTGGTATACCGTCCATTAGACCAGGGCACACTTTCAGGTCCATTTCATATAGGGTGTCTTATGATAAACTTGTATTGTTCAGATACGTATCGGCCATAGGGCTTCGGCCATAAGTAAGAAGGCCAGTATGGTGGCCTGAATTTATGGGAGGAGCCCGGGGGGTATTTAACCAGCCCACTCGCCTGTGGTCTTTGTCGGTTTCCTGTGCGCAATACCCACCCTCCCACCCCCTTTTTTAGGGCATTTCTCAAAACATTTCTCTTCAAACACATTCATTTCTAATCACTGGGTATGCCCCCTTATTTTGGTATACCGTCCATTAGACCAGGGCACACTTTCAGGTCCATTTCATATAGGGTGTCTTATGATAAACTTGTATTGTTCAGATACGTATCGGCCATAGGGCTTCGGCCATAAATAAAATTTGTTTGCTCTCAGTTACCTATTGCATATATAATTTTGCATTTTTCGCCCTTTCATTACATTTGTTTACTATACAAATAAGATAAGAAGATATGTAAACATAAGGAGCTGAGCTACCAAGCTGTGTCATTGTGGATATTTTATTGTCTAATTGCTTAAATGGCTTAATGGTGAGACACTTTGAGCACCCATATTTTGGTATTAAATTCTGTATATTTAGATATGAAATTTATACTATCAACTATATACACACACCACAGAATAAATATATCAAGGTAAAAAAGGTAAAAAGGTAGGAAGTACCGGTAGTTATTAAAGCAGCATTAAACCCAGAACCAAAAATGTAATATACTGCAGTCTGACAATCATTAAATGTGGTGGCTGCATTATTACTTTTTTTAGGCTTTTCTCTCTCTGTTTTCACCTAGTAATCTGGCCAGTAACACACCTTTTGTATTAGAGTGCCCCCCTCTACTCTAAATAAAGGATCACAGGGGCACCTTTGGACAGCAGCATTCTCATTCTGAGATTCTGAGGAGTGGTAGATGTATTAGCAGATTTATATACACTAACAAATTGAAGCTGAACTCCAGCTCATAACCAGTTACAAGAAAATGTGTTTTCCTTTTGGGATAAAGGTTTTACATAATTAAAAATAAAAACTGATCATTGTAAGCATCCCTGTCAGTGGTAAATGGTTTGTCTTATCCTTGTAAGCTGATGTATCTGGAAGAGATCTTTTTCTGTTGGAAAATAACAGACTCACTGGCCAGAACACCAGGTAAAAAAAAAAAAAAGAAAATCACCAATGCAAAAAGGAGAAAAACACCTGTAATCTACCCAAAAAGAAGCTTGTGTACTTTTTTGAGCTTCAGGCTTTTTCCTTCAAGTGACAGAAAGCTCAGATGTGAACAGGGACCATTTAAATGAATGGGATTTTGCTTGTTGGGCATTTTTTAACTTTTGAGATGAGCGTTTTACAAGCTGAAAATGCTCAGATGTGAATGGGCCTATAAAGCTTAGAGAGTTAAAAATATATTTCCAACACTTGAAACTAAAAGCATTCTATCATCTAGGTCTAGGTTAAAGGATGCTGATGAGGCTCAGATAAGGTGGAAATGATATACCGATTTATTAAACCATATAGATAAAGTAGATCAACAGAGGTTTCAGTAGGTCTGTTATGTTCAGTAACGCTTGGTAATGAGGAATGAAGATTAACGGCCTTAAAATGCTTATCAAAGAACACAGCAAAGGAAATTGATAGCATTGCTTTGAAAAAATTGCAGCAATCAGACACATCTGGTAAAATACTCTCTAGGCTTTGCCAGAAAATTAGTAAAACAGCATTATAATTAACAGACTAAAAAATAAATATATGTACTTACCATTACTGAAAAGTTTTTTTAAATGACTGTGGAAACCACACAAATTAATTCAAAAGTTGCACTTCAGTAATGGCACTCTTTAGAACTTTACCCATAAAATCAACAAATTTACATTCAGTGAAAAAGCACCTTAGGTAAGGTACTGTCTCTGCCAATTGATATAGCTAAACTAATTATATTTCATTAATAAAGTTAAGAGTCCATCAATACTTAAATGCAGATTAGAGTGTTTTGTACATTTTAAACAACATGAAAAGCTAATTCCAGCAAAAAGAAGAGGTTTCCAATAGTAGAGGCCAGTTTGAAAGTAGCAGAAGAGGATGAGACTATCCCCCATTTTGCTAGTCTCATTGTAGATATCTTAGCTGCTCTGCAAAAAAGAGTGGTAATGACTCATACTGGAAGGATAGTTCTTGATAGCTGGTTGAAAGAACAATTTGTTTTTGGTCTCCATAGTACAATTCTTAAAACCTGATAAAAGGAAACTCCTACCAGTACTCCTGATTCAAAATTTCACCAATTGCAAAGGATGTCTATATCTTTATCAAAGAGCAAGAGTTCGCTAAACATTAGGAAGGCCATATATGGTTCGAATCTTGGCTGGTTCAGTAGGAACCAGTCGAGATTAGAACCGTGTATGGGCAGGCTGAAGGTGTCAAGTTGTTTGATTCATCAACTTGGGTACAACCAGCATGCTGGGTTTGACTTGTGATTATCGCTAGCGGCTGCTATAGCCACTAGCAATAATAACTATTAAAATTTGAAATTCTTGAGAGCTACCTGTTTTAAATGTAGGTTATATGGACAGCTGCTGGCACTAATCACGTCCCATACAAGTAATAATAACTGTCTTCTCCTGGCCGGGAGGGCTTCCCCTGCCCCCCTTCCTCCAGGAGATGCCAATGGCTCGGGAGGAGGGATTCCTACATCAGCACTGTCTGTGTTGATGGGGGAATATAGCGAATTTCAACCCATCATTGCAGGAAGGAATTTCGCTCAGTGTATGGACAGGCCTTACAGGACACTATTGTTAAAACTGATTTGCAACTGTAGCACCCTGGGGTTTAGTCAGGGAGCTAACATGCCTGATTAAGGGGTTCTGCATGACTCCAAACCGTTGCATCTTTCTTGTGTTGTGATCATGCAATAAACTACCCGTTTGGACTCCACTTTGTGCCGATCCTTGGTGTGCTGGAAAATATCTACGTTGTGACTTGAACCAGTATCCAGCTGGTTGTTGCTGCAGCACCCAAACCTTGAAAGCTTATACCAGGAACGTGTGCAATGGCAATATGAAGTATTAGTCAGGGAGCTCCTCACAAATTTACTTTCCAAGAGTAGTCATCTTGGTCGATTGATAGAGGTCTATTGATTTCTAAGTTTTGCCTTGTTGCACTTTTCCCTTCTACCACTAGGTGGCTGGGAACTTGAAGTACTAGATATGAGAATAACAACCCAAGGTCAGGTTATGGGTATATGGGGTATATACCTGGACGGCTGTCTGGGTGGACATGTGTCGTACGCCTCGGGCTTCTAGGCTGAAGATTGGGCCTATCATGGGGGCATCTGGCTGCCAGGCTGTGTGAGGGCCTATCCAGAAGTAAGAGGGCAGCAAAGGGTTGGGACTGCGGCTTGCAGTCCAACCAAACGTGATGGTTCTGTTGGCCGTAGAACCTGTCAGTGGTTGGAGGTAGAAGGGAAGCTGTCACTACAAAGGGACCAACCACCTTTACCAAGGACAACACTGAGTAACTGAAGAAAGTACCAGAACCATATTTCACCAAACGGGCACGGTGGAGAATCGGGAAACTTCAGGCAGGGATCAAGACAGGGACCCAACCCGTGGAGGAGACGCTTGCAGGGCAGCCTTGTCAGTCAAGCCAAGGACCTTGCCGGTTAGCAAGGGTGAAGCTTAAGAAGTATCTGGAGTACCAAGTTAGAGACCCATGCAGGGAAGTGTGGGTGATGCTTGACGGAGATACCACCACCAACCTTGGAGGAGCTCAAGGGATTCAGAGTCAGTGAATCAGAGGGTCTAGTGAGAGACCGGGAGTTCAGTGTTGATGAACTACAAGAGGCGGATGTAGTGGAGCTGAAAGAACTGTTACATTTGAGCTATGCCGCGTACCCATCAGACTATCTGGCGGACAAGAGTCCGCCGGACAATCCACCCGTGTGTGGGCTTCTGCAGACTTTTTTCCCCCAAAAGTCCGGCGGACTTAGAAAGTAGTTTTGACTCAAAAATTGTCCGGCGGACAATCTGGTCGTCTGTGTGCTAGTCCGCCCGGACTTTTGAAATGAACGGACTTTCCCGCACACGGAGAAAAGTCCGTTCATTTTGAACGCAGCTCCAGGTAGCCGGGACTAGCAAAGGAAGTCAATGTCGGTGCCTTCGGCGGCGAGATTGACACATCGCTGGCCCCATCACCTGGTATGGACTTAAAGGGGAAGCCCTACTCCGAAAAAACGGCGTGGGGGTTCCCCCAAAGGTCCATATAAGACCCTTATGCGAGCACGCAACCCAGCCGGTCAGGAAAGAGGTTGGGGACGAGCGAGCACCCCCCTCCTGAGCTGTACCAGGCTGCGTGCCCTCAACATGGGGGGTGCTTTGGGGAAGGGGGGGCCCTGATTTTCGGGAAGGGGCCCTTGTCCTCATCAACATGGGGACAAGGTTCTTTGGGGTGGGGGGCTGGGGGGCTGCACCCCCCAAGTTGAGGGCACACGGCCTGGTATGGCTCAGGAGGGGGGCTCTCACTCGTCTCCACCCCCTTTCCTGACAGGCCGGGTTGCGTGCTCAGATAAGGGTCTTATATGGACATTTGGGGGGGACCCCACACCGTTTTTTCAGCCATTTAAGTCCATACCAGGTGACGGGGCCAGCGACGTGTCAATCTCACCGCCGGAGGCGGTGACATTGACTTCCTTCGCTAGTCCCGGCTACCTGGAGCCGCATTCAAAATGAACGGACTTTTCTCCGTGTGTGGGCAAGTCCGTTCATTTCAAAAGTCTGGCGGACTCCCGCCATAGTCTGGCGGAACTGGTCCGCCGGAAAAGTCCAGTTGTGTGTGGGCAGGTCTGCTCATTCGGAAAGTCCGGCAGACTTTCCGGCGGTTTGTCCGCCACACTAAGTCCGCCGGATAGTCTGATCGTGTGTACGCAGCATTAGGGACTGTTAAAGTGGAAGTAAACCCATCGATTTAAACAGTTAAAAAAAAAGGCATGCCGGGAATGCTAACGGCACATTGGCTGTGCTCTCAGCCAAACTATCAAACCATTCAATGGCTGGTGTCATAACGAATCACATGTGCAGCACCATAGCAGTTGAAGATTAAACAGAGGCAAAGATGGCAGCTTCCTTGGCTGAAAATGATAGGGGAGTTTACTTCCACTTTAAGCATCTAAAATCATACATATCAAAAATGTATAATACAATAATGGAAATTCCAATATATATATTTCATCTATACATATACATGCATACATGATGTCAAAATAATACCTGTGTAGCCAAGGATTTCTACTCCCTATCATAATTAAAACCTTAGATGACATGATTACAGAGTTGGACATGTAAACCAGTAGGAACATAGAACATGTAAAATAATTTATATATATATATACATCTGTAAATAGTATTGAACAAGGCATGAGGCAATAAAGTGCAGGAAAGTAGCAATAATCTAACATGTTCAGGGGAAAAAGCTATGGGGAAGGGATGTCCACACCCTCCTTTATATACTTACAAAAACAACTGTGTGTCAGGGGCATGCCACGAGAGCTGGGAGCCCACTGGGGACATAATCTAAATAAGAATGGAAGTGTGTTGTGTTGGTATATTTAGTTAGCTTTAATTTTTAGTGGCATACCCGCCATCGAGCCACATGTTCTTTCTTCCTTTCTCCCCTTCTCCCCGTGTTTCAGCAGGGGTGATTTCATTATGATGTTTTTAGCTGTCTATTGGTGGTGTGTGGTTTGGGACCCCCTGGTTGCTTGCTCTCTGATCGTCCTGGGAGCTGCAACGAGCGTCTTGCACCCCTTACATTCTCGTGTCTCGGGGTGGGTGGGGGGCTCATGTACTGCATATCAATGTCACGCTCTTCAAGCCTGATGTGTGATGTAACACCTTTGGCATGGCCAATGCCAGTGTTTTTCCATCGGGTAGCATGTGGGAGGCAGTTTTGGCGGCAATCGCTGGACGGTTTGATCTCTCAGATGATGACGCCCCCCTCCCACACTGAACGCTTGCATGATGTTAGTGTGTGTTTCATGGCTGCGCCTACTGTATATAAGCATCCTCCTCGGGTGTTTTAGCTGTTTTGCTTGCCTTCTCCTCACACGGCTACACCATGCAATGTTCTCCATCATTGCATTCACATTTCAGTATCAGGTAATCCACATACCTTTTAGTTCATTCAAGTCACCATTATATTGTTTTGGCTATACTTCTTGTTCTTCTCATTGCACCTACGGTACACGTGTTTCACTTGGTCTACATTCCTTCACTTTCTCTTTTTACTCACACATCATTCCCTTGGAGTTGGGCTGCACTCTTCTCACCACTTGCCTAGCTGCACCTTATTTCCCTACAACTGTGATTATTTGGTCAAGCTATCTATTATGAATTAGTATACATTATTTGTTATATAAAATGAATCAAAATACACTATTTAATTTTTTTATATAGAAGTCCTTCACAGTTAGCTGTGGTCCGTATTCCAATACATCAGAGGTTTCTTGATGAATGATGGATGTTCATTCAATCTGGGGGTTGCTCTGTGTGGGCCCCATGTCATGGAACACATCACCTCAGCTCCCGGAGACGATGTCCCCAGTGGGCTCCCAGCTCTGGTTTTGGTCACCCTTTCTTGGGCTGAGTTGTCCATCTAGATACAGGCTCTAATCGACTCCGGGGCTGCAGGCCTGTTCATTGATGCTACATTTGTTTCGCAGCACTCGATTCCACTGCAGCGGCGTGACACTCCACTTGCCATTGAGGCTCTTGATGGGAGACCTTTGCAGCCTGCCCATGTGACTCATGAGATGGTTCCATTGTCCATGGCCGTAGGGGCACTTCACCATGAGATAATCCAATTCCAAGTTATTTCCTCACCCAGATATCCGCTGGTTATTGGTTATCCTTGGTTACAGATGGGCTCCGTGCTGAGGTTCTCTCCTGGTCACCACAATGCAGTGAGACATGCTTTCTGAAGGTATCCAAGGTCCTGTGCACCGCTTCACTCCCCTCCCTGCCGGAGGAGTACCGTGATTTTGGTTGATGTCTTTGATAAAGGTAAAGCTGGTAGTTTGCCTCCACACCGGCCTTATGATTGCGCAATTGACCTTCAACCTGGTGCCATACCTCCTTGTGGCCGGGTTTACCCTTTGTCGGTCTTGGAGGATAAGGCCATGGAGGAGTATGTTGCTGACGCACTTTCTCGAGGTTTCATCCGCAAGTCCTCATCTCCTGATGGTGCTGGTTTCTTCTTTCTTTTCATGATTAAGAATGCCTACCCGATTCCATTGATTACAGAGTTATTTGACCGCCTCAAGGGAGCAACGGTTTTCACAAAGTTTGACCTGAGAGGGGCATACAATCTCGTGTGCATTAAGGAGGGCGACGAGTGGAAAACTGCGTTTAATACCAGAACAGGCCATTATGAATACCTGGTAATGCCTTTTGGCCTTTGTAACACCCCAGCAGTTTTCCAGGAATTTATTAACGATGTCCTCCGAGATTTGTTGCAATTGTGTGGTGGTTTATCTCGATGATATCCTCATATTTTCCAAGTCCCTGGAGAGCCACCACACAGGTGTCTGTCGTGTACTTCAGAAACTAAGTGAGAACAATCTCTATTGTAAACTGGAGAAGTGCGAGTTCCATCGTGAATATGTTACATTCCTGGGCTATGTCATTTCCACTGCTGGTTTTTCGATGGACCCAGAGAAACTGTCGGCAGTCCTACAGTGGCCTCGACCAGTGGGTTTACGTCCTCTGCAGCGTTTCCTGGGCTTTGCCAACTACTATCGGAAGTTTATTTGTAACTTCTCGTCTCTGGTCAAGCCTCTGACTGATATGACCAGAAAGGACGGTAACCCACAGAGTTGGTTTCCGGAGTCCATTAAGGCCTTTGAGACTCTCAAGGCTGCCTTTGTTTCTGCTCCTGTATTGGCACATCCTGATCTTATGTTGCCTTTTATCCTAGAAGTTGATGCTTCTGAGACTGGAGTTGGCTCCCTTCTGTCGCAACATCCTAACTCTGAGAGTGCTATGCATCCGTGTGGCTACTTTTTCAAGAAATTGTCACCTGCTGAGTGCAATTATGAGATTGGGGACAGAGAGCTGTTGGCGAGAATTTTAGCCCTTAAAGAATGGAGACATCTCCTTGAAGGTACCACTGTCCCCGTTCTTATTCTTACTGACCATAAGAATCTTACATTCTTGTCTGAGGCTAAGCGACTCTCTCCCAGAAGGGCACAATGGGC